>NC_050202.1:17257000-17886333 GCF_013141755.1 Anopheles stephensi | reverse complement strand
AGAACGTCTACATCGATTGAAAGTATCGTCACTGCCCCGTGGTGATGATGATGATCGAATTCTGTCCACGTTAAAAATAGGTTACCCCACCAGGTGACGCCACTGGGGGGTTTAAAGTTCGGGTGAGAAAATAGTGAAAGTACTATCGTAAGAGCTGCCCTTGATCTAATGATCGAAAAATAGAGGATGATCGATACTTTCTGTGGTGATAAAACTATGGGCTTTTTCCTTCCTCTTTCTTGGACTAACGACCTCTTAGGTCATGTCTGCCATTTCTGGCTTACTAGACTTATTGATACCGCATAGTAGGATAGTCCTCACTAAGGGGGAACGTCGCAGATAGGATTTGAACCCCGGTTCTGTCATGTGAAGACCGGCGCCGCTGTCGCATCTACTACCGGGCCGCTCCCAAACTATGGGCTCTTAGTCAGTTGGATAAGAAATTGTGAGACTAATTCGAAACATTTTTGTGAGCTTTATCAGGGCAGATAAAAGGAAACAACTCTGATCTTTATCAGAACTGATGCATATAAGAGATTTTCATATGAAAAAAATCTATTCTTGTGAGAGATTTGATCTCAAATTTTGTAAAGATCGTTTTTGGTTTGTTAAAAGAAACGTTCGGAACTCAATTGACTATAATTGAACAGCTGATTCTCTCAATTTTCTATCCAGTGAGAAGAGAAGAGTGTTATCGCGCCCCATACTTCCGATTTGGGTCACCTGAATCATCCGTTCTCTTCACCGGAACTCACGAACAAGTGTTTATATTCTTCGTGTCGTATCATATAGAAGAAGAAAAAAAAAGCTCACAAAGAATTGTAATCTGCAGAGAGGAAAATCTCTTCCTCTCGTGCTGCGTTTTTGTTATTGTCGCCACTGTTGTTCACTTCGCGCTGATGGTGGTGTTCGTGTGTCGAACTGTCAAAAAGGGCAAGGTGGTCTGTTTTTGCCGGCGGAATGTGACATCGATTCGGGCCCATGTCACATGCCTTCGTACATAAACCGGAACCGGAGCAAATCGAGCAAGTCATCGTATGGTGGTTTTCTTCGTCGTTGCGGAAGCGAAAAAAAGGGGTACAGAGTCCTCGATCGGTATTTTAAGTGGAACGTCCTTAGCGTGTGTGGAAGTATCGGTGTATTGACTGCTCGTTGCAGATGTTCTTGTGGTTGCAGGCCTAGAAACAACGCCAGACTGTGCCGAACTGTGATTTATACACTCCATTAACCCGCACGTCTGCTGCAGGGAAGTAGATTGTTTTAAGTGTCCCAGGAACAGGGAATTGATTATTTGTCTTCAAAATACTCGGGTCGATAGCATAGCGCACCGTAAGTGCGGCCACATTCCATCGTGTTGCAAGTGGAAAAGCACTTTCCGTAGCGATGTCTGTCCTGTATCAAATCGCCAGCAAACATATGGCCAAGCGGAATGGATGTCTTTCGTTGCGCTAACAAAGAATGGAGGCGCCCAGTCGCTGACGTCGACGTCGCCAGCACTGTGCGAAATGGACGATGATGTGGCCGCAATCCCGCAAGGGAATTTATTTATTTGGCGTGCTTTCGCACGTTTAATATTTTCGTCACGATTATGTAATGGTTGCGAAAATGATTTCATTACTCCATTCGGTTGGTGGAGTGCGCTGCGGCAAGGGTGCACCCGGTTCCTTCCTGTTCCGTGTTCCGAGCGTGTGTTTGCGTTATTTTCGCTTTCGTTTGGCTCACCGCTGGCTTGGTGAAAATAAACTCGTCTTCATCAAAAAAAGTCTGCGACTGCGAACGGATTGAATGACATTTGTCGTATTTTTATCTGCATCTATAGTGCTGTTGTTTGCAACACGTATGTTTAGGTTGGTTTGTTCATCATAATTTTTTGCATACCCTTCTGCCTATTGTAGCGCGTTAGGGAGACAGTTTTAGGTCAAATTGATGCGCCATATTTCGCGTTTCTATTTGAATACAAAAAGTACAATTTCTTGATTTGCATGCACAAAATGTGTTACTGGCACGCGTGGGCTTGATTTGGTAGCTTTATTGCAAGTTAAAGAAATTAATTAATTAAGTGTAAACTACACTTTAAGCCACTGCTACCTTTACCAGGTACGGTGTGCTATCTGAGCTTTAAATTAGTTATGCCATTTTCAATTTCATTGCAATAAAATGCTTCATACGAGCGGTGTGGATGCTCATGGGGAAATAACACGTTGGCGTGTTTAGAAGCGATTCAGATGTTGGCGTGTTTGATTGGTGCGCGATATGCGTGTGTGTGTGTGTTTGTGATTATTCACATGCACGGGCAAAATGTGTGGCCACTTGCAGGGGTAGATTTGTAGCTTCTGACGGAACATTACACCCACCCGAGGGAACATTATACGGTCCTGTTGAATCGATGTTGAAATTTTAACTCTCTTATTCAATAGAGCATTTAGTGATTGATTTAGCGAATGAACACGTACACGGTACGGCAGTGTAAAGCGTTGCATAGAATCAAGGAATACAATTTTCCCACCGTGGGATAGGATAAAACCAGATCAAAAGCAATACAAAACTAGCTCCAGGTTGCGAGCTGTGATAAATGAGAAGAAAATGAGCCATCAGGGGAAAAAATCCAAATCCAGAAACAAACGGAAAGATTCCGGTATAAGTAGCGCAAATAGCAGCAACATCAGCAAAAATGCATCTTCCGTGTCCGCCACCACTACCACCACCACATCGTCAGCATCGTCCACGTCAACCATGACGAAACGTTTACGAGAGATCGATGAATATGTTTACGAGTATGACTTCTCGTACGAATTTCGGGTAAAACAATTATTTAGCGTGATAAAACTCTAGTCATTTGATTTAATTATTTAAAGCGAATGCATGATATTAATATATTTGTATTATTATTTTTGTATCTTCTCCCTCGCACGTATCCAGCGCTACGCAGAAAGCCTTCATAAACCGCTTCGAACGTATCGGGTCGAGTTCAATCTCGGTCGACCGACAAACAATGGCACCGAGAGCCACCAGGAGGTCGAGGAGGACACATACACCTCAACCTACAGCACATCGCAGTAAGTATAAAGCCGCCGGGAAAACCATCTTCCTGTTTACTGATGTAAAATTTTGCACGTCCTCCCAGGATAACGAAGATCACGAACAATAAGCTGATCTATGATACCATCGATAACAATGGCATGCCGATGACTGCGCCACACCTACGCGAAAACGGATCGCCCACGAAAGCAAAGCCCACCGATGGCAGCTATCCGACCAACGGTGCTTCCTCGGTGCAGTTCACGGAGATTCGCAGCCTGAAGCGAATTCAGCGCACGAGCGAAGCGGTCGGTACGAACAATGGCCCGGACGAGGATGAAATGGGCGGCGACAATATACTGAACACGCCCGGTATAATCGATCCGACCACCGGTCGAACATTAACCGTCGGCGAGGCGATCCGGATGCGAGTGTTGGACGTACGCAGCGGGCTGCTAAATGTAAGCACAACCGGTGAGCGCATCAGTCTGGAGGAAGCCGCCCTGCGGAAGCTGATCGATCCGGAGCTGGTAGGAAAGCTATTGCGGCCCGGGGCGGCCGTCGATCGTGACGGGCGCCCGATGAGCCTGCTGGAGGTGATCCAGAAAGAGATACTCGAGGCAGAGAATGGTGGATCGTACGAGAGTACGGAGAAGCGCATAAAGGTAACGACCGAAGGCATCCACGAGCAGCACGCTAGCGGCAGCAGTTACAGTAGAACAGCGATCGATGATGGTGGCGGTGGTGGTAGTGGTGGTGCTGCGGCGGCGGCGGCGGCCTCTTCATCATCGTCGCAGCAGCAGCGCGCTGTAAAGTATAACACTAAGGAAGCAAAAAGTATTGTCGATGCAATCAAGCAGGGCCTGGTGGATGCGACGGCCGGCGGCGGTGGCCTGTACCGCACGCCGTCGGGCCGGGAGCTTTCGCTGGCCGAAGCGTACGAGTGCGGGTATTTGGTTAGGAGTGAAGCGATCAAAATAGCACCACACACACTCTGTCTGGCCGATGCGCTGGCGCAGGGTCTGGTCGATACCGGTGGCTGGGTGACGGACCGTAACACTGGCGATACGTTCCGCCTGGACTCGGCCATCGAGCGACAGCTGATCGATCCGCACGTGCGCGAAATAGTGGACACGAAGCACGACACAAAGGTAACGGTAGCACAGGCGCTCGAGCAGGGCATCATCAATGCGCGCACGGGACGCTACATGAACCCGCAGACGAAGGAGAAGCTTACGTTTGCCGAAGCCCGGCAACGGCAGCTGATCGGCAAACCGCTCACGCTCAAGGACGTGTGCGACCTGCAGCTGTACGATCAGAACGAGCGTATTGCGTCGCCGACGCGCCGCGAACGCGTTAACATTCCGGGGGCGATCAGTTTGGGTGTATTGGACGGGGAGAATGTACGGTCGATCTTCAAATCTAGTGGGGCGGAGCTGCTTACGCTGGCCGAAGCAATGGATCAGGGTATAGTGCTTCCGTTTGAGAATCGCTACCGGCACCACGAAACCGGTGAGCTGATGACCATTCCGGAAGCGGTCGATCGGGGTCTCATTTCATCCGTTTCGATACGATCGATTTTCAACATTCACGGATTCAAAGATCCGCACAGCGGGGAGTTTGTGTCGTTCAATATGGCACTCGCGAAGAATGTGTTACGCAAGCGCGATGGGCAGTTTATGTTAGATAGTGGGAAGGGTGTTTTGATACCACTTGGAGAAGCAGTGGGTCAAGGACTAGTGAGACCCGAAGTATACGAGATGTTTAATCGAGCAATCGGTGTACAGGACGAAGGTGCCCCTGGCAGGGAGTTAACTCTGCTGGAGCTAGTGTACCGGGATCACATCGATCCGAAGACGGGCTTCCTCCTGGACGATGCCCGAAAAGTTCTGCCGCTCGAGCCGGCAATCGAACGGAAGTTTATCACACCGGAAGGAGCACTACTGTTGATCAGTCTGCTCAATATAACGCTCACAACAGAAACAGTTACCAAGACGATAAAGCGATATGTCACTATAACGCACACAGGCGAAGCAACGGAAAGCCAACCTCAGGTGTTGCTTTCGTTCACGGAGGCCGTTCGACAGGGTTTGATCGACGAACGAACGCGCACCTACCGTGATCCGGCAACAGGTAATCTTTATTCCATTCAGCAAGCGCTGAATCATGGTTTGCTTCTACCGGACACTGAAGCGGTACCAGAGCTTTCGAACGCTGCCAACGCTACAAGTGGTGTTCCGACGATCAAATTTGAAACTCGCGTCGTAAAGGGAGCGAACAGTCGTTCTCTCAACATTACGACCGAATATCTTGAGCGGGGAGACACTGAGATGCAAACGTTTGAACTACCGGCAAATGGGTGGGCACTGAACGAAGCAATCGGACGTCAGCTGTTGAACCCGGATACAGGGTTGCTAGTCATCCCGGGAACTGACCGGATGGTAAGTTTTGAGGAGTGTATTAGGCTACAGATCATTAACCGTCAGTCGGCATTCGTGTCGGACCCCAAATATCCGGAACGTCGCGTTACAATCGATCGAGCGCTGGAGAAGAAGATACTCGATCCATTTGGCCGATATGCCATGCGCAAGAGTGCCGAGTCGTTGACGATGCGGCAAGCCATTGAGCAGGAGTACATTATCTTCGAACAGTGCCTACCCAGCTCGTCGACCGTTTCCGATGGGTCGGATAATCGAACGATCCAAATCACGAAACGATCAGGACAACCGGATCGAGTGGAAATTTCCAGCTCTTCGGCCAAAAACTCGAGCATGGTGGAGGTTAAGATTGTTCCAACGCCGGAACTCATGAGCCCGGAACCGCTTCAGCTTGCACCGGGCATTATTTACGATCCCAGCACGGCACTGGTTATATTCGCCGAAACGGGTCGCTCGGATAGCATAGTGGGTGCAGTGGCAAGTGGCAAAATCGACCCGAATTTGGTGCAGTTAGTTGATCCTAGCAATGCGAATGGGGAGAAACTGTCGATTGCGGATGCAATCAAGCGTGGCCTTATCGATGAACAGACGGGTGAAATACGCACTGCCAACGGTCCGATCAGCATGATCGAAGCCATCCAGAAAGGAATCCTGTTAGTAGCGGGTGCTCCATTAGTTGCAGCCGCCGGTGCATTGGACTCACTGAAACTGTTTACCGATCCGGTGAGTGGGGAGGAAATTCCTATAGAATTGGCCTACGAACGAGGGTTGATTACTCGTAGCCAGCTGCCAAGTCCGGAGCGTGCTGCACTGTTGAAGAAAAAGCTTAGCGTTGAGAGCAGACGTTCCTCTGAGGGTATTACAACAGTGGTGACGAAAGCTGGACCACAAGACTACGATCAAGAACCGCGAAAATTACAAAAAATGCGCAAATGTGTTCTTCGACCAAAGGATGCAGCCGAGCAGGGTATAGTAGATCAAGAGACAGCAAATAAATTAGAAGACCCAGCATTATTTTCGAATCCCAAAACTACGCTCTCGGATGTGCTCAAGAATGGACAGCTGAACGGCGAGAGTGGTAAGCTAGTCGATCCACAGCGGGGCCATGTGCTCAATTTGAATCAAGCGATACAGAGAGGTATGCTTGATTTGCACGGAACAAACATGATCTTTGTTCCTATCGCTCGCAGTTTGAGCTTGCCAGCCCTGGAAATGCAGGGCTTACTGAATCCGTCCGATTCTAGGATATATCATCCCGAATCTGGACAATTGCTGACGCTCCGTGAAGCGTTGTTGTGTGAAATCGTCGATCCGCTAGCTGAGGTAACAATCAACGAACAAAAAATGCCTCTCGAGCAAGCGATTGGTGCCGGTTTGGTGAATGAGGATCGGTGTACGCTTGCCGACAATATGAAGATCGCCGAAGCTATTGACCGTGGATTGTGTCATACTACCGATTATGAGTCAAAGATCCCGCAAATCGGAATGACACTACCGGTTATCGTTGAACGAGGTTTGTTAGATACCGAGAGGAAACAAGTAACACATCCAATATCTCGCGTACCGATGCCGTTGGAGGTAGCGCTGAAGAATGATTTCATCATGGCCACTCCGTACACTCCGGATGTGGATGGAGTGAAACTGCTGGACGCCATCGATCAGGGTCGAATCGATACGACGAAATGTACGTTTAAAGCACCACTCAAGGGTACGACTGATGGGGTAGATATACCGCTGCGAGAAGCCATCGATACGGGTAAACTAATCGTTAAACCTTTGCCGAAGTTGATTCAAAATCTGCAAGCAAACCATGCCGTAACATCGGTACAGGAAACGGTGGCCGCATTCCATACCATCACGACAAAGACGGTCGAGATTCAGTCCGGCTATGCGTTGATCTCAGTCAACGAGGTACAGGATTTGCAAACCGGTGCGATCATGTCTGTTGAAGAGGCATACAAGCAGGGCATACTATCGCAGCCTGAAGAGACGCGCGAGGAACTCATGCAACAGGAAGTCAAAATTGGGTTAAATGAAGCACTGCAGCGAGGGCTGTTGGATGTCACGAAGGGTACCTTTATCCATCCAATTAGCGGGGAAGTGATGTCGATTTCTGTCGCCGTCGATCGTGGCTTTATTGGATCCCACTCGTCTAGCGAGGAAACGCTCAATCGTTCCCCAGAAATGTCCCACAAAACCGTCGGAAAAGTGGAAGCGTCCGAGAGTACACCTTTCGACTCGCCTAAGAAAACGGCACTCGCTGACACCGATCGGCCGTTGCAGCCTTTGTCACAGTCTTCCGCTGGTGGAATGATGGAACGTAATGACACGGTAACTACTGGACCTTTGTCCGCAGTAACTTCTAGTTCGGCTGCTCAAAGTAGTGGAAGTAACATTGGAAGCAATATTAAGGATGCCGCAAAACTAGGTCTTATGGCTGTCGTTGGTGCACCGGTGCTTGGCGGTATGGCTATAGCTGGTGCAGTAAAGAAGGCTTTCGAGAGGAAAGAAAAAGACGATACTGCTAGTGTGGCAGGTTTCGAAGTAGTGGGCAATATAGAGGAACCAACAGTTCCGTTTGTCAATCTCGCAACCGACACGATTATCGAACCCGATGTAAATGCAGCCAAACAATCCGCTGTTGACATTCAAAAGGCCCCTAGCGATCGTGTACCGGAGAAAGCACCGGAAGCGTTAGATGAGCTCGATCCAAACAATAGGAATAATCAACAGATGGTTGATGTAACTGTAGATGTTTCGCCTTCGAAACCGATTCAGTCGGAAGATGCTGCTGCTAAAAATGAAAAGCAGCCTGCTTCGGACAATGTAACACCGAGTGCAGAGGATCAACTGCTAACAGGCAAGAATGCAGCAAAACTAGAAAAGGACATAGTGAGCCAATTTTTGGATGCAGAAAAATCTGCTTCACCAGCTTCTCCAGCACCTCCAGTGTTGAAAGATACTACCAATCAAGCAGAAGCTAAAACGAATGAACAAAATGAAACTACTGATAAGGTTTCGGTAGATTCATCAGCAGCAAGCAAACCCGCTCAAACTATTCTCCCAAGTGATTCGCTTGCAGAGTTACAAGAAATGCCTGTACAACAGGCATTGCATGAGGAAGATATCAAAAAACCTGATGACGGAACGGACTCGAATAAAATTGAGATGAGTCATAAGGAGCAACCTTCATCGGCACCACAAATGGAAAGGGATACTGATTCTGATATCGGTACCTCTATTTCAACCAGTGAAGGAGACAAGCTCGCATCGGTTTCTGACGTTCCGGCAATGTCTGATAGTGGAATTGTTGATAAAAAATCACCGCTATCATTGGAAGCAGACGAATTGCAGAGCTCCCACGCTACAGCACCAGCACCAAGCACAGATTCTTCCGAGAAAGTGCGAGAAGCTCTCTCAGTGCCAGATCCAACGGGAACTAGTTCAGGCATTGAGAATACTGTGATAGCTAAACCCTCCAACGTGCCAACAAGTGCTTTAGCGGAGGAAGCTGTTTCACGACCATTGAGCGACGGGTCGGTTAGCGTCCAGCAGTCTGCTGCGGTTCCTAGCACTACTGATGCTTCTTCTGCCAGTGGCGCCGGTAGTAATATAATGGATGTAGCCAAGTTTGGACTCATGGCCGTCGTAGGTGCGCCCCTGCTCGCAGGTAAAGCGGTAGTAGATGCACTTAAATCTGACAAACAACCAGCTTCTGGTCATGAAGAACAGGCTGCCGCTTTGCCTGCAGAACCTTCAGAACGTCATGTCACGTTCGTCGAACGTCCAGATGAGCGACCCGAGCGGATGACATTGGGTGAAGCGATTTCTCAGGGTAAAATAGATCCTAAACACTGCCGCATCATGGTAGACGATAAACAGATGCCTTACACCGTGGAAGAGGGTCTTAACAAAGGCAACGTGCGCATTTACGATGTGGTCGATGTACTTTCGAAGGACCGAATTTCGTTCGTGGAAGGTGAAGAAGGTGACGATACGCTTGTGCTAGACGCGAACCTTACCGAACAGCGCCTCGGTGAGTTGGGAGTGTATGATCCAGAGAATGGATACTTCCTCGATCCAACGACCGGCGAGCATGTATCGTTCCGTGACTTTATCTACAATGCTGGCTCGCTAATCGATCAGACTACCATCTTTGTGAAGGATCTCGGAAGGAATCGCTTCGAGCGGTTGGATGTGGCTCTTAAAAAGCATCTGATCGATAAGCACACCGGCCACATGCTCGATAATAAGACGGGCAAGAAGGTGAAGTTTGTTGAATGTTGTCGCCGGGGTTGGATCGTGCAGCGAGAACCAGCGGGTGATGAAGATCTTTCTCCGACGCTGGCTGAAGTAATCGATGCCGGACAGATAAACCCACAGACGGGTGAATTTATTCAAAACAATGAGAGCATCCCTATTGCAGAAGCGCTGCGGGCAGGTTTCATTGATAACGATTCACTTTCGGTGAGAGATCCTACAGATGGGCAGATCGTACCGCTCGCGGTTGCGATTGAAAAGGGCATCATTGACCTGAAACTTGGCGTGCTGTTCAACAAGGACACTCAGGAAGAGATCGATCTGAACGAAGCGTACGTTAAGGGGTACATGCTGGAGGGTAAGCGAAAGCCGATATCTTTGGAAGCGGCCGTTAAGAAGGGTTTGTACAATCCGGAATCGGGTCTGATTCTTGACACGATCACCGAAGAAATGGTCGATGTTCAGCAATCCGTGGATAAGGGTATTGTTGATCCGAAAATCTCCAACGTTAAGGACACGAAGGAGAACACACTGGTACCGCTTCAGGATGCGCTAGACAAGAAGCTGATCGACGCAGAATCGGGCAAGCTGAAGGATACGGCCAGCAATGAACTTGTGCCACTGGATGTGGCGGTCGAGAAGAACATGATGGACACCAAGCACGTAACGCACAGTTTGATTGACGTGCTGAGTCGTGAGTTCTACAATCCGGCTACTGGCAAAATTCTCGATCCAGCCAACGGCGATGAAAGCAATCTGAAGGATGCGATCAGCGACCAGCTGGTGGAGATCGATAGTGTGCTGATTCGTGATGAGTCGCGTGAAAGTGTGGTGAAATGCCGTGATGCCATTGCAAGTGGCCTGGTTGACGATGTAAGGGGTGTGTTGACTCGCCCAGAGCTTACGCTTGACCGTGCCTACCAGAAGGGTTATGTGCTCAGCAACAAGAAGCCAATTTCCCTGTCCGATGCTCTGCTGCGAGGTTTTTACGATCCTGCAACGGGGAAACTGCTGCTAGAGGATGCGACCGCCCCCGTTACACTCGAGCAAGCGATTGCCAAGGGTGAAATTTCCACCAACGATTTGATCGTACGCGATCCGAAGAGTGGCACCGTCATTAGTCTCGCGGAAGCAATACGCAACGAGCTGGTAGATCCTAAGGCGGGTCTGGTTGTAGATTCGGCCTCAGGATTGAGCATGGGTCTTGCAGAGGCAATGGATCGTGGACTGATCGTGGCCTCGAAACGCCGCTGCAGTTTACCGGACGCAGTGTACCGAGGTCTGTACGATCCCAAATCAGGTCAGTTTAGCAGCACCACTACGCCAGAGCGGATGTCTACGGAGCGTGCGATTCGACGTGGTTTGTTGGATCCGGAGTCGACTATCGTCACCGTTGGTGGTAAAATTGTTCCATTCGAACTTGCCATCGAGAACGGTACGGTAGATGTGCGCCGAGGAACGATTCGTGATGACGAAGGGGTACGGGTCGATTTCCGCGAAGCATTCGATCGCGGTTTGCTGGTTGAGGTTCGTAAACCGATCGGGCTTAGTGAGGCCGTGCTCAAGGGTATCTATCGCGAGGGTAATGGTAAATTTGTCGAACCCAAGACGGGCAAAAAGCTCACCCTAGACCAAGCGATCGCTGGCAAGCTGATCGATCCACACTCGGTACAGGTGCGAGATTCGACCACCGGGTACTACAAGGATCTGGATCTGAACGAAGCCATAGCGACACAATTTATCGATGGCGACAACTCGAAAGTACAGCACGGCGACGGTTGGATCACGCTTAAGCACGCGTTTGACATCGGTCTGCTGTACGATCGGAAGGCACCGGTCAGTCTGCAACGGGCAATCCATCAGGGCATCTACGACGATAAGACGGGCAAGTTTGTAGAGCCTGCCACCGGTCGTAAGATTACGCTGCAAGAAGCTACGCGCAAGTTCATCATCAACCCACAGCTTCCGTGCTACTTTAACGAGCGCGACGAAACGATGCTCAATCTTTTCGAAGCTTGTCGAGCGAAGTTGATCGATCGCCGGGAAGGAGTGTTCCGTGAACCGGGCAGTGAGGTGTTTATCCCTCTCAGTGAAGCTCTCGCGTTGGGCCTGATCGTGGACATTGAAAGCGCAGGCTTTGGCCTATACGAAACGCTCGCCATGGGCTTCTATCGTCCGCAAACTGGGCAGATTCTTCATCCTATTACGGGCAGACAAATAACGCTCGAAGAAGCTTGCACTGAAGACATTGTTAGTCCGGCAGCGTCAATCGTAAAGCTCGCCACAACGGGTCGCTACGTCCGTCTGGATGAAGCAATCGAGAAGGGTGTTGTAGATGCTCGAGCAGGGATGTACATACTTTCGGATGGGAAGATCGACCTACAGGAAGCTCGTCGTAGGGGTTTGATAGTAACGAATCAGAAATTACTATCGCTTGAGAAAGCTATCAAGATGGGTCTGTACCGAGCCGATGCCGGTGGATTCGTTGAACCTAGCTCGGATGATTTGCTGAATCTGCAGGAAGCGCTTGACGCTGGTCTGCTCGATTTCGAGACGACTGTGTACAAGGATGCAGTAACCGGGCAGGACAAGCCGCTGCGTGCAGCTATGGATCACGCCGATATCGACGTGAAAAAGGGTAAAGTGCTCGATCGTAAGAATGATCGTGCGTACAACTTTGACGTAGCGTTCAGCAAGGGTCTGCTGGTGACAATCAATCGTCCAATAACGGGCAAAATCTTGGAACGCAAGGAATCGATTGAAAACCTTCTCCAGGAGTCACCTGTCGGTAAGGGTCCCAAAGAGATGAGCTTGCAGGATGCATTGCGCTACGATCTTCTGTCGCTCGAAATGTCTGTCGTGCGTGATCCACGCACAGGGTTGTTTGTACCGTTGCGTCAAGCGTTACATGATGGTGTTCTGCAGGAAAGTGCCCGTGCTACTATCGATCCCAAGCTGCTATTCTTTACCTTCGACAATGATTGTGTGGTTTACGTGCGTGAACCGCTCAGCTTCGATCGTGCCGTCGAGTTACAGCTGCTGGACCTATCGACCGGCCGGTTCCTGCCTCCGTCATCCACCACCCCGCTCGACCGAGATAACCTGCCGCCAGCCGTCACCCTGCGAGACGCCATCGTACAGGGTCTTATCGATTCCGAGTCCGTACTGCTGAAGGACGGTGCTAAGCACAAGTTGCTGCACCTACCGGAAGCCTTCCGGAAGGGTCTAATTGAACCGGAAAAATCGAACGTACTCGATACGGCCAGCTCGAAGCTGATCCCGCTGCAGACGGCCGTTGAGTCCGGGCCGCTGACGACGCCTCGCCGTTCGTTCGGGCTGTTGGAAGCGCTCGACTATCAGCTGTACAGCCCCGCCGAGGGCAACTTCCGCGATCCGTTCCATCATACGGCACCGGCCCGTACACTGACGGCCACCATCGAGGCCGGCCTGGTCGATCCCTCGACCACGGTCGTGCGCGACAGTGTCGGTAAAGGTAGTGCAATAGTCCCTCTCGCGTCCGCCATCAGTAGCGGGCTGGTCGATGCCACCCGCGGCCGTTACAACGCGGACGATCGCGAATCGATCGATCTCGTGCAAGCACGTGAGAAGGGATATCTATTGCTAGCGGAGCAACGGGTAAGTGACCGTGCTGCACGTTCCTCTGTTTTCCTCTCTCTCTCACACACAATATCTCACTTGTCAACCCGTTCCTAAACTCTTACGCGCTCCCCCTGATCCTTAGGCTCTTGCTGTGGGGGCGTTTCGTGTTTCTGTTTTAGCTGTTTTGTTTTTTCTTCTTACCATCGATCAAAACCAACTTATGACGGGGGACTGTCAGATTTTTCATGTTTTATCTTTCATTTCATGTTTTACTTCTTGTGCCTCATTTCTTACTTTCATTTTTGGAGTTCCACAGTTTTCAACCAACCATTCTAACAGTAATCCTGGCTTGAACGATTTTTTTTCTACATCGTTTGTTTAATTTAACCCAAAAAGCTCAATCTGTTTTCTGGTGCTTTTTCTTTAATAGGAGTGTAGTGAAAAAATTTAAAGAATGCGAAATATGTTCAATTATTCGAATGACTATTTTAAATTTTATATCATTCTTGCATATATGTTTTCTTTTGCTGGAATGAATAAATTGAGCTTAAAGTTTTCATACACCAGTTTTCAGCAAGTTAAGCAGCAAGTAAATTTTCAAAAAGAGAAATGAAAATACTAATATTTGCATTAGATTTTACATTCAGCCAATAGAATTTCGATTTCCTCATATTCACAAAACTTCGTATTAATCACTTAATCAAGAAGTCCTATATCATTAAAATTTGTGTCAAGCTAATATAATCAAATAACTTACTGAATTCTGGTACTCCTTTAACAACTGCATCGATTCAACAATCCTTTTTCTTACTAACGTTCCCGACATTCCAATTCTCCTTCCTAGCCGTTGTTCATCACGTAAAACAAAACGCTTTTTCTTTCCTTGATTGATTTAACCAACCGTTTTGTTTGTATTGATTGCATTTATTTAAATGCAATTTCAAGGGAAATTTCGAACTCCTTTCTTTCTCTTTTAAAGTAACGACTAATATTTTTTTCCAACAGTTACAAACTCACCAGGCTGTATACTTCTTTCCTTTTGTTAGCTTCATTAGTCTATTCTTTGCGTATGGCATTATTTGTTTGCTTAACTGTCTCAAAGCTGGTGGTTCTTTGTTTGTCGGAACGATTCTAGATAACTTTGCCAAATGTGCCACAACATCCTCCAAATGACGTGGGATGCGCGTTGAAATTGTCTGTATTGCTCATAGAGAATGTGGATTTATAGAATGTACCTCACTCACTGTCCGTCTGATACGCGTACACGAATCACCAAATCGCGTAGCTTTTTGGTAGATCAAATCAACTCATATGCAGCCCATGAATGCAGAATGATCATGAATATCTCTCTCTCTCCCTCCCGATTTATCATTGGATTCAATTGGCATTACATACATCATGGTGTATAACATACGGAAATACGATCAAACTACACACCACGTGCATCGTTTTCGCTGAGTGATGACACCTACAGCAATAAATTCAAGCATTTGCATGCGGGTACCAAAGCGGAATGGAAAGTGCGAATGGGCGCTGTGCCTGGAGGGGGGGCTAAGCTACAAAACTGCAAAATCAATACCATGTGTGTGTGTGTGTGCGTGTGCTTTTATATGTATATGGAAATTTTAGTGCGCTAGGGCAGGAAGATCAGGGAGGTTTTTTTAAGCTCAGCTGAATATTAGACACAGGACCGTTAAACACAGAGTTGTTAAAAAGATGTTATCTAAACAAAAAACTTTGTTATGGAAAATTTAGGAAATAGGATGCAGGATTTATAATTTATAGACGAGGGACAACATACGCTGCTTCGATAGATGTGCGACAACAATCTTCAATACTTTTTCTTCCAAATTTTGTATAGTCTAAGATAGTTCTCACATTCTCACTCAGTAGTGTTATCCTTAAAATAGCTTAAGTTTTTTTTTCTTTTGCATTTTGAAACCCAACTTATCTATTTTACTTTTCAGGATTGTGTAAATATCGATCGGTCACTTAGAGCGAGCAATCTAGTTTAATCCTTGCGGAGCGAACAATAATAGCAAAGCGTACTAACACACACCGTACTCACCTTTTGGCACGAAGGACATTACTGAGTTCACGAAATACTAACACCACTCCTCACTAAATGTCTAGCCTTATTACAACCACCAGTAGATAGATGATACTAACGATGCACACTCTAGGGTGTTGGGGTTTTGATGGTAGTAGTGGTTAGTGTTAATGTTCCACGTTATCTGTCAGATCGTTCACATATCAACCTTCAAAACAAAACAACAAAGACCTGCACTAAAGCGAACTGGTTTAAAAGAATTTCAACCGCTTTTCTGACATACATAGGACCTTACCACTACTTGCCAAATGGCTTGGATCACCACTTTAGGCGAATAAGTTTTGAGACTGTTATTTTCCGATTGCTTCATTTTCTCTGTTGTGTTTGCCTGGTTTTTTGTTGTTGTTTGATTGTTTTATTGTTTTTATGTTTGTTTTTCTTTTCGTTTGCGTGTGACTGTGATTTGTGCCTATCGCCTATGTTTATCTATTCACTTGTGTACTTGAACTTCCGGTGTGTTTACCATCCCTTCTTCTGTGCATAAGCAATCCATCCTTGTTGTTATGTTTTATGATTTACCCTAATGTGTATACCTCTTTCCAGCGAATGATTCGTACTCTCGTCGGTGTGTTTGTTTCGCTCTTCTTCCACGCTCTTTTATATTATTTACATATGCTACTTGTGTTTTTTTTACTCTGACTTTGGTTTTGTTTCGTTTTTCTGTTATGGTTTGTTTGTTTGTACTACCTATATATATATATATACTCTTTCATCTTCTCTCGCTGTATGTTTCTTACTTTTTCTAGAAACCGTGTGAATTATCATCATCATTAATATTTCAGCAACTGATTTTCGTTAGATTTTTTTTGTTCGGCTTGTGTTTGATGATTTTTTTCCTCCTATTTTATGTATCATATTTTTAAATGTAATGAATCAGAAAATGCATTTGTGTACATTCATAACATATAATCACGTTCTCGTAAACGATGAAAACCATCTACAGGTATCGGAAGTGTTCGTTTCGTAAAGCCCTATTAACGTAATGTTTTTGGTATTTGTTCTCCTTCCCAACGAATCGCGGCTACTACAGCAAGCAGTGATTGAGAAATTCGCTCTCTGTGAGGACCACCTGGCCAAGCTCCTGGAATGGATAACCCGTGTCGAGCAAGACATTGCCGCCGTGGGAGGACCCAAGGAACGCGTCGACGATCTGCGCAATCAGATCAACTCGCTGAAGGTGTGTACCGCAGGTTACTCGGTGTGAAACTTGTTCATCACAAATACCCTTCCACTTTACAGCAAATCAAGGAAGATATCGACGGACAGAGCCGTCCGGTCGCTTCCTGTCTGGATCAAGTACGTCAGCTTGTACTGACCGGTGGAGATGTGCTGAGCGCACCCGAGGTAGCTGCTCTCGAGACGTCCGGTCGTGAACTTCGCGCCCGTGTCGACAAAGCGCAAGATCGTACCGGCAAACTGTTGCGTCGCTTGGGAGCTGCCCGCGATGAGCTGGGTAAGCTGCGCACCGAGTTGGACACGTTCTCCAGCTGGTTGCAGACGTCACGCCGCACGCTTGAGGACAAGGAAAGCACGCTCTCCGATCTGAACAATCTCCCATCGCAGTCGGACTCGGTGAAGGAGTTCCACAGCGATGTGATTGCACATCAGGCCGATCTACGGTTCATCACGATGTCGGCACAGAAGTTTGTCGACGAGTGCAAGGATTATTTGGGCGTGTTGAACGACTTCCGCACAACGCTACCGGATCGTTTGCCACACATTGAACAAATATCGAGCTCGGATAGTCCAATCCGTCAGGAGGTTTCACTCGTGACGGCGCAGTACCGCGATCTGCTGAACCGTGCCAATGCCCTGCTGGACCGTCTGGCCGGACTGGGCAATCGTCAACGGGACTATCAGGAATCGCTTGAGAAGGTGCGTAGCTGGTTGCGTGATGTGCAGCCGCGCGTCAGCAGTGTGCTATCGGATCCAATCGCCGCCGATCCGCAATCAGTGCAGGATCAGATGAATCAGACAAAGGCTCTGCAGAGCGAGTTCCTGTCGCAAGGACGTCTGCTCGATAACGTTCAACACTGTCTAGATGCGCTGCTGAAGTCATTGGCTGGACGATTGAGCCCATCTGAGGTATCAGCGCTGGAGATTCCGGTCGAGGAAGTGAAGGATAAGTACAGTCAACTGCTGGAGGCACTGGGCGATCGTTCGAAGCTGCTCGATACCGCTTTGGTGCAATCGCAGGGCGTGCAGGACGCACTGGATGGACTTGCGGTGTGGATCAACCAATCGGAGGAGAAATTCAAGCTGCAGAATCGTCCCGCATCACTCATCAAGGATCGTCTCAACGAGCAGGTGCGCGAACATCGTGGATTGTTGAACGATCTGGAATCGCATCGCACGAGCCTAGAGAGTGTAACTCTTTCGGCGCAAGAGTTGATGGCTACTCCTTCCAACACGCGTCTTGCGAAGCGCATCGAGAGCAACCTTAGCGACGTAACCGGTCGCTTCGAGAAGCTGCTCGATAAGGCATTGAAGCGTGGCGAATTCCTTGAGGATACTCTATCGCAGCTATCGAAGTTCTTGAACGATTCATCCAACCTGGAACAGGAACTGACGGCCCTGAACGATGCGCTGGAAGGACGTGAACTTGTATCACTTCCGGCCGAAGTACTCGCTCAGCGTATGGTCGAATTATCGCGGCTGAAGGAAGATCTGCGTCCGCAGTACGAAGCCACTGTTCGTCTGGGCAAGGATCTGATCGCTAAGCGTGACGTGACCGATACGGGAGTAGTACGTGATCTAGTGAAGGTGCTGGAGAACCTATGTAAGACGATGGACACCAAGCTGGACGAGAAGTTGAAGCTGTCCAAGCAGAAGGCCGAACAGTTGCATGCTTACGAGAACTTGAAGGATCAAGTGCTTGTGTGGCTATCGAGCATCGAAACGAGAACGAACAACCTCGCCCCGGTCGCTGTAGATGTGGATGCGATCAAATATCAGATTGAGGAGGTACGCCCTCTCGTCAAGGAGCATCGTGAATATGGTGTGACGATCGATCGCGTAAACGATTTGGGAGCACAGTACGATGCGTTGATTCGTCCAGACAGTCCTACGCGCAAGCGATCGGTATACAGCCCGATTAAGCGCTCGAACGTAAGCCCGATGCGGCGAATGTCGGGAGATGCACGCTCGCCAAGCCCAACCAAGGGAGGACCATCGCCGCTCTCGCCCGCAAGCGGATCGAGCGGATTTGGTAGCCGGCGATCGTCGCAAGACGGTTTCCAGCTAACCGATCTGACTCCGATCCAGCAGCAGCTTACTGAAATCAACAACCGTTACAGTTTGGTGGGAGCTCGGCTGAACGATCGCCAAAACGAGTTGGATTCGGTGCGTGACGAGGTCCGCAAGCATCAGGATAACCTGAAGACACTGGCAAGCTTCCTGGACAAAATCCACCGTCAGGTGCCGCGTGATGTTATCGGAAACAAGGAGGAAGCTGACCGTTGCAACAAGCAGGCCCGCAAAATCCTTGAGGAAATGTACGAGCGACAGAGTCTGCTAGATTCTACCAAGGCTCAAGTGAAGGATCTGTTGAAGCGCAAGCCGGACGTGCAGGGAGCTGAGCGTCTGCGTACCGAGCTGGATGCCGTTGCCGATCGCTGGAAGAACCTGAACGATCTGTGCAAGGATCGTATCACATTCTCCGAGCATCTGCGTGACTTCCTCGATACCCATGACAACCTGAATACTTGGTTGGCAGCGAAGGAACGCATGCTGACCGTGCTAGGACCGATCTCGTCGGATCCTCGTATGGTGCAGAGCCAGGTACAGCAGGTGCAGGTGTTGCGCGAAGAGTTCCGTGGCCAACAGCCGCAGCTTAACCACCTGCAGGAAGTCGGAAACGCCGTACTGGAGCAGTTGCGTGAATCATCACCCGAAGGACAAGCTGTTTCAACGAAGCTGCGTAACCTTCAGAAGAAATGGGATGACCTAGTGGCCCGACTTGATGAGCGAGCTCAAAGTCTTGGCGCTGCTGCCGATAGCTCGAAGGAGTTCGATGCCGGATTGAACCGATTGCGTGAGGCATTGCAAACGATAAGTGATAATCTCGATTCATTGCCTACCGATCGTGATCATCAGGAGACGTTGCGCAAGATTGAAAACCTCGAACGCCAGCTGGAGGGTCAGCGTCCGCTGTTGGCCGACTCGGAAGCAGCAGCCGAAACGCTTTGCCGTGTGCTGAGTGATCCGGTTTCGCGTGCGGACGTGAATGCACGTGTTTCCGCTGTCGGAAAGCAGTATCAAACGTTGCAGAAGAAGCTCGATATGCGCAAGGCCGAAACCGATGCGGCACTGCGCGATGGTCGCCAGTTTGCTGAGACATGCGCTAAAACGTTGGGATGGTTGTCCGGTGAGCTGGGCAATTTGACTGATCGCTTGCTTGTTTCGGCCCACCGACCAACGCTTCAACATCAGATCGATACGCACGAACCCGTGTATCGCGAAGTGATGGGCCGAGAGCATGAAGTTATTATGCTGCTAAACAAGGGACGTGACCTGCAGGATAAGCCTGGACAGACCACCGATCGGGCTATGCAGCGTGACTTGGAGAAGATCGCACAGCAGTGGGATCGTCTTCGCTCGGCAGCAGTCGATCGTCACTCGCGTTTGCAGACGTGCATGGAGCACTGCAAAAAGCATGCCGCCGCATCGGAAGCGTTCCTGTCGTGGCTACGCAGTGCCGAAGATAAACTGGCCATGCTCAAGCCTGGTCTGCTGAAGAAGCAACAACTCGACCAGCAGCTACGCGATCTTCAGACGTTCCGCAGTGATGTGTGGAAGCGATCCGGAGAGTATGAGACCTGTCGCAGCCTAGGTGAAACGTTCATTGGCGCATGCGATGTCGATAAGGAGGCAATCAAGGCGGAACTTCAGGATATGAAGGACCGTTGGGAACGCTTGAACAATGAGCTACTGGCTCGTGCCCAAACGCTGGAAACATGTGCCAAGCGGTTGGGTGACTTCAACGAGGAGCTCCGAGATCTTGACCACGCAGTAGGTCGCTGTGAAGATCGCCTTGCAGCGCACGACGCTCTGGGCGGTGCTGCCAAAGATCCGAAGCTTCTGGAACGTGTTCGTGCCATCAAGGATGATGCTACTGCCCTGCGTAAGCCGCTTCAATCGGTACGCAAATTGGCAGGTGAAATTGCTGGCGAAGCTCGTGCCGCTGGTGGCGATGCTGATCATCTGAAGTCGGAAGTGGACGGTATTTCGGATCGTATCGAAGATCTTCACGCACGGTTGGACGATCGCTGTGGTGAGCTGCAGTCAGCAGCTACGGCAGTGTCGCAGTTCAACGATAAGGTGAAACTGCTCGGTGTTGATTTGAACGATCTGGAACAACAGGTTGATTCGCTGCATCCACCAGCCCGTGAGATCAAGGTTGTGCTGAATCAATTGGACGAGGTGTCCGGTATTATCAACAAGATTGACCGTGTAGCGGCACACGTCAGCGAGGTGGAACGTGCGGGCGAGCAGTTGGTCGACTGTGGCTTTGCTCCCGACACTGCTCAAACTCGCGATCAGATTGGCACGCTGCGCAAACAGCTTGGTCGTCTGGAGAACCGTGCTCGCGATCACGATGACGCTCTGCAGCGCGCTCTGAAAGCGTTGGAGAAATTCTACGACTTGCATCAGCACACGCAGGACGATCTTGGCGAAGTAGGCGATCAGCTGAAGAAGATGAAGCCTGTCAGTTCCGAGCTGGAACAGATTCGCCACCAGCAGGATGACCTGCGTCGATTCCGTCAACGCGTGGTGGAACCACTCACGGGCAAGATTGATGAACTGAACCGTCTGGGACAAGACTTGATTCGCTCGGCTCAGGGTGGCGTACCGACGACCGTGCTTGAGAAGGATCTGGAGAAGATCAACGATCGCTGGAACGACTTGAAGGAAAAGCTGAACGAACGCGAACGTCGGCTGGACGTTGGTCTGTTGCAGTCTGGAAAGTTCCAGGAAGCGCTCGATGGCCTTTCGGAGTGGTTGAAGGTCACGGAAGAGATGGTCGCCAATCAGAAGCCACCGTCCGCTGACTATAAGGTTGTAAAGGCACAACTTGCAGACCAACCGTTCCTCATGAAGATGTTGTCCGATCGACAAGAGACGATGGCTTCCCTGTTCGAGTTGGGTCAGGAGGTAGCAGCTGGATGTGATGCCTCTGAAAAGGCCGCCATCGAACGACAGCTGAAGGAGTTGATGCGTCGCTTGGACGATCTCACCGATGCTGCCCAGCGTCGTACGCACGATCTGGAGCAGGCAATGCACGTGGCGAAACAATTCCAGGATCAGCTCATACCACTGACCAAGTGGTTGGATGGTGCCGAGCGTGCCGTGAAAGCTATGGAATTGGTGCCGACAGACGAGGAGAAGATCCAGGCGCGCATTCGTGAGCATGAGCAACTGCACGATGAAATTCTGTCCAAGAAACCCGACTTCACCGAATTGGCCGATATTGCCGCCCAGTTGATGGAGTTGGTAGGCGACGATGAGGCGGTTACGCTGAGCGAGAAGGTGAAAAATACTACCGATCGGTATACAGATTTGGTGGTGGCCAGCGAAAACATTGGTCACGTACTGAACGAGTCCCGACAGGGTCTGCGTCATCTGGTGCTCACCTACCAGGATCTGGTTTCATGGATGGAGAAGACCGAGAACAAGCTGCAGCGCTTCAAAATTATTCCTGTCCACACGGAAAAGCTGCTCGAACAAATGGATGCGTTGGTGGTGCTGAACGAGGAAATTGCCAGCCGCTCACCGAACGTCGAGTCGACGGTAGAGGCTGGCTCGGAGTTGATGAAGCACATTTCCTCGGACGAAGCCTTGCAGTTGAAGGATAAGCTCGATTCGCTCCAGCGTCGCTACGGCGAACTGACGACGAAGGGAGGAGATCTGCTGAAGCACGCTCAGGATGCACTTCCATTGGTTCAACAGTTCCACGACAGTCACGCGCGACTGGTGAGCTGGATGCAGGCCGCCGAGTCCGCTCTGGCTACGGGTGATGCTAACGAGAATGATATTGCTCGCCTGGAAGCAGAACTGACCGAGAACCGTCAGCTGTTGGAGCAGGTGAACTCGATCGGACCACAGCTGTGCCAGATTTCGCCCGGAGAAGGTGCGTCGACCATCGAAGGAATTGTGACGCGAGACAACCGTCGCTTCGAGGCGATCGTCGAACAGATACAACGAAAGGCCGAGCGTCTTCATTTGAGCAAACAACGCTCGAACGAGGTTACGGCCGATATCGACGAGCTGTTGGAATGGTTCCGCGATATGGATGCCACGCTGCGGGATGCCGATCCACCGGCAATGACCCCGAAGCTGGTGCGAACGCAGCTACAAGAGCACCGTTCGATCAACGACGATATCTCCAGCCAGAAGGGACGCGTGCGCGATGTTACCGCAGCCGCTAAGAAGGTTCTGCGCGAATCGCAACCGAATGACAACACGATTGCGTTGCGCGAGAAGCTAGAGGATCTGAAGGAAGTGGTCGAAACGGTAGCGGCCCTGTGCTCGAACCGTCTCTCGGTACTCGAGCAAGCGTTGCCCCTGTCGGAACACTTTGCCGACTCGCACACTGGTCTTGCCACGTGGTTAAACGACATGGAACATCAAATCTCGATGTTGTCCATGCCGGCATTGCGTCCTGATCAGATTGCCATTCAGCAGGACAAGAACGAGCGTCTAACGCAATCAATCACGGAGCACAAACCACTGCTGGACAAGCTGAACAAGACCGGAGAAGCACTGATGGCACTGGTGGCCGATGATGATGCGGCAAAGATTGGTGAGATTCTGGATTCGGATAACGCTAGATATGCTGCCCTTCGCACCGAGCTGCGCGATCGACAGAACGCACTGGATCAGGCTCTGCAAGAATCGAGCCAGTTCTCGGACAAACTGGAAGGAATGTTGCGTGCGCTTCAAAACACCGCCGAACAAGCAAATCAAGCCGATCCGATCTCTGCCCATCCGCCCAAGATTCGCGACCAAATCGACGAGAATGTCGCTCTGGTGCAAGACATCGATAAACGTGGCGAAGCGTTCGCTGCCGTACAACGTGCCGCCAGCGATGTCATCTCGAAGGCTACCAACCAATCCGATCCTGCTGTGCGCGATATCAAGAAGAAGCTCGACAAGCTGAACGCTCTGTGGGGAGATCTGCAGAAGACGACGTCGAAGCGAGGTGCTGCCTTGAACGACACGCTCGCCGTGGCAGATAAGTTCTGGAAGGAAATGCAAGCCGTTATGGAGACATTGAAAGAACTCCAGGAAGCGCTGCAAACGCAGGAACCACCAGCGGCACAGCCGCAGGCCATTCAAAAGCAGCAAGTCGCGCTCCAGGAAATACGCCAGGAGATCGATCAAACCAAGCCGGAGGTTGAACAGGTGCGTCGTACCGGCAGCAATCTCATGTCGCTGTGCGGTGAACCAGACAAGCCGGAGGTGAAGAAACACATCGAAGACTTGGACAACGCGTGGGACAACATCACTGCCCTCTATGCCAAGCGCGAGGAGAACCTGATCGATGCGATGGAGAAGGCGATGGAGTTCCACGAGACGCTGCAAAACCTGCTCAACTTCTTGGCCCGTGCTGAAGATCGGTTCCAGAAGCTTGGACCGCTGGGCTCGGACATTGAAGCAGTTAAGAAGCAGATCGAGCAGCTGAAGCACTTCAAGGATGACGTCGATCCTCATATGGTGGAAGTAGAGGCATTGAACCGGTAAGTAAATTGATTTATCACACCAACCAACGAACTTCACGGGTCACAGCGTGTAAGCTGATCGTCGAACGGAATAAAATAACACTGTTTTTCTCTCGTTTTCATGCTGTCATATTGGATGGGTTTTATAGAGCTCTGAACAGGCAAGAATGAATAAGCATTAACAATTGCTAATTTTAGAAGCAATGTCCATGTAGCTTACAGCTTTTATTCCACTCGGCGGAATGTTGGAAGCAGAGTTGACCAAATGGGATTAGATTGGCATTTCGATTCGCATAAGGAGATGAATGTGTTGACTTTTTTAATTTTATTTTACGACTTTTAACATCGAATACATTATTTTCAAAGTATTTGTAGAGGTCAACATTTGTCATCTCGAAAAATTATTTAAAGCTCCCGGAAAAAAATGTAGCTAG
This sequence comes from Anopheles stephensi, assembly GCF_013141755.1. Lineage (NCBI taxonomy): Eukaryota > Metazoa > Arthropoda > Insecta > Diptera > Culicidae > Anopheles > Anopheles stephensi. The sequence continues at coordinate 17,861,753 of NC_050202.1, read as the reverse complement.
CTGATCGCATGATTATCGCTTTTTGTGTGTGTCTAGCAACGTTTCCGTCTTACGTATCTAATCGACCGTTCATTCATTTGCAGACAAGCGGTAGAGTTGACGGAACGTACCTCGGCCGAACAGGCCGGTGCCATACGTGAGCCACTGAACGCCGTCAACCGACGCTGGGAGAACCTGCTGCGCGGAATGGTCGAGCGTCAGAAGCAGTTGGAGCATGCCCTTCTACATCTCGGACAGTTCCAGCATGCGTTGAACGAGTTGCTCGTTTGGATCAACAAAACCGACGCAAACCTGGACGAGTTGAAACCTATTCCAGGCGACCCGCAACTGTTGGAAGTCGAGCTGGCCAAGCTGAAGGTGTTGGCGAACGACATTCACGCCCACCAGAGTTCGGTTGACACGCTGAACGATGCCGGGCGCAAGCTGATCGAGAACGATCGTGGTTCGCTGGAGGCTTCCACCACGCAAGATAAACTACAGCAGCTGAACAAGCAATGGCGCGATTTGCTGCAAAAGGCAGCCGACCGCCAGCACGAGCTGGAGGAATCGTTGCGCGAAGCGCAAGCATTTACGGCCGAAATTCAGGATCTGCTTGGATGGTTGGGTGATGTTGATGCTGTGATTAGTGCAAGCAAACCTGTGGGTGGACTACCCGAAACCGCTTCCGAGCAGCTGGAACGTTTCATGGAGGTGTACAACGAGCTGGAAGAAAACCGTGCCAAGGTGGAGACGCTGATCGCCCAAGGACAAGAGTACGTTCGTAAGCAGTCGCAGCTGCAAGTATCATCGAGCAATCTGCAGCACACGCTTCGCACGTTGAAGCAGCGTTGGGATGCAGTGGTTTCGCGCGCATCGGACAAAAAGATCAAGCTTGAGATTGCGCTCAAAGAGGCAACCGAGTTCCACGATGCGCTCCAGGCGTTCGTCGAATGGTTGACGCAGGCTGAGAAGCAGCTGTCGAGCGCTTCCGCCGTGTCGCGCGTGCTGGAAACGATCCAGCAACAGATGGAAGAGCACAAGGTGCTGCAAAAGGATGTATCGATCCATCGCGAATCGATGCTGCTGCTGGACAAGAAGGGCACACACTTGAAGTACTTCAGCCAGAAGCAGGACGTCATTCTGATCAAGAATCTGCTCGTCTCCGTACAGCATCGCTGGGAGCGTGTGGTTGCAAAGGCCGCCGAACGTACGCGTGCGCTTGATCACGGCTACAAGGAGGCTCGCGAGTTCCACGACGCATGGGTACAGCTTACCGGCTGGCTGAAGGACACGGAGAAAACGCTCGATACACTGGCGGAGGAAACGAGCAACGATGCGGTGAAGATCAAGAAGCATCTCGAGAAGCTTCGCGAAATCCAGCGCAACTTGCAGTCGAAGGAAAGCTTCTACGATAGCACGATGCGCAACGGCAAGGGCCTGATGGACCGGGCACCTAAATCGGACGAAACCGTGCTGTCGAAGATGATGAGCGAGCTGAAGGATTCGTGGAAGCGTGTCTGTCAGAAGAGCGTTGAACGGCAGCGCAAGTTCGAAGAGGCGCTGCTGCTTTCCGGACAGTTTGCCGATGCGCTACAGGCCCTGCTCGATTGGTTGCGCAAGACCAAGGCGCGTCTGGCGGAAGATGGACCAGTGCACGGCGATCTCGACACAGTGACTACACTCGTTGAGCATCACCGGCAGCTGGAGTCCGACCTGGACAAACGTTCGGCCCAGATGCAGAGCGTCATGAAGACGGGTCTTGAGCTGGAACGATCGGACGAGTCACGGGAGACGAGCAAGAATCTGAAGGAAATGCAACGACTCTGGGATGATGTGCAGGATTTGAGCAGCCGCCGCAAGAGTCGGCTGGATGTTGCGCTGAAGGAGGCGGAGCGGCTGCACAAGTCTGTGCACATGCTGCTTGAGTGGCTGTCGGAGGCGGAACAGAAGCTTCGGTTCGCTGCTGCCGCACCGGACGACGAGTCGCAGGCTAAGGATCTGCTAGACATCCACGCCAAGTTCATGAAGGAGTTGCGCGAAAAGGAGTACGACAAGGAGGATACGATCGGACTGGCCAACAGCATCCTGGGAAAAGCACACCCAGACGCGATTCCCATCATCAAGAACTGGATTTCCATCATCCAGTCACGGTGGGACGAAATTTCGCAATGGGCCATCAGTCGCCAGACCAAGCTGGAGCAGCATCTGAAGGATCTGCAGGATCTGGACGAATCGATCGAGGAGCTGCTGGCCTGGTTGGCTGGGCTGGAAGCAACGTTGCTGAGTAAGAGAGATGGTGGTGCCAAGTGTGTTGGAAAACCCCTATTTAACGTATTTCCCTTCCTTACTACTCGTTCCTAGATCTCGATGCGGAGCCGCTGCCGGATGAAATTCCTCCGCTAGAGGTGCTGATTGCGGACCACAAGGAATTCATGGAAAATACTGCGCGCCGTCAGGGTGAGGTGGACCGTGCCTGTAAACCACGCCAACCACCACCAGGCCTCAAGGAAACACGGAAACCATCCCGTGGTGTGCTAAAGACACCAATGTAAGTATTGTGAAATTGGACCAAACTCTTTTCCATTGTTAATGAGAGAGCAGTGCTTTCGAAAGGATTATTTCTTTTGTGTGCGTGTGTTCAATAGTTTGTTAGCCGTTCTGTTATTAATTTGTACACATTAGAATAGTCGTGAGTTACAAAAATAGTTTCTTGTGTTGTGTTTCAAATAAGTTTTGTCTCATTTCGTTTTGAAACTTCCACGACACACACTATAAAAGCATTCAAAGCACCAAAGCGCGCAATTTATGTTCGACTCATTTGATTTGCATTTCTAACTGCTGTTTAACTCTTTTGTTGTTCACTCATTTTATTGTTTCACGTATGTGTGTCGGCCGCCGTTAAACCAAACCCCATCTTGCGCACATACTACTGCACTACACCATCCCCCATTGTCCAATAACAGTAAAGGATCTCAGGCCGATCTTCGCGAGCATTCGCCCGACTACGGCACTCTTGGACGCAAGCAGAGGTTTGTTATAATTTTTTTTGTTTTCATTTCTCTTCATTTCTATCATTTGTTTTATGTTCTTTTCATTCGTCACTTGTCTTGATTGTGTTCTCAAAAAAATTATTACACTCAAACTGATTTTTTACAATCGAACTGAGGCTAAAGTCACTGAGGCTCACCTACGGGCACTCACTTTTTGCTACTGAGTTACCTTATTTTTTGGGAAAAGTAAAACAAAAGTGTTATAAATTGTTGTAATAATAATTTATAATAACTATAAATAATAAATAAATAAATAATTATAGTAAAAAATCTGAAAAAGATACACTTTTGCGTAAATCACTTGTAAAAATGAGTGACCGTGAGTGGGGGGCATCTATTCAGACTTTAGCCTAGATTAGAGTAATTTGTGAAAAATTTTAATAAAAAAAAGTCTGAAAACAATACCCCTTTGAGTAACTCATTACCGAAAAGTGAGTGCTCGTGAGAGTAGTTGGGTTCTTATTTCACACTTTAGCCTCAAACTGATTGTACAGAAAACGGTTTTTCCATCATGTGTTTCAAGACATACTAACTGACATATGTTTTCTCTTTCGTCACATCACTAATCCAATGAAATGTTCACAACTCATTTATTGATTTCATTTAATTACTTTTATGTGTTCCTGTTCCATGCTTCATTATGTGTGTGTGTGTCTTTCTTTCTTGCTTACTATCGTGTGAATGTTTGCATTACGTGCAGCTTTAAGGGATCGCGTGATCAAGGCCTGAATTCACGTCGCACCAGGTGTGTATTGGTTATTGGTTCTTATAATTTGTTCTCAAAATTTCTTTCCCTGTATCATGTTTGTACCAACTGTGTGATAATGATGGGATCATACGTAAAAGGCTGTACACCCGTTTGTGATATTATCTTTCACCATCAACCTTTTCACAACTCAATCGAATCTTTGTAAAACATTCCACTTTACATATCTTAACTTCATCAAACTTTGTTACTGGTCCTGTTTCACTGTGGAAATGGTAGCATTAAATGTGTATCGGTCTGTTTGCAATCTCATTCGGGGTACTAGTCTTTGGTTGTTTTTTTTAGTTAAGTTATGTTCATAAGTAGCGTATCGTTTTGTGCATGCTTTGTTATATATTTCTTTGTTTTTGGTTGTTTTTTTTTCTTTTCCTCATGTATTCCGGCCGCTATGCTGCTACGTCTCTGTTGCTGTATCGATTGTATTTCTGTCCATTGCGTTGCGCTCTCATCTATCTTCAATATGTTTGACTCGTCGTGCATCTCATCTGCGATGCTCCTATATATGTGTGTGTGTGTGTATATGTTTATATGTTTCCTTCGTGTACATTGACTCGGAACCCATTACGCTCATCGAACATTGCTGCCCTCCCCTGTGCCCCAATATACATATGCATATGCAAAATTGGATTGTCAATCGATAAATGGTGTGAAAAATTTAAAAATGTCATCAACTATCTCCATTGCGTGAAATATTATCCCTCTCCATTGCTTCATGCGCACATTCGTACGATATCCGCACTTCTGCCGCAACCAGCAGCCGCGTGAGTCCTGGACGGGAAACGCAAACACCGGAACGAGATCGGTTGCCACACTATGGTCCACGGTTTTCGCAAAGGTATTGTAGTTGTATTGGTCACATGTACCACATCCTTTTAGCACGACACCGTGTATCGGTACCACCGGCATTAACACCTAAACCAGACCCAGCTCATACGGACACACGATCTCACTCACTGATCACATCACCACGAGTACATTCCATATGGTTATATGAGCGCAACGACCGTAGAACCGCGATCCAGTATCGAGTTTCTGTATCATAATCACCACCACCATTTTGTATCATACCTGCACACATACACCGATCGGACCGGATCTATTGCGCACGGCTCCCTAACGGTTTGTTTCCGTCCTTCTTTCGATTGTAGCAATCAAGCGGATACGGAACTCCGTTCACCACGTGCCAAGCTGCTGTGGGAGAAGTGGCGCTACGTGTGGCTGCTGGCATGGGAACGTCAGCGCCGTCTGCACGATCACATGCTCTATCTGCAGGATGTGGAGCGCGTCCGACAGTTCAGCTGGGAGGAGTGGCGTAAGCGTTTCCTGAAGTTCATGAACCACAAGAAATCGCGCCTGACGGATCTGTTCCGCAAGATGGACAAGGATAACAATGGGCTGATACCACGCGAAGTGTTCATCGATGGAATTATTGGCACAAGTAGGTGACCCGGCTGCCGGGGGACGCCAGGAATGAGCAGTTTGTGTAACTTTGGCTTGTATTTTTGTTTTGTTCCTTCCGTACAGAGTTCGACACGTCCAAGCTAGAAATGGGCGCCGTGGCCGATCTGTTCGATCGCAACGGCGAAGGACTGATCGATTGGCAGGAGTTCATTGCAGCACTGCGACCGGACTGGCAGGACCGCAAGCCGAAGACTGAGGCGGACAAGATACACGACGAAGTCAAGCGGCTGGTCATGCTGTGTACGTGCCGACAGAAGTTCCGTGTGTTCCAGGTTGGCGAAGGCAAATATCGGGTAAGTGAAGTCCGGTGGACCTGATGGTTCTTTACTAGCAGCTTATACTGATGCATACACTTCTTTACGCTTGCTCGACCACAGTTCGGTGACTCTCAGAAGCTTCGCCTGGTGCGTATTTTGAGAAGCACAGTCATGGTGCGCGTCGGCGGTGGATGGGTAGCGCTAGACGAGTTCCTGGTGAAGAACGATCCTTGCCGAGGTATGTACTGTGTTCTTTTGTCCATTCTCGTTTTTTCTACTATACGTTACGTTATCGTTCGTTAGGTTAGTGTTAAGGTGTAGCGATAGTAAGCTTAGTAAAAGATATAAATGGTATAAAAGGAAACCCGTTCCGAGGTATCTTTCCTTAGTGCCTCTTGATTTGCGCAAGCATAGGTAATTTAAAGCAAAACAAAACAACCGTTGAACTAGGTTAGCAACGTACTCCACATTCAAAAACCAGCTGCCAAACCATCACAATATTACTAGGGTCAGGTGGATGCTCTCACCTTGCGTTTTTAATGCTCCCCAGTCTAACGTTAATCCTGCCAAAACTGCTGCTAGGTGAACAGGTTCTTGTTTCTTTTTTTTAATACGGATTTAAACCTTCCAGCAAATTTGAAAATGGTGAATTGTTGTTATAACCGGTTGCGAGCGAGAGCGCTCTCGCCGTTTTATTAATTTCTGCCAGTCCATTATAACCCCCAATTTCAAATAGTTAAAACGTAAGAAGTGATAATTCTATTTACCAGCTCAGCGCAAGAAATATTAATTTTGGTTTAACGGGCAAAGTTTTAATACGGGAGCCACCTTAATATATTGCCACTAAGCGCGCATATCAACACTCAATCAAAGTACTGTGTACCCCGCGAAACTCCAACTACCAAACGAAGCTAATTTCTGTTTATTAACAATACCACCTCACCCTTTTCCCCGGATGATTTGAGAGCAAAGGTGTTCTTCAAAACTGCATGCCTGTTCTGTTCTATAACAATTTTTTTTTGCGAGAAACGCTTTTTCACTGCGAGCAATCTATATTTGCTCGTTGCAACTGGAGCTTCTTTGTGGAAGCTCGGTCAAATCTTTGTTTTTCTATTCCTTTCCTACCATAAAACAACTAAACAACAAACACTAGAACAAATGTTTGCTCACGTCACGTTTTAGAGGAGAGCTTTTATTTTATCTTCAAAAAACAACTACCACCTAACGAGTTCTAACGAGTTGCGATCGGTCTTAGAATGCTTCTCAGATTGCAAAGTGCTTGGTGTTTTGAACGGCTGGTAGAATCAAGATTCTTCAAGCATAATGCTTTACTCTGTGCTTTATCGGGGGGTTTTTTGTGTATGGAAAGTGCTTCCAGTGCTGCAAATCACATCCAAATACATGCTTTGCTGTGGAGCGCATTTCTGCTGATCGCACTGCGCAAAAGAAAAACCAAACCGCCCCTCGGGAAATTCTGCTTTTCCATTTTCATGCTCTCTCTCTCTCTCTCTGCGTTTGTGTCCGTTTTGTCCGCGTGTGTGTGTTGTGTGACGTGCCTTATCATGCTTCGCGTCTCCGTACGCCTGCTGCCGTGGTAATTCTAACAAACTAATCAACCAATTTCTTCCTTCTTCTTTCTTTCTTTTAACGCTAACAATAACCGATAATCGTTAACAAATACCTCCACCCCCCCTTCATAATCCGATTCTGTCGCATTTCGTATCCGTGTTCTGTGCATATATCTTCACATTCAAACATATCGTGTTACACATACAATCTACGATGTACATCGTGAACCACCACCACCACCATCATCATCATGATCGTCGTCATCAACATAATCATCACTACACTACACCACACACAAAATCGATCGCCAACTTTACTTTTTTTTTTTTTTGGGCCATTACATATCGTTCTGATATCCCTGTGGGAATGGGGAAAATCTTATCTTGCGGGGAAACCTTTTGTGAATCACAAACGCTGTACGCTGTTGAACGCAATTGATTTGGTGGCTTTTTCGTTACACATCTCCGTCACACAGTGGCCTTAGTCTTACCACTGCCGAATCCGAACGATCCGCGCCAGCACGAAGCCTGCTGTCCACTGTGTAAGCAACCGGAACTGCTAAGCCTTCGGCAGCTGCTGCTCTGGCAGAGGAAGAAATTTCAGTTCGCTGATCACGGTGCTGGGCCGCGTTACATTTTCCTCAACGAAAAGGGCCACTGAGGGAGGGGTGCCACCTCTCTAGTCCCGTTGGGGAAAGCGTTTTGTTTCTTCAATCCAATGTTGTGTGCCGGGCCGAGGACTTTTTTTACCATCAACTACTCTGTGTGTGTGTTTTTTTCTTCTTGTGAACGTGTTTTTTCTTATACGAACTTTTCTCTCTTGTTGTACCTTCGGTTAAACTTTTTCGGCTTTTATACAATTCTGATGTTATTCTTTTTTGTTGTTATCTTTGTTATCCGATAGTTTGTTTGTAAACATGAATGTTTTAACTGTTTTTTCTCTCTTAAATATTTGTTACGTTGTTTCAAAATTGTTCAAATAGCCTTTCTCGTTTTTGGTATCTTAGTTTGATTTCCTTTAACTTACCAGTTGTGAATGTCGTACTGAGAATGTTAAATAATGTGTTTCTTTTTTCTGTACATGAATGAATAAGATGATAAAGTACTGTAGCTCTTCTTAAAATAAAGTTGAGAACGTCGTATGCCTTTCGCTTAGTACAATGTTTGTATCCTGAATTATTTCGAATGGTATCTTTACTCCGTATCTTTGAACGGTTGATTTTCTATATTTAAACACAGTTTCACTTTAAATCCATACAAGTACCTTAAACAAACTTAAAGTTAACCCGTTTAAAATGCAATATCCGTACTTTTTGAATGTGTGTCGCACTGTCCTTCCTCTGCAGAACTGTCGAGCAACTCAACTTGCACACACACAAATTTCCCATACACGTGTTTGCGATATGCACATACCTTGCCATAGTTCACTGTTTCACTCCAAATCTGTTCATCTTTCGTACACTTTTTCACATTACACATTTTACAACGTCACACATTTGCATCGTTCAAATCAGCCTCAGCCCACTAAAACCAGCTTCTACTAACAGCCTTACGTGTCCCCGGACACCAGTTTTCCACACAATCGTTGCCATTGTGTTTTGTGTCGTAAGATTTCTTTACGTGGTGTTTTTTTATAACAAAATATATTAAGTTGAGCTAACGTTTATGTTTTTAGAAGCGCGTTTTTCATCGTATTTTGTTGTGTGATGTTTTGATTGCTTTATCATCTTGGTTTTGTTGTGTGTAGCTGTGTGTTGCTTACGTTTTGTTAGTTTTAGTTATATCTAGTTGTTTTAAGTTTGGTTTAGTTTTAAAGCTTTTGTACAGCACTTTTACGTTAAGATTATGCTTCGTTAGGCTTACTTTACTTTACTTAGAAATTATGTGCTTTTTTCACGATTTTTTTTTAAACTTTTCCGTCACGTCAATTTTAATTTTCCTTGTGATTTTTTTTCTTCGATTTAATGAAATACTTTTTTGTTGCTGCTGTGAGCTTTCTTCTTACCTTCTTACGTTCGCTTCGGCTCGTACACAAAATTGGAACACAAAAAGAGAAACAAATATGTTGTTACGCCGAGCGGATGCGCTCGACCGCGAAACCCGAACATGAAATTTCATCCATTCTTGCCATCGTGTGTTACGGCTAAGTAACATCACACCCTCTAGCGGCAAACTTTCGCACCACAGCACAGGTTTCGTTCGCATTCGATAGTGAACGTAAGAGATGTAAAGCAAAGGGACGAGTGGACAAACAAAACAACGAGCAAATCACATACTTGCACTTATCTGTTTCGTTTGGTCCTTCAATTGGGAAAGCACATAATTTTTCAAAAAAAAAACTGTAGTTTGGTTAAGATTTGGTTTGATTAGTTTTTATCTTTAATTTACGTATAAGTTTGGTTGGTTTTTTAATTGTGTGTCAATTTCGTATTTTTGTCAATTTTTTTTTTCGTACTAATTTAGTTCTAAGTGTTGTTTGATAGTTTAAGTTTGTTTGATTTTGTCATTTAGTATTACGTATTACATTTTATATTTGTTTGTTTGTTTTTTTTTTATTTCTTTCAATTGTTTTATTTTGTACTCAATATCCCCCCCTTGTTCCCTTACACAATGTACCATTCCCTGTTTCCCCATTGCTTTTTTATCTCGAAAATTTACCTGGTTTTCCTATTTATTTATTGCACACCGATTCGAATATCAATCATAACTACTATACATTACATTTATTTTTTTTTGTGTGGTGATGGATCACTTTTTTTCAACTGCTCATTGGTTTTTGGGTATTCGAAACAATTACTTCAAAATTTTACTTGTTTTTTTGTTTACATTTCCCTAACCTTTTTCTTTTCAAAATCTTTCACGAAATCGAAATTTCTTTTCTTCTTCTTCCTTATGTTTTCTTCTCTATACCAACCATTCATCCTTACCCACCAACACCAAAACAATATGGTTTTTTATATTACTTTCACATAATTCTTTATCCTTTCCCTGTTACGACTGATCGATTTTTGATCATGACCACACGAATTATCTTAATAATACTCGCTACTTTTACAACACCAAAAACGACTATCGAACACGAACAACGTGTGTGTGTGGTGTGCTGTGTTTCATCCTAATAACAACGTTTTAATTTCTAAAATCAACACACACACATTCACATAAATCATAACTTTAAAAACTGCTCCCTCCTTTCCCCTCAAAAACCCCATTCACCATTTCACGCATTATGCATATTAATTCACCTGCCTCGTAACAACCAAATGAACAATTGAATGCGATCAACAATTGGAAAATTGGACCCAAAAAAAAACCAAAAACACACATACGATCGCAAAATCGAACAGCCAAGGGACGCACAAACATCGAACTACGTGAGCAGTTCATACTGGCCGACGGTGTGTCGCAGTCGATGGCCGCCTTTAAGCCGCGTATGTCTGGCTCGGCCGGTTCCGGATCGAATCAAACCAGCTCGCCGATACCAACACAAGGTCCTATTGTGAAGGTAAATATTTCCCACTCTCTCTCTCTCTCTCTCTCTCTCTCTCTCTCTCTCTCTCGCTACCTCTCTCACTATCATATCCCTTTCACTGTCTCTCACATCCCATTACTCTATCCAAACGAGTCCCATCAAGGCTGTCCCTTGAAGTTGATGTTTGGGCCACTCCCTTTACTCTTATTATCACTCTCATTATCTCGTGGAAGATAAAACAGGACACAATTCCTATATATGTATCCTTGGATCAATCCTTTTCCTCCTAAATGTCCTTCGTACGTATGTAAGTGTGTTAGTGTATAGTTTTCCATTTTGCCTTACTTCCTTATCCTCCTTCAATCCACTGAACTTGAAAATGGGATGAAGATCCACGTCTCTCTTTTACCAACTTGGAAGAGGTCCTTGAAGACCTCTGCCTCTGTCTCTCTCTCTCTCTCTCTCTTCTAGTTGGATCTCTGTTCCGAACTCTGTTTTGTTTTCTGATCTCTCTTCTGAAATTTTAGTCGTTTTCCTTTCGGAAAAAAGGAGTACTCTATATCCTTTATTCCCTCAGATATGTTGTACATTATAGTTGATGTAGTTGAAGGGAGGCCCCCATTATAGAGCCGCAATAGAACCGCAATAGATCACGATCACTTGTGTGCAAAAATAGTGTAATATCTACTCGAACGCGACAGGCGGGGGTAGGCACGTTTAGAGTAACCTCTCTGTGCACTCTCTCAGGATACACTCGATCTCGAATTTTGGTGTGGGTTTTTTTGTTCCTGGTATTTTGCTCTCTACCTCTACCTCTACTTTGTATCATAGGGAATGCTGGAGACCCGCAGCTACCAATGGGTACCAGTGGGTTGTTATATTGGAGGGGGGCTGCGTCTAGTGTAAATATCAATATACTCTAACTGATGTAGCAAACGGATTTTGTACTCTTCTTTACCAAACGTGTCGTTTCCAAAATATGAGCCTTGCTCATCAACATCTCTAGATCTTCTTCTTCTTCCTTCTTTTTTGGCCTAACGACCTGCTTTTAAGGTCATGGCTGCCATTTTTCGGTTTACTAGACTTTTTGGATATCGCATGGTTGTGATAGTCAGTTCTTACTCCTTATGAGGGAATGACCCAGATGAGACTTGAACCACGGTCCTGGCGTGTGAAGACCGGCGCCGCTGGCGCATCTACCAACGGGGCCGTCCCAACGATCAGGATCCTTAAATATAGATGAGACTTCTAGAACTCTACCGTGGTTTTGATTACTCAAGCGATTTTGAAATGACTTGTCGACAGTTTGGATGGTTTTATGTAAGGATATGAGAATTATCCTTACTATTACCAGACAGAAGCAATTTAACCGATTCCCCCATCTTCGATCATCCGTTATTCCTTCCCCTAAGTTAAAGAACCTTCTCCAAAATCCTCCACTCCCATCAAACCAATCTTAAACCCAATGTCCGTCCCGGCAAGGTACGTATGTTCGAGCAACTATTCTGGTTGGATCGAGTTTGTGTACACACAAAATGGCTGTCTGTAGAGAATTGTTGTTGTGTTGATCGATGTGTTGAACGATAGTTTGAACTGTGATGTTTTTTTTTTTCTTTTATTTGATATATGATGTCTTGTGTTTTAGCCGTATGACATGGCTAAGAGAATGTGAGTGTGTGTTGCAAGTTTTAAGTTGTTGCTTGTTGCACAAGTGTGTATGTTTAGTATTTTCTCCTTCTTCAGATGAATGTGTTTTGTTTTTTGTCTTACTTTCTTGTTGTGTAGTTTGGCGAAAAACAGTCAGAACAGGATGTTTTGTACCCGCCCATTATCTTTCTCTCATTATTTGTCATGCGTGTGGTTTTCTATTTGATTTTTCATTTTTTGTTTTACGGTTTTTCTTGCATGTTTTTTCATCTACTTATAAGTTTGAGTGTTTGTCATGCATCGTTCATAGTTTTTTTTTTGAAAACATTTTTCTTTTGTTTCCTCATCTCTGGATTTCACCCCATCCTTGGCTCGGTATATATGTATGTGTATGTGTACTTCATTCCGCCGAGAAAATGGGGAGGGGCAACTCCCTTCCCATCTCGCAGTGTTTTCGTGGCTCAATTCTAACAACACACTGTGCGCATCTCGAGGAGTTTGATAACTGACTGATTGGCTGGCTGCATCCATCATCCCTTGCGTGTTGCGAGCTGTGGCTTCCCTTATCGATACAGATTTCGCAACATCGGAAATGCATTCTAGTCCTGCTACTTAAAAGCACCTCAAACGCTGCAGGCTGGCAAAAATGCAATTCAAAAAAGCACGAATTTTGTACAGTAATGTCCGCTCATCGTTACCTGCCTGCCTCTCTCTCTCTCTCTTTCTGTTCTACGGCGGCCCATACAAAAAGCCCAAGAGGACGAAAGATTTGGGTTGTTAATAAACAGAAACACTTCAACGAACAATGGCACACAAGCAAACCTGTGGCAGTGTTGCGCTGTACTTAAGATTTTGCCCCTACCAACAATCAAGAACAAAAAGTGAGAAGAATAGATCTAAACGTGTAGTAGGCAGGACCTTCTCTGAGGAGCGCGAGGCGCTAAGTACAGGGAACCAAAGCACTTCTTTGTGATCAAATTTTTTTACAATTTCGCCCAATCCACACCCGCCTTATTTTCCACAGCCGACGAACATTTGGCCGAACTGATGCCAATCTTTGAGCAGTTGCGGGCGCAGGGCAATCTGCCCTGCACCTACCCGTTGCACGTCACCTCCAGCGGGACTGCCTTTATTCGTGGCGGTTCCCGCTCCACTCCGCTCAGTCCGCATGCCCCCCACTGTCATCCCTCGACGCATTGGGTAAGTGAATCGTGTTTCTCCAGTTCCGTTCCAGTCTGCACATCGGTGTTCTGTGTGCGTGTGTGTGTGTGTTTTTTCCTTATCCCTTTTTGTTATTAAGAGTGTTTGTGTCTTCCGCGGTTTTACATCCTTCGGGGATTTTTTGTTCGTGGCGATTAATTAGCGCCATCTACATGTGAATCTGCATGCAAGTGATCTAGATTTAGCTGTGGTTTGTGCATTGAATAGGTGCAAACATCTGACAACTAGATGGCGCCACTATTTCGATGAAACATTTCTATCGGGTCTCTACTTCCAAAAAAAGAGAAGACGACAGCCTGTATGGGGAAATCCTCTCGTGTTTTTATTCTTCTTTCAATCATCCCTTATCGCGGCCATCCCACAGGAGAGAGTTTTTTTTTCATGTGAAGCATAAACTAATCTACTTTCTTCCACTTGTTACGTACGAATGGTAAACAAATGTAGGTACGCGAACGTTCGGCAAAGTCGATTTCCATGTCGCGTCCATCGCGCTCATCCCTGTCCGCTTCGACGCCGGATTCGCTGAGCGATAATGAAAGCGGAATCGGAACACCGGGTCGTTTCCAGACGCCCAGCCGCAAATCTTCAGTGCCAGTCAGGTAAGTTGATCGTCGCTAACCCTTCCTGTAGACTGGTTAACTAATTGTTGTCATCCCTATCGCTCCCTTGCAGTCGATCTCAGATGACACCGGGCGGATCGAGGGCCAACTCACGGCCCAGCTCACGACCGGCTAGCCGTGCTGGATCGAAACCACCGTCCCGGCACGGATCTACGCTGTCGCTGGACAGTACGGACGATGCAACGCCATCCCGCATTCCTACGCGTCGACTGACGCAAACATCGACACCGCGGCCATCACGCCTGTCGGTCGGATCCGTGTCCGGTCGTACGGGAACCACAACCACCACCAACGGTGTCTCATCGCGGACGGCTTCCGGAGCCGCATCGCCCGCGCCGACGAGGTAAACGATCGGTTCCTTCCAGCATTCCTTTCCTTTAATCGCTTTTACTGAGCCCATAGTGCATAAATACTTATACTTTATTCTTTCTTTTTCTCTCACACCAAAACAAAATGAAAATGCCTGCAAAAATAATTATTAATTATAAAACAAAAAAAAAAAAAAAAAACAAACCACTCACTCAATACAAATTAATACAAATGGTTCGGAAACTTTGCATCGTACAATGTTAACTTTATCTGCTCGATACTGCAACCTAATAACTGCAACGCTTGACAAAACCAAACACCGCCTAACCGCCTAACGGGCTGGGCTTCACGGAACAGAAACGGTGGCATGAGTCGCTCATCCAGTATACCAACACTAATAGGACTACCAAATAGCAGGTAAATATCGACGAATGGTGTGTGTGTGTAGGTTGCTTGGAAACGGGGTTTCCCTTGCACCCGCCTTAAAGCCCCACGTCCAAAGAGGGATTAATTGGGCACAATCACACGAATCGGATTGGCTATTGGAACCTTCGAAGACTTCTCCTACCTATTTTAATACTCTATTTACCTCTCTTCCTTTACCACACACGAATCTAACTAACTAACTGCGCGCGCTACTACTCTTATGCAAACTGCAAACTGATCAACCCGAAATGTGGCCACCTTATGTGATATTAAGCCAACCTCGCTCACGGATTCCCGTCCGTCAAGCTTCCAATGTATCGAACTCTTCATCAGCGACGGGGTAATTGTAACGAAAACTGTAGCATTTTTGTCTTAATCTGTTTAATCGCCTCCAGTTGGCTTACAGTCTTGCCAAAGGTGACTGGCAATAGCTGGAAGCGCTGTTTAGAATAGATTTTTTACTGTTGACCATTGTGTTAATGTCGGCTTGCCTGAACTGTTGCTTATAATTGTTTGAATTTTTTTTTTTCAATTTCTTTTATTTAAAATTGGCTTATTTTTACTCTTTTTTATACAAATAATGCATTTTTTGTATTTTTTTAAAATTATTTTGCTTAAATATTTTATTTAAAAAATGAAGCACTGTGTTTTGTATTGCAACTTAACATTTTTATCGGTTTTTTGACACATTTTTCTCTTAATTGGCACGATTTAACTGCACTTCTCTAACTGACGTTTGCTAAACTCTGCTGCACGCACTACCTTATGCTTACACCGTTTTGTTTTCCCACAAGCAGTTCCGTTTGTTTTACTGTGCGTTTGGTGTGTGTGTGTGTTTCGTTTCGTATTGGCCTTTACTTTCCACTGTTTCATTGTACTAATTGTTGCTCTTTACCTTCTACCACCGGTACACAGAAAAACCAGCGGTGCATCGACGCCTTCCGGTATGCAGACACCACGCCGCACCTCGGTAGAACCAGGTACGCCCGGCAGCACGATTGTCCGGCCCGAGAGCCGCAATTCGCGTGGCGCAACACCGAGCGAAAAGCGGGCACCGTTCCGGCTGTAAAATGTAAAGTTCTCGTGAGCGAGCCACACCAGTGCCAGAAAGTGTAGCAACCACCAGCGTATTAGTTTTCGCTATCCAAACGAGAAATAGAAAAAAAAAACGAAACGAAACATCTCTTCGAAAAGCGAAACACTAAACGAAACACTTTCGATAACATAAAACGATAAAAGAAGGATTAAGTATTTTCAAAAAGAGAACGGAAAGGGAAAACGACGTATGCAAAAACTCTAAAGAAGATTAAAAAGAGAGAGAGACAAAATGAGGTAAGAAAGGATTTAAAAAAAGTGCAACATTAAATCAGGAAAGCAGGAAAAAATAGATAAAGATTCTATTTCCAGTGAATGCAAGTAGAGCAAGAGTGAGAGGATAAAACAGATGAAAATAGTTCGATGAAACAACGATCATGTACTGTCGAGCAACTCGGTGTGAAAAAGGTAAAAATCGCCAGTTTTACCTCTTTTTCCCCCGTTCGTTTCCTTCTCTCACATGTGACGAAAAACAGCAGAAACGAAAGCACAACCAACATCCTTGTCTGCTTTCTATGCTTTACTTTTTTTTCTTCCTGTTTTTCCCGTTCCATTTTTTGTTATGTTATTAATTATAATAATTTACCATGAGTTGGTATTCCTTTTCTTTTGTTGTTGTTTTAGTTTATCTTTTCTTTTTTCCAAATTGATTTCTTTTCCGTTTCTTCTTAAACTATACATTATTCTTATACGAGTTATTTATTGTCCGCCCTTTATTTTTTTCTTTAAAACAACAAAGCTTTCCTTTTAAGCTATTTATCTCTTCCATATTTGTTTCCTTTTTTTTCCTTTATTTCTTTATTCGTAACTCGTTACGAATTAAATTGGGGTTTCTTTCGGGGTTTGGATGGGTTTTCGTAAGGGTTCCAGTAAAAGATCGCCAGCTTTTACCAACCTTCGCCAACCGATTTCCGATAAGGTAAACCCTTTTTTTCTATCACCACGACCAACCCAAACGTTATCTCTCAACGGTTTAAATGGTGGATGATTGAAAAAAAACAAGAAGAAGTATTCATGAGATGTTCTTTCGCCGGTAGCCTTTTGAAGATGTGTTGTTAAAAAGCAGTTGCGGGAAAAGGAAAAATCGCCAGTTTTTCTTTTCCTTCTCCTTTTCAACGGACCAAAAGGGGGCTACCGGGCGGGACACACATCTCGACGAGAGAGAGAGAGGAGGACTCTTCGCTGCGCTTTACCAAAACAAACAGAAAAAGTGTGCAGCAAGAGGAGAAGAAGTGTAAACGAAACTATCGTTTATATTCAAAAGAGAAAGAAGAAAAACACATTCACAACAGTTTATTTGTTTTCTATTTTCTTGTATGGTCCCCCCGTTGTTAATGTGTGAAATTATTTGTCCTGCCTTTTCTTTGCAATGGATTAAAAAGCGCTTTCAGCAAACGAAAAAAAAGTCATTTAGTATCTAAGCGAGAATTGAGAGAAGCGAGTTTAAGAAAAAGAGAGCAGAGCTAGGAAGCGCAGGAATTGATGATTTAAAAAAAAAAAGAGAATCACATCTAATAGCTGCTTCTTCGGCGGTCGTGTGTTCGAATATTATTTTGTTTCGCTTGTGTTTGTTTTTTTTTTTGTATTGTTTAGGGAAGAACAAAACAGTTTTAGTGTGTGATAAGAGAGGGAGAGAGAGACACGTTTGTTCTTCGACATGTTAATGTTTTCAGTTTACTTTATTTTTTTTTAAATTCTTTTAATGTACACACATTTCTACCACACGTGTATTGTTGTCATCTCTTGCGCTAATACAATAATATTCCTGCTAGACACTGAAACAAAACAAACAAACAAAAATCGGGGCTTAAAACAAAACCACACGAAATGCAAAACAAACACACATTCACACAGGAGTTTTATTGCCCACTGTAATTATTATAAATATAAAGTTACACTTACAATGAAGCGATGGAAGCATATTGAAAAGAAAGCGCGAGTCGTAGATAATCTCTTTAGTTTGCGGCAAATTGTTCAGTTAGATGAGTAGGGTTTTTTAATAAAAAAATCGAAAAAAGTTAGACAAAAAAAAAAGCCGGATGCGATAAGGTCCCCCTCCGACCGGGGATAATTAATTAACGATTAACTCTAGCTTACTTGGTAACTTGTAACTAATTAAAATAACAGCAGTTAAGGGAAATGATGAAGAAGGGAGAGAATGTGAGGGTGCGACGAGGTAGCTAGAGCAGTAACCGAGCTTCAACCGACTTCGGGTTTCGACTATTCCCCCCCTGTGTCCTAAGGCGTGTATTAAGAAGCGAAAGGGTGTGGTGTGAACAACGCCAGCGCATTTTTTAACCACTTTTCGTTTGCCAAACACCATACATACAGCAATTTACAGTACGAAATGAAGGAAATAGAATCATCGCTTTAATGCTAGCAAATACAGAAATTTATTCGAAAATTTAAAAGAAAACGTCAGCCAGGCAAAGGTAGCCAGGAACCCGGAAGGTGAAGTAGAAAGTGGAGAAGAACGAAGAATGTAAGACAAACTGTTCTAAAAAAAATTAATAAAGACGAAACAACAGTTATTAATCAAACCCTTTTGTGTGTTTATTTGAATATTATATTTTGTTATGAAAGAAAATTTCAAAAAAAAATCACTATATTTGGTTATGTTTTCGTTTGTGTCACATAAAATTAAGTATTAAAGGTTTTTTAATTGAATTTTTCGTATTAATATTTCTACCACGACGTTAATTTTGATCACAAAAAAAATTCTCAATTTTTAAAAAGAAAATAAAATAAAATAATATTAAAATTTTAAATAAATAATTCAATTAAAATCGAAGCAACCATCGCCTAACTACCGTCGGTGAGCTCCTTCGAGTGAGCCTGAGCGTAACGCGCCTTCTCACAGTGAGGTGAGAAAACTTGCTCACTCACTCACTCACTCGCCGCGATCGCCGGCCTGCGGCGACAAAAACCGTCCGAAAAGTACCAGTTTTCAATACTCTTCAACAGGAGAGCATCCATGCAGGAGGTGTAGCACTAAGCCACTAGGCCGACCGTGCAGGAAGGAACGAGCAGTCGCTTTCTCTCTCATGCGACCCATGCGCCACTACCGGCGATCGCTCGCGTGCGCTTGAACGCAGTGCAAGGAGCGAGCTGGCAGATGCTCACTACTCACCACTACTGTCGCTCTCGCTCGCTCACGGTGCTCGTTAGTAGGAGCGAGTAGGTGCTGCCTCTTTCGTGCATGCTCTCCTGGTATCGAACATTGGAAACTGGTGGTTTCGAAGCGCTTTTCGGTTGCGGTTTCGGATTTTGTTCGCGGGCAACGGAGAGAGAGACTTCAACGACCGAACAGAAAGGGAACCGGAAAAATGAGATTTTTAGTTTTTTTGGTAAATTGACGATGACAAACGAATTATTTTGATACAATTATGGAAAATTTAATTATTAAAAATTTTTTTATCGAAATTAAAGAATGATAAGTTTAATGCCCAAATAAAAAAGTACCGCTTTCTTTCACCCATTTATATTATTCTATGTTCTCAAAAGTATGCAAAATTAAGCAAAACAGTTTAATATTTCACTTTTATATTTATTATTTTTGTATTCGCTGTTTTTTCCACTTCATTTTTCAATCCTTTATTTCTTTCTTATCTCTTCGCGTTTCCTGCACGTGTACGCTCTCGATCGATCGCCTACCACAACAACCCCCCTCACAAACGCAACATAATTTATAACACTCGATTCAGATTTACCGTCTTACACAATCATTTATTATTTATTGTACAATCCTGTCCGCTCCATCTTCCTCTAGAAGGCATGACCATGTTTGCTTTGTCGAATTTTCTATTTCTATCTTCCTGTCCTGTAAATCATACCCGCTTTGTCTTGTGTTTTGTATTTGTGCTTTTTTGTTTAAACTCGCATACACCTAAAAACCCCAAGCTAAATGCTCTTGCGATTTTTTATATATAAAAATACCGTTCATTAACAGCTACTAGACTCGTTTTGTCGTTTTCAGTTACACGCACACATTTCTCTCTTCCATAGTATGATTTGTGTTGTTCCGTTTTTTGTTTGTATACTAGAAAAGCAAAACACACACACACACACGCAACACTAAATAATTTAAATGATTAAACGGAGCCCGTTTGTATGTCATTTAGGATAAAATAAAACGCCACGAACGCGCATTCCTTTACAAACGAAATAAATAAGTTTTGTTGTTCCTATCATTCTTACGCAAGTTACGCATCTACGGTTGCTGCTCTCTCTCTCTCTTCGTGTGTCCTCTTCTGCTTTGTAAGTAAAGCACATACATTAAGCACATTTTCCTACACACACACACACACTACACCGCTCACACCCGGCGGACAAGTATTGGTTTGGTGGCCGAAAGAAAGGAGGCTTTCACCTCCTTTTTTTGTCGATTGAAACGAACCAATTTGCTTCCCCCGATTCTTTATCTGTTTTCTGGTAACCCTGCGTTAAATTTAGCATTTCTTTATACCTACGATCTTCTACCAAACTTCTTCCCCTTCCGCTTTCATGTTCGTTGTTTTCCTCTATGTTACAAAAATTTCTTACCTAAAATTACGCATACTTTATGTTAAATTTCATTCAAACCAGGTGGGATGTGTTTAATTGTTTTTTCGATTTTCAACTAACCGCTAGGTGCTTTACTTTTCACTACTCGTCGTGTGGATGTGTGTGTATTGTTGTGTGTGTTTTCGTTTTTCATCTTTTTGTTCGTTCTCGTTTGTTTTAACTCGCACTCGCTTCTCTTTGCTCTTTTCTTCCCGTTTTGCTTCTTAAAATCGGTTTGGCTTGTGTCTTTGATACTTTTGCGGTATACATGATTGTGTTTTTTTTACGTGTGCCTTTTGTATTGTATTTTGTTGTGCCTTTTCGTTTTCCCTATTCACACCATCACTAATTAAAAAAAAGCGACTCTGTTTAATTTAAAGAAGGATTTTCGATTCAGTTCTTCCAGGCATTCCTTCTTTGCTGTACAAAAATAACTGCTAACGCGAATTACTACACATTTAAGTACTGATTGGTTTCATTCTGACTTTGCTTCACATCCTTTCTCTCCCCTCCCACGTGGCTGCGTTTTACAATACACTTTTAATAGCCCCATTTTTATGTTTCTGTTTAGTATAATGCATTCCAAATGATTACATTTTGTTTAGGCTCTTATTAGGAAAAAAAACAAAACGACGCTTGCTATGATGCGTGTCATAGCTCGGAAGGGAATACTATTTACACAGCGTTCTTACTAGTATGAGTGAATTATTGTGAGTGTGTAGAGAGAGAGAGAGAGAGAGAGCAAGTGAAGGATGAAAAGGATGAAGTATTGAGCACAAATGTACAAAGAGTTGTTTTCCATATGCTACTACGATCAGTCCCAGTCTTTTTCCCTTGGGCACATTTTACCCATTAAACAAAACGAGTTGTCAAGTAGACACTCTAAACGGATTTAAAATATGCGTATTTTTTCTCTTGCTCATTTTGCTTCTCTCTTTCCAGCTGCAACGCACTAGAAGGCGCATCTCGTCGGGACATTCAGGCACAGCACAACAACTCCTTACAAACACCACAAACACACTAGTTGTTACACTACCACCTCATTGTGTACGTATGTTTCATGTATGTGTGCAAAATAATAATACTTTTTGTTCTGTCGGCGTATCCTTCTGCTTGTGAAAATTTTAAAAAATACAGTTGACATTGTTTGGGGGGAGGAAAAATGGAGGGAAAATAAATAATGATTGTTTCGCTTTTTCCGAAAACACGCACCTTCGCTTCATACTGCTATTTACACACTTACACCGCGAGTAGGGAAATGGAACGGAAAGGTGGGAGACAAACGGGCAAAGGATGATTATGGAGTTTATATAATAATGAACCTTACCGCGCGCTAATATGATATAACTAAGCGAAAATGCTCTAGTGGGTTGAATGGTTTGATTTGATGTGTGAATTGGTTCGTTCGATTGGTAGAGATTGGTCTAAGTTGCTTCTGCTGCGTTTTCTACACGTTTCGTCTTAAGCTATTAGGTTTAGTATTCGTTGGTGTTGGTGCTCCTTGTCCACCCACCTACACACGCGCACACACACTCACACACACACACGCTCATTCGCACTGTGATCAGTCTGGGGAGAGTTGTTAGCTGCTGGCACTACCGGAGCTTCCAGTACTGCTCGCCGTACTTCCGGAAGTACTGCTCGCGTTGCTGCTCGTACTGCTAGCGGTCGTGTGCATCATCCGTGCGGGACGGCCCGGCGTTACCAGTTCCACCTTGATGTTGGCCGTTGCCGTCACCTTAGTGTTCTGATGTTCGCCCCCGTGATGGTGCGTCTCGACCGTCACTTCCGGCTGCAGCACAATGCTCTGCAGTTCCGGCGCTTGCTGATGATGATGGTGATGATAATGGTGGGCGTGAGGATGGCTATACACACCGCCCAGATTGCCGTCACCCATCATACTACCACCGAGCGAAGTGCTGGATGGTGGAACACCACCAACACCCACACCACCACCACCACCACCACCACCCATCAATCCAGCGGATTGTCTGTGATGGCCAACCGATCCACCCGGTGGCTTCTCGTGCATGGACGCGATGGACGACGCGGAACTCTTCCACGACTGTGGCTCTTCGGTGATGGTCGTCAGCGACGGTTCGTTGCTCAGATTGACGTTGTTGTGCTTGTGATGGTGATGCGGTTTCGAGCAGCTGCGCGAACACGACGATCGTTTGTTATTTAGCACGATCGGTTTGCCGCTGGACAGTTTGTTGATGCGTTTCGGTGGGGGCGATGGTGTCGAGATGCGGTTCGCATACTGGAGCGGGATAACTTCCGCGCCCGGACCGATCATGCTGAGCAGTATGGGGAAGAAGAACAGCCCGTTCAGTGCTCCAATGACGATCGCCGACAGCAGCAGCCAGAAGAAGTGTCGCACGACAAACTCAAACGAGGAAGTCGATAGCATAAAGATGGCCAGCGCGGACGTTATAACGCCGTGCACGATCGGTGCGAAATAATGCTCCAGTGCTAGCTTAACGCGCCGATCACGGTTTCCGATCGAGGTGATGAAGCCCTGCGGGAAAGGAAACAAGAAAAGGAGCGTTAAAACGAGTTTTTAATTAAAGAGAATTGATTTTCTGAAGATTCGCTACTCACCAGTGACACATGCACAGTTATTCCAGCGCCCAATCCAATACTAGCTATTAGTATGACGGCGGGTATTGCCGACAGCTTGATGCCGAGCAGTATCATCACACCGAGAAGCTGTATCAACATCATCACCACATTAAACACGATCATCAGCGCAGCCCACACGGACAGCAGCAATAGCGAGACGAACACAAACACCGCCAGCAAGGCACATCCGATAGCTTTCAGTAGCCCGGGCCGGAGATTCATGTACTGCTCCCAAAAGATGAAAGGAATTCCTGTAGACGGAGAGCAAGATAAAAGCATTTAATATAAATAAGACAATCGAAGAACTAGCAGCACAGGCACCGGAGCCTACCTGAGGGATAGTTTGGCAGTCCGCGCGATTCGAACTTGGAGCACAGCTCGCGTATCTGGCTGATCATCGTCTTGATATCGGCCGTATCGCTGAGCCCGTGCAGATAGAACGGTAGCTGCGTGTAGGTCAGTGGAGCACTCTTCGGGATCTTCAGCTCAAAGTCGGACGGTGTGTGGAACCATTCGCGAGGCTCCGGTCGTAAGTTACCCTGCGGAGGGGGAGGAAAAAAGGAAATTATTAACCAAGATGTCCTAGAAGAACGGGAAAAGCCTGTGACTCACCTGTGAAGCACCGTATGCAAGCACGTCGTTCCAAGCCCAGGCCGAAAGGTAGTTGTAAAACGCTTCCGGATTGATGACGCCCTCGGAATCTACCAGCCGAACCTGCGTTACCAAGCTCTTGTCGATCGGGTTGTCTACATGTCCAGTTTGTACCAGCAGCTTGTACGCCAGGATCGCATCGTTACTTGCATTCGCGTACCACCGTTCCTGTGTGATGCGACCCTCGCGATAATCCCGGTCGAACGCACGCTGCAGATTTAGCAACCAATCCCGGAACAAACTGAGCCAGAAGTCTGGTAATCCACCATTATCGTTCTTGATCACGTGTGACACACGCACAAACGCTTCGTGATACTCGTGCAACAGCTTCTGATTGTTCGGATACTCAAAATCTCCCTGCGTGACGGCAAACATGCTGTAGAAGCCGAACAGTTTCCCCTGCACGCTCAGGAACCGATGCTCGTTGGTGTTTTGTGGGACGAGATCCGTCAATTCTAACCCATCCGGGAGCTTCATCGAGGCGAACAGTGACACACCGAGGATGCCGGTCAGCATCAACATAGCGAACACTTTCACCGAACTGCGCGTTAGGAACGGAGCGTAATGTTTGATCGCAAACCGGGACAGCGAAAAGCTGAGACATGCCTTCGATTGACACTCGATCAGAGAGTCTTCCTCCTGTCGTTGAGCTTCGGCATTGTTCTGCTGTTGTCCTGGCTGTATCGGCTGTGATTGCTGCGTTTGCTGATGATGATGGTAGCGTTGCTTGTTGAGGTCATGCGTTGTGTTTGGAAGGGCTGGCAGACAGCAGCACAGTACATCCGCACGTCCCGAACGACGACGGCGAAGATCGAGTGATATCATGGCTGGGAATACAAGCAACACGGCGGCCAGATTGAATACCGTCAGGATTGCGCCCTGAAAACAGAACACACGCAGGGCTGGCACAGGGATGAGTGTGGCCGCAAAGAATGACCCCGCAGTTGAGGCTCCGGCGAATAGGACGCCGAGTCCAGCCTTCTTCAACACCTGCCCAGTTTGCTCGCTCGTATCTCTCTCGGCGTACGCATGCGTCAGCACGAAGATGTGATCAACTCCGAGTCCAAGAGCCAGGAAAGGAATCACTTGCGTCGTGGCAGCATTGAAAGCGATACCAAGCAGTGCGCAGAACCCTAACCCAGCAGCAGTCGTCACCGTGATCAGCAACACACCAGCCACACCGACTCCACTCTGCCCATTAATGCCATCCCGCCAGCGAATAAGCGTACACGCCGTGTAGAACAAGATGATCGCAATACCAATTCCCAGACTGATCGGGTTCGGGTTTGAGTGCTTTCCCAGTATGTCATCCAGCGTCGCCGACGAGAACGCATACACTCCATAGTACGATAGGGGTTTCACTTCCGTCTGCATGATTTTGTTCACCTCTGCCGAAAACTTCTTCTGCCAAGCATTCAACACCTCGGCCGCCTTCTCCGGATTCCACCCGATATGGTGCACCTTGTAGTGGTTGTTCCAGTAATCGTACAGCTCCCGTTCGCCCATCAGCTGAATTACCGTCTGTAACGCTTTCGCCGACTTGAGGTGATGGGTCCGGTTGCGCACCGCTCCACCGACTACCAGCTCTTCCGGCCAGTGCATATACTTCGCCGCAAATCCATAGCAACCTCCGGTGAGACTCGCACCAATGTCCGGTACCTGGCCGGACTTTTTGTTCGGTGCCGTATCGGGACACTGCTTGTCCTTCGGATTCAGACAAGGTTTCTCCGTATAGCCCGTACTGATGCCCGCTCGCTTCATGTACTGCTCGAGCGTTTCGAACGGAAACTGATAGTTCTGTGCCTTGATGTCTTTCAGCAGTGTTTGTGGATTCAGTGACGTCCACTGCACTTTACTCGTTATGCCACTGGGAAAAGAAAACAGAAACAAGCACACATTAAATTGAGCTCCAGGCGAAGTTTTTTTCCCGGACATAGCCTATACTTACGGTATGTGTACGGGAAACGTTGGGCCAAGCAGTTTGCTACCCTCCCAGAAGCAGTCGAGCGGCGTTATGATTGCACACGGTATGATGTTCTCGAAGATCTGTTCGATGAAATGCGTGTCGAAGCTGGGAATGCTGGGCGAGTAGCACATGTCCTTCAAACTCCACGATATATCGTACATGTGCACCGTCACCGAGATTGCCTTTTTCACCACGTCCAGGTGCGTTAGCAGCGCGTTCGGATGTAGTATCGATGCGTCCATGTCCTTTGGTGTCTGTATCAGCAGCTGATGCGTCGATGAGTCCATCTCGCCGAGCGATTTCTGTGTGTAGGCCAGCTCGTGTTCGAGCGAACCACCCTCCTGTATCCATAGCTGGTGCACTTTCGAGTGTACCTGCGCTGACTTAAGCCCGACACAGAACGTGCTGAGCACTAGTATCGCTACGAATAACACCTTGCCGGCATGTTTCTGTATCGAACAGCCTAGGTTGTAGAGATATTGCTGGAACAGGGACCGCATGTACACCGAGGACCTTCTCCCCCGTGCTTTACCCTGTGGGAAATAGAAAGAGGAGAAAACAGTGAGTTTAGCAAGAGGATCAAATTAAACTATTTCATAAAAAGCTAATTTTATCATAGTAAGCTTCATGGTAGTACGAAGTAGATCGCTCTACTCTACCCTCAGGAATAATAAAATCATAACAAAAGCTACACCACAACTGACGGATGTCATTTAAGGGCGCCTCGGTCGTGCAGGTTAATTGACTTCTCCCCACACACGGACACACGGACACTTGAGCGGCGAGTGTAATTGAGCGTTAAACCTGAACTACCGCACATGGTGATGAGCATATGCCACCGAGCCGTAAAACCGCAGAAGCAGTTCCGAACCTCCCATCGTATCCTCAGTAGCAGCAACGAATGCCACGCCACTTGGTCATAGGTAAAGGTTAGACCCCTTGTTTTCTTGCCGTCCACCACCACCATCGTGGTCACTTGGTTTCAAGTTGCACACCTCGTACCGTGATTTTGGTTACTCAACTGGAAAATCATTCCACAACTGACCATCTTCTCCGTCTTCTGTCTCGTCTTGAGCCGTCAACAGAACCCGGAGCCAGTAGACGACTGCCATCCCTTGGGGCAATAGTATCAAGTTTCCCAACAAAACAAAAGCCACCATACAAACAGACCAACAGCAGAGTGTTGTCCATCCCAGTCCTCAGGGAACTGTTCCTCCCCTGCAGTGGGTTCCTTTTGATCTACACAAGTAATTGAAGACTTGAAGGGTGAAGATCTTCCTTCCATTAGCACCGCGAGGCGAGGATCATCTTCCTTAGGTTGAATATGAAGTTCGAAGTTTAAAACACCCTTCGGTAAGTCGGCGGAGGTACGAAGGTGCGGAATCGGTGTTGGATTACGATTACGGATTTTGTTTGGCGACCACCCAGGGCACACGATCTTCGTCGCCGTTTGACAGGCGACGCTGTGAGCAAACGTGACAAGAAGGAGCCTGTTAAACCTCAGCGCACCAGTGCTCTGGACTTCGAGCCATTCGCAAAAAGCAGGAACATCTGGCAAGCGTTCGATTTATGCGACGTCATGGATGGGAGAGATCAATCGATTTCTGTCTTAGTCCCGTTTTTTGTTTCTCGGCGGTACCGAAACAGCTTCCGTAATTTTTGCAAATGCTTCTGTACGATTCGCAACTTGGACAGTCCGGAGCAGCAGGTTGATGCGCGTAATTCGGTTGTCGATGGGGAATGACAGGATCGGCTCTTCTCGGGCGATCGTGCACCATATTGGTGGCGCTGAGAGCTTTTTCGAAGATTTGAAAGACCCCTTGAAAGATCATATTTCAGAAATGATGACAAAAAAGAGGTCCTCTCTCAGCATGAAATGCCACCGCACTCACTGCCCTACATACCGAGCATACCTTTCCAAGCCAAGCACAGTTTCACACGGTTGACCTTCTGGTTCTTCTCCTTCTCCTTCTCCAGCGGATTCTAGCGCATCTCCAAATGGGGTGATTTCGCATCAAGCCTAGCCCCGGCGAAGGGTTACGCCATCTCACTTCGTGCCATTAAAGTCCAACCCTATAGCAACCAATTCCCAAAGCCACCATCGCCGAGGCTCTACGGGTATTCCCTTGGCTCCCCTACCGGGAGATAGCGAAGAAGCGCAGAGAAGCATCGGACCGAAGTCCCGCGAGACCGAAACCTGGGAACATCTTAATTAAAACAAATGTTTACGTCTTAATCTTGTGCCGTCGGATGGAGCGGCGGATGTGATTTCTTCTGTTTTTGGTGGAGCTTGCGCCACATCATCTCCCATTCACCCGATCACGGTGCGCGATCAATCAAGGCAGACTCGGCAAGCGAAATGTGCCGCGGCGCGTTTGGGTGAATAGGAAAACCTCCACACACAGCCACGAAACTGTTTCGCTTTGGGAAGGTGAAATGAATCACCCCCGAGAGGGTCTTAAATTCCACCGACACGGTCCCACTGGTGGTCACATCCACTAGACATAGATCCAACGGTTCGGGCTGAAGAGGGAAGATTAATCGAACCAAACCAACGGAGATGTCGCATTCGGGAACATGCCGCGCCGCAAGGAGAAAGCAAGTGAATGGGAATGGAAACGATAAGGTGGGACTCGAGCAGGAGAAAAAGGATGATGGTGGTACACAAGCGAAAGGAAAGCGCTCGAACACGGGGAATGGCGCGCGATGATCTAACACACCCCGGTGAGAGATGGCTAGGAAAGGAAAGCCATGGCACACCACCGCCGGAACATTCAACAATAGATCTCCGGGGATCGATATCGCACACAAACACCGAGGAGAGCGTTCGCGGGAACCCTTGGAACTATCCGCACAGTGTTTTGTGATTGCAAACGTGAGGTGAATGAAAGATTGTAGCTCCACTTTGGATCTTTTTCTCCAGGATCGGATGTCACCGTTTACGCATTTCCGCCTCGCGGCACTTGGGCTGAGCAGTTTCGATGTAAATCAAAGATTATCACCTCAGCGCTATATCACGCCACAGGAAACCTAGCATTTCTTGTCCAGCACGTCCACCACCAACCAACACGGCCCCAGTCGTTCCAGGAAAAGCGAAACGGTGTACTGGTTGTTGCTTTTGCGTGTATATCGCCACGAATTAACCGCCCCACCAAGCGCAACTATGAATGGTTCCGCTTTTTTTTGTCGTTTGTTCTCCATTTCCGTTCCCATGGATAGTGGGCTCGCGCTGGGGTGAAAAGCAGTCCCAACTGGCAAGACCCCAAGACAACGGGGGTGACAACCGGGTTTGGTGGGCACGACACAACCATGCCCACAAAAGCACATTCCGTCCCGTGACGGATGTGTAAATGCTGTGTATTTGTGTATGCAAACACATAATTGCTGTTAAGTCCGATTCCAAATGTTTTCCCGGCCACGCCGCCACAAATCAGCGGCTGGTCTTCGAAGGGTCCAGTCCGGGGGAGAAACGCAATGGGACACACGCACAGAAGATGGACGAGTTTGGAGAGCTGATGATGCTGCTGCAGCTACTCGGCCTCAGCCATTGAAGTAATGGACATTAATTACCAACAATGTAGTATGTACTCAAGGCTCATTAACATTGTCTTTTATGCGTTGCTTAAGCTCGGCAGTTACCTCCCATTGGAGTGGTTGCTGCAGTGGAATGCAACCATGAACTTTAGGATGTGTGTCGGTAGTTTCAAGAGATCTTCATGGGCACCATTTCTTCACGATAAACTG
Source organism: Anopheles stephensi (assembly GCF_013141755.1). Classification (NCBI taxonomy): domain Eukaryota; kingdom Metazoa; phylum Arthropoda; class Insecta; order Diptera; family Culicidae; genus Anopheles; species Anopheles stephensi. The sequence goes on along the minus strand of NC_050202.1, from coordinate 17,832,357 downwards.
TATTCAAAATTTGTAACCCAAGATGTCAATTTCTCTTGAATCTGTGAAGAGATCCATCTTGGAGCTGTATCTTAATGCGAACGAGACTTCCTTTAGATGTTTGATTCACACAGATCAATGAGAAATTGTAGCTAGCGAAGAGCCTTCCTCCTCACCAAAGTCTAGACTTTATTTTCGTCGCCATACAAGCACAAGGCCACGGACGAAGGGCCACAGGACAACATCTGCTCGGCACGACGCCGTGAATATAGCGCGAGTGTGCGAGTAATGTTCTTCTCTTATTTCAATGTGAATATTCAAAGAATTGGTAAAACTAACATCCGCTTCCACATTTCCACATGAAAAACACCGTCTCCACTTGCATATTGCTTTTCTATCTGTCTGTCTGTCTGCCCGTCTGGTCGACGACCACCACTCCTCTCCCGCGCAGTTGTCGACCTCGGGCAGTTGTGGGTCATAAATCGTGGTATCGTTACACCATGTTTTACGCTTTCAACGACGTTCCGGATGATTGGATGTGACGATGCGCGCTTCCTCACGCGTCCTCCCTCCCGGTTCGGTTCCTGGTACGAACCTTTTTGATTGCGGCCACTTCACAGACGTACATAAAACACCGCTGACGCATTGGTTCATAAAATGGCATACACATCTTTCCTTTCTACCCCTGGTTCTAGCTGCGTTGTCTCGCTTAGTGCACCGGGCGAATCTCTCTTGGGATGCACTAGACATCGTCCGTCTCACACGCTCGCAGCTCTCTTTCGATCGCCACCATGTGTCCACACACATATGGTTAGTGCATTTATTTTCAGCAAAGCTAACCAGAGACCGCGAACCGTGTGCGAACATTTCCCTTTGATGTCTACCAGAGGCAAAGCCTTCGCGCGGAGACTTTGTAGATTTTAGGGGGCAGAATATACCCAGTCAGAAAACAACGGCGATCTCGTCCGGACGACTTCGCAACTAATCCTCCCTCCCCTTCGGCTAACACCGGGCAGCGTAATCCGAGAACGGTTTTTCATGCACGTTTTTATGTTTGTTTCTTCGTTTCCTTTTAATGACTTCCTTCCTTCCAGGAAGCTGCTGTGCCATCCTAAAAAGGTTGCAGTTGCCTCGCATTTCCCCCAGTTCCATTATCTCCCGTCGCTACGGCTACCAGCGTGTGATGGATCTCTAATTTTCCGCTCAAAGCTTGTCGAATTCCAAAACCCGATCTTTGAAGCCCGATCCCGGTGTGCTCGGTTCGTTTCGTAATGCCTCTAGCGCTGCTGCTTCTGCTGCTGCTGAATGCGAAAGCGCGCTGGGAAGGGGATACACACGGCCAGAACAGCAGCGACCCGCTGTGATAATAAATGATCTTTGCAATTTCGCTTTTTGTTCGTTTGCGCACCGCCAACCGCAAAGATCACCGGGCTCACCAACATCATCATCAGTCCACCAATCAAGGCACCAGGTAAATAGAGACATTGAAACCAGATGATCCAAAGATGGACTGTTGTTGGGGCACGGTTTCGAAAGCTATTTCAGACCACCCGAATGAAACGCTTTTGTCGCTTTTGTTCCGCGCACACGCTCGCACTAGGCAACTGATACGGCTGGGCCAGTTATGCTGATCTTTATGCGCGGCCTCTAAAAACCTCTCTTAGGAAACGATTCACCCGATCTACCCACAGCGCGGTCTCTTTATCACACTCTTTCCATTTGCCAGCTATCAGACGCTACAACGATAAAGCTAAATAAAACCCATGCCCGATGAGCCGAAACTTGTTAGGTCTATAATAATGCTCGCTGGTCTTCAATGTTTTTATGTCCATCGGTTCCTCTCCTCCCGCTTCGTCCACAGGGTCGTGGCCACCAAAGCGGAGGGGCTATCGAAGTTGAACCGCTTACAACTCTTTTATGAGCGTCAGCGGGAGGTCCAGCAACTTCGGGTACCAGTGCAAGCGGAGGACGGGTGAGTGAACTAGACCAAGGTAGATGATGATGGGAAGGAAGGTGCTCCGATCGAATGCGCCTCTATTCACATTCTCTCTCTCTCTCTCTCTATCACACTTCAGAAACGACCTTCACCGATCTGGTTGGTCGGGTGAAGGATATTAAAGCGACCACCACCGTCGAGTGAAAGACACAGACCTCAGAACCGTCCAAACTTCGTGGAGACCCACCGCTAAGGTGAGATAAGCGTCCAAAACCCATTGGGTACCCTATCGTGAGCATGTAAAACCATTAGTCCGAAAAAAAAGAAAATAAAACCAGCCCTAGACGCGACGGATTTACATGGACAGCTACATCCGGACCCAAATATGTCCCAAAAGCCTTGACTGCGCTTAAGATATCCCCCAACCCGCCATTGGAACATAATTGTCTATCCTACAATGGTAATGAGCACGTTCGTTGGATTCAAAAACACAAGGGTTTCACAATAATAAACATATTCCACATTCTAGATCCGGGAAGATGACTCCGGCTTTACCGGGCCCGCTTGAGATAGCAGCCCAGTCATTACCTCCGAACGACATACTATCCCGGTTGGACCGACTATTACTTTATGGTTATTGCAGTCTTCCCTAGGTCTCGTCTGTTTACGTTTCCTGGTACCGCTCACCGGGAAACGGAGACCACACCGGCTTTTCTGTTGTCTTTATTGTGGGGTTGGATTGTACATTTCCTACCAGGCGAGTTGCATGTCTACTGCAAAAGTGCAATCCCGTCTACAACCACCAACAGTGAATGGGAAATGTAGAATTTGTCTGCAAAACTAATCGACGGAAGAATTCCATCATATCTGCATGGTGCTGTAAATCTTCCCCCTTGTCCTTCTTTTACAACCCGGCATACCACACATGTGTGTCCTACATACCTGAGCAATCGAAGGATACATCATTCCAGTACTCTCTGATTGGCGAGGTCAAATTGACATGAGTACCTTTTTACTGTTCCGGACCACACAGTTTATTGACATACTTTCGCCATCTGCATCCCCAGGTGGTGGGACCCACTTGTAAAATGGTTGCACTGTTTTGATTGTACACTCGTCGAGAGAACCGGTGACCTTGCGGGAACCTTGCTCACCAACCCACCAGAAGAGCTTTGGAAGCTTTTGTGTGGATAAGAAGCGTTTTATGTGAAGGATCAAGCAGGACTTACGCTTCTTCTAACCCAAAGCTGTCGGAGCTGACAGTACGGAAAACAAAACCACCAGGAGGGTGTGTGTGTGTGTGCTTCATTCGTAACGCTTGTGACATGGGTGCACATTGGCATGCAGGGTGTCTGTCCTTGGGATAGGATTGGGCAGCGAAATCCCATCATAAATCCGATTATACCTTTAGCTTTATCCTTGGTAGGTAGCAGCGTAGGGTAGGGTCCGTATCCGTTTGCGACCAACCAGGGACCCAAAAACCCCGGATCGAATGCCCGTTCCCGAATGCTGTCCAAAAGGCACATAAAATATGCACAAATGCATGGCCTTGAAACAGGATCAGGGACACTGCAGCACCAACGGCTGTTGTCATAAAAACGAAACACATACTTTTACAACCTACATGTTGTAGCATGTTTTCACAGCCGTTCAAGTGCGCCGGCAACCCAATCGGCCGAGCTACTGCGCTGGCCGTACGGCGCAGCTTCTAGCTGGCGTTGGTTTCACACAAAATCAGGCCCTCTCTCAAGGCCCGCTCCGAAAACATATTACCAATCTTTTACTGCTAATTAATGCAATCGTCGTAACAGGACCGAACGGACTCCCTTTGAAAGCACGAAACGAAACCTTCCCCCCGCCGGGTAAATCGAAACGGCCCGAAATTGTTTTGCCGCTAGCTTCACACAAATCATCCTCTTGCTTCCGCCATCTTTTTGTGGGCCTTAAAATTTGGGTATCACTAGCGGTTGCGAAACAAACAAAAAAACAACCTCCAAAATGCCAGGTTTTAGGGCGACGGGTGTGAGCGAAACGCCGAGCTAAGCTCGAGGGTCCGTTTGGATGATTTATTGCAAAATTATTGGAAACCCAAACCCGGGAGGAAATCCAATCTTCCGAAGCGCGCGGCACAAATTGTGGCTTCGGTAGGTAAATAATATAAAGGTATCTCCGCTTAAAAGAGACCAAGCGATCCTCAGCGTAGTTGCTCGCCGGAGCTAAAAAAAAACCCAGAACAGGATGTTCTCGTGCGGGATGTGTGGAGTGGTTTAGAATTAGCCTCCAGAAAGCGAGATACAGCTGGGTTCGCGCCCTGTGTTGAAGATATGCTATTCGTTTTCTTGTGGCTTCTATTCGGTGGTTTTTTCCCCGAAAATTCGCTCAATTATGGGAGCAGATGTCTGCGATCGAGCCAGCTTCTCAGAGTTCCTCTCGCTAGCTTGTTCGGGGTACGACACATTCCAATCATTCCGATGAAGCATCCCACCAGTAGCACTGATCGAAGAATTTTACCTTTCCCATCAGATCTCATCTGCTAGTAGTCGAGCTATAAATTCAAACGCGTTCGTTGTTCGTACTCTCTTGATGAGACTCAATTTCCAACAAACGATCCCGTTCTAAACTCCAAAGCTTAAGTCTTCGAGCTCTAATGAAGACAACCCATCCTCCAGGGAGATCTCTCTTCCCTTGTCCCTTGTTAGTACGAGCTTCATTAACGCGCAAGTCCTTCTGTGTGCTTAAGACACATATCTCTATGCATTGATGAGACCCTCCCATAAGAGAGTCATACTAAATTATGCTTGCCCCTCAACAATCGCTCCCTCTCCAAGCAGTGGGAAAACATTTTTATGTTAATTGATTAAGCATGTTAATATTTACGATCCTGAAGCTCTCGATTTCATCGCGCACATCGCCTGCCGGTAGGATGCCGTAGACGGTGAGGACAAGGTAGGAACATCTGATATGATGATACCTTCATCCTGACCGTTTCGATGATTGTGAACGATCCACGGACTGAGCTTACTATTTCGTTTCATGCCAAATTAGGAAAGGTGATTCCAAGTATTTCAACCTGAAAAAGAACCCCTTTGTCTAGCACACCGGCGCGGAGCAATGCCACCCAGAGAAGGCTAGATCAACATCAGCCAGATAAGGACTAGATCGGGCACGAATTCGGTATCACTTCATAGCTACGCAGATTCCTCGGCCAGCCACACACATGTGCGTAACGGATTTATTTCACTGTCGCACGTTCCACCACCGACGAACCACTACGATCGTACGCATCATCCCGCGATCGCTTGAATGCCTTTTTATTCTTCAACAACCTCCATCGAGAATCCGTCCAACAACAGTGAAGATGAACCACGAGCTCGCGCTCGTTGTGTATGCGAGAGTGGCTTGCCTTTTCCCTTGTACCACCGACGTCACAAGTCTGGACAACTTCATCAAACCATCAGCTCCGCTCGATCGTGTGCCCACCATATCTCGGTGGCCTTTTCGAAGGCCCGTCATCTTCGCCGGTGGCGGTCGAGGACTGTTGTGTGTGAAGGAAAGTTGATTTGGTTTGGGAAAATTATAGCGAACCGGTTGTTAAGCCCTACCCGATTCCCCAAGCTTCCGCCGCTCCCGCTCCTTCCCCGCTTTGTGTGCCCGCGAGCGTCCGGCACGGTGGTACCCGAGAGGTAAATAAGACGTCGTCAGGTGTGCGCCGTCGTCTTTGGAGTCTTTGGTCGCCATCACATACCACGGACTACGCGGTGAGCTCACGGGCACACAGCTATGGGTGGCTCGGGATGTGAATTTTTTTTTCGTTGCTTTGCCTTCCTCGTGTACGTGCGTGCCCGGCGTGTGGCTGTGGGTTGTGGTCTCGTTTTTTTTCTCTCTTCAGTGTCTTCATTTTTTCACTGCATCTTTACCACCCATTCTTTCATTCCTTACGGAATCAATTGCTCCATAGAAGGCGAGCTACGCAGAGGATAACCTGTCTCTCTGCCTCCCGGTTTCCTGGAAATTGTGTCAAATTCTAGGAAATTAAGGAAATTTATGCTTCTTACCTAGCAATTAGCCATCCCTGACAAAACCCCGTATTTCCGTCCACCCCGTGTTCTACCTTTAGCGCGGAGATTCCCACCAGCGCGAGCTGGGGTTCGTCCGGATCGAGAGATCGGTTTCTGTACATATTTTATCGTGCCAGGCACGTAACGATCTTATCGCTGCATCGTATACGATGGTCAGCATGAGCGTATGCACTCATACGAAGTCTAGTTTTTCTGAAGTATCATATTTTACAATTTGTGCTGTTTTAGGCTTGTCTCAATAACAAACGTCCTACAAATGAGGATAGAGCTGTTTCATAAACATACTTTTAGGATAGAAACCAACCTCATCAATAACAACTGTTTTGGGATCTCGTGTAGCACCCAATCCTTGCCAATGCCACTGACAGCAACAATGGAATCTTTCGAGCGAAGCAACAGAAACCGATGGCAATCGTCACAAGTGATGAAGACCTTCAAGTTAATGAAATTGACCGTCAACTAGGATTCTAAGAACGCCGAAAGGACCCCTGACGTTCGAGCCATATAACGAAGGTCAAAACGACTTGTTCGAAAGGACCTCCCTCGGGGATAGAAACAACAACGAAGAATTCTGATGAAAACGACAAGAAAAACACATGCCTACATTTGCTAAAATGCTGTCCTTCTAGGGATCCAGAAGAATCTGGAGGGTTGAAGCAAAACAGCCCAAGGAGACCAGGATTTGCTGTTCTCGGTAACATCACTTTCACGTCTGTGGTGTGTGAGTGTGTGTAATTTTTGTCCTTATTTGAAGGCACACTCACACACATGTTGCATTGTCCTAACCTTCTAAGAAGACCGCCAGCCAAGCAAGTCACGTCACGAAGTAGAACTTACATCCTGACAGACAGAAAAGCTTTGCTCTAATTCTTCAACAACGAAAAGGACACACACATACATACTCTCAAGTTAAATACAGAGCAGATGTTTCCGAAAGGAATCGGAAGCCAGCACCCGACAAACATTCAACATCTGAATTCTAAATGGTTTGGTCCCATTAATCGTTTTTGCTCGGCGATGTCTTCACATTCACCAACATCAGAGGAGATCGCACGAACGAGATGAAAACGACTATGATGATGATGATGATGTGAAGGTTGATGATGTAATCCTGAAACCACCCAGATAAAACTTCAACATAGACATTAGAAGCTGTTGCGACTCAATACGCCCCGGCGACGCCCTAATCGATCGGGGTTAGTCTCTCCGCCCACAGATCCTCCTGGCAAGATCCTCCGAGAGATCTGATGTCTTCACCGCCGCGCCTTGCCGGGTGATCTTCCTCTGATCTTTCCCTATTCTCTCTACACACACACACAGCGCGTTCTCATCTTAGCGAGACCGATCATCATAACTAATGCGACCGTGGAAGTGTGTGAGAGAGGAATATTATGTTTTATTTTTCTCCTTACTTTGCTTTCTGTGTCTCACCGGCTTCATCTTCCTTTGGCGCCTTTTGCGGTCGCGGCATCCCGGAACGCAGGGGCCGGGCCTTCTGGTTCGGTTGAGACCAGACTCGGCCGCCTTTAAATTATGTTCCGATAATTTCTTAATATAATTTTCTCATTCCCTGCCTATGCCTGTCCATTCGGGGCGGCTAACTTTGCGGTTGGTCCTGGGTTCGGAAGTTTTTCGGAGGTTTTGCTGTTTTTTTTTTTGCTGTGCGGACTCACACAGTTTACGGTGAAACTTCAAACCAACAAAACCCGTAGGTACGCATCATAACTTTGGCATTTCTCCCTCTGCTGGTGCGTGGCCGCCCGGTTTGCGTGTGCGTGCCTGCCTGCCAGGATGGAAAATACAAGAACCAAATAACTAAACCACCCATCAGTGCTACAGTGGTAGAAGCCGATCCGAATGCTCGCCTCCTCCTCCTCCAGACGAACATCATTCATCCTGGCGTCTCATAATTTTCGGTCCATGATAATTATGCGGCCCGTTCAAATTTGGAAGAGCTGTTCTGTTCGGTTCGGTGTGGTGTAGAATTGTAGGAAAGCGTCGACGAAGCAAACCGCAAACATCCGTGTGTCTGGCCGGTGGCGTGCGTTGCACTCAGGAAACAAATGTCTCTATTAGGGGTTTTTCCCTCCGGGGGAGCAGCAAGGCATTGGCGTGCCTGCTCATTTAGAATTATTGTTCATTTCGTCCAATCCTAGGAGCTAAATGGTGCACCAAATGATTTCAATTACCATGATTATGTATACGTGCTTTGTGGTAATGATCGTGGAATTTAAACACTATGATTAGCGAGCTTAGCCATACTCAACCTGCTTTTTTTTCAAATATAAATACAAATATTACACGAAAGATGCAGATCGGTATAAAGCAAGTCAGTCATAATTCAGAACAAAGACCCTTCAAACTCGGCATCACATCCGTAAAAATGCAACCTGACCTGATGCGATATTGTGTGCAACGTGAAAAACGAAGGAAGTTTATTTGCGGCACCATTTTCTCCCTCTCGGACCAGCTCATGGACGACGACGTCGTACATTCGAGATGTTTGATGACGACCAGCTGATTTGCTGTGAGAAAGAAATTTATCGACCTGCTTCCTGTTGCCATCTGTAAAATGCTACCGTACGGGCAAGTGGGTGAGAAGTTACGATAGACGATGGTGAAATTGGACTCTTCTTCCTGCAGACACACGCCATGAAGAACGATCCGTGCTGACACTCTGCTGCATGTTATCTGTCAAACGTTTGTCATCCATCTTCGCCCACTGGATGTAGTTTTTGAGCACGTGAAAAAATCCATTTCGGAAGTAATTTTCTCCCTTCCGATAGCTGTCCACCGTAGCCGGAGGTTGATGTCTCAAAAACAAATACCCATCAGTGTTCTCAACCACAACTGACACTACGGGCTATGTTAATGATCTTCAACGCCACAATTACTACCCCATACACCACAAAACACAACCAATTGGCAATGGGGAATGTTTTCTAAAGCAACAAAGAACACGCGCGTTTCCTGCTGCCGAGTTTACCAAAATATGAGCAACATCATTTCCGCTTTTGGGGGTAAATATAGACCTCGGGCCAAAAACCTAATTAATGTGTCATCGAGCATGGTGATGAAGATTCTCACATTTCTCGTGGCATTAATGAAATCGATAGCAGTGCGGAGAAGAAGAAAAAAAACACTCGATCATGCTCTAAATAAGGTCCCCCAACCGTGATTATTTCTCTTCCTGTTCCTGTTTGTGTTAATGGGGCCGGGAGAATGCACCACAGTCCACAAAAAAACACTCAAACTTACCACACAATGAACACGTGGTACGAAGAGGCGCGTTTAAAAAAGTGTTGATTTCATATGCGGGCACGCAGTGTTCCCGCTGTCTATGCTGCTACTTCCTTCTCAATGTTTCGATTGTAATTATGCTGTGTGCTGGCAGCATCAGGATACAGGCAGACATCTTCTACGCTTTTTCTCGGTGTAATACTCTTCTCATCGGCAACCGATTTGGGCTGGGTTTCATCATTACGAGATGAGCATGCGATTTGTTACAAAGTAGCTGCGCTGGCAGTAGGGCCGTGTAGCACGAACATGATGCTGCTCGTGCAGCTCAAGCACCACCACCGCCACCACCATGTAAATGATGGCGTCGCTCGAGGCCACCAACAGAACCCGTCAGTCAAACATTCACATTAAAAAAGAGCCGTTAAAAAGGGTTTGGCGAATCCGGCCAAGGAAGCAGCCATAGAACCAGTCCTACACAGCTCAGTTGCTGTGATGGAGGGCACAAATGGGCATTTAGAACAGGGCTCCCAGCTTGTCGCCGCGAACAGAGGGCCGAGCGAGAGCACTGGGCAACAGACAAGTAAGCGATCAAGCAAGCGAACAGAGGTAGTGAAAAAGACCGAATCGTATGATAAACCGTACATCCAATATATCTGGAAGATCGCGTGCGTGTGGGCTGCCAAACATGCGCCACACGACAATGTTAGCATACGCTGCCAGCTTCATTCCCATTTTCTTTGCCAACCGATCCTCTGCTTGCCGAGCGGCCCTCCACAGCAAGCGGGGCCTGGTAGGATTATGTTTTTTGGGATCATTTTTCTTGCGTTTCCAATCTCTCCTTTTTGGAAAGATTTATCGACCACAGGCGTTGGTTGGGGGCGCACACAGAAAGCCCCCGCCGTTCTTCCCTTCCCCACAAGTTCGGAGGTGTCGTCTAGCGCGATGACTTACTTCAATTTATTTTAGTTTGGAAGGTGTGTGTGTGTATTTCTCTTCTTGCTCGTGCTTTTCTGCAGCCCGTCGACGCCAAACCGCTCGTGGGATTAGAAAATTGGAATACACATTTTATTAGATCAGAAAACTCCAAAACCCACGGAACCGGAATGAATGGCGCGGGCAGAGCGAAAAAAAAAGAAGAAATCAAATGGGCATAAGCATGAAACACGGTCACAAATGTTGCGACCGCGACGCGATACATTGTATTATGATCTTAGAAAGGACACAAGACACACGAACCGAAAAGAAAAAAAAAGGCAGCTACACCAAACAGAACCATACTTTACGGTCACCACCCATGAACCCGATCGATCTTCCAATGATCGGATGACAACGGCTGTGCTGGAGTCCGGAAGAGAAGCGCGAGGGGGTGAAACGAACACAACAACACAACCGCGGTCGGTATAAAGTTTCGTCAGCATCGGACAAGAACATCGAAGCTCACCCATTTCGGCCCACACTGCTCGGCGGGCGCGGATTATCTTGTCTTGTGTGGAAGAATTTTCCAATTCCAATTTCCGGTAAGCATAGTCCACGGTGGACAAATGCAAAGGGAAGGTAATCTTCCAGCGTGGTGACCACACAGGACACACTCGTGCCCCTGGAGAAACCTGGGGTGGGGGGAGAAAACCCAGGAAACCAGGCTTCTTCACCTTCTCTAGCTCTTACCCTTCTGCTATGCCACACACCGAGAGTGCAAGAGACCGTGACCATAAATTATGACACATTTAATCTTTTACCCATCAGTGAGCAGTTATTTATTGGTGGCCACCCCGCAATCGGTGGAGGGTCGCCGACGCGGCGTCTTGGTTCCGGACAGGGTGTTTTCCAGGAACGCTTATCCATACCACCACGTACGCGGGCAGATAAGCTAGGTGGAATAATATTTAACTTGATTACCCATTGGGATGCTTTGCTCAGTGCTCTATCACAACTAACAGACGATAGATTTATAGCTGGGCTGGTGAGATTCACAGATTAAGTCAACTCGTGAAGGTGGTAGGTCACGCCATCAGCGCCAATGCACGTTCCGCTCCCAGTGCTTGTCAATAAGATATTGGTAAGCAAAAACAACCCTATTTAAATATTCTTTGATGGAGTTTTTAATTAACAAGCGACCCGTAGTTGCTGCGCAAAGAGAATGGCCACCAATCGATCTTTCCGACCCTCTCGATCATTCTACCTCCAGTATGTCTCCATCCAGGTTCAACCGTTGTTGCTAATTGAATTATTCCCTTTAGGAGCTTGAAATTAACATACATTATTCTTCTTATATTTTAACGCCAGTCGGCGCCAGACAGCCGTCACACAACCGGGCTCAAATAATGCAATAAATTCGTGCAATAAACGATCGAAATCCCATCATCATCATCGCTAATCCCCCGACCAACCACCCGCTCGGTGACGAATCTTTACGGCAGCAGCTTCAAGAATTGCCTCCTCCGCTGCTCCGTACACTCCAGTGAAATATTTATTTTGTCTCGGCAAGCCGCCATTGTTTGTGGCGTACTCGGCTAAGCTGTGTTGTCTCGGCGTTCCCATTTCTGACATGCTGTGTGACAGTTTTGATGAGCAGCAGCAGAACAACACAACGGCCAGGGGTTCGGGGAAATGAAGTTGAAGCGCGGTTGAGACTTCATCAACGTGAAGATGTCTCCACGGGAGAGTGCAAATAAAGAGCCAATCGATCGAGATTGTGGTCTGTCAACAGCGGTCGAAACGACCGCTAAATGCCGTCGCCGATGATGAAGATGGGGCCGCTGATGGCCCGCTGATGGTCACTTATTAAATGCGGGATACTGCCGTTTTCCCCCCGTTTTGGTCTGGCTTCATGAAAGAAACATTGGGAGAGCGCGCTGTTTGTGTGTTTTATTTTTACATGCAAAATATATGCAAATCTTAAGCGCCATCACATCCTTCTCGTTTAAATCCCTGTTCGCTGTGCTGGGCCGATCGTACCCGATGGTTGGATGTGTTTACAATTTTTATTTCCCTCTGAATGTCTGAATCCCAATTCCCACTATCACACACGCGCACACCCCGCCGGGGGCAAAGACAACGTCCTCTGTTTCGTAACACCCGCCTCGCTGTCACTGTTTATAATTTATGAATCGCTAATGAGTGCGCTTTTGACGGAATGCGACATGAGCTCTGGTGCGGCCGTGTGGGAAGCGAACATTTCATGTCACGAACCGAAAGTAAACCGACAGAAAAAAAAATACCCAGAGAATTGAGGATTGGATAAATCGTCGACGATGACATTTGGGGAGAGGTGTTGTGATCAGTTCGTGCCACCGGTGTTTAGCCATCGCAATCCCGCTTCGACGTGAGGTGTTACGTGATCAAACGCTCAGGGTACAAAACAAAAGGGTACAAAACAAAAGGGTACAAAACAAAAGCTCAGGACAAGAAGCGTTCCAAGATGCTACCAATCCCCTCCTAATGAACGGTGGTTGTGTATCTGTTGACAACTTTCGCCCTGTCATTACCGAGCCTCGCCCGTAGACTCTATTCGCCACTGATTGAGCTGTCATTCTCAATGCAAGTGTGACGAAACCCGTCTTATGAAAAACCCATCCAATCTAACCGCCAATGAAGCATTCGATTCGAGTGAACTGACTTACAAACGATAGCAAAAGACGAACATCACGTTCAGCGAGGGAAAAAAAAAGTCTCACAGTTCAAGAAAACAGAACTCATTTTATTTTCCATTTTTCCTACTCGTAGCGGATCACACACCCTGAAAATCTCCCCCCCTGCAACATGTATTGTGGAAATTGTGGAAAGAAAAGCAAAAGAAAAGCAATCAAAACCCATCACCCGGGCAGACAGACACGCGGAGCTGGTACGTCTTGACCACACAGTGTCGCCGGACCGCCGCCGGCCACTGTCTCACGGTATTCAGCAGATGGCAACAGCCCCGACCCGTGGGTCTGACCGCGGTCGATTGATTGAAGCTTGCGTACAATTTGTGCCGGATTCCGTACGGGCCAGCGCGCACGGCCAGCTGACGCCAGCCAGCATCCGGACTGGACAGCAACGGTGGGCACTCGCGATGTTTGATTTGCTGGCCTCGCTACGGTTCCCTTGCCAACGGTAGCCAGCGAACCAACTTCAAACGAATACACCCAGAGCAGCAAACACAAACAGAAGAAGCAAGAAGAAAAAAAAACAACATGGAGAAATAGTACCACAGCGTCCCCCCCCCCCCCACGTGTGTGGGGGAGCGGGATCGTAACGTAATGATCTTGCATGGTTTTTCTTGCTTACTTTCTTAACGACAGCGTGCGCACAACTGTGGCGCGACGATGAAAAATCGTCCCAACCGGGTCGCCCAGGCGCTACAACTACACACTACCGGGCAAAGGAGCAGCTGTTGTCTGCTCGGTTGTGGAAAATAAAAACAACTTCATCAACTCGCGTACCAGCAGAGCAGGCAAAGTAGAAGAGCGGGATGGTAAGGGAAGGGAAGCAAAAAAACGTGGTCACAGTTTGCCGCGGATTGAATTGAGACATTAAAATCGCGGCTGGAGCCGGCTTGCTACAACGGCAGCAAAAAGGGCAATCACAGTGCCCGGCAAAATACACGCCACAAAGCGGTCGGTGGTCCGGGAGTCCGAGCCGATCCGTCCGTCCGCCCGCCCGTGCCGTGCCGGAAAAACGAAAGAAAAATTACGACTAGCAGCTCGGGAAGCGGCGAAAGGCAACAGCAAAACCGTGCTCCACACAGTGGGTGACCCTTTTTTTACCTTCTCCAATTTTGTGAGCCTTCTTTTCCCAAGCCCAAGTAGATAGTGTTGCTGCTGCTGCTAAGCAAGGGTTGGTAGTGTACGAGCAGCAATGGAGAGAGAGAGAGAGAGAGAGAGAGAGAGATGTATCTTAGCGTTCCCTTTGCTTCAGCATCTTCAACGAATGGGGAAGTATGGACGGGAAGGAGTCCGAAACCACCCAAGGGACCCCGTATTTGCATAAATACTAACCAAAGGTTCGCGATCACACAAACACACTCGTTCGTGAGCGTTGATTGCACTCGAGTACGCGAGTCGATGTGGGGCTCCGATGACGCGGCATCAGTCCAGGCGGCAGTTTCCAAGGCGAAATGAAAGAGAAAAGATGCACAACAACTTCACCGTGGGCCTGGCGGAGACTACCGAGCGATGCAACGTTTGAGGTGTGTCTTGGACGAATGGGACATAGCTCCCTGATGAAGTATTTGGATCAGGAGTTGCGGAGAGATCAAGACTGTGGGGTTAATTTTCTGTTGTGACACTAATGACAGTTTTCATTGACAAAACATTGAAGATTGCTTTACAATACAAAAATTTTTGTTCAAAGTAGACTATCAAGTCACTGAGTTGAGCCATTTCGTCTACAGAGTCTTGAGAATAAAATTTAGTAGATTGACGGGTCCTAAACTACTCAACCAGTTCGAAGACAATAGACAACAATAAACAAAAGTCTACCATCAACTCCTCACCGCCTGAAGCCTAAAGTCTCTTCAATCTTCCTATTGCGATTCGTCTTGAAACTGGAGCTTCTCCATAGGATATTGCTTTCATTCTATCCTCCACTTCACGAACTTCAATCTCCGCGGATCACCCAATCGCATCATATAAAACACCGCCAGGATGGGTGGTGTCCCACTACCTCACCCTTCAAATGTCTTCTCCCAAAACGCAATGACGACCAACCCCACAGACAACGGGAAATCGCGTAAATAACGAAAGTCAGCCACCCCCTAGCCACGATCGTTCGAACGATCGCCCAGGCGACCGTTTTCCAGTGCATTCCACGAAGAAGGAGGAAGGTCCCGCGCCATAACTTCCCTCCTGCGGGGGCAATGCAGCAGAAGAAAAGCAAGAATGCAGTCGGCTGTGTTGGGCACATTCCTGCGCCCATCCATCCATTAGCGTCGTCGGTCATCCAGCAGGATATACTTGAGGCGACGATAAGAGCCGGGAACAGCGAAGGCCAACGAGGGAAAATGCGCGCGCGCGCAATTGCTCTTTCTTTCAGCACACCAAAAGGGAGCCAGCAGTTGGACACGGCGGGGGGGCCGATGGGGGGAAATACGATACGATCCTTTCCCAGCGTAAAGGGTGCAGATATAGGCGGAAACAAAAACACAGCGCAGAGACAGGCAAAAGCCAAAACAGCTACGAGACTAAAATTATTGCTCCTCTGACCGACTGATCCTCGCCGAGTGTCTTTTTTTTATTGGAGACGACTCGGATGCTTCTGGGCTGTTGGTGGGAGATGATGATTTTAAACCATTTCATGTTCATCAATTGTTGTTCAGAATCAGAAGGAGTGTAGAGTTATTGTCCATAAAGATCGTCAAGACGTTAGGACCTCAAGAAAATTATTGAGGGCCTCTTTGA
This sequence comes from Anopheles stephensi, assembly GCF_013141755.1. Taxonomy (NCBI): domain Eukaryota; kingdom Metazoa; phylum Arthropoda; class Insecta; order Diptera; family Culicidae; genus Anopheles; species Anopheles stephensi. The sequence goes on along the minus strand of NC_050202.1, from coordinate 17,816,746 downwards.
ATAATTCAAATTTTGAAACAATATATCCCTTAGCTAGATAATGTATCAAAAACATTTAAAAGCATTATAAATATAATTCCCTTACATTCAAGGGTTAGTTTTCGCGTCTACCTTTGTTCGCTGCTTGATCCAGTATCGTGAGATCGTGCAGTAACCAACGGGGCCACTCCGCCAACGCCCCTACATCGCCTAAGCCGGCATGCCACTAAATGTTCAGGGGCTCCAGCTGACCGGCGTTCCAAACCGCTCTATGTCTCAATCGAAAAGCATAAACTATCCGTCAGACACAGACATCTCCTTACGGTTCCATGCTTCTTGGCTCGCACTGCTCGTGGCCACCCAGCAGCGGCCTTTCAAAAGAGCTAAATGAAACCATTACCGATGCCCACAATAATATGCCAGGCGAGCCCGTAACGAGATTCGCGCGGGATTTTCATCGATTGTTCGTCTCCCCGTCGACAGCCGGCTAGGTCGTAAATTGGGAACTTACAATGAATGTATTGCGAAACCCACCACAGTCAACACAGACGACCTTTCTGGACGGACCGGGTGGCGATGGCAGTAAGAAGAAGGATGTAATCTTCTGTGCATTATTTAAAGTACGGCTTTTATGATGCGATCAAGAACGATCTTGTGGATCTGGAAGGCTATTCAGCAATTGTCACTCGATAGGCTATGATTGGCTGTTAATTTTAACATCTTTTAAGAGCAATCGAAATGTCTTTAAAAGGAGAGATAAATGACTACTTTAATTATAGATAAAATATTTATAGATTTTTTTCAAATACAGCAACCTAATTTACTATAAAAAATTACCCCTAGGAGGAATACCAATCGGAAATTAATTTTATGTTCATCCTAAATGGTCAAAAACTTGGCAAGATTATTTGGGAAAAAAGAAAAACCCTCCCGAACAAACATCAACCACACACCCGACTGAATCGATCGTAAACATTAATCGATTTTTGATTTTGTAAATTCCACATCCTCCAAACGTATGGGCGTGTGTGTGTGCCTTTTTTCCTCTAGCTGATCATCGTCCGTTACAGATTCCCTGCGTGCAGCAGCTGCTCCGAGACGAAAACGATGACGAATTCACAAAACTACCCCCTTGGAAAAAAAATTTTACTCTCTCACACACACAGCCAGCGCCATCGGTCAACCGCGACTCACTGGCGACGACGATCCGGCGGCACTTGGTGGCGATGGCGGCCAATTGATCAGAAATTGAGCTTGATCTCTTCCGTTCACGTTTTCCACGAAGCGCCACACAACAACCGGTACATATAGTAAAAAGACAAGCGGGACGAAGCATTAAGAAAATCGTTTCATTCTCTTTTTTGAACTCTCTTTCCTTCTCTCTGTGGTCGTTTGTTTTACCCTTTTTAGGGGGGGATGCATACATGGTGGCCGCTGTGTCGCTTTTTTGGTTGTTGTTTCTGGCTGCCTATTACCTCCTCTCAATCTTGGCGCGGCGAAAAGAAGACAAAAAAAACGCGATCGAACGGTTCCGGTCGATGAAGAAATAAAATATAATTAAGACGTTTATTCTGCTCCATCACCCGCCATCACTTGGGCGGATGCCCTTTGGTTGTTGGCTTCACTACACCACCGCCTCCACTCCAATGGTGGCATTTCGAGGATTCCTCCTCACACTGGGCTTCGGTGGCCTAATCCAACTTCTTCAGGGAAGCATCATTACACCGTATCCGAGGGATAATTACGGTTAGTGGTGAATAGTAGCAGCCACCACCTCGCAAAGGGTTATAACTAGGAAAGCAGGCTCCAAAAACCGAAGGCTTAAAAAAGTACACCTTTTGCTCTTAAAGGAATGAATAACAATAACTCGGTTGTGTTACTACTCACTACCGGCGCTCAACGACCGCCCAAGGAGTAATACGGGGAGTGCCTCCGTGAGTGAGACCGAGCAGGAGATCCATCACTACCGCGATCTCTCACACACAGTGTCCTTTACGCGGTGGACCAGTGTGATGCCTGTGTCTGAATGGATGTGGAGAAAACATCATCATCGTCGTGATCGTTGTCGAAAAGCCCCGCAGGCAATGCAGAGATCCAACAAACTCCCGGAGAGCGTACAAAAGACGATCCCCAACGGTGAGCGTGGAGAATGAAAGCTCATTTCTTCAACCCTTCTTTTCAACATCATCAACCATCATCGGTGAAACTTTAAAACCCCCGAATCCTCGCGTGAGAGTGCGAGAGCGCTAGGGAGATTCGTTGTTCACTTGCATTAAGAAATCATAGCATTATTCTTCACGTCCTTCATTCCACACAAATGAACAGCAAAACCGATGGTAGGGGGGTGGGGGAGGGGGTTGGGATGGTAAGAAGCACAACTAAAGACGACTTCATCTCACACGCAAGCCCGCCTCTTCGGTGGTGGTATCTCTTTAGTGCTGAGGCTCGTTTTTCTCGAGGCCGTAGAAACGGTCGGAACGGAAAGGCACGGCGGGGAAGCGCAATCACAACGATCGTTCTCCGTGGTTTCTCCCTCTTCTTGGAAAGGGGTTGATGGTGGCTTGGCGGACGGGGACGGCTGAGATATCTCGCGGGCCACGGAACGGTGAATCGGTAATGACTTATTTAGTAGAACAACAACAGCAACGACGACGACGGGCGGCGTAGAGTGTGGTCGCACGCCGGCAAAGATGAAGCCATCACAACAACATCGGGGCCATAGTAATAGTCCGTTCGGAATTGCTCGCTATTTACCAACCACCGGCGGAGATAAGTGTTGTTGGCTGCTTTTTTTTCTTTTTGTTGTTGGCTCTCTTTCTGTCTCTATATTTCCCATCAAATCGTGACCGTAGTAGCCTCTCCTTGGTGGCTAATTGTGGCATTTTGACAGGTTGTTGTTTTTCCCTTTTTTTCCGGTGTGTTTTTTTGTCTATACTTTAAGACATTTTTTTTGTTAATGGAGAGGCAATTAATCAAATAGTAGAAACATGAAATAGATGAAAGAGATGAACTTAAATTGTATTCCTAAGTTTGTAAACATGGAATACGATTTTAAACCCAATTTTTTTTTTGTAATATTTAAAGAAAAAATCAAAATCACATGACAAAATCAACCGTCGTCATATTGTTTTTGTTTGCATCTATTAAAAAAAAACAGTCTAACAAACCCACACAACCACCGATGCTATTTACTTTTCACACTTTCCCGGTGACGATAAATTGAGCAGAACTGTAAATTGGTCGTTAATTGAAGAATGAACCGGGCGAGCACGGGTATGACCCGGCGGGGGTTCCCATCAACTTTTTGCTCTTTTTTCTCCCCCCAGTGAGGTGGAATTTCGTTGGCGACTGGGGCGACACTAGTCAACAACACGCACCACATTCCTTCATATTTCTCCTAGAGACATTTTTTCTTCTTCTACGAGAAGGAATAAGAAGGACAATGTAGGACCTTGGACCGGCTGATCACCGCCGGTCCAACACGTCCTCCAAAAAGGTGTGAACAACATTTACAGAACTTTTGAACGCTTTATTTGTGCAGTAGCTTGAAAGATCTAGATCGCCGGTGGTTAAAAATCCCCCAAACCTCATGTTCGATTTTTTAACGACAGTTCCACATTCCACACACAAACGCAAATAAACGGTATCATTTCCGGGACCGGAACAACGCACGGCACAGAAATGAAGAAACCAAAAACAAAAAAAAAGACGACGAACATAAAAACTCGGCAACGCATATGCCGGCATTTTATTCCGCTCGATTTCCTTTGCGCCGTTGTAATCAAGCGGACGGGGTACAAAAACAAAAGCAAGCAGGCAGCACAAAAAAATACGCGAATTAAACGCTGAATGAAATCGCGCATGAGGATGACACACACATACGCATGGGGAGGATGGGGTGGAAATATACACGCACCGAGAGAACCGGACCCAATCTTCAACCGCCACGGACGGGCGATGACGACAAAAGCATGGTACGCGCGATTCGAAAAATGCGGTCCACGCTTTCAAGAAAGCAGCCCGCGCTTCTCTTCGTACTATCTCCCGACTGCCGCCCGGGCTCTTAAAGACCTTCCTGCCGCTGTAGCCAAGATGCACGGCGAGTAAGCAACAAACGGGCGAGACAGTGTGTTAACGTGTGCAGGCGAAGGGCCAGACGAAGCCCCCGGAAGAAGCGAGCCGAGTGAATGAGGGAATTGTTTAATCTGATATTTGGACCTACCGCATCGGTGGTCCCGCAACCGACTCCCTCCTCCCATTACATCCCCCCGGTCCCTCTCCCGTTCCCTCTGGGGCTCTATATTTACGATACACAGCACACGCACACCAAGCCACCAACAAGAGCATCGCGTGGAAAGGTCGCGATCGTTCGCCGGTGGATCGAGGATGAGATAGAGGTGGCGCTGGGTGGGGTGGAGGAGGGAAGCCGGGCGAGAAACTGAAATGAAAACATACGCAACGCACACCGCGACCGCTGAGGCCCTCTTCGATCTTCTTTTCTCTCCCGGTCCTGGTGTTATGTTACCCTTTTCTTCCGGATTGTCCCTGCTCCAGAGAAACGTCAGCAATTGAAGGTACTGGTGCTATTGAAGAAGGCGACTATACCACACAGGAGATGAGCACACGCGTGCATTACATCAGACAAATAGGAACTAAAGTTGCAGTTAATGGCGAGACTTTAGGCGACTTCTTGGAGGATATACCTTCGACGAAGTACGGAGTGACATTTAATTGGTTTAATGGAAAGGGTTCTATCTGGTACAAAAAGCTGTGCTAAATTGAAGTTGAAGCACATAAAATAAAACTCTTAAGCAAGCTAGAAAGGCAGTAAAGATCAACTACGATCGTCATACAAGTTCCCCGGCGGGCACCTCCGAAGAATATAAATCGAATGACGGCTCATAAAATCACACTTAACTACCGTATTGTCGCATTGTCGTTTTGCTCCATTTTAACGGCGACGAATGACGTGCACAGCTCCCTATAGCAAAACAGCAACTATGAAGAACAAGAGAAAATTAACAATCAAAACACAACACTGGGGCACGTCCCCTGTGTACGCCGAGCGGAGGGTTCCAGCAATGGTGGTGCACAAACATTTTCAACGATCGAATTTGCCCGCCGGGCCCAGTAAGGCAGGACGGAACACACCCGATTGGAGCGCCCTCCATCCCCCTCCAATTGTCACCCATTTCGCCCCTTCTACACACACACAAGGTGGCATCGTACCGGGTGGTCTCGCACGCCCGCCAGCATACACAATAATAACACTAATAGCAATAATACTAACAGCATCCATCCGCGGGCGCTTGCTCTGAGTGTATGCGTATGTACGTGTGTGTGTGTCAGTCCCAACCCCCGCCCCCGTGTGTGCGCCAAATATGGTTCCAAAACCGATATTCCGATTCGTACGACACACCGTCACGCATGTTTTGGGAGCATGTTCGTCATCAAAAAACTCTTTTTTTCGGAATCTCGAGATTTTCTTCTTGTTGAGAGTTGCTCCGTTCCCCTTTGGTAGTGAAGATGGTGGGAGTGTCTCATCACCAACGATGCAGATGCAACGCGTGGAAGACGTTCAGCTTTTTTGTTTTGCTTTGCTTGACACGCGAATTAAGGATTCATTATTCTGCAGTGAAATCTCTTCTCCCGTAGACGATCGTTTCCTCACAGTGATACAAACAAACTTGTGAAGCAAGAAATAAAAATCTCGGACTGTCTGAATGGGAAATCGTGAAGCATCAGCACCTTTTCTCCTGATGACTCGAGCACTGCAATCGTTTCTTCGTTTGGTTTCGCTGGTTACCCCCTTTTGCCTTCATTAAAACTATGATCATTCGATCGTAACTGACCTACGGACAAGTAATCGTAAACTTCAAACATAATCACTGGCTAGCGTCCCCTGCTTGAGGCGGCTCGGTGGTCGCGTTAGCAGCGGCACCAGTTGGTGACACAGAAGAAGGCCAGGCCCCCTGTATCAAATCTCATCCGAACCGCGTCGCCGCGCGTGTCTTCGTGCACAGGACTTTGGCTGACTTTGTAAGAGAAAAGCTATCAGGGGAAATTTAACTTCAAAGTTAAGTGATGGATGCTATGGAAGAATCTCTAGAAGTTTTTAAGAACCTTGAATTAAGTATAAAAATATAATGAGTTACTTCATAAAAATATCACTTTTTTTAATAAAGGGATCAAAGCTAGAATCCCTTTAGGCCACAAATAAACTCACGGATATACGGTCGGTTAAATAAGATTTAAATTTCATCACTCGCCTCAACACCACCACGATATGGCTCCCCAGCTCCCTTCATCTCCCTTCCGATTCACTTGCCAGCAATTGCAAGCAACATTAAACAGTGCAAATTATCTATGGAAATAGAAATTTTCTTCTCACTTCGTACTGGGGCAGAGCGCTCGCTCCCAACGCAATCAAGGCGCCATTACCTAACGGCAACATAACTGCCACCTTCGCTACTTTAGATTGCTCCTTCGCTCAGCTGTCGTTGCTCTGTGGCACATCGGTATTAGGCACATAAAATAGAATGACAACGTCGTGGGAATGTTGCTTAATTATTTGATGGAAACTATTTACTAGCTAAAATATGTTCACCATCATTACTGGTAATGTGTTGTGCCATGTGTTGCTCGTAAACACTGTTTGCTTATGTATCCAAGCAAGATGTAAGATAAGTTGATCGTCATTTTCCGTCAGATAAAGGTAGATACGATTGAGAAACATTATGTTTTAATTAAAATTAATTTGTGAGACATATTTCATAATCTGGTTTAATTAAGAAAAAAAAACATTTATCTACTTAATTCACAAGAAACTTTCATATTAGCACCAAGTGCTCCCGTGTCTCAAAAAAGGCCAACAGGAAGTGAAAGCCATTCCGAAAATCAAAGGCACATTGACATTAATTTGTAGCCGTAGATCGGAGGAGTACCGGGCACGTAAAAGACATGTTTAATGCCTAATTGCACTGATGTTCCAAGAAGCGCTTTTGAGCGACAAAAACTCTGCACGTACCACCATGTCGAAGCATTTCAGCGGGACAAAAGTGTACGAAAAACAAATATACAAACTGCAGCCGCCTCACCAAGCACTAGCAGGTCGGCGGGGTGGAATTACGCCAAACTGCATCTTGAGCACGCGTTACAAATTTTCATTCCGCGCCCATCAGGACGGGCTTGCACTTGGAGGTTTAATATAGCGACCACAATGCTGACGATTAATTATTCCGCTCATTTACTGTTGCTCTTGGCGAGACCGCGCGCGAGACCGAGGGCCCTCTTTTTATCGCCCATCTGTACCCGTCGTAATGTTGCTGTACGGTTTTTTTTTTGTTTTGGTGACGGATAACCGACGTTGTGATTTTTTGCCTTGCAGTTCTTCGTTCACCCATCTTCACGCCACAGATGCAATATTAAATTGTAACCCATTCACATGAACGCGCATAAACAAAGTTCGGGGATGAAGATCACACGAAGGGGCAAACAACATCCGCAAATCAAGATAAGGCGGTGTTGTTGAAAGAAAAACAGGGTGTTTACTTCTTTGCTTTTTAAACAGTAGCACATTCCACAGCTCTAGTATAGTGGTAGCGAAAAATGCTAAATATTTAAAATATAATAATCACCCCCCAATGAGCACAACAAAAATCCCACCGTCGCCATTGTGCGGTTCTGAATGTTGATGACGATGATGATGGTAGCCAAGTACACAATCAAAACATATCATTGGACGCTAATGTAAACATAAATATCCGCCATTTGTTTATTTCTGCACATTTCCTGCTAGGCGTGCCCAAGCGCGCTGGAGTTGGGTGATTCCTCACTCCTCATAATTCGTGCAACGTTCGATATTACGATATTCAAGAGTTCAATTCTACGAGACACATGCGGCCTCGATCCGGTAGGAACCGAAATTCATTAGGGTCTGAATTATCAGATCTCCATATAGTTATTTGAAGTAAGGAAACTCGTTTCCTTGAACCTTAAATAGAAGGCTAACCAAATAAGGCCTACAGAGTTCGAGTACGGTACCGTAGAATACGATCCGATGAGTATGAGTCATAGTCTGGCACGAAGTTAGGCACTTAAGAACGGTCCATATAGACGAAAAAATAGGATGATCAAGATCATTAGTAGTACAAGAAGTGGTCTTGCACATAAACTCACAATAATAGAAACATCAGTATTTCCAGTTCTTTAACGCACCACATTGCTTTGAATGCGACAGACTTAGCATCAAATTATATTGATCGTGCCTCGTTTGCTAGACACACACTGCCAGTCGTCGCGACCTGACAGTATGCGTACGAAAAACGATTAATAATCCTGCGTGTCCTGCTAATCGTGACGCTTTCGGCTTGCGTAAACCGGCCACAGGTCAAGTAAGAACAAGCGAGCATGGCAATAAACGGAGCTCATAGCACAAATCACCACCACCAGCCCGGTGACGTGAAAAATCTCTAATGCAAATCTTATGTCTATCCAGAGGTTTACCCGGCCCAATGGTGGCCCGCGGTCTCTCGACATACTTTTGACGGCTAGAAAAAGTGGACCATAAAATGTTGTCCAAATGTGGTTTACCTAACCTCGACGGTTTATTACGGCTCTATGCTGCAGCGAAAACACACACGAAAAATAAACTTTCGCACTGCAATGATGGATAACTGCTGCACATACTGAACCAGAATTGATTATGGCTAGTACACTGGCTATAGAATGCGCATTGTCTCCCACCAACCATAGAGTGCGCGTCAAACCGTACTGGCGAATGATTTATAACGAGGGCATCTTGTCGCCATGGAAGATCCGACGTGTTCTCTAACCATTTCAATGGCTGTCGTCCACTGCCCCTTCCAGCCTTTGCGGATGTCTGGGAGTTTCCACCCCACACCTCCACCAAACATGGTCTCTTTGCAGACATGGATTTGCGGCACGTTTTACCAGTCCATCAGTTTACCAACCCTAAGCGGATGATCTACGATGTCAAGCTAGTGGGGGGGTCTGGTTTTGCTTGGGCTATCCCCAATTCATAACTAACGCCGGGCACGTACTCTGCTGTGAGCGGGCGTGTAGTCACTCCCCCCTAGACAACTAAATCGGACTGGGAATTGTTTGTAAATTCAATGTCTTGTTTTGGTGACGCTAGCGACGCTTATCAGGCCCGCGTCTTTGGTAGCGCGCGTGCCAACGGGCGTGTGGTGAAAGGCGAGCGGAAACAGTCACAGTCAAGGAACCTATTACGATTACCGAAGTGTACCGAGGTCGGTTTCATTCAATTGTGTTGTTCATTCACCGATTTTTATGCCATCCTTCTGCCCGTCTGGCCCATACTCCACACTTTCTACCACGTTCAGCACGTCCCCGAGCACGTCTCGGAACGAAATAGACGGTACGCGCTTGGTCGGAACTGGAATTTCCGAACCGAACTTACACACATATGTGACGTGTCACAGAAATACCAAAATAGCTTGCACTCGTGACCAAAACTAACGCTTGTTTGAAAGAGATGGGTCTTTGGGTCCCTCGGCCACATTTTGGAGGTCATAAATTCTCTAATCCTAAGATAGGAGGGTTCGTCCCCTGTTCATCTGCGCCAGCGTTTGTGTCGCTCCCAAGAGGCATAGGAATAGCCGGTGCCTTTAGGGAACTGTCGCAGTCGATCATGATTGAGACCTCCGCCGAACTTCCTGCCGTTCTGCTCTGGTCCTAGTCCCGCTCGTCGTACCGCTGTTCAAAGTTCATAGGCGTCGGCGCGCCCGGGGTCGGCACAATCAACTCGCTGCTCACGCAGCATCCGAAAAAGAAAACCCGAAAAAAACCCACACTGGCCCTTTTTTCCCTCCGCCCTCGGATCACACACCGAGACCGATTGTGTGTGTGTGTGTGTGTGTGTGTGTGCGTAGAGAGTACAGAGTAGTATTACGGGATCGATCGGGAAAGAGGGATGAAGCCGGGTGCCGTCACGAGAGGCTGGGATAGATTATTTCTTTTAATGTCTTATTTTTCCCTTCATTCCGTTCGCATTCCCTCTGTTGGCGGGCGGGCGGGGTGTGTGTTGGGTTGGGTTGGTGTGTGTCGTTCGTTTCGTGCTTTTGTGCTGTGTTTTACTTTTTTCCCTTCGACACGGCTGTCCTTCACATCTCGGGGTGCCTCTCGATCGAGGAGAACCACCTTCGGAGATGCGGACAAAGTTTCGACAACTGCCGCCAGCAGACCTATGCCGCCTGGCGGAATGAAAGAGCACGCAACAGAGTATACAAGCGTGTGTTTGTGTGCCGCGGAGTAGGGAGGACCCAACCCTGAACACGATCAGAAAGACCGTATCAAACCCGGAGAGCCGAGAGCATTGGGATCGGTGATCGAAACGCGACCCTACAGCACTGCAGCAGCAGGCGTGCGTTGAACGACTACGACCCTTGTTCAGGCCGTACGTAGCCGTTCGTAGATTGAGTTGTAATGGTTAATGGAATAATATCCGCTGCTGTCCACTCAAACCCCAGATCCTAGGCCGCTTAGGTTTCAGAGTCCTTACGACTCGGCAGATAGCTCAGTTTACAGAGTGCATTGTTTATCAACTTTGGTGACAAATGCATCTCCCGGGAGAGTGTGGAGCGTTAGAATTCTACTGAAGTTGTGAAGCCACGGTTACTGAGATATTTCCAGACTAGACCCAGAATTACTGATGATCTCTAACGCTAGTTAAGTAGTGTAACATTGGCTTACCTTTTCTATTTGATCGAGTGCTATCGTTGCATCGAACCAACTGGTTCGGATGTACAGGTCGGAAAATACTTTCTCGTCCACGGTGTCCCCGTGGGTGTCCGGTACCCTCGGTAGGCTATCCATCGTTGGTACCACCATTGTTTGTTTGACGCCCGATCACTACTGACTCACAATATTTCTTTTTCGTCAAATTTTCCCCAAACAACAAGCTGTAGCTGTTGAGGAATTTCGTTCACTTTCTTTCGAAAATTTCTTTCGTTTCTTCACACTACACACGGCCACATTCACTCTCGATCGGATTGAAAACACACTCGCAAGGGTGCGCCGTGAACTTCACACGCCCCGTATTCACCCACTCGCTCTCACAGAACTCCCGAGGATGGGGAGAAATTTAAATCGAAACCATAGATCACCACACGTGCCGCAACAGTTGAGTGACACATCTTCCCGAGGGCTGCCAGAATGCAACTACCATACCGCGGTTGTTCGGTTGCTGGACGTTCGCACTGCACTGGTTGCTAAGGGTTGCGCTATTCGATTCCCAATGGTTGCTAGCTTACAAACCACCTTTTTGCCCCGGCACAACTGCAACCACCTGCCTTAGCCTGCTACTACGGTGCTGCTAATCACTCGGGGACACAGGATGTAAACCTGGGGATGAACACTTTTGCACACTAGCCACACTAGAAGAGCACTATGGACGGCACACACTAAACCAAATCACACACACACACGCACATCCGATTCGATCCGAAATGCAACTCCGGCCAGCAAAACGGCGCACCACCACTCCGATCGACGACAAGCCCTTTCTGACACGGGATCTCTCCAGAGCGCAGTGTCGAGTCTTTCGCGCGCGAGGTGGTCCAACAGGGGAATGAAGAAAAAAAATCACTCTCGCACACACTGACAGCAACACGACGCGACCACCATCTCACGCACCGGGCACGCACTGGGCCCTTTTTTCCCAAAACTCCGTACTTTGTTTTCTTCGAACGGAACGATCTCCCGGGTATGGTCGCCCTTCCGCCTTTCGTGTTTGTGAGACGGTTCGATGTTTTTTTTTTGGTTTCTCTCCACCCCCTCTCCGACTTTCCTTTGACCCTTCGTTGCGTTCCTCTTTTTACAATTTTCTTCGGCCCAGGTTCTTGCTCTTGCCGTGCCTGGTTTGTTCGACTGTTTTTGTTTCGCTTCGCCCTACGGTTGTACACCTCCTCCGGACCTCTTGTTCTTCTCGTTTGCCGTTTGGCTTTCTTCGGACGGTACTACACACACGCGCGTATTTTTTTTCCTTCCTTCCTTTCTTGTTTGTGTGGTAAGGTCGAAGTTGAGTTCTCCCTTTTGCTCACTTGTTTCGGTAGTTATGTTATTTATGTCTTACTTGTCTCTCGCGCTGCCCGCCATGGGAGAGCATACGGCCCGAAGCATAAACACAAACGATCGGAAGGACGCACAGGAGGGCACACACGGCGAGCCATGCATGCGTCTCTACATACGTGGACACTGTTGATTCCAACGGGGGCCCTAGGGTGTTCGATGGTCCGGTGACACTACCTGCCACAGATTTGCTATTAACTCGATCCAAGCTGCTGATCATTCAGTGTGCCGAGACTTCGGCACGGAGATCCTATAAACTCCGATGCATCACCACCTGCAGCAGATGAAGATCGTTCGCTTTTTAGACAGACGCAATACAAAGTTCCGCGGTTCCGTCGGTAAAACCGTGCTGCTGCGGCTGCTGCTGCTGCAAACGATCAATGACTTGCGTGTGACGTATGCGCCCAGCACAGATCGCGATTTGTTTATCTGCCGGGATCCTCTTTGACGGATGCCGCCGACAGTTGATTACACATACACACCACACCGCCAAACGGTTCTCGTTCGATGTGTGTTAACCGCTATGCTTTTACACACCGACGCACTTTTCTTCCTTGTAAATGCGCCCACTATTGTTATGACAAGCGCACCCTGTTTGACGTTTCCTCCGGCTCGAGGCGCGCGATCTCAGTATGCTGCGTTATCGTACTAGTTAATTATATGGATTCGAATCCACTATTTCTATTCACACAAACACACCTCTAAACGCACACACACACACACACGGAGAAACGCCCGCGTGTTCCTTTCTAAACAACGCGCGCGCAGCACCACACACGAGATGATCGTAGCTGCTGCGGGTGTTTTGTTTTGCAGCATATCACCACACACGCCACACTGTGACAGCTTCACGATTCACTTTTTTTTTTCGGGGACGTACAAACTCGCACACGATCACGCACAGATGGACGCGAGCACTAAGCGGAGAAAGATAGTTTTTCCGCTTTTTTCCTGTTTGTTTCGAAAATAACAAAGTAGCTGAGCCCGTCTTCAGCTCGAACTTCTTCAGATGTCGTTGTCTCGTACGCAGATCGCAAAGACTTCACCACATCTTGGCAGCACCCGGGAGCAGCGATCAAGTTTGCGTCCGCTCTGCGCGATTGTTTTCGATCAAATAAAAGTCGGCCATCTTACCTACACCGTTGCGCACCGGGGAATGAACAGTGGGCTTGCTCATGCGGTGCTTAGGCCTCGGTCTAGCAATCGAACGATGGATCAGCATACCAATACTAACTCCATGTGTATGATACACTTGAACGAAGCAAATGGTTGCGTTTAACGCATCCATCACTGTTTTTATTAAAATATGTTGTAAAATAAAGTTTAGTGTATTTTATGCAGATACTCTTTATTTGAGCACAGCCTCAGCGAAATCCGGACAAACCACCCTTACGGAGGTGGTTGTGTGCGTGGTGCGTGGTGATGTTGGTGTGCGTAGTAGCGTCGAACGGTAGGACTTGTTGCCTGTGCGTACGCATTGGCGAAGCATGCGCCTGTAGGTGTTACCAAAAGTTTGGTGCTAATTTGATGGCCATTTTTTGCGACAATGTAGAACAACTTTTCAAAAATGCTAAAAATTGTTGTTGATCGAGATGTTTTCTTAGATTTTAATTGTAGTAAATATCTTTGTAAATTATTAAGTTCAAGAGGTTTCGTCCTGCTATTTATGACTTCCTAAAATTGATTTATTTATTTTTTTAGTTAATCGATAGTCCAGTCCTGCTTAGCCGAGACTGTTCGGACGGGATTCGATACCTAGTCGTGCCGTGTGAAGATCGAAACCGCTACAGATGCAACTCTACTTTGTTTCTACAAAAGCTACATTAATTTAAAAAGCTTTCAATAGTTCAACAAACAAATTGCTTGTTATTTTCATTCAAACTATGAAGCACAGTGAGATGCTGTTTGCGTTCAGCTCGCAAGATAAATCTTTGTGGGCAAAAAAACTGACAGATTAAGCTCAATGTGATCTGCACCAACACCAGCAAACGCAGCATCCAGCGTGCGCGTGAGTGTTGGTGTGATCGCATTTCTGGATCATTGCTTCGATAGGTTGACAGCAGCAGGCAGGGCTATGGACCCGGGTGCACGGTGAGGCACACGGTGGGCCGAGGATCGTTGATGTTTCCATTTCTTTACCCCCGCGATTGGAGCACGTCGTGTGCGATCCCATCGTGGCTGGGTGTGTGTTTCTTGAGTGTGGGTCCGTTGTGGAACGGGACGGGGCCGGCGGGCACGAGAACGGAGGAGGGACACAAGATTAAGATGCATGAGGAAGGCAAGCAGGCCGAAAACAAAAAATCAACATGCAAGGGCTAGGCTTGGGAATGGCGGGTGCGGTGACGGCGGCGGAGGTGAGGAGAATAAAAGACGGACGAAAGAGAGAATGGAGAAGCGAAGGAACGAAAAGGAGAGACTGTTGACTTCTACATTATATGGGACCACCCGCATGCTTCCGCCAAGATCACTGTCATTGATCGATGATGATGAACGTACACACGTACACATGCACACAGACGAACATCCGCACAGTGAGCCGCACGGCCCCGGCACGCTCATACCGGCCCCGGTGATCGTACTGTTCGCTCGCAACGGCTGTTCGATTGGCATAAATATTTGCAAGAAATGTTTACATTGTTTATTGTAGAATTAAAAAAAAACTTTACAAAATTGTTTGTATAAATAGTTAAAAATAGTAAATATATATTTGAAGAAATATACTTGAATCTTTCAGCCTATTCCCCCATTCTAAAAATTAATATCAATTAACTGGTGATTCATTATATATTTATTTTATATTTATTTTCTATTTATTTTCTATATTTATTATTTAAACAATAATTATTTCAGCAATATGTCCGTTACGTTATATTTATCCTTTACGAATGTTTTATATGCTCTCGAACAAAAGTGATCGGTCATACAATTAAAATTGTATTCCCAATATGTACAAAAAAGCATCAACTACAGTTAAAATATTTATCGCTTTTTGAGGATATTTTTTTTCATAATTAATCATGGTGGCTCGGAGGCGCCAAAAATTGCACCGCACTGTAATGGCTTCCGTGCGCATGAACCCGGCAAACGGAAGCACAAACGTGCGATTGTTTAACGTGTGTGCGAACGAATGAGGCTTGCCGTGTCGCGTGCTCCTTCCCTAGCTCCCGCCCCCTCTCGCCCGACCCTTCACCCTCCCCCCTTAGTGCATTTTTTTCCTCCCGCTCGCCTTATCCGGATGTTTCCTCGCCTCCTCAAAACTGCTCTGTCCACTCTCCCCTTTCCCTCTCCTAGCGCTGCATTGTTTATTCTGGCGTACTTTTTCATTGATCGTTTGCTCATTTCCCGCCGCTCGCTCGGGCTGGCGCGAAAGGCGGGGCACATGCTGCACTTACATCCGAGCGTTTCGCAAAGTGCAGCAATTTTGATGACGTGTGGAAATTTTCAATTGCCCAACTGCCCCCACTGCATCCAAAACAGGCGGCATCGCAAAGGACGCAAAACTGTAGTCCTCGCCCGGTTAATATCGTGCCAACCGTTTTGGTTGGTTACATGTGAATTTGTTAGTGGATAAAAATTTTATTCCAAATTCACGCCATCCGTTGCGCGCCTTCTCCCCCTACACCGATCCAATCCGAACTAATGCCTCCAACTGTCAGCTTGAGTTTAGCCGAGCCGCCTTAAGATTGTTTCGAGCCCATGTTTCGTTCGTTTTATTTTCTTGCCCTCCACGTTGTGTCTTCCCCGGCACCGGTCTTACATCACCATTAACTTCCAGCGTCGTGTGTGGTCCGATTTGGATCGGTGCCCGTCCTGGCAAGCATAAATATCTCTCTCTCTCTCTCTCTCTCACTCTCTCGCCACATATATCTACCACACGCACATCTGTATCGGGAATCGTCTGGCCACGACCTTATCTAACGCACGTTCACGAAACGTGCTCAAGGACGAGAACGGCATGGGAAGGCTTCAGGTGGTGGCGGGGAGAAGAGGCCTGGAAAAAACCAGAAAAAAAACCCATCATATGTATATATTTTTGTGCAAATTTATTCAAACGATCTCGATCACGTATCCTGGCGTGCTGAAGAGGAGTCCTGGCTTTTACCTGGGAACAGGAACCAGCAGTAAAGGTACTACACATTTAATCCCTTTTTTGAGCTCACGAAGGGGATGTCAGATAAAGCGTTCAAGACGATTGGTTTTTTGTTGAAGAATCGGTTAAAAATTTGTTAATTTCATGATACTTGGTTTATAGATAGAGTTAGGTAATAAGTAATAAAAGGAACAATTCTTTGCTCATGCCAAACTCAGTTTCACTCTGACGAGGATAATAAATCACAATCAAACAACGAGTTACAAACCTTAAAATCGGTTTCAGAACTCTTTTTTGTTCGAAACTTACTCTATTTTGTTTAATTTTTGTAGTTTTTTTCATTATTTCTACACTGTTTCTTTAATTTTAGCTTATTTTGTTTTTATTTTCGTTGTTTTACTTTAAATTCTTTTTTCATTTACTTTTGATTTAATTTTGATTAAAAAAGGTAACTTCACAGTTCTTTTATCGTTAAGTTCCTTTTTTTTTACTGTATGTTAACTTTTACAATATTTGTTTTAGCTGATGCTCTCAACTCATTTATGATTTATATCGAGATTTATTATTATTTTGTTATCCGACAAACTACCTAGCCCTTTTGATCGCATTAAACAGTCAATTAAAGAATGCTTCTTTAGATAAAGTTTTGTACTAAATCTTTGACATTTGCAAATTTATAATTACTATCTTCTATTTTTGTTTTCTTCTGTTGTCATAAAGTTTTAACGTTTATTCAGCACGAAAATTAACAATCAATATTTTTTAGTTTAAATTAATTTCAAAATTATGAACAAATAAACAAATTAGTCTTTTAGTTTAGAATGCTTGTTCTAATCTTTCAATGTAATTTTATTAGTAATAATAAGGGAATACAGTATGTACAGCTCGGTGGAAGTGTGTTCTATTATTTTCAGATTCTTTACAATAAATATCCCAATGCTTCTACATCTTCTTTTCTTCTTCTTTCCTAACAATGGCAGATAAAATTCATTTAATGGTCTGTTGGAATCAATTCTTTTTCCAATTTTAATTGCATAATTATACTCCAAACAAAACTCTCACGAAACACTCCATCCAGCGGAACCGATTCTCAATGCATGCATCCGCTCGACTCGGATTTTGTTCCCCCCTTTTTTTCTGTTGTTTGTCCTCATGCCTTCTTAAATCATTTTTGCACAGCAGTCCATAATAGCTTCATAATAGCATAAAAGCTTTCAATCTGCATTTCCCCACCACACCGGTATCGCCTCCCGTGATGCAGCGAATGATTGATGATAGACAAATTAATTGCGGCTCTTTGCGATGGCTTCAGCGCAAGCGCAAATTAATTGATATAAATAACAATCATCTCCCAGGTCCCCTCACCCTCCCCCCCCCCACCACTAACCACCTGCTGGCTCTAGCATCGATATCAGTCCATTATAATTCCTGTTTTTGCTATATACACACGCACACACGGTGGTCGGCCGCCACTGAAGTGCCCAACAGTGGTTCTAGCAGACCAGCGCCACCGGTGGTGCTGGAATCGGTTTTATCCTGACCGGACCGGACCATGCTACCAGCTTTACGATGCCGTCCTTCAGATGGATTGAGAGATGTTTCTAGAAGTGATCCTTGCTGAAGTTATAGAGTTTGTTACTTTTTTAATTCTTTAATTATTTATCTCATTTTTGCACTAAAGTAAGAACGAAACAACTCATTACAAAAAATATATTGTTGAAGTCTACATTTAGTTATTTTAATATCAGTTTGAAGCATGAAAATATTAAAAACTATAAGGTTTTATACGAAAATTTTGTCTAACTTGTTCAATACATCAAGTAATTTAATAAAAATTTAAAAGCACAAGAAAACAATTTAAATAAAAATCATTTAAAAAAATACTACCAAACAGCACGTAAATTCTGCTACCGACTGTCCGCATTTTCGCACCGCCAAAAAACACACACACACGAGACGAACCTCCCAGGCTGCCGTTGCGCCGTGTGGCGCTTCGGTAAGATCATTTTGTTTGTTTACCCCTATCCTTTTCTAGCAGTTTTGTGTGATTTCTTCGATGGGTTTTTTTCTCCTCCCCACCCGTTCTATCTTCTTACATTTCCATTGCCCAATCGACTGGCCGCTGGCCAAGTTTCAGCTTCGTTTTTTTGTTGTTGTTGTTTTGTTTCAAACCTTTTAAATACGGCTAAGCCTTTCTCTTTCCCACTGCACTGTTATCTCGTGCCGTTTGGCTGTTTGTTTTTTTTTGTACCTTTGTAGGTCCCCGTGTTTTCCTTCCTACTCCACCTGCGGTTGTTCGTGTTTTATATACGAACCCCCTTTTCCCACCCAACGTTTTCTCATCGGACTGTAATTTTCTTCCCCGGTCGAGGGAGCTAGCTGGCTGGAGGCAGAAGGGAAAAGTTTCAAACTGGCACGCTGCCGCCGTTACGTTTTTAGGTGGACCGCCACGTTTGGTGACCGAAACGCAGACTCCGATAGCTTTACCCTCCCGGTGTGTGTGTGTCTGCAAGAGCAATTCAACACGGGCGGTCGGCACATTTCCTTTGATCTTTGCTGCCCGAGAAAGTGAGTGCGCCAGGCCAGTCCAGCCAGCGGGATTGTAGAAGCTGCCCAGAGCTGTTTTGTTAGCTGCCTGTTCGATGCCGGGACGAACAGCCAGCTTGGAAAGAAGCTTTCCGTCACCGTTTGCTACCTAATGTTAAGAAAATGGACGATTTTCCGTGCCTGCCTTTGACGTGCCGTGTGTCATATTCTGGCTGATGAAATTATTTACCCATTTCGAGAGAATAGTGCGATAATTTCATCACCATGCCTTATGTCTGTGTGTGCGCGCGCGAGAGGGGTTTTTTTTTTCTTCAAATTTATTTCAAACGAAATTGAACCATAAAACTTTAATCACATTAAATCACACTCGGTTGCGGTTTCACAAAATTCTGAGCTTTAATTGTCCCTCGGTTTGGGCTCGGGTGGAATGAAAAGGGAACCAAAACCAAAGCCTGAAATGATTTATTGGAAGGATAGAAAATTATCGCAGCCCAGTCCAAACTGACTCGGTTGCGAGGTGAGAAAGTCGGTCAGAATGCGGACAGTTTCCTGTCACCCGGCATTGGTGCATCGTCAATAAATCAATTCCGGATTTTACGGTATGGAATCCGGATCGGTTTTCTGATTTCAAACAGTTTGCCTATTTTTTATACTTATTTAATAGAAGATTAGGAGAAGATCAGGTTAGTAAAAATTTTGGTTCAGGATAAGTTTTTAAAAAGTTATGTAAAATTGAGGAAAATCCCATTTAATTGGATTCGAGGCACTTCAAACTTCTTCAACCGCTAATAAAAATGTCAAAAAAGATTTAATAGCGGCTCAAGAAAACGAGACCTGTCCAGAGAGTTGAAATAATTAAGTTGTTACTACACCATCACCACCCGCAGCCAGATTGCTCAATCGAATAAAATGTAATAATTACGACTCACGGGTGGCAGCGGCGGCAGGATGGCGGCACGGACACAAATAACAACCCATGTACCGCCCGAAACCAATGCCAACCGTTACAAATCGGAGCAAGCTTAAGCGAGACAAAAAAAAGGGAAATAAACCGCCGGTAGGACAGACGAAAGCGGCAATAAGAAGAAACACAACACTCTGACGCAGAAACAAATTGTGAAAAGCCGAAAAAAGGAATAAAGTCGGGCCCCTTTTTGACGTTACCTTGCGGCGGTCGCTGTAGTAATGCTGTAACTTCTGGACCGTGTCCAATCTGCATTATGGTGGCCATGGCCATCATGGGTTTTTCTCGTCTCATCTTGATTCGTTCTATAGGAATTTTCATGGAAAAAATTGTCCTCCTAATACGGGATGGGTTTTCTTAGGATTTAACGACACGACACTTGTACCGGGACGATTAGGTTTCTGGTGAGAAAAAATCAAACGGCGGTCATGATGGTCTGGTTGATTTCGTGAAATGAAGATCGTTTGATGTAAGAAACGGTTCAAATACGATATTTAAATTTATTGAGAGCAATGGCGTTTATACTTCAGGAAATGAGATGATCTCCGACCGAGCGGTTGAACGTACTTCAGTTAAATTTTATGTGCTTGGGCGCGTATTACGGATGCAACCAGGTAATAAAATCGTTGATGACAATGTGTATGAAAGAGATCTTTTAAGGCTGAGCACTGAGTAAAGATATTCGTTAAATCTTGATAATAATATTGATCCCTGCAGCTTCACGTTTCTGGGGTCAATAGTCAGCACTGACATCAATATTGATGTTCCTGGCTAACAACCGGTCATACCACAGTCTGAGGAATCTTCTCCACTCAAAATTTATAGTCCCAGTACTCACATAAGGCCTCTGAGACATGGACTTTGTCCAAAACTGACGCCAAACCCTCTTTGCTGCGTTCGAGAGGAAGATGCTCGGAAGGATTATGGGCCCCGTATGTGTGGAAGCCGCTACAATGACGAGCTGTACGATGAGCTGTTCATGTCATGAGAATGACACCGGACGTTCCGGTCCGTAAAGTATTTTTGTAGCGTTTTGATGATAGTCCAAATTGATCACTGCATAAACTGGGAAATCCTACTATTGATCACATCCCAGTAGTAGATGCGACAACGGCGCAGTTCTTCACACGGCAGGACCGATGTTCAAATCCAATTCCGGCCGTTCTCCCATAGTGAGGATTTACTATCCAACTATGTGGTATCAATAAGTCTTGCAAGCCAGAAATGGCCCGCATGACCAAAGAGTCGTTAGACCAAGAATGATCACAACCCAGGTAATGGAGTTGAACCAGCATTACTCTCTAGTACTACTCTGGAACTACGTACCAGTGTCACTCAAAATATCTAATGAACGACGAAATCAAAGAGAATACAAGGATTCCTCCGAGCTATAAATTCTACAAGCCTTCAAAATGGAGGGATATCTGTGGACAATTATTTGCTTACAAAATTTCCCTAAGGATGCTTACAGTACTCCAAGAAATTCAAACCTTAATATTAACGCCTAAAGCGTTTGATCAGATGAATCAGAGTTGAGAGTACAGCTTTGTCCTATCGCAATATATTGGTATATCATGAAGAAAACAAAGTCAGACATCATTAAAAGATAGAATATGACTAACTGACGAAAGAACAGAACAGGCATCGGTGTAATCAGTTCTGGGAGGCCAGATTACCTGTTTCTTCTATATCGGATATCAAGCAATACTACAGACGGATGACATTGTTAAAGCCATCTAGATTCCTTTTGTCATTATACACACTAATGCGATGTGTCATTTCTCTTGCACCAATTCCATCGAATCGGCTTACTCATCCACGTGGAGACCTCCTAAGAAGAGGCCACACCCTGCTCACCATCTTGTACGTGTGCGTGTGTGTGTCCTCAATACAAAAACTCACTCTTCTACCCTTCTAGCCAGCAACCAATCCATCAATGAATCGCGACCAATTTCTGCTCCAGCTCCGTCCAAATCGATACAAATCGCCGATCGTTACCACGTACCACACCGATCCGGTGGTGTTGATGGTGCGATCACGAAATGACGTTAATCACCTGATTCGATTTGGAATGACTAGATGCCGGGGCTTTGGATACCGGCATTAGAATTCCACGCCGGTGGTCAGTGCTGGTAATGGTGGCCGGAATGGTTGACGACTCAAGCGACAAAACCATTCCCGGCGTTTCTATCTGCCCCCCCATTCCCCTAAAGAGCACGTACCAAAGCGAGGTGTAATGAATTCCGTAGCGCGCCAACCATGACACCGGAGTATATTGATCGAATGTAATCGAATCGATGGTTCAATCTTGGCCTGTCGTACCGATGGATGAAAAGGATGAAATAAAATTAAATTTAAATTATTTATTACACATTATCCCTCCCGGTTACATGATCTTCACGATCATACGCAACTGGAATGTCGAGGGAGTGAGTCGTAGTGAGCAGTGTGTGTGTGTGATTTTACGAGTCGCTATAAAATATCTTACCAACTTGCCTCCCTATCTCCGTGCTCCCCAAGCTCAGCGGAGAAAAAAAGGACCTTTACCAACGAGAGCGACACGTTCTTATAAATGTAATCTCAATTTAATGAGACTTTTATTTGTGACGCGAATCGCGATCACTGATGGTCTGAAAATTAAGCCCGTCTCGTCGTAAAACTCGTCATTAAAGCGGGGATGGGGTGGTTTTGGTTCGTGAGTTTCTTTATTTCGTTTCGGGGGCGATAACAATTTTCCTGCCGAGAGTGCAAAAGGAAGTTATGGTCGGAACTTGAATGAAACAACTGCTCAAATGCCACAACCCCAATCAGTGCCAAATTCATCTAACCAGTGGTAGAATCGGTGGTGGTTCCAATCGCCAGAGCGTACTTTGAATGCAAATAAAAAGAAAGCATATAAAAGGTACATAAAACCACTAAAATTAACAATCTTCTTAGTCGAAGTAGTTTGCATCCGGAACGGAGCAGAAAAAAGGAAACAAAAAACGAACGAAGCGAAAACCCCTCCGAAACCGAAGCCAAAGGCCGGGTCGTATAAGCGGGTTTTGCGTTCCGTTTCCGTGGCCCCCATGCCTCGCAACCCTGGGATTGCATTAATGTGCAAAAGCGAATCTCTCCACCGAGAGCTCCCGGTATTTGTTGGTTTTAATTAATATATTCCAAACCAAATTATCTCCCGATGCTCCGATGTTCGATAATCGTCATCATCAACAAGAAGAACAACATCATCATCGTTCGTCTTGACCGTGGTCGCCGTCGTTATCATCATAAAACAAACGGGAACGATTCGGCCCCAAGCATAAAGTGATTTTGGAAGCGCTTTCGGTGGATCGAAAAGAAAGAAAAAAAAAAAGATTCAAAAAGCGATGGTCAAGACGAGGTCTCTTCGGTTGTTTTTTTTTCGGAAGGTTTGGTTTTTTCAAGTTCTGAGTCGGTCCCAGGGTCGTAATGGTTGAAAGATTATGGGAATTAATTAATGTATTTTGTTTCCGCCTCTTACGTTCCGAGCCTTCCGTTCATTTCTCCGGCAGGTCCTTCCTCACCGACAGACAGCCAGCAGGAGACGGCATCCCGCTAGTAACAATCTGATGGCTGATGGGGCTTTTTTGAATCCGTTCGGTACGCTATTTGCCTCAAGATCACGGATGATTTGAACAGGTTCATGTTGGTTCTATTCATTTTCGAAATATTATCATTAACACAAATGGTAAAGCCGGTAGCAGCGGTTTATATGCCTGTCAGGAAAGGTACGCCGGATCGGTGGGACGGGTTCGGTGAATGAAAAGCAAATATTACATTTTCCCCTCTGGACGCTGGACACTTGTGTTGTGGAAGGGATCGGCCAACCGCGAAGGTGAGGATCCTTGTTTTTTCTTCTCGAAGGAAAATTCGGTAGCAGAATGATCCTTGAAAAAAAAGGGCTGTAAAGTGGTTAACCCTTGGGTGATTTTTTTGGGACTTTCGAAGTGATGACATGACTTGTATGTTTAAAAAAAGACTCCATTGCACATATTGAATTAATAGTTACCTACTTACTATTCAGGTGCTGCAAAAGCTTTGTCTTTGCCTGCTACAAATGTCTTCATTACTGCTCACAATCGAGTGCCGTCGTCTGCGAACCCAATATCCTTAGCCTGTCTACTCCAACACAATTTTGACCTCGCACGTCTTCTCTGTCCTTGTTGACGGCCTCAAAAGACTTTATAGGTACGGTCGTCCGGTGTCATTCTAATGACATGACCAACCCGCCGGATTGTGGCTATTTTAATCCGCTAAGCGATAGTACGATCACCGAACAGCTTATAGAGTTCTTCATTGTACCGTAAAGGATACTGAAGATTAACTTAGCAGAGTTTATAAAATTCTTTTAGAATCGTTAGCGACAACAAATCAACTAAAACCTACAGTCCAAAGCAGAATACTGTACTTTTCTACCAAATATCAAATGATAGCACCATTGACTACTTTGGTTTGATTTTATCGAATAGCCTACTTCGTCTTAAGGAGCTAAACATTCTTCCGATCATCACCGTATTTCACGCGGTTTAGAGAAATCCGTCAGCTTGGGATAGAATATCTGTTTAACTTACCTTAAATAAATAAATCCTTGCCTGAAACACAAACTTCCTTAAAGTAAAAAAATAAGTAAATTTATAATTAGATGCACAACGCCTAAAAGTATGCCAAAGTATGATTTTGACTTACAACAGCTAGAATCCAGGCTATCAGTTCATTTTTGAAGCAGTTTAAATACCAAATAATTGCTTGCTGCACTAGGGACTTATTTTTCCATCCAAATTTCCCTAAAAACGTAAACAATATACCCTCAAGGGTTAATAACGCATCTTAAAAAAAACAACCGTCCGACATCACCGTCCCGACGATCAGGCAAGACCGGTAGCTAATGTTTTGAGCCCTGGCAAAGAACCGGTAAGTCGAGTGGCCCGGTTTGCAGGACATTAGCACATTCATTACGTACGGAAAGGAACACACACACACACGCACGCAAGCATTAAAAATCAAGAGTGAAAAAAAGAGGAACAGCCGCAGCTGATTGCCCGCGCACGGAAACTCCGGTAGCTGCGGATGGAATGAACGACGACAAAAAAAAAAGGCAAACCCTAAGCAAACAGCTTCATCCAAGCTATTTCCAGTGTCGTAGTGTTGTTTTTTTATTTTATTTGCTGCCCCTTTTTGTCGCTAGCCGTTCCTTTCGTTGCCCCTTGTTTGCTCCCTCACCACGGTGGAAGGATTTTCGTTTTACGAGTGTTTATTTTATTGCACCTGCGGCCACCCGGTGAAGGGCCACCTAAAGTACCCGCTTTGCTGCTTGAGGCCGTCTGCTTCATCGGCCGGGTGTGTTCGGGGTGTATAATAAATTCATTCCACCGGTCCAACAATTCGGTAGCTGGCAGGTGAGCAGTTTGCGCGGGTAACACGGCAAGAAAGATAGACCACGGCGGCAAATATTACTGGTATGGTACGCCTCTGCACCTGAATCTGGCTGGCTGGCTTGGCTGGCTGACTGAGATACTAATTTACATTGCAATCGTGTGTGTGTGTTGTTGGCTTTCTACTCGGTGCCGTGCGGTGCTAAAACTGCACTGAACGCATTGCGAATTGCAGCCACTAACGATAATCTGACGGTTATTGATTTGTGCCGCGAGTGGAGCGCAACTTTACGACCCAATCAGTGTGACTATCGGGTGAGATAAGATTAGTGTCGGGCGTGAGTTATAATGAAACACCTGATCTTCTAACGATCGTGCACCATTATGCTCGTGGAGTGGTACAGGATGCTTATGCTATGAGTGTGCTGCAAATGGCGAAACATTTTAATGGACTAAGGGGTTTGAAGACAGTGGGACGTAAATCATACGATTATGAGCAGATCCAGATATGTAGAACAAAGTTTTGGGATTTCAGGTTAGCATTTAATCGTGAGTTATGGGTGCAAGGACTTTTTTTTTTTTATTCATATAGAACGGCCTGGCCGTATTGCTTAACAAGGACTTTTTGATATTAAATAATTTCTTGAAATGTCCTAATGATTTTTTTGCTACAAATTATGTGTGGTATTTTTAAAGGTTACAAGGATGAGATCTTCTAGCAGTCAGAATG
Organism: Anopheles stephensi; assembly: GCF_013141755.1. Lineage (NCBI taxonomy): Eukaryota > Metazoa > Arthropoda > Insecta > Diptera > Culicidae > Anopheles > Anopheles stephensi. Next base: position 17,790,935 of record NC_050202.1, on the reverse strand, counting down.
GAGGATCTTCTTCAAAATACACATCCTCTACATTCACCACGGTATTCGTTGTTCCCATGGTAGAGTGTTCACACAATAATTTTAAGTCTTATCTATTTTTTTAAAGTCGAACCGATATTTTTAACATCAAAAAGCTGCTAAAGCAGTAAGCAGTCAATCTATAAGCTTGGTAAATAAATATCCCCAACAAAGAAAACCTGTACTCTCTTAACCATCTTCGAGATTAAAACACTTGCCATAAAACCATTTGTGCCATAAAAGCTTAACCATAAACCTTCGCTCCTCGACATTTGAGGTTAATGGTACCTTGTGAACTAGTGACTATTAATAACAGAAATCTAGGCGATTCTGTGGCAGAAGCGACAGCAGCGCCGATCTTCACACGGCAGGACCGGGCTTCAAATCCCAACTGCGCCGTTCCCCGATAGTGTGGATCCAACTATACGGTATCAATAAGTCAATCAGTCAATCAATAGATGTATGAAGAAATTCCTTTAGAAAACTTAATAGAAAATTAACCTCAATTCAAACTCCGAGTATCATAATTTGGTCAAGCAAGCTAGAAATGACAGCCCACGACCTTACTAGTACAACAGTTCTCCTTACGATTTAAACGGAGTGACGAGCTTAGTCATGGCGCGTTTAATGATCAGTATGAACCTTGAGGATTTAAAGACATGCCATAAAATAATTGCCATAATCCTGTAACTCAAACGCATAAGCTCGTATATTCTCTCCCCCTCTTAGCTCAGTACACTATTTAATATAGTATTGTTAGTAACTATTTATAATGTGGAGCATACTTACATTAATTTATTTCCTAACAGACTGTCAGCACATTAACTAAACAAAAAAAAAATACAACCATCCCTCCCAAAAGCCCTGAATGTGTAATCCCCTCAAAACCTCATTACCATAAATTTCTACCACTAAAAAGGCTCGTGAGTGAGGGCAATAAAACTCAAACCCAATTCCTGCCCGCAAGCAAGCCCCCCCATGTTTGCACGAAGAATAATAAACTTGTCATCTTCGGTACAGTCGCGTTCGCCATGCGCTGGAGAGGTTTCTACTTACGTGGTGCATACACCGGTGGTACCCGGCACCGGAAAGAAGAGGCAGGATAAACATGAAGAAGGAAGTGGCACAAGAAATCATACACGGAGGATCGTGCGGTGGAGTGCCGGTGGAGCTCGCTTGAAGCTCGTTGACAACCGTATTCCAATATTCGCGCGCAGCCTTCGCCAATGGAAACGAGCGCTGACAGTGCCCAATGCCTACCGGATTTACGCCCAGTTGCTGCTCCTGTGGCTATCCTTCCTACCGTACCGCGCCGGTGGATTAACTTCGGTCTGATGATTGTTTTTGTTCCAGTGTTTCCCTTTTGGCTTTGCTTCATTTCAAAACTTCGGCCAGTGACGCCCGTACTTCATCAGCCGCCCTATTTTCAACGGATGTTTATGTAAGAGCTTAGTTTTTGTTTGGATTTTTTGGCCTTTCGGTAGCTTGCCTTTGTCGTATGATGAGAGGAAGGGGGCGGGAGGGGGGGGGGAGGTGGGAAGTGCAACAACCACCTGGGGAGGAGGAACAGACCCCCCACACACGTCCAAGACCTTGCCGGGCTGCCCGGGCCGATGACTTCGGGAGCCGAGATCCTGCAGGAACCAACGCCAACGAACCAGACAATAATAATCCCTTTATTTATCGTTTGGATACGCAATTAATTAGTTTACGTTAATGAATATGCACAATTTTGCTCACGCGGTGGGCGGTGACGCGGTGGGCGGTAGAGGATGGGGTGCCCGCCGAGATGTGCTGACAGCGGCTAATAAAGACTCCACGTCGCCGGCTGCAGTAAGGATCACGCTCCTCCAACGATCGATCGAACTGTCATCCGTGTTGCCACCGACGGGATCTGCGGGAGTTCTTCCTGCACAAGGGTGCCGAAGCCATCCGCCGGACCCGTACCGTACGGAACCGTCCCGGGGCGCCCCATATGTAGGTTATAATTCACCTTCGCCTTCGCTAGAGGGCGCATCCGCGACGTATCCTCCCGGGAGGTAAATTGATGGCAACCGATGAACGTACTGTTGGATGAGACGCAGTAATATATGAGATCGCGAACCGCACCCAATGCACCGTGTCGGTGCAGTTCGTATCCACGCTGCGGTAGGTACATCATGCACATCCATTAGGCGTGAGTCGCGAACAGCGTCTAGACGTGGTAGAACTGACTGCTCCCATCCCAATCCTGATCCCCGGCGCTCGTCCGACACGCACGCACGCAGGATATCGGTAAAGCAGGGATGGAAGGAATGATTATGATGGCATGCAGATGAGTTCGCCTGGTTGAGGCAAATAAATAGACGACGGTGTAGACGTCGAAGGTCGGCCCCGGAGCAACGTTGCAGGGAGTCGCGATTTCACTTCGGAAGGTCATCATCGCTCGCTATTATGAAGCGGGAACCGCTTGCACCGAAGTGATTGATCGTCTCCGCATTTATCTTCGCAGTTTTGGTCGAGAGTCTGTCGGGACAGAAACATGTGGCAAGCTACGCTAAACGCGAGCACACACACACTTTCCTCATACACATACATTGTCGCATTCGAAGTCAACTGTTGTCAAACGGTCCGCAGTCTGTCTGTCTATTTCCATTCGTTAAACTTCTTCCAGCTAAGCAGTTTTTTTCTTGTTCAAGCAAATATTTGCCACCACCGTTCGGCAAACAAACTACCGGCATAAGGCAGGCGAATTATCCGACAAGTGGCTTAGGAAAATGTTTGTTTGAAGCTTCCTTTTTTTCCCCTGTTTGCTTTCAGCTGTTTGCTCGCTGCAAACACGCTGTGAAGTGGAAGTATTGAGTGGAGTGAGATTATGGTGGGAATTTTCCTGACGGCTGGTAGTACTGTGGAGATGTTTTCTTTAATTAACTGTTGAAGTATGATTTGTTTTTATAATTCCATGGTTTAATGTATTCAGGAATTATCTAAGATGATATATTAAATCTACGTATAAAAGAGCACACAATTCAGGGCAAAAACTTTACGCAACAAGGCTTCACAAGCTTTGAAAAATATTTGTATATTTTTTGGTAAAATGTTTCAGTTACAGTGTGATATTCTGATTTGTCAAGTAAGTAAGACTGAGAAAAAGATGGAAAAAAGAAATTATTCTACTTGAATTTACTCAGGTATAACGATAAGATACACTAGTTCCACAATTTGCCGACAGATGGCACTGGCAACTAATGTCATTCGAACATTAACAGACCAACCTAGTTCTCAGTAGATCTATGCGTAATTACAAGTATTTAATAGAAGCGTTAACAAATTTAAGCATACGAAAAGAAATTTCAATATTTTTGGTTCAGCTATTTTATCATAATCGTGTTAAGTTCATCCAAAAAATTAATCATCATTACTCGGCTGCTCTTTAGCTCGATACAGCCTCATTCCGATATGCAAATCATTCAAAGCTTTCCCTCCCTTGCTGTACGCTTTAAATATTGCCAAACATTTTTCATCAAAACTGTTCAACAGCCAACAAGCGAATCACAATCTGACTTGCATAATCTCACCCGATTGTCGTGTGATGCCGCTGGACGAAACTGGATGGGTTCGACCTTTTAAATAACATGCGCATTTAATGTCGATACAACCACCAAAAACCATGTATCACGATAGTGAAGCTTTTATTGGTTTGGATTCGAAGGCTTTGGGACTTCCTTTTTCTTTTTTAACACTTCTGTCAGGACGTCTGCTGCATCCACATGACGGTTGACGGTGTGAGATCGGGAAGAGCAGTCCTCACATTTATTTTACGATCTTCTGCCGATCGAGGCTTAAGATTTGGTGAGTTTATGCACTTAACCGAATGCTAACCATGGATGGATGGGGTGGCGTTTTTATTGCGCACGCATCATATCGATGTCGACGAATCGCGTTTCATTGAGGGGCTGCAAATTTTATGTTCCACCGAACTGCATTCGACCACAAGCGACCACCAGCTGTTCGGTGGAGGGAACGGATTGGAATTTTAAACACGTGTGAAGTAAAAGAGCACCCTGCAATTAAAGGAGAACCATAAAAGACATCGAAATTCGGTTTGATGGACTAAACATGCCAAATTGATACTGAGAAGTGGTTGATTTGTGTAAATTTTAACTGGTTAAGCACTAAATTGCATACCAACAGGCGCTGATAGCAATAAGTTTGGCTTAAGAGAGAATTAAATAATTTCTACATTTTCTAAAACTAATCTAAAAATGATTTAAAGTAAAAAATACCCAAAGAACACATTTCGCGAACATATCACCTTCAGAACAATTGAAACCGCCCAAATTATTCGCCATTGCGTGAATTCCTCCATTTCAACGCGAGATTGATCCATCCATCCATCCAACGAAACCATCGATCTATCCGCACGAACGAACGCAATCTTCTCGCTCATTCCCTCCTCGTTTAAAACTTTTCTGGCTGCTCCCATACCACCCCTTCCATTTCCGACCAAACCCCATCGTGGCGTGCCAATGCGTGTGGCGCTTTTACGCCACCGAAGCGCCTCAAGCTTGGGGAAGCAGCAAAAAACACACATCCATCCCGTTCGAAACCACCCAAATGCGTCTCGGGCGTACGGCGGCATACATCAAAGCGTTATCATGGACAAAATGGCCGTTACCGTGGCCAAACGTTACGACTTTAACGCGTGGACACAGCATCCATCCGTGGCATCATCATCATCGCCATCCTGCGTGGTGTGGTAGCGAACGCGGTCACGGCTGGTGTTGAATGTATGTTTTTATCCCCATCACTCTCGTCATCCTTTCGTCAGCTCAAACAGCTCATCGAACGCCAGCTTATAGGTTTCGAGACAGGGGGTTTCATTTTACTCGGGCACCCGCGAGGGTAGCGGCCATGCGAGCTGGAAGCCGGTACGCTCAATTGCAATTGCCAATCATTTGCCATTTTTGGGGAGGTCTTGTCGGGTTTTTGTAGGGGTTTCTTTTTGTTTCTTGAGACGAACAGGTAACAGCGTAGAGGAGAACGACTTGAGTAGAATTTAAAAGTGTGAAACACAGTATCACAGCGACCACAGCGTATAATCAGGCTCGGTAATAAAAGTTGGAGAGGAGCTGTAGTTTGGAGTTGAACAATCAAACTGCCACTTTTGGTAAATGTGGCTTTTTTGTGTGTTGGTTTCGATCATAATGTGACCGTTGGCATCAGCTACCGGTGTTGAGTTTGGGTGGGAAGTTAAATTTTTAGCACCCTGATGCGAAGATAATTGCTTGACCAGCACGAACTAAAAATACTGTGAGTGAGGTTTTAAATTGTTATTAACTGAATTATAAACGAACACTCATTGGTTTTAAATTCTGTCGCTTTTTGTACAAATTAAAAGTAATGATGTAATTGAAATTTCAAAAAAAAAGTTAATAAAAAAATCAAATAAAGAGACAGCAAATAATCATTCTCACCCCCTGTTTCCAGCTTTTCAAACGGCAATATTTAATTTTTGCTTGACAAGGCTGAGAACAAAAAGGCGGAGAAAAAAGAAACAAAGTCCAAAAACGCTTCAACAAATCAACCAACCCATCAAATGTACCACCGGCCAGACCACCAACGTCGAACAGCAAACGAGATCGAAGGATTAGAGCGAATCATCATGCATCATGAATTAACAACAAGTCACACGGAACAGCATCACCAACAAAAAATGAAACATGCATAAAAACACATTTTCTCACCAGAACACGAACTTTTCGAAGGTTTAGATGTGTTTTTTTTTGTGTGAGAGAAAAAACCAAACAAACACTCAGTGCTGCTTTGGTGGGAGCTTTATCGACAAGCCATTTCAAATTCACACGTCAATCGTGCACGGTCCAGATTGTGCAGATACTTTCCGGTGTTTCGGGTCAGAAAGTGTGAAAAATAATCTGCCAAAATGGAGGCATTCAAAGCTTTTTACTGAAGGAAAAAACCGGCAGGGCAAGAGAAGCATAGTAAGATGGTCAAGGAGGACGAAGGAAGTAGCGAAGATTACAATCGCTTCCCTTCGTTGCAAAAGGACGTGCTGGGCCAGCAGCAATGGCATTGGTATGCTGGCAATTTCCTCCTTTATTTTCCCTTCCTTTATGTTTGTTACATCTTTTCTGCCGACCCATCATGATCGTGTTTTGCATGAACGATCACAGTGATGCGGTGATGTGATAGCCCTTGAAGGATCTCGGAATATTCCGGTCGAATGAGTTTAGCACTAAGTCACGATGAGTAGGCCGGTTTGGTTGTGGTTCTCATGCGCAAGGGAAATGCCGCAAAGGACAACATTTTATTGCACAAAGTCATAATGATTGCATCAAATGCTGTGGGAAGATGTTGAATAATAAAATTCTGCGAAGGACATGGTAGGAAAGGACGGTAATACATTTAAACTGGACGATGACTCATAGCATTTATGTGAACGGACGTCATGTTAATTTCACAAAACCATTGTCAATGCCATGTTTGTGCTGTTATATTTCCAACTGTATTCCTAACTATTTGCTATAAAATACTGAGGGCTCAACCGGGATTTGAACCCGGGACCTCTCGCACCCGAAGCGAAAATCATACCCCTAGACCATTGAGCCTACAGAAACAATAGAAGCCACACACAAACACTGAAACAGCTAACAAATACTAGGGCTCACAATAAAGAACCAAGTCACCACAATGACCATTATGGCTTGAAACGATTCACAATAGTATCTCGAGCTTTGCTATAAAATACTGAGGGCTCAACCGGGATTTGAACCCGGGACCTCTCGCACCCGAAGCGAAAATCATACCCCTAGACCATTGAGCCTACAGAAACAATAGAAGCCACACACAAACACTGAAACAGCTAACAAATACTAGGGCTCACAATAAAGAACCAAGTCACCACAATGACCATTATGGCTTGAAACGATTCACAATAGTATCTCGACGTTTGCTATAAAATACTGAGGGCTCAACCGGGATTTGAACCCGGGACCTCTCGCACCCAAAGCGAGAATCATACCCCTAGACCATTGAGCCTACAGAAACACTGACACACAACACTGACACAGCTAACAAATACCAGGGCTCACAATAAAGAATCAAGTCGCCACAATGACCATTATGGCTTGACAGGTTTCACAATATTATCTCTAGCTTTGCCATAAAATACTGAGGGCTCAACCGGGATTTGAACCCGGGACCTCTCGCACCCGAAGCGAGAATCATACCCCTAGACCATTGAGCCTACAGAAACAATAGAAGCCCCACACAACACTGACACAGCTAACAAATACCAGGGCTCACAATAAAGAATCAAGTCGCCACAATGACCATTATGGCTTGAAACGATTCACAATAGTATCTCGAGCTTTGCTATAAAATACTGAGGGCTCAACCGGGATTTGAACCCGGGACCTCTCGCACCCAAAGCGAGAATCATACCCCTAGACCATTGAGCCTACAGAAACAATAGAAGCCACACACAAACACTGACACAGCTAACAAATACCAGGGCTCACAATAAAGTAGCATGTCATCACAATGACCATTATGGCTCGAAAGGTTTCACAATAGTATCTGGAGCTTTGCAATAAAATACTGAGGGCTCAACCGGGATTTGAACCCGGGACCTCTCGCACCCGAAGCGAGAATCATACCCCTAGACCATTGAGCCTACAGAAACAATAGAAGCCCCACACAACACTGACACAGCTAACAAATACCAGGGCTCACAATAAAGAATCAAGTCGCCACAATGACCATTATGGCTTGAAACGATTCACAATAGTATCTCGAGCTTTGCTATAAAATACTGAGGGCTCAACCGGGATTTGAACCCGGGACCTCTCGCACCCAAAGCGAGAATCATACCCCTAGACCATTGAGCCTACAGAAACAATAGAAGCCACACACAAACACTCACACAGCTAACAAATACTAGAGCTCTCAATAAAGTAGAATGTCATCACAATGACCATTATGGCTTGGAAGGTTTCACAATAGTATCTCGACGTTTGCTATAAAATACTGAGGGCTCAACCGGGATTTGAACCCGGGACCTCTCGCACCCAAAGCGAGAATCATACCCCTAGACCATTGAGCCTACAGAAACAATAGAAGCCCCACACAAACACTCACACAGCTAACAAATACCAGGGCTCACAATAAAGAATCAAGTCGCCACAATGACCATTATGGCTTGAAAGGTTTCACAATAGTATCTCGACGTTTGCTATAAAATACTGAGGGCTCAACCGGGATTTGAACCCGGGACCTCTCGCACCCAAAGCGAGAATCATACCCCTAGACCATTGAGCCTACAGAAACAATAGAAGCCACACACAAACACTCACACAGCTAACAAATACTAGAGCTCTCAATAAAGTAGAATGTCATCACAATGACCATTATGGCTTGGAAGGTTTCACAATAGTATCTCGACGTTTGCTATAAAATACTGAGGGCTCAACCGGGATTTGAACCCGGGACCTCTCGCACCCAAAGCGAGAATCATACCCCTAGACCATTGAGCCTACAGAAACAATAGAAGCCGCATCACAACATCTAAAATTAGTCACATAATTTCTTTTAATCCTTCTCCTATCTGAAGAAGATACTCTTCTTTAGCAAAATTAACACCCGACAACATTTACAAAACCATCGATAATTTGAACCGTTTAAAATGTAAATCCCAAAGTTTCAGTTCATTTTCTCATCGTAAAAAAAGTCAACTGTTAAACGCATGTTGCTAGCTACCTTCGACGTTAAAAAAATGGCCGCTCGATACCACCGGTGGCACGAATCGCTTGATCGTTAATGTGCGTATCGACTAATGAATGCGTCTGTTCGTCATTTTGTTCCAGGCGGGATCGTCTATCCACCAGCCGCGTCCCCCCGACATAATGATCAGTCCGGGTGGTCTTCGCGGATCGAAACGTAACGCGGTATCGTCGCTTTACGTGTCCATCATCAGGCGGACTTATATCGCGAGCGCACCCAACCGACCGACCGAGAAAGAGGGTGAGCGGGTGAGCGAGGGCGGAACACAACACTGATCGAACACGTAACGTAATCTTACGCGGCCCGCGCCACGTTCTTCTACCTACCCTTGTGTGGCGTTTTAATTTCTCTCCTTTTATTACGCTCTAGGACTAATGACCACGCGATCCGTGGTCCGAAAAAGGGATCGGATCCCCCGTTGCAACAGCACCCTACATTAAACCGGCAAAGGGTTTTGGTGGGGCTCGTGATATCGACACCGATTAAGATAGCCAGCAGCGGGGCCGGGCCAATGTTGTGTGGTCGTGTTTTATGTCTTCTTTACCTTTACGACAAAACAGCCATAGATTTACGGGCTAATCGAGTGCTGTTCTCTGATTTCCCCAATCCCGTTTTACGCATCCATCCACGTCCCGGTGAAGATGATGTTGTAAATGACAATTGGAATGTCGATGATATTGTTTTTACGTGTGTGTGTATGTTTTTATTGCCCTTCTTCCTGCGGGCTATAACAGGGGGTTTAGAGCAATAATAAAATCCTACAACCTAATCCACCGAAAAAAAGAATGTCACAACGGGGCCCCGACTCCAAGGCTGGCGAATACTTATGGAAAATTAATGATGAACCCGAAGCAACTTCCATTACCATTTCGCACAGGATGTGTATCGTGAATCGGGACACAAATGAGGTTTTGAATCATTTTCGAACCGTCATTAGAAAGCCGTTAAACGATGCTGCTTTCCACGGCCATTGGTTTTGGATTGTTTTTTGTTAATTTTATATGAATGATAAGTTTGGAAAGCATAATCATTAAATGCTTCCGTTTTTTTGGGAGGGAAATATGGAATTCCTCAAGTTTCACTGAGCGCTTTCACAAATTTTATCTTTACCGATCACTTCCCTTACGGTTTATCGGGTGAATATAGAGGATAGACTTCGAATAAATAAACTTTACAATCATTTAGCAAACATTTCAAATAATGATCTAAACCCATAAGCATCTTGCAATAATTGCTGTTCACCTCAGTCCAGAAACGAACCCATTGCCAATCGTGCAATTAAAACGAGTTCGCAGAAGGATACGCTCAAAGCCCATCCCCTCGCAAACCGAACATATGCCGCAAATGAAGATCACACAAACCAAAGCCCACAAATAGACTCGTCAGCCAATGGTCACAAAATAAATTACTGACCATCAATCGGACACCATAATTAGCTTGTGCGGCAAAGTACTGAACGACGACTGATTTACGACCAGGGTAGCTCAGTTGGATCACTCAAAGTACCAGCTTTTCCGATTGACTTTTCTTTACGCTTGTGTGTGTGTGTGCGTGTGTGTCCTTTGTCGGTACAGGATCAAAGCCGATTCCCTTTCAGCAATCATTTCACCTTTTTCTTGATTGAATTGTATCTCTTCCCAATCGTTTAACGGTCCCGGCCCAAAGGACATCCCAAACTGGATGAAAGTCCCTACCTCGTAGCGCATAGAAAGGGAGAGTATCGTGCACGAGTAATCCTATCACAACATTGGTAACTTTTTACGCTCATCTTTTCACCGGTCTGGACACCGGATAATTAAGGATTGTTCTGTGGGGTCCTTTTCCATCCATCTTCCCAATCGATTATCGGCTTGGGAAAATGGAAGAGAATTGTTTGGCGAGGAACGAAGGTTTTGGGTTCGTTTTCTTCGGGAATTCTGCTGCTGATGGCTTACTTTGTCGCAGTCGGCAAGCTTTCGCAAAGGATCTACCCATTTCGGGACCCAGTTTTGCGGAACGCAACTATTACACACTGACCTATTGTGGGCGACGCTGCAGGCAAAAGATGTCACATCAGGTGGGCTGACAGAATAATTGAGTGTAGGGAGAATCCTTTTAAGAAAGGAATTTTATTCTATGCGTAAAAGAAAGTGCCGAAAAATAATTTTGTATTGGTGACGACCGTAACTGTCGTATGACACAAAAAAAAAACATTGGATTCAATTGGACCGGTAAATGAACGATCGACAACCACCGATGGAAGACGCACAAAACGACGACAGGAAGCAATAATCGATTACATTCGCAGGAAATGTTTTCAAGCTTACGCGTGGTGTCATTTGCCGGGGGTGGTTTAATCGAACGTACTATTTGTCATAAACCAGGCACAAGTGCGTCATCAGTGATGAAATAAAAAAAATAGAATGAAGCACACGCAGTTAAGAGTGTCTCTCCTAATTTTAAAGCAAACTATACAAAAGACTTCAACGATGGACTGTATTTGTAAGCGATGAACCCCTTCAAGAGTAATATGAAATGTTTATTAATAAAGTGTAAGGAATTTAGCAATACGGCCAGGCCGTTCTTTATGAATAAAATAAAGTGTAAGGAATTTGTATGCAATTTTTTTCTGAAAATTAATACAATTTAATAAAAAATTAAAGAATAAATATACAATATATTATTATAAGAATGTAACGTAAAAATGATTTTATGGTTCCGATTTTTACAAATCGTTTTAATCTTATTATAGTAAGATATAGCTGAAGATTCTGGAAATATGATCCTAACATTAGATCAACCAAGAAAACAATTTTTAATATCCTTTTGTCATTCTGTTAAAATTATATCCATAATATACTAAACAATCAACTATAATTTAATTTATTTACGGATTATTACGGACAGATGCCGTATTGTCCATATATCATTTTATATCAAATTTCAAACTCAATTCAAATTTGTATAGATTTGGGCATCGCTTTTTCATCCGTGATTTTCACGTTTACCAAGGTTATTTCATCAGTTTTGTATTAAAAAAGTTATCTTTAATTCAAATTTATAAACATTTTTAGACTTTACTCATGTTTTTTATCATTCTTCCGCAATTAATTGTTAATTCATAAATTTAAAAAAATCCAAGTCAATATGTTATTCCAAATATGTTTGTTTCTTCCAAATTTTGGTGTGTTCAAGCCTCTGATAAAATATACCAGAAACATCCGATAGTGGTCTTATGATATTGTCCGCTTCTGTATCCATCTAATCACAGTTTTGAACATCACAATTCTACAAATTTAGTCCCGTAACCCATATTAGGTCATATTCGTGTAGTAAGTGATCCCCAAAGACGCCTAGGACGGTCGGTTTTCATTTAAATAGGCAATATACAAAAGACTTCAATGCTGTTCTAGGGAACAAAAGCGACGAACCCTCATAAGTGCGTTTTTAATAGTTAGAAACGATGTTTTTAATTAATTTTTTTTAATAATTTTCTTTAATTTACTTAAATATTATATAAAAATTATTTTTTATTAAAACTGGTAAAAATATTACTGGTCTTTTTCCCAATTTATAGCAGCCTATCTTTATACACCCAATTTCCCTCAGCAACAAACCCTTTACCTTTAGCGCTTGAAAAACGGACCCCCACCCCCAAAAATCGAGTTGCAAATTGGGAGCAAAAGTATCATAAAATAAGAGAAATCGACCATAAAACTCGTTATTTCAACCAAGCAAGCCACACTACCCTTTTCGCGCTCGGATCCGGGTGGCCCGATAAATGGTCAATTGCCAATTTGTGTCGTACCGGAAAGCCGTCGTCGTCGATGATGCGACCGACGAGGTGCGTGGTGGAACTAAATATCAGCGCAGTGTGAATTGTAGGGTGAGGTGGGAAATTTGCATAAATCACCGTTTCGAGCGAACAGCACGTACCCCCTTTTGCGGAAACCTTTCGTCAACCGAATTCGAGCACGTTTGTTTTGCGGTTTTCGTGTTCCGTCCGAAAACGGTCGCGCCCTCGGTCCCCGGAGGGTTTCGGGTCGGTTTGCCGGCTGAACTGCTGAATTGCTGCCGCTCCTTTTCGGAGAACTGAAAGTAACTGTTTGCTAGTTACCCAGAACGATGGCTTGTGGCTTGTGTCGTACAGGAGTCGATCGTATGTCAGGAGCGGTATGAAAACAGTTAGCGTGAAGTATCGTGAGCTACTTGCTGAGTGTTAACGGTCAATAGTAATGTATTCCAATGACGATTTTTTTAAACTTTAAACATACATCTTACAGTGCAATTGCAAGTAGACCTTCACTGTCCGAATATGGAACATTTTTACACAGCCCAACATCGATCACTGTACGCCACACACCGTCCACACCGTCCACATTTGGCCATGGTGTGAAGTGGTAAAATTTCTGCACGCATGCATTTCAATCGACCAACAGTTGAATGAGGTAAAACAAAAAACAGATCAAAACGAAATAAAAGCGACAGTAGATGGACACACACACCGACAGACATTCATCGGCAGGAACCGCGTGCCAGTACTGTGGTTTTAATTAGCTGACCAACGTCGATCGCCATATATTGAGGGTTGCCGGTCACTGTGCGGACGTGAGGGTAATTAATTTGCGGAAATTACTTTTAAAGGTGAAAAATTACGACACGCCACTTCGGAGAATTTAGGGGCCGGATTCGAACGAAATTTGCCATTCCCGGGCCAGCTTATAGTGTAGTAGTGCAGGCGGTAGAAGTTGAATTGTCATTGCTGATTATGAGCCGTAATTAGAGCTACAAAAATGTTAGAAAATAGTTTCTTTTATTCGAAAAAAGGAAGTTACAAATGATAAAAAAGCTAACTTTAAATAATAAATAAAATAAATGAAATTAAATCAAAAAGTTATCAATTTACGCAACAACATAAATAAATCGATTATTTTATTAGGAAATTCAAATTCCTGCTTATAAATCATAATTTGTTTGTAATTGCAGTTTAAAATTAAATTATTGGCTTTTTTGAATCCCTCTCTCATTTTCCTCTTTTTTCATAAGACCTCATGATTGAATTAAATAATTCCCCCCACACCGTGTCCGCTCATCCTTTCCCAGCTCGTCCACCACCGACCGAGCGACCGATAGCAATCTCTCGACGCTGGCTTGCCAAATTGCTTGCCCCGGCAAAACAAACAAACATTGTCCGTACAATTATTACCGCAATTATGTCAATTTGGTTGATTTGATCATGGTCCCGAAAACATTGCGTTACATATTTTCATCCCATTACCACGTTTACCCCGATCCCCCCTCCGTGGTTCGGGCAGCAGCAGCAGCAGCAACATTCTGAAACGCCACGGCTGGAGAGCGGCAACCCGGCGAAGGCAGTTTCTTTTCAATAAAGTACAAAGCTCCAAATGAGCCATTTCCCGCGTCCACCTGTGCCTGGCAGTGGTCATGTTGCTCACAAGGACCTCGGGGCGAACCGGCTAGAGAATGCGAGTAAAGGGGGCGAGCGAACAAAAAAAAACTGTAACAAATTATTCGCTTCATGGCCGCCGGGTGAATGTTGCTGGAGCTTGATTTCTTGTAAGAATCAAAAACCAAACAACACAGCCGAACGATTGAGGAAAAATCTCCAAAACACGAGCGCTACTTCGGCCGGGATGAACAATCAGCATCAGGGTAAAGCCTTCTTCTACTGGCAAAGCTTACGCGATGTTGGGCCCCGTGCAGAATGTCCTTCCTGTGTTGCTGTTGTTTCGTTGCTTTCAGTTCATTCTTAATTTGTCCGGCAGGCGATTATATTCTTTCTTATTTATTTTTATTTTACATTTTCATTTCACTTCTCTTCAATTCGACGCACTTTACTTGCCCTTTTTTTTAACTCGCTGTGTGTTTGTGTGTTTGTTGGTTTGGTTTAGTTTGCATTGGTTCTACGCCGAAGATTGTTTTTAGCTTCACCGTAACATTTTTCTTTTTGGGCTGAAAGTTTTGAAAGGGGTAGCCGGTCTCAGTCTCGGAGCGTACAGGGCGACGTCGACGGTCGATTCGGTCGACCCCGGCGATACAGAATACACACTAATTGCTCGAACGCCATGCGCAAGACGCTTACTGGCGAGACAAAACTCGAGGTTTTTTTTTTGTTTGTTTGCTGGCGCTTGTTGCTCTCAATGAAACATTGTAATTTTAATTCTTGTTTTTTTCCTGCCCTCTTTACCTCTTTCGTTCTTTACTTTTAATAATGCTTCATTATGAAAATACGAAGCTAATTGATTTATTTTGTTGAACTGTTTTTTTTTTCGATTTAATTTACGTTAATCTTTTTTAACTTATTTGAACTACTTGAATTTCCCATTTAAATACTCCATTGTATTTACCAACAGCACTTCCTACGCCCGCTTCCTTCTAGCAACTTCCTTTAGCTCGCAATCATTTCACTGGCAGAAAAAGAAAATTGAAACAGATTGGCCTGTAGAGAAGCCGTGCCGAGCCGAGGCAGGGGAAGCACGGCCACCCAGACGAAGGGAGCAGAACCGTGGTGTCGAAGGTGGTCGTCGCTCGGCGGGATAATAATATGCAGCATAATGCCGTGCGCTTTTATAATAAAAGTCAAAAAATCATCATGGGTGGTCTCCGTGCTGGATGGCTGCGAAGGAAACAGAAGAAAATAAGACACACACACACTGACAAAAAAAACAACAACAACGTATATTCCGAAGGCCAACCCCCGGGTCCAACCAACCAACCAGCCTGGCAGCTTGAACGTTTTCGATCTCTGCATCTTGCCATGATGCCGGTCGTGTGTGTGTGTGTGCATCATAGCTTTGTTTTGGTTTTTATTTTCCCGTATCGTCGTTGTCGTCGAAAGGCTTTAACAGTGCAGATAAAGCTGAAACGGAAAACCCCGAACGCGAGCTGCGACACGTGCAGATCGCGCTAGAAAAACTGCCATCTCTCCGAGGAGGTTTTGTGTGGTTGGATTGGGCCTTTGGGGGTTTGGCTGCGCGGGCATGATAAAACTTCGATAGACGACAAGCGACATGCTTAATTTGGTCCTGTTTTATTGGCCACAACAGAAAAGAACATTTTTATTGAGCAATATAAGGCTAAGCCGTTACCGATGGCTCGTTGTAAAAGCGTTGTATCGTAGCTTCTTCGTCTGACATCTGCCCCGGTATGACGGTGGGTGCATGTGTTATTAGTTTTACCGATTTATTGAATAAAACAAAGAAAAGGTTTATATGACTTTTTTTGTGCCACTTTCCGTTATTGGTATGGAAGTATGTTTTAGTATTTCTATACAGTTTTCATTTTTTCTAGTGAAAGTCTCTAATATTTCTTGTATTCTAGTTAAACATTTTACATACTCTTTTTCAGTCTATAGTTGTAATATTCCTCTGTTTATTGTTATAACGAGTATTTAATCGTTATTGATACTTTTTTCAAATTAAACAAATTCCTTTTAGTTTAAAAAAAAAGACAGATTACAGTGATGGACAAAGCAATAAGACTTCCTATAAATATTTTTTTAGAACTACTTTACTCCTATTTTTCTATTCATTCTCTTTAAGGACGATGGAGGACAATACGCTACAATGACTAGCGTCTACGAGCTGTACGATGATCTCGCCATCGTGCAGCAAATTAGACTCGCCAGACTCCGGTGGGCTGGTCACGTCATGAGAATGAGAATAGAAATGAAGAAATTTATTTTTTATAATAATAGCACGAGCCTTAATTAGCAATATTAAGCATTAAAGATATTTTTCTGTAGGAATACAATAGGATATAAGATATATATAGGACAATAGGAGCAATACGGCCAGGCCGTTCCTTATGAATAAAAAAAAACTTTGAATATTTGACCGTTTCATATTCTTCTCATGTATTTTAGTTATGCTTTCACTAGAAAAGCAATAGGTTTATAAAATTCGATATCCTTAATGATGCAATGATTACCTCGTTTTTCTAAAATATCCCACTTTTCACTGTACATTGTACAAAAATCAAACTCTTATTCAATTTGATAGATATAAGCATCATAAACTCTCTTTGTCCTTTTACAAAAAATGGCGATTTTATTCTGATGCCCGTCAGTGTAGGAGCAATATATGTTTTACTTGTGCTGAGATGACTCATAATTATTTGTTTGAATCGATTTTTTTATTCGTAAGGAACGGCTTGGCCGTATTGCTTCAATTCCGTTTTTTAAATTCCGAAATAGTTTTTGCATACTACTTGATTTGGTTCAACCACTTACACTTTATACAATGATGGATAATATAATAAGATTGTTTCGGATAATTTTTTTCAATAATTATCCAATTTTAATTCAATAATTGTTCAAGCCGTCATAATCAAACTTAGATAAATAAAAAAAAATTGACAAAAAATATTCAAATAGATTTTAGTAAAGAGTAGATGCTCAAAACTTTAAGAAAGTATCCTTGTTTCAAATTGAATGATGTTGATAAAAGGTTTTATTTTGTTGCCTAATAAATTTTTCTAATTTGGTTTAAACTATTGTCCATCACTGTATTTGACTTTTCTGGGTTTAGAGAAGTATAGAAAACATTATTTTTCGAAATTCGTATTTGTTTAGCTAAATTTTATATTTTCTTAACACATTTATTTTTTTATTTTTACCGGGCCATCCGTCTCCTTCCTCACTGCTAGGACACGTTTATCACCGATCTTCACCGTCGCGTACGCTATTTATTGCATCTTGTAGCCCTTCGCGCTCAATCGCACGCCCGACATGCCACCCCACAAACTCATGCACCCATTCCGAACGCTCATCGAGCACCGTGAACGATCGTACACCAAAGCCCCGAAAGGCAAGCAAACCAAAAACAAAAATGAGAAAACAAAAAAACTTCCATTTGCCCCTCGAAGCCAACCGTGGAGCATCAGCGGCTCCAGACGCTCGATTGAAATTCGTAGACGGATTAAGCCGCGGCAGATGAACTCATCCATAATATTTAGGCAATTTGTGCCTGTGCTGTGTGGTCTTTAGCGATTATTTACCATTTCGGACCGAGCGTCGTCGTTCCGCATTCGTTCCGCTGGTTCGTGCTGGCCGCGGTAGCGAACCATTCGTTGGAGCCCACCCCGAAAAAGCAGCAGATCAAACGATCGAACGGAGATGGGTTTTTATCAACATCGATTTTGGCATTCGTACGCAGGCAAACGAACATTTAAGTGTTGTGATGGGTTTTCGGTTTTCCATTTTTTTTTCTTCTCCCTTATCGTTCCACTCTATCCATCGCCGTTGGGGGAACAGCAGCAAAACAGACACCACGGACGGGTAACGTGGTCGAAACGTTCGGTTTTTCGAGAAAAGGATTAGGGTAAATCGGCTAATTAATTAGCATTAGATTAGCAATACAGGTTTATTAGACGCCAGTTTTGCCGCTACCGTCGTCCTGTCCTTCGTCGTCGGGGACGCTGGTCGACACCATCCATCCAAGCGGCCAGAAAAATCCATCGTCGTTCTGCCGAAATGAGCAAACAAAAAGCACACGCATCTCCGAAAAAAGACCGATTTATTGGTTTCATAAATTAGCAACTCGGTTCTGCGCACCGTGGTACGGAGCCTCGAATCGCTCACCCCCAAAATACAGACATCGAAGTCGCACATCATGCCAGGAAAAGGAAGGAGTGCAATTTATGAGAGGATTATTATTGCTGCTTACCGATGAAATCTCACCCACTGCACCACACGTTGCAACCTTTCTCCCACTGCAAGCCGCCATTTCCTTAATTGCCGCTTGTTTCTTCCACTACTACTCCCGCGTGTGTGTGTGTTCAAGCTATCAATATTCTCTAAATGGTGTACCGTTCCGTACATTCCCATTACCCATATGCCACCTACGTTGAGCACCGAATCGATCGACCAACCGATCGTTGCGAACGTATGCAAAACTACACAGCTCCTGCTTAAGCGGTTCGAGCAATCGATCAACGGGGGCTACCGTTCTATGGGTGGCGTTCAGTTCCAGTAGCCGATCGGATGCGACAACGTCTAATGACGTGCCATTTGTCACCGTTTTCGGACAGACACACACACAAGCACTGTGAACGCTTTCACGGACGAAACAAGCAGAGCGGGTGGTTTCCGAGGAGAAACCTTCTCTCAACGATTGGGAATCTACAAGACAATTAATTTATTTTTTCAATCACTTTGCACAACCAAGTTTGAAATTTGGATGAGTATAAGGACCAAAGGGTATCTTTCGTTTAAATAAATTTAATTTGAATCCCAACAAGGCCTAAAATACTGTGCTACCCTTTGGTAAATCTATGTCGACTAAGTCGACTTTTGCAGTCGGTTGTAAAAGTAACTTAAATCTACCTTCGACCAAATGCTAATTTTGTGCTCCTCTGAATTTTACTCGTAACTATGTTACGGCCGCTTTGAAATTATTTATTTTATGAAATTAACTAACTATTTTATCCCTCAGGGACCTTCAGGGACCTCAGGACCTCAGACTTCAATAATGAAGACTAGACTATAAGACTAGGTGGCATGGTGGTAGATGTGACAGCGACGCCGGCCATCACCCGGCAAGACCGGGGTTCAAGTCTCATCTGAGTCGTTCCCCCATTGTGTGGACTGACCATTCAACTATGCGGTATAAACAAGCCTAATAAGTCAGAAATGGCAGGCATGAGCTAAGAGGTCGTTGAACCAAGAAAGAGGAAGACTATAAGAATAGAATTCTTCTAGAACAGCGCGCGTAAGTGGTTGTCTAAGTGAAGCCTGATACATTTTTCTAACCAAATAATGAATGAATATTAGGAATGAAGACATTCTGATACTCTACAATAACATAGTAATGAATGCAGAGTAATTTATGATGCTCGGTATCCTTTTTTGAAAGCAACGACCTTAATGATCTCATGAACGTGACAGATGAGCCATTAAGACCAAATCAACTGTAGATTGAGTTTTACTTTATAATTGATGAGGATGAAGAGCCGATCACTGTAGAACTCGTAGGAATCATTTAACCCAAAAGTGTAGGGAAGAATAAATTCATTAAGATCACTCTACTTCTTCTTCTTCTTCCTGGACACTATAAACTCAAACATTTCTGATGGAAGTCTGAATGGGATTTGAACCCCGGTTCTTGCCGTTTTAAGACATCTGAGCGTGCTTTAGGCTGCTTAAAGATGACTGCTTAAAGACATGATTGGTCAAGTGGGCTGAACTATTTTCTTCTTCTTCTTCTTCTTCTTCTTCTTCTTCTTCTTCTTCTTCTTCTTCTTCTTCTTCTTCTTCTTCTTCTTCTTCTTCTTCTTCTTCTTTATTATTACTTCAACCTCGAAAGGTCTTGACCTGCCATTTCTGGTTTTCTGTGACTTGATTTTAGCAAGTAATCAACTCTGCGTACGGGGGGCGGTCTGGATGGGATTTGAGCGCCAGTCCTGCCGTGTGAAGATCAGTGCTTTTATCGCCTGTGTCCTTGTGTGTGCCAGTTGCGGATCAAGGTCTTTGGAGGCCCCGAGCGGATTGGCAGTTGAGGCCCCTCTAATTGTGACTCGTTTGTGAGTTAGACCAACAGGATCTCCGTCATTGACGAGGTGCCCCTTTAAGCGACAAGACCCTGAGCGATCGCTCCTTCCCCTTCTAAGTTGATGCACCACTGCGTACAACTGAGCTGATCCTAGTTTTACCAGGCAGTCTTAGGTCCTGATGTATTTTAATAAAATTAGCCAATAAATGGCTTAAAAGAATCTCCATTCTATGGTTGATTTATCAAACTAATGCTTACTCCATCTTCATTTAATAAATGGGAATGTGAATAGTACAATGGTTAGAAAATTTAAAAAAAGGAATAAAAACAGATGCGTTGCGCTAAATTTTATGAATCGATCACATATTGTACCACCATGCTAGGCATCATATAGCATATTCGTTGGAACATTAATCAAACGCATCGTCAAGAACAGTATCAAGAGAATTGTCCCAACGGCTGTAGAAATCGATCATCATTATCCTGACAACAATAAGCACACTTTATTCTGATCTTTACGAAATCAATCAATAGCTTGCAGCGCAGACAGTGATCATTCATCGTCATGTGTGCAGTGTGTCTCGGATGCCTGTGATGTGACGAAAAACTGTCACTTTTGACAAATATGCCATTCGATCGCGCAAACAAGATAGCGTACGGTGTATCCTTGTTCCAGTGAAAAAAAAAAACAAACTCGCCTTGAGAAACAGGACACGAAGAAGTTTTTCTTACACAATGGTATCGTTCAAATGACGACAGCAAACAACGCACGGTAACCGTGCCAGTGTCTCGACCTTCCCGGGAAAGGTGCCAAAAGGCAACATTGTAAGACGCACTGACAGGGCGGCTTCAAAACTTCTCACCTTTTTCGTTTCGTCCTTTCAATTCCCTTCTCTGCTACGCCAACCTACCGAGAAGTGCTCGACGAAGTTGTGCCGGGCGATAAGGTTTTGTTGTTGTTGGCAGAAACACAAATATTTACCTCAACCACTTTGTTGTTTGTGTTGAAGAAGAAAGAAAAAGCGATTTTCCTTTTGTGTGTCTGGAAACAGGGAACGAGTTTAGGAAAATCTGCGTACCGAGCACACAGTGGGATGCGTTGGTTGGCCAACTGGGGTTCCTTGAAGGGAGGTTGAGCGGATAGGATAAGAAGGGACTGTAGAGGGACACAGAACGCTTGTACGTTTTCTTTGTCCCATTCGCACGATCGTGCACTCAACGTACTTGCAGGCAGGATTAAGTACGGAGAAAAAAAACGAGCTAACGAGAAGCACAAAACTTGCCCGGTGGGGTGCAGTGTTTGTTGCGGTTTTGACATTTTCTGGAGCATTCGCACAAGGACCTTCCAAGGACTTTTCAGGGTCTGGTGCAAAACTGTGCCACCATTACTGGTTTCGGCTGAGCTGTGTGTGGTCCTACGTGCTTGTGTTTTTTTGTTCATACTTCCATGGTTGTTTGTTTTCGGAGCCTTACAATGTTGTTGTCGAGCTGTCTGACGAGTCTGACAACTGGCAGCCACATGTTGATCGTATGTTTCACTAGGCTCCTTTCTTTAAAATATGCAAACTGGTTCAAATTATGGGCATCTGCTTCGTTGAAATAAATCTCTCGAAGAACTCTCACACTGGCAACTTTCCATACCATCTCCGAGCATCAGCAGAAAGCAACTCCAAGAGCACTAATCCCTACACCATCACCATTCAGCACTCCATAAATACAGTCATCAATCGTCCGGCCCATGAACCATTTTTATGTGACGAGCAGACACGCAGACCGAGTCAAAACCCGATTAACATAAAGCCCATTTCCCGGTACGAAGGCTCCAACGGACATTCCAATCGAAGATATCCTTTCTTCAACACCAACATCGGTGATGGAACGCACGATCGCTCCCTCTCAGCCCCGGGAGTGAGATCCCCTTGAGCTTAGAGACGATTAAACAGAATTGGCAGTCAAAAATCATCAGAAAAACGACGATAACTGTCAATCACCGATAAATAAAACACTCCTGGCCCGGCAAGCCCGGCGGCACCGATTGATGACACATACACGCGGCGATAGCCCACGCACGTTTTGATTGGAAATTATAAGCAAAAATGGGGGAAAAAAATTGGCAAAAAAGAAACGGATGACATGAAAGACGGGAATGATATTCGCATTCGCAGTTTACTATGAAGCTAAAAATTCTCATTGGCGGACTTTCGTTGTGGGGAATGCTATAAATCACCCGCAGGAAGCAAACTCATAAATTGCCCATTTTGCTAATGTTCGCATATTATCGGGTTGTATCATTATGAAAATCGAAATGATGGAATCCGAAGAAAGAGAGAGAGAGAGAGAGAGAGAGAGAGAGAGAAATTGTCATTAAGGGATTGGATGGAAGGCGAATAATAACTGTCCTTATTCTGCGTGCTTTGGCAGTTGGAACTTTCTGTGATCTTAATTTGACTTGGGAATTTTTAAGATCACTCACGAGTAATATTGGCTATATTAACTTTTGTAGATCTGTAAGATAAGTTTTTTAGTTTCTTAATTATATTTCATCAATTCCTACCTCTAATAAGGTTTAAATTCAATAATAATGAAGATTTTCTTTAGCTTTACATATTTTATAGCAAACTTTATAGCATCATCCTGATCTCCGTTAATCCTCTTTTTTAGGAACTCTAGTTAGCTTCTAGTTAGTTTTGGGGCGGTCCGGTGGCCGAGGCGACAGCGGCGCCGGTCTTCACACGGCAGGGCCGGGGTTCAAATCCCATCCAGACCGCCTCCCCGTACGAAAGGCTGACTACTTTTCTACGGGTAAAATTAAGTCACAGAAAGCCAGAAATGGCAGGCCGAGACCTCTCGAGGTTGTAGTGCCACAGAAGAAGAAGAAGAAGTTAGCTTCAACTAAATCAGTACTTTAACTAACGATTTATTGATTAAGACCATTAAGACATGAAGACCAGCAAGCAGCATCATACTTGCTGCTTGCAAACAAAGTTACAGCTCAAATTACGGCTCCTGTATCGGGAAAATGAATCACAATCGTTACCCGTGTCGTCTACATCGTCGGCAAGCTGTGGATACAACAGACGTACGCACCATTTCACCGCAGCCGTTCGGCCTTTCGCTACCTACTTTTACTCAGTTCCGTACGAAAGGCAAATAACAAATGCCAAGGGAACGCTTGATCCGTCCGCAAATATTCGCGTAAAGATCGGGATCGCGCGCCCAGCAACGGTAGCCGGGCGCCGGCGCTGTGAGTTGTTTGTTGCCGTTGCCGTCGTCGTCTTCGTCTTCGTCCCTGCATTTGGCTAATTACCCTTCATTTGTTACGGAACTCGCCCGCCCGCCCTTCCCTAACCCCAACCCGAGAGCCACCGGGGTTTTTCGCGGTGGCCCACCCAAGCATTCGGGCCGTTTGGTAAAACCAACCAACTCTAGGAACGAAAGGCCTACTACGGCGCTGGCGCTACGAAACCCGGCCGATCGGACCGGTCTGGGATTGGTTTTTGGAAGGCCGGGAGGGTTTTTGTTGGGTCAATTATTTGCGATTATGAAAAGCCGGCGGTCCCACCCTTTGCTCGCCAAACTCCCGAATCGATCACGGATCCGCAGGGTGGTGGTGCGCACCATCCCGTTCCCGTTTCTCACTCAACTCGAACCCCCCGTTTCCACACTGGCTACTTTCGGTAGTTGATTATTTGTGACCACCGGCGTTGTTCGGGTGTGTGCATGTGTGTTCGAAACCGTACGTGATAGGAAGCCCGGTTGATGGTTGATCTATTTCGTTACATATGTTTGAATTTATCGTTTTGTTTGTTTTTGCTTCAGTTTTGGGTTTCTTTGACTAAATATATTTTTTATTAGTTTGCTGTCCCTTTTCTCTTTTTCACTGTTTTATTTTACATAGTTTATATAATATCTTAATGATTGTACTAATATTTGAAGTTTATTTTATTTTATTACTTCTTTGCTAGCTTATGTTTGAACGTTTTTCTTTTAAATTTTCCTTTTTATTCTTTACTTTAGAATTCGGAATTGAATTGTCAATTGTCTTTCTTTATTTACTTAAATTACTTGTTCTACATTGGTTTACCAGACCAATTTTTGTTATTTTTAAAATTTTATTAATGCTCATTGATCACTCTTTTTTTCATTTTAATTTTTCATAATTTGTTCACGTACTTTTTTATCTTTTTTTCTGTTATTGGTGCTTAATTTGCTTAGTTTTGGTCGTCTTGCTAATCAATTTAACTTATTACTTTTAGTTAAAAATTTGGAAGAATTTCTATTATTTTGTATTTATACTTCTTTTTTATTCCTCAAGTATCTTTTTCCATGTTCTCGATTTATAATTTATTTCAAATGCTTGCTTTTGATTTTATATTATTTTAGATTACCATTCCTGTTCCTTATAGTTTGTTACCAAAATCATTTTCCTTATTTTTAAGTTGTTAATTATTTGTTTATATTTTACATATTGAATAAAAATAGCAATACGGCCAGGCCGTCCTTCATGAATAAACCAACAAAGCTATTGATTTAAAATTTTATTTATTTATAACTTATTAGTATAAAAATAAACATCAAAATTGGTAACAATCTTTGCATAAAGAAAGAAACACCCCAATCAAGCATGAATAATCTGACCAAACCTATAGAAAACAGTTTAAAAGCCCATCTTCACACTCACCGGGTCGCAGCCGATGGGAACAGCACCGAAGCGGAAGTAATATTTCCGTAAACTGTCGGTTGCCCCGAGCTGGAAGTGGGATTTTCTTAATCTATTGGGACATAAGTAAGATTAGCATATCCCGGCCGGGTCGACGCCGGCCGGGCCTGTGCGGCTTTTCCACCACACACAAACCAACCGCACGGCCAGACAGACAGCCGGTTACAAATTTATATCCGCATGTGCCCGAGAACAGTTGGTCCGAAGCAACAGCAACAAAAAAAAGTCCATCGACGCCGACCATTGCAAGAACGTGAGCGAATGGGTGTGTGTCACTCGTGGTTTGACCCGGCAGAGCAAGAGTTGTCCTTATCCCCCCGGGAGATATTGCCGCCGCCCAGCGTAAAGGAGAGCAAACGACGTTCACCACACGTTCGACGTTGCTTCGCCACCTTTCCTTCCTTTCGACGCTGGGGTGATCGAGAGTGGACAACGCCGCGCCGCGACTGGCCGCTGTTCGATGGTGGTCGGAAAACGGAAATGTCGAAGTTAAGGTTTTCTTCTTGCTCCAAACCGCCGTTTGGACGTTTCCCTGTAGCCCCGCCAGAATCCTGCAACCCCGGAAAAGACAGCAAAACACACCGCGCCGAACCGCGCAGGGATACATTACAAGCGACGTTCATTAGGGTAACGTGTGCCCCACGAGCTGGGGAGTGGAATCGGAATCGTGCGGGAATCGAAAGCGCGAGACCACCAACGACGCTCGGATGGTTTGAAATTGAAATTAAATTTGTCATGTTTGAAACGGTTTTTAGATATTAATATTATTATTCTTCCGTGCACGTGGGCGTACCAGGGCCGTCTGGTGGTGTGTGGGGTGAGGGCACTCCGCATCAGAAACCGACAACGACGACAGCAACAACAACAAAAAAACGCGGCCAGAAGATGAGACGACAGGAAAAGCGGTGAAGTGAGCTCTCGAGCAGCACGTTTTCTTGCGTTCTCTGGTAGGGAAAATCTCGAGATAAAAGCCGGCCGGACGGACGCACGCTTGAGAGCTGCGACCTCCGGCGATGAGGGAAAATGATGAATGAATGGGTAGTGTTCCAGGAGCAACCTTGGAGCAGAGCCGCGGTTGGGCATACATTCGTTCTGGTCTATGATTATGTGAGGCAGCCTTGGAGGTCTTACAAGGGCTATAGGGGGTGGAGTGGAGTGCTGGAGGTTGTTTGTTTTGGTTGTTTATGTCGCGTAGCCACCGGCAAATATCAGAACTTTGCGGACACACAGATACCGGACCGGGGCGGCAAAAATACATATGTATTAACGTAACGCATGCAATTAGCTTCAGCCGTGCGGGTAATGTGTGTTTTACGACCGGTAAGTTGCGGTGCCGATGGACACGGGTTTTAAGCTTTTATCGTTCAAGTTTCACGCGAATGGTACGTGGAGTTTCAGAAAGCCTCCGCTTGGCAACAAAGCTAATCATTGGGGTCTAAGGTTTTTTTTAAATAAGGTTTTAAGTAAGTTTTATTTAACTCAAGCACTATTAGGGAAATCAAAGCTTGTTGCAGACATAGAACGCTTCTGCTTCAAATGCTAATAAAGGGCGATATGGAGCTCACAGAGCTGGCAAAATTAAGGGATTTTGCCTAATGTTAGGGCCCTTACGTACAACAGAGAACCTTTATGGCTATTGTCAGGTTTCAAGTTAGAAGCTCATCTAGAATTCTTAGAGCTGTAACTCCCGCTTTTGAAGAACTATAGTAAACTTTCATAATTCTAGTAGATCTGGCTGGTGAAAAATTGGAGAAAAGACTGGTTGGCTTATTCTTTTAGACATCGTTTCTTGTGGTGAAACGCTAGTGCACGATTGGCGAAGAGACTTACAAGTCTATCTTCTTGGATGAATATAGAGTTACTTATGGACATAGAAATCATAAAGCGGAATCCCCCGATTATTAATTGTTATAGTAACCTACTCTCGTCAGGATAACATTAGGTGCTTACGTTTAACAGAGAACCCTTCAGGCAATTCTCAAATTTCAAAATAGAAGCTCATACGGAGAACCTAGTGCTCGATCCCCTGCTTATGAAGTAGTATAGCAAACTACCATAATTCTAGAAGATCTGCCCGGTGAAAACTTTAAGATGCGACTTATAAGTCTATTGTCTTGAGTGGGTCTAAACCCTTACTGTCAGCAGAGCCTTCCAGAAATTCTCAATTTTAAAAATTGGAAGTATCGACAATTTTTCCTGAAGTTCGTTGTAAAGCGAGAAGATCGAATTAGAAATACTGAAAACCCTATATCATTATCCTGCATGCATATATCCCGATTGCAAAGTAGCTCGGAAGATACTTTCCTCATAAGCAATTCAACCCACAAAACTTCATTTTCGGCTCACCTTTCTTAATGTTTCCTTTCGGGCTGCCTATTTCAGAATTTAAACGATCGCTAACATTCTCCTACGTTCGCGTCACGAACATAATGGCTTCGTGTAACTTCGATAGCCTCGCAGGCCACTCACCGCGAGCACCATTTGGTGGCCACAATTAAATTAATGCACTTCAAACCCCCCCCCCCCCCCCCCCCAAAAAAAAAACGGCCCGTCCAAGATAGTTCTGCCTCCTACACGTATCACCGAAACGGCTCTCTGACAGATCAATGTCAAAACGGGAGACCTGCGACCAACAAGAAAAAAGGCAACAATCCACCACGGACCACACCGTTTCCTATTCTCGATCTACGGTCACCACGGGCTTCTAGTTTGGTTCGTACCCCTTCCCCGGTTTTGCTTGGTGGTTTGCCCGAAAATGGGGTTGCCGAAAATTGGACCACACGCACGCGATCGGGTTCTGGCGTCCGGCAGGCCCGCACAGGAAGGCCACACAACCCAGCTAATCATACGGTAGCGCGTGTTCGTGTGCGGTCGAGAAAAAAAAAGTCCAATTCGCCCGGCCGGTAGCTAGATCAAATGTGGCTTAAACCGAGTGCGCAAGAAGCTAACTGGAAAAGAAGCACACAAGTGGCCACATTTGATGAACCGGGGGGGGACAGTTTGAAAGTTTAAAGAGCAAGGTGGGACGCTTTGGGCAGCTATCGCCAGCTTGCTAGAGTGTGGGCCTAATGAAGTGGTTGATAAATTGACCCGATAGCGCACCCGGTGCAGCCGGAATCTCACGAGGTAACACGGAAGCCACATGACATGAGTAGCTATTAATGGGAAGGCATTTTTTTCGGTTGTTTTATTTGATTTCGATGTTCAAGGAAGCACGGAGGTCAAGGAGTATTTTAAAGGGGAAAAAATGGATCAATTCTGGGAAATCTCGGTGGTGCGTAGGATCGACCATCGCCTCATATTGTAAGCTCAATTTATAGGCCATACATTGGAAGACGTTATAGGCCTAGGCAAAATTATTTTATCGCCATCCTTAATTCAAAACTCCATAATAAGACTCCAACATTATGCCCGCCAGCGACAAAGCGATAAACTCACCCAACAAATGTACTTCATTAGTTTGAAAAATAAATTACTAAACTGACATAAAAGCCAGAGATTCCCTGGACCGTTTCCATTCCATTACGATGCCCATTACCTTGTGCGGTCAAGTGCGATAATTTTCAATAAACCATTTCCCAGACGTCTAATTAACCGATTTGTACTGCAGCAACAGCATCATCAACAGAATAGATGCAACCGGTTTGCCCATTTCGTACCATACCGGTACCTCAGACTTTGGTGTCACTCGACAGGTTTTTTTCCCGACTCTTCTGCTCGCTTAGGAGTGTGAAAGACTTGAGCAACAACAACAAAAAAACTCCACAGACAGGCCTCTTCAAACCACCTGCCCCAGTCTGCAGCATCAGCAACACTTCACCACACACACACACACACACACACACACCGTGGGTTGGATGTCCTTCGATCGGCGATAACGATCCACGGTCATGATTATGCCGGTGTGGCTAATCTTATAATTATCAACCATCAACAGCATCGTAACCAGTAGTGTCGTAGCTTTACACATTAGGAGGGCCTGAATGTCTCGTGTGTCCCCGTGTGTGGCCAACCATTTCGAATGTATTATGTTTTGATGGGGGTTTTTTGCTGTTGTTTAATGGCCAAAAATGAAACTTTCCCATAGCAGGTTCTAATAGATAGGACGCCATTTGCTGTCCACTAATTAAATGTTGTCTTCTCTTCGGTAACGGTGATGAAGCGTATGTACGAGTGGCGCAATGCCAGTGCCAGTAGTGTCAACGAACCTCCACGATGCTAAGAATATAGCGTAGTGCCATTGCGGGATGCTCGATTAGAAAACAGCTGAACGAATCCCGAAAACGCGCCGGGACGGCATTGGGATATCTTCATTTCCCTGCCCTAGGTCGAATGTGCCGTAACGTGCTGTAACGCTTCACGTAAAGAGAGCCGGAGTGCAAAGAACGGGAGCGAGACAGAGAGCCCTCAAATCAGCAGGGCACCAGGGCACCAAAAGGAAACGGACTGGCCAAAGGAAACAGAAAAAAGGACCACACACAATGCACACTGACAGGCCGGAGCAGCAGCAGCAGCAGCAGCAGCAGCAGCGGCGGAGAGTCAAACCGAGAAGAGACCAATAGCCCAACAGAAACAGCGAAGCAACCGAACCGATCCGCTTCAGACCACCCAGCACGGTCGCTCCGGGACCACACAAGTCGAAAAACGCACATTTTGATCGCACACTTACCGAGGGGACGCTGTTCCTGCCCGCTGCCCGGGGTCGTCACCACAACCATGCAACGTCGTGTCATCATCGGCGAGATGAGGCGCGTTCGCAACCGAAGACGACGACGACGACGGCGGCGACGGTTCCGCTGGAACGGGTGAACGATGGATGGATGGATGGACAGCTTCGGCACAATCAAGAAAACTGATCTACTGAACCCAGCTCGTCGCGCCGTACCCTTCCACCTCCCTGGCCCGTTACTACTCCACTCGGGTGCCACTTATTATCCCGTCGGTTTGGTTGGCATCGATGCGTGAAGTGCACTCACTGTTGCAAATTTTCGGCTGCGAGGACCAAGGGTGCTTTGCCGGTTTTGTTCGCCAGAGCAACGACTAATGTCACCTGGCGCACAGAGAGATGGCTCGAGTGGATGCCGATCCACTGATCTGGCGTAAGTGGTTGGTTGTGACGGTGGTTTTTGCGATGTCTGGCAAAATAAAGGGATGCGTGTTACGCGCTCTAGAACGAGAAGGGGTGACATCTACTGTTGAAACGATCCTCGATAGGAAAAGGGAGATAAGCTTGAAACGAATGTTGACTGTTTTCAGCGCCTAAATGTATGTAATTGCATCACTGCAGATTGTTGGACGGTCTTTTAAATATTTGCTATGCCGTCTTCAGGATTGATGAGCCATAATAATCATCTTCTTGCATAACTTCAGGCGCTTGAATTTAAACAGATCATATTTCGCCGATGGTTTAAATATTATAAGGAATATTATTGGAATAAAATATGAGTTGAGCTTGAGCTTTTATTATTTTTAATGATAATGATAATTCTAATTATCAATGCTTTTCAGCCAACCAAGCAGAATACACCCTGCATGGATCGTAAGCACGGAAGAACCGTAAAGCTAACCTTTTGCTTCACATTCGCAACAGTGCAGATCGACGCAGCGGGCGAATCAAAGATCGCACAGGAATTTTAATTATCACATACTTGCGAGCACCAACAATCTTCTAGTCAAGATCTAGCCAAATCACTTGGCGCTTGTGATAGATCCGTTGATGAAATGATACGGTATACCGCGTGAAGTTGATGCTTCGAACCCCATGGCCCTCTCGCCAAGCCGGTTCCTACCATACTACATGCTGACATCTTCTTCAGGCACACGATTTACATTAGAAAACCTTAGCACCCCGCCACCCCTCCTTTATCGACGCACCCGTAAGTCCATCCTTTTGGCCATCTTTATTCAACTCCCTTTCGTTCTGCGTAACCCTTTCACCGCCCGCTGCCACGCCGCTTGGCACCCGCTGAATCTAGTTCTTTTTCGTGGAATGTGTCCGGGATATCCGAGCAACGCGATCGCGGGAGGGCGAGTGGGCGGGTAGGCAAGCGGAATAGCAGCGCAAGATTTATGGTCGTGCTTAGAGGGTGGTCTCGTTGTAAAGACGATTACGAGCGCGATAGGAACCCATACCGAGATCCGGCCGGGTGAAGATTAATTGTTACCCTCCCGCTTCACTGATTTCCCGGTGCTTTACGCAAAACACTCCCTCCCCCGGCCCTAGGGAAGTGTCCAGATGCTTTCCAATGTCAATCATAAACTGTCAACGGTGAGCTAATGAAATCGTTTTCCATTTAGTTGCCGTGCGTTCTACACCGTCTCTGTGTGGGATAGACGTTTTAAGTGAGTGTAGAGTTGCAAACGATCTTCCTAGCTAGTATGCATTTTAAAATGACGCAACGATAAATATTATTACCAAGATCAGGTTTCCTTCAAATAATTTAAAATGTTTGACCAAGGATAATATTCTACTTTGGCTTAACGACCTTCTTGCTCATTCCAGCCATTTCTGGCTTACTACACTTATTGAAAACACGTAGATGGATGATCACTCCTCACCACGAGGGAACGGTCCGGATGGGATTCGAGCCCCGGTCTCGCCTTGTGAAGAACTGCACTGCTGTCACATCTTCCACCTATAAAAATGGATTTCCAATAGCTAATTGTATCGAAAAAAATCTGCGATTCCGATCCAAAAATCCGATTCCGATTCCGGAACCAATCCAGAATCGATTTCGATTCCGACTTCGACTACGGAACTAATGAAACGTAAAAAAAGCGTCATCGTTTTACGAGCAGTGATTGGCAGTGTTTTCGACGTTTTGAAAGAAGTTTCGTGCATTTCTCTATTTTTATTCATAATTGACCCGATTCCGATTCTGTAATCAATTCCGATCGTACTTTTCGGAATCGATTCCGACCACAACAACATTTTGCCCACCACCAGGCCAGACAGACCATTTGTCGGATAACATAACGCTTCGCAATGACAATACGGCTTCAAACCGTCATAATAAATATATAAATAAATAACGCTTCGTTACGCATGTAGCTGCTGCGCATTGGTTCACAGTGGAATTTCTGTGAATTTATAATTTAAATATTCACACAAGTAACCAAATTAGATTTCACCCTTGACCAATAAATAAGCCCATTTTTTGTGAGTATTTCAAGTCATAAATAATAGAACAGATTTTTTAATTTTTTATTAACACTGTATTCTAGTTGCGCAAATTGTCATCGCTATATTACCATGCGCCAGTCCCACTGTCCACCATTTGCGTTTTATTTTGGTTACTCACTTTTCCCGCTCCTCCGACTGCGGACATCATTTTGTGTGTGTGTGTTTTTCAGTAGCGTTAAAAACTGTTTGATAAATGGAAGAAAACGTTTCGAGTGTTGAAACATCAAGCAAAAGGCGTAGGGAGGAGGACGATGAAGCAATAACACCGGACCCACCGGGAATTGACCATATTAATCGACTTCCAACTGAGGTAACATACTCTACGCCACACGGCATCAACAACAGCACCAACCTTTCTGTTCTGGTGGTCCATTTTAGATTTTGTGTAATGTCTTCAAACGGCTATTCTTTGAAGAACAGTTAGAGTGCGGCCTTGTCTGTAAGCGATGGTATGCGATTTTACGAGCCGATCCATTCATAAACAGCATAAGCTACAACTTTAGCCATTGCTTCGGATTGTCGATGTCGATACAGCCCCAGCCGTACATGCAGGCGTGTGTGCACTGTGTGTTTCACGACTGCGGCTCGTACCCGGAGGAGAAATCCCAGCAAGAGATACTGAACATGTGCAAAGCACAGCGTTCCGCCGATGAGCCGGGACCCTCAACCCAAAAGCCGGGAGATATCACCCTGGAACAGTTTCTTTTCTCCGGCGAGCTACCGTTACGGACGTTGGAAATTAAGGCATCGTTCGATCGGATGCGTCGCTTTTTGGGCGATCGATTAACGGCATTGAAAACGCTGCAGGAACTAAAGCTGACCGTCCTGCCCGATTCGATCGAAGATTTGCCGGCAGAAATAGCACCCCACTGGATCATTTACCACGAGCACCTTCCGATGCTGATTTGGGAGCTGTACGCAAACACCAACGGGTACGAAGTGATACTACCCGCCGTGGAGCGCTATCACCTCGAAATAGCGAACGACTTCGATCTGGACGCAATGCTGGTGCTCAGCAGTCAGCTGGTCGAGCTGTCCGTCTGGTACTACTTTGACCGGGGAATGGAGCAAACTTTTGTCGTTACGTTTCCGAAGCTGAGGAAGCTGCTGATGAAGCGTTTTGGTGGCGACTGCCGGTCACCCGAACCCAACACGAGGGCGGACGAACTGTCCGCCGAACGGTTCATACAAAGCTCACCGCTGCTAGAGGACGTCTATTTCATTTCGAGCACGATCGCATTTCGACTGTTCCGTGCCCTCTGCCTGTACGGTGCCGAGCCACTGTGCCGGCTCACCCTGCGCGACGTTATCTTTCCTCGCGAACTGTTTCTACTCATTCGGAGGCTAAAGAACCTGCAGGTAAGTGCAAGGTGCACGAATTGAACCGACCACAGCACAGTCACCTGTTTGAAATGATTTCAGTTTCTAAGATTAAAAAACTGCATCCTCGAGGAAGGAAGCCGCCTGCGGGCGCTGGACTTTCCGCACCTTCGCCATCTGGAGATCATCAACAGTAGCACCTGTTTACGGCTCGACGCCAGCTTTGCGCACGTCCGGCGGCTTAAGTACAGCATGGATTCACAGCTTTCCCGGCTGTGTCGCCACATGATAATGCTGGAGGATTTGGAAGTGAAGCTAAACACGAAGGTCCCGGTTGCGGAAAACATTCGCGAACACTTCCATTCGCTGGCCAATCTGCAAAGCTTGCGCACGCTCCGACTCACTGGCATAAAAACGTTCACCCGCCCGTGGGACTTTTGTAAACCGATGCCACGGGTTGAGCGCTTAGTTTTGCGCTACTGCAATCTGCTGCGCTGTAATTTCAAACACTTGCGGCTCCTGTTTCCCCGGCTGCAAGCGCTGGAACTGGTACACTCGGTCATCGCGTACAAAAAGCTGCCGGACGGTGTGAAACCGACGGCGTTTATGGAAAAACGATTGAAACAATTTTTACCCAACTGTTGCGTGTTGGTGTACCCGTCGACCAGAGCCGAACCGCTCAGTAAGGTGCTGCGGATGGAGGATGGGTACCAGTGGAAGCTGGAGCTTATCCGAAGCCAAGATATACAAATGATTCCGCTAAGGAAAAAGAATCGCTGTCCGGAAAATCCAAAGGAAGTAAGTCAAAACAGTTAGAGCACCATTTTCATAAGCTTAACCGTTTCTGTTTTTTATTTCAAACATACCTCAACATAAAGCATAAATAACAAACTCGTGATATTCTATATAGTAGGACTAATAAAATCGCAAATAAGCTATGTAGCTACAGATTAGCAGTGTTTTATTGCATCAGACCCCTGTGCTTTACGCCGGTTAGCTTGTACAGTATTTGCCTTACAAAACAAAACAAAACAAATAGTCGTCCGAACAATTCATATTCTGGTCAACGGTTGGTAAAATATCTCTGGTTGCTAGATGCTTTAGCTTTAGTTGGAAACGGTCACACAACAAATCATATCGCGCACAATTCGCCATAAACTTTGCAACCAAATTTGAATCGAAATTCGGTATTGTGTCCTTCCGTAAAACTGTCTGGAATGTGACGTAGCTTCATCTGCTTTCTCCACCGCTCGTTCCCGCCCGCTCACCGTCGCACGCTTCTGGCTCACCGTCGTCCGTGCTACCCGGATCGAGTAGGCTGTGCAGCTTGCGGTGTGATTTCTGTGCCGAGATACGGAGCGCCGAGTGAACGAGTGCCATA
The DNA here is from genome assembly GCF_013141755.1 of Anopheles stephensi. Classification (NCBI taxonomy): domain Eukaryota; kingdom Metazoa; phylum Arthropoda; class Insecta; order Diptera; family Culicidae; genus Anopheles; species Anopheles stephensi. The sequence continues at coordinate 17,756,043 of NC_050202.1, read as the reverse complement.
TCGTACTCGGTCTGATTGCCCTTCTCGTTATCGAGATAGATTTCCTGCAGCCGATCGCCGAAGCGTGAAAGCACACGGGCACGATAATCTGTGAGGCAAAAATCACGTGGATCAGCTTGCGAATAGGAACCCCCGCCCCCGCCTGGTGAGTTTCCACAACTTACCAACACCACCGGCAACAGGATTTCCCATCAGGCGTAAATTTTCCAGCAAAGGCAAATTACCGATGTAATCGATTTCATTGATGTCGTCAATTAGATTGCAGCTCAGGTCGAGATTGACGAGCGAGTACAGCTTCGCCAACCCTTCCAGCAACCGGATCCGGTTTTGGGACAGATTCAGCGTGACCAGATTGCCGAGCTGGACGTGCCAGTTGGCGCACTGGGCTATCCGGTTGCAGCGTAGGCTGAGTATCTGCAGGTTGTTCAGATGGCTAAGGTGGGCAATGCTTTCCAGCTTGTTCTTGTCCAGCACCAGGTCCTTGACGCTTGGGAACAGCCGTATCGTAGGATCGATTGCCGTCAGCTGGTTTTCCTTGAAGACTGCGTGCCGCAGATGTTTCCATTGCTGAAACGAGCACAATCGAGCACCGGGTGAGTTAGTTTGAAATAATTTTTCCAATCACGCGTGTCGTAGTACCTTCGACTTGTCCAGCTCGTCCTCCGCCGAGTCCTTATGGACATTATCACACAGCGCAATTTGGCAGATTTGTTTCGTTTCGCTTTTGTACACCTCTATCCTCGAGAGCGTTTCACGCAAGGCACCTGAAACGGATAGCGCAAGCCAGCGTTAGACATGCTTCCATCCTTGAACAACTTCCCCCCCCCCCCCATTGAGCACACTCCGCTCCACCATCGGCACCGTACTGACCTACATTTTGAATGTTTTCCGTCGGCACGCCGTAAATGATGAGATTACGCAACACCTTGAACACGCTCAGCTCGTACCGCAGCTGCACCGGGATGAGATTGCTGCTGCCGATCGGTTTGTGCAGCGCTTGCGGAATGTACTTGTCCGTATCGTCGTCGTACAGTATCGTCGGCAGACTGTTCTTCGTCGGTAGCACAATGATCGTTTCCAGCTGGGCACAAAAGTCCAGTATGTGGGAGAAGTTGTAGTTGCTGCAGGCCGCCTCGGTCGGCGGGCACGGTATCTTCATTCGCTCGCTAATGGCGTGCAGCTCCAGCACCGAGAAGCCGTACTTTTTCGACTTTGCCAGGAATGCGTCACCGCGCAGAAACAGTGAGCTGGCGAGATGCTGCACCAGAAAGATGATGTCGTACCGGTGGAAGTCGAGAAACTCGACAAACTCCCGGGGCATCGTCACTTTCAGGAAGATGAGCATCTCCTTCAGGTACTGCTCGAGCGCTTCCTGGCGCTTCTTCAGAAAGGTGGGACTCTTGTTACCGAGCACCTTCTTCGGCGGCAGCTTGTCCTTTGAGACGCCCCGTTCCGATACGAGCCGTTCGTGCAGCTCGGCAAAGTCGCGATACCGATGGTTTACCGTCCACATTACCTGACCACATTTTACCAGTATTTCGTAGTAGTTCACACTGTCGACCGTGATTATTCGCGGGATCGAGATGGTAGTTTCGTTCGCGTGCAGCTGATAGTTGGACATCTTGGTCTAGCTGATTGAAAGCGGCAGAAATTTGCTCACCATCTGCACCGTACACTTTCGTCGCGTTATCTTCTCCAACACACGTGTCGTAGCGATCCGGTCGACAGGCGGATGGGGCGTGATCACGTTTTCATCCCTCGGCAAAGCAATGTATTTACCAATTTAAGCGAATAAAGCCAGCAATCATAGAGCAAACAGGGAACGCAGAACAATTCACAAACAAAATAAAAACATTTATTAATCATTCGGGGTGGATTTTTTGTCCCAACTGACAACTTGTCGTCTGTCCCAAATAGCAAACGCAAAAGGCCTTTTTTGGGAAGGGCTGTCAGGATGGGTGCAGCATTTGAAATTGTAGATTTCGAAATTCAAACTTTTTACTTGGTTTCGAAGCTAAAAAACTACATTTTATTAAACAAGAATAATTCAATCAACATGTTTCTGTCCTAAATTTATCCAGAATTGCAATTTCTATTTTACCGATAAGGATATTCTTTTCTGCTATCAAACAGTCACTTCGAATTTGTTAGCTGGGAACGCGTACTGACGTTTGGCCATCAGTTTACAAAACACCAAAACATTTTAGCATCGCCGGAGTAGTTCTACCCAGAAAAACCTCACGATGATCAGCGTACGCGTAAATAATTTTAATGAAAACTTTCTCAACGAAACCGAGGGCGATTCGAACTCGGTGTTGATGGATCTGGACAAGGGTCTGCGGTCGAATAAAATCGGTGATCAGTGTGAAGCAATCATCCGGTTTCCGAAGCTGTTCGAGCGGTACCCCTTTCCCATCCTGATCAACTCATCCTTCCTGAAGCTGGCCGAATTCTTTCGCATCGGATCGAACCTGTCCCGGCTGTGGATTCTGCGTGTTTGTCAGCAGAGCGAAAAACATCTGGAAAAGATCATCAACATCGACGAGTTCCTAAAGCGCATCTTTATGGTGATCCATTCGAACGATCCGGTCGCACGGGCCCTAACGCTCCGTACACTCGGAGCGGTAGCGTTCGTAATATCGGAAAAGCAACACGTTCATCATGCGATTCGAATGGCACTGGACAGTCACGATACGGTCGAGGTGGAAGCGGCCATCTTCGCCAGTGTCCAGTTTGCCGCACAGTCGAAAACATTCGCCGTTGGCATGTGCTCCAAGGTGGCATCGATGATCGAGAGCTTGCAGACACCGGTCAACATGAAGCTGCACCTGATTCCGGTGTTGAGACACATGCATCATGATGCGAGTACGGCTGCACTGGTACGAGCCCTTTGCCGAGATTTGTTGCCCAAGTATCCGTCCGAACAGTTTGTGGTGGAAATTATACGCTCGCTGTCGCAGCTGTCTTGTGCCACACTGGTGGACATACCGGATCAAGTAGATTTGTTGCTGGTCTATCTGCAGGACCCACGAAAGCGGGTGCAATCGACGGTTTTACTATCGCTGCAGAAACTCGCCGAAAAAGGAGCTTACTTGTGGCCGAAAACGGCCATCAGTCGTCTGCTGCAGCTTACCGCCCAGTGCAGCAACCAGAACATGGCACTGGATGTTATACTGACGCTCACCAAATGTCCCCACACGTGCCACACGATGCTGAACGAAGAACAGCAGCAGATACTGGATGTGTGCAAAAACTGTCTGCTGCTGGAGAACGAAAGTGGTGGCCGTGCAATGACGATCCTGACCAGTCTCATCACGTACTGTCACACGGAAAACATCCCACCGCCGGTGCACTTGCTGGAGTACCTCGATATGCATCTGGAGTTTCTCATTCAAGCTTCGTTGCAGAACAAATCGTCACTGAAAGATTTTCGGCTCTATCTAAAGTGTGGCGTGCAGCTGTCCAAGACGAGCCGTGAGTTGGGTGAAAGCTTCGCCGAAATGATAGCAGAAATGCTAAGCGAGGAGCATTCCACATCGACCGCGAGCCACTCGAAGCTGATCTGTGAAGCGCTCGGAGCGATCTGTTCGAATGTGATCGTTTCGTGCGATTTTTACGAAAATCAAACACCCGGCACGAGTCCTTTCAGTGCCGTGATGCAGCACTTGCTGCGGAAGCTGGAAACGCTCGCCAAGAGTGGCGTAGAGCTGGACAAGGAGAAGACGAATATCGTGGAACTGTTGGCAGCTATATGTATGCAGGCAATGCTTGGATCGTTCATGCCGGACAATGTGATTGCCATCTTCTTGCAGCTGCTCCATACGACGAACCCGTGGACGCAGTACCGCATCGCTCGTTCGGCTTCCCGGTACGGACAGCATTTTCTTGCCGCGATGATCTACGAGAAGCTGTCGAAGAACATTTCGCTGGAGAATTTACACTTCTATCTGGTAGCACTGAGTCAAATCTCGAAAGCCGAGTGTATTCTTAACCACGGCCAGGAGTATGAAACGCTCGCCCAGAAGCACATTCAGCGGGAACCGGGTGTCCAGCTACCGGCAGCTGCCGGGTCTCTTTCCCTGATCGATAGACTCGAGAAAGCGATCAACCTCTACTGCATAGCACTGTCCACGCTGAGAGCAAGCTCATCGCCACAGCACCCGTTAGCGTTCCAGTCGGAATTGATCCGATTGCGTTGCATGTTTCTAGAGGTGCTGCACAGCGTCGTAATCACCCGTAACACCCTGTGCATCACTCCTCCGTCGGAAATATCGCAAACTCTCGCCCAAAACTGTCGTGATCCGCTGCAAAAGTATGGCCACATCACAAACCAGCTGCGAAAGCACGTGAAGCTGCTGAAAAACTGCGAGGACGCCTACAGCCGCCTGTACAAGAGCTCGTTCGATGCGGATCCCGGAACGCTGGAGCATCTGGAAGCGGTACAGCACCTGTGCGCCACACTGCAGCTTTCAATCGAGACGATTTCCTTCATCAACCCCTCAGAAACACCTAAAATAGCGCCCCAATCGAGTCATCCAGAGACGCGCTACTTGCTGTCCGTTTGCCGGACCGTTCTTAAGCATCTTCAACTTATTCCGGCCGAAGTTCCCGGTGGCACAAAGACGCTCACCCACGAACACACGGACATGATGATGAAGCAGATCGAAACCGTTGTCCGCTCATCCCACTGCACTCCGCGATTCTTCTTTCAGGTGCTGCAAAACACGTCCGTCAAGCTGGCACTCACACCGCAATCGCGTGCACCCGGCGAACCGGTGTTCGTTCAACCGAACAGTCATCTGGTGGTGAAGGTGGAAGGTGTCATCCAGCATTACGGCCGAACGCCATCCCTTTTCCGAGCGATCAACAGCGTTCAGCTGACGCTGAATTCCACCCTCATGACATCGCGCCCGAACGATGTGAAACTACTGTCGGACAGTGTGACGCTGACGCAAATCGTAAAGCCGCACAGAGACTTTTTGAGCGGTAGCTTCCTGATTGCGCTCAACAATACGGCCCACACTTTCAACGGGGGTTCGGTTAGCTTGGGCGGACAGTGGCAACTGAACCTGGAGACGTGCATCATCGACGATAACGGGGTAATGTGGCAGACCGGGCCGAAAAGTACGCTGCTCATTCGCATCCCGGAGGACAGCCACAAACAGGTGCTGGGAATGCAATCCACAGTGAGAAGATTTTAAAGGGGTGACGTTTTATATTTGTATGATTGTAATTTTGTAATAAACACAGAATTATTTTATAATGTATTGCGAGGAGATATTAAATAGAATGGAGTAAATTTTATTCTACATGTAAGCAATATCGTAATGCATAAACAAAATGCAACACGCGCGACTAGCCTCATCGCGACACGCAACACGCGCGACTAGCCTCAGAGCTATGAACAATCCGAACATTCAGGTGATGTATCGCAATTTACTGGTCTAAATTCTTTTATCTTAGATATTAAAGAACAACGCTATTTGCAATTCACTAATTTATCGTTCGACTGAAATGATTTTTTTTGCACAGCATAATCCTGCAGTTGTTTACAAACAAACATCGTTTGACAGCTGATCGATTCATCACCGCGCAACGAAAATGAGTTTGCGTACAATTTTTAATCGCTTGGATGACACATTTGTGGTTTGTTTTCTATTGTTTTAGAGGATTCATTTGATATGAACCCAGCATGTGAGAGCTTATAAAATTATACTTCTCACTCCATCGGCCTTCCCAAACTCATTTAAGCAAAAACAATAAATAGTTAAATTTTTAAATTCCAGCACCCTCCAATTGTCATTCGAACTTTGACATTGAATTGTTGTGGTTGATTTTTGATGTGTGTGTGTGTTGGTACGCCGTGTGATGCTATTGTTTTCTCGTGCCATGCGTCCTACTCAAAGCTAGTGTTGTGAATTATGTTTTCTGGTAAATGTTTCACTGTACTGAACGTATGGTTGTCTATCAGACTGAGTGTATTTAGTGGGTAGTGGGAGTGTATACTGAGTGGTGTGTGGCAAGGAGGATAAAGCGATGCAGTTCGTTCATCGGTAGTGCATATATGTGATGCAATCGCAACGCGTTGGTAGCGGTCCTATCGACAGGATACACGCTGCACTTTGTTGTCTCATGTTTCGGACAAAAGGTGCGCAAAACATGTTCTGGTTAGTGCATTTTGTGTATCTATCACGTGTGAATTAATACCTCAAGAATCCGGTACTGCATTCAGTTGCAAAAGTCAGCGTCGAACGAGGCTGTGCCGGATGTAGATAAAATTCGGCACACATCAGCAAATGATGATCGAGTTGGAAGACATTCGAGATATTTACATTGACAACAGGCGCTTCAAGGTAAGAATTTAAAGACAACAATCCCTCTCGGTGTATCAGTCTTCCACCGACATATGCTTGTTTACTATTGTTCCAGTTTAAACTCATATTCACTGCATTTAATAGTTTGATGTTGTAACTCATGTTACTCTATATACGGAAGCGCTATTTTTATGCACATTTTTCTCAACAAAAACGGCCCAAAAGCTTAGCCAGCTACTATTACCATACCCTCCCTGGTAACGGTTACCTTGGCCGGGCGGAAATAATAATCTCATTAGTCGCTGCATTCATGCGGTGAAAGTATGTAACAGAACCAGGCGGCAAATTACACAATCAGTCTACCAGGCCGCGACCTTTCTAGATTTGGAAAATGAGCTCCAACCCCATCCCACAGCAGACCTTTACCATTAGAAAGCAGAGTAAAACAACTCGAAACTCGCACCGAAAGTATGGCCCAATGGTTACAAACATACACAGCCGAAACCATGCCACCGGTCGTCCATGCGCAGTTCTGTCCGGTTGTACGTTTCGGTGAAATTCAGCAGAACCCGGCCTTCCCACGAGCCCCAGGGCGCCCCTGATAAGCAAAGAACCTTTTCGGCAAGTGGCACGCGTAATCCCACACGGACTCCGGGAGCTTGCTTCCGAGGAAGAAGTAGATGTCCTTGTGATATTTGCGCTGAACTGTGCCCACCCACCAAGAACGGAGCGTTACGGTATCGTCAACTTTTGCTCCACGCCAGAATTCACGTGCTTGGTCCGGGCCAAGAGGGCCCGAGAATGTTGCGCAAATGGTGAAATTACTCGCACACGCACCCAATCCTCTGGTGGGTTTCGGGCTATTTGTGTGTGCGAGTGTTTACACCGTGGTAGTATGCCTTGGGTTTCTGTATTTGTCCTTGTGGCCGTGGCCGAACGGGTTGATGTTTACATTGGTATTGCAAACCTGAAGCTCTCTCCCGGGGGAACAGGTTTACAGTCGTCTGAGGTTGTCAGCAAAAAAAGGAGTTCTAGATTCGTAGATTGTAGAGCAAAGGTTTGGGTGAGCGTAAGGTGTTGTTTTAATTTAGCGCCTGAATATTAAGCACACATTACAAGGCTCGTTAGTGTATTGTCCTTTTATCCTGGTAATTTTGTCGTTAGAAAAGAAACAACGCACACAAAGAATTTTTTTGTTTTTTTGCGCTTTATGTTCCATGCAACCTGTTGCTTTTGATCGGAAGAGGATGAAAAATACGTCCCTGATTAAAATGTCCTTCACAGAAAGAGAGGTACAAACCTTATTAATACGTAACAGAAAGCAGCGGTTGATAAACACCACCAGGACGACAAACACCGCTTTACATCGATTATTTAAATGGAAGGCAAAACTAGAATGAAAGAGAAAGAGCGAGTTATAAGGTTGTAAGCGTCCTTTCTATTTCCCAGGCATTTCTATATGCATTGTTTCCTGCTTCAGTAGCTGCTCCACCCGATCCGTTGGCCAGCTTAGCCATTTAAATCAATGACCAACCCTAAAGGACCATACGCGTCCCTGTACGCTCCCACTAGCGCCATCCTACCCAATGTATCCTTGCTCACCCGAAGGATCAACCGGACAAAACCGGAGCCTCACCCATGAGACCCATTCTACGTATGAAAATCAATAAAACTCGTTGCAATTGAAACGAAACCAGGTAGACAAAGCCGTCGGCAGCCCTGGCAGGTTCGGGCTTGGCGCAATGGGTGGGTGGTCTGCAAGCAGAAAAAAGCAACAACAACAAAACGCTCAGCAACTTTTCCCAGCTCGGACAGGGGTTGACATTTGCGATTTTCCCGCTGCTGGGATCAGTGGAGGGATTTTTACTTCTAGTTTTGTTTCGCTTTTGAAAAGGAGACCGTCGATCCTTTTCTTTGCTGCTGCTCAGGTTCTGCTTTCTTTTTGCGAGAATGAATAATGCATTGATAGTATGCGGGTGGAAGGACAATGTTCCGACGACGTGTGGGAGGGAATGTTTTCTATCCTTCCCTGCCTCCCTCATACACACAGGAACGTTGGTTGTTGAGGTGATCTTCATGAATGGTTTGTGCCATTTCCCATCATCCTTTGACCTACTCTCCCTGAAGGGAGGGGGGCCCGATGGGCGTTTTTGGGAGATTGGTGAGAATTTTGTGCAGATTCCTAGTGATGAATATTAAACGCCGGCCCGAGTAGAAATGACATCTTGTCTCTACAGACACTAGGTTAGCAGACGCAGAACCAGCATCGAATTATCGATCAAATGTTTGTCAATCGGATAAACTACAACTGTGTCACACATACTGCATACTTTTAGGCGCCACACGAACGATGGCTGCATTTAATCAAAATCAGCTTAAGCTGCGGACAGCAATAAAGAAAAGCGTTCGGTGCATCTGGCAGCCAATAAATTACGCTACCGAGTGCCACGATATACAACACACGTATTGCACAATCGGCGACAATCAACGCACGCAGCGCCACAGATTGAAGAGGCTCGTCACGGATTTATCTGTTTTCCTTCTTTTTTTCCCCCGACCAGCGCTACTGTATATAAACGCTCTTTTGCGGCGCGTCCATTGAGAGACGGTGATAATAATACTTGTCTCGTGTGATACACTTTATTACGGTCATCACCAGAACACCGGGAAGCGAGTGCTATAGCGAGATGAATATGTATGCGTAGCGGTATTAGGGTCTTGTAGCAACCGAGGGCATCTTTTTCTCAACTCACACGTCCGGGTAGTGGTCCGATCCTAAAAACACGCAGCACGAGACATTCTACACGCGCCACCATCTCGTCTTGGCGCGAATATTCAATTTAATTCTTCCTTTTTCCCTGATGAGCTTGGGATTGCAAAGATATCACTCCCACCAGTTCGAAATTATGGTGTAAAGAAAAAAAGGATTATAAAAGCCAATAGCTTTTCACATACGCCTTTGCGAGGCTTGTTGATAGCAACGTACAGCGGGAAAAAGAGGGCAATTAATTTCAATCACATTTTACCAGAAATGATATGCACGTGATAGTGGGTTTTACTGCTGCTGCGTTTACACCGCGATAAGACAAGCTTATCTATTCCGTGTATGTGTGTGTGTGTGTATTTTTCTTTCCTGCCCAAGTTTTAGTAAACAACTCGTACTAACAATTTGAAAAGGGCATGTACAAAACCAAAAACTTGGAAAGCTTAACCATCAGCGACGTGCGCTCGTCGTTCGTTTTCCCCCCTTGCCCGAACGCCGTAAAGAGCAAACGAGGAAAAAGGATCGCTTTTGCAGCGCATGATGAACAATATTTTCATCGTTGTTGCGGGGTGTGCACCCTTTTCCTTCACCGTACCTTCAAGCGTGTTCCCAACCGCCAGCGTGAAGCATTTGCTAAATGTGAAGGTTTTTTCGTTTCCCTTTTTTTTTCTTTTGCTAAAAATACTTTCACCCGTTTTGCCATCGTCGCCGGTGCCTTCTTTTTTTTCATTGTTTTGTTTAACATTTTTATCACTGTTTGTAAATTATGTATCTTCTAGATGATAGACCGGGTGGCGTTTGGAGGATGCTAAAATGCAAGAACAAGGCGTGTGACACACACACACACACACTCGCTCTCGGGCAGAGGTTTATGGATGGGGTCGTGGCCCATGCTCGGATGATAAACGTCCGCTGTCTCGAGATCTTTCCGTGATCGTTCTTTCCGTCGGCCGGCGAGAGTGACAACCGTGACGGTGGATCGTGACGCTTATCAGCTTATCAGCGACGGATGGTGCGCTACCTACCGTCCCTTATTATTCGGTTAAAACTTTTAAAACATCCGGCGTAACGAGGAGTTTACTTTGTTGTGTGGATGGAAAAATACTACAAAAATGTAATAACGTTACGTTTTGTTTCCCTGCTCAAGGTCGGTTGATAACGCCAAAAACTGCCTGCTCATCGTGAAATATGAATCAGCCAGCTTCTCGAGAAAATTTGATCGTTATCTAGAATGGTATGAGCTTGCTTGTTTTAGGCGGAAATTGTTTTATCAATTATGTTGGAAAATGTTACTCAGCTTTGGGTATCGATTTCAACGCGGGGAAAAAGCGATGCACAGAAAGTATAATTGTATTCCACATGATCAGATTGTGGTCTATGATTGAAATTGGGTCCAGCGTTGATGCACATCGCACGTGCAATTCAATTAAACCCAACTACCACTAGCTGCAACATTCACTTACACGTGTTCGTTACATCCATCCGTAGCAAGTGCCTTTCGGAAGAGGATTAAACTATTTTGCATGTAGTTAAAGTACTCGCAAGAGATGCGGTACGACTCACAACAGCATGTGTGTGACACTGTGTGATTACAGGAACGAGTGGCGATTATTTGAACTTGAATCCCAACCGCTCGCCTGCCTAACCACGCACATCTCATTTACCACTCTCGGTTGGGAGAAAGTAGCGGGTACGATGGAGGTTAGAAAAACATTAAATGTAATAATTCTGCCCCACGACCGTGTGCTTCAACCTTCCTGTCGGTTGCCAAACACCCGTTCGCATCCTTTGCGCACCGCCACTGCTGGTATGTCTTGAAGGAAAATAGACAAAATCATCGTCTGACTCTGGCTGCCGCGGCGTTACAATATTTCACTCGGCGTGCTCGAGCTCAAACCGTTGGTCATTGCGCACTGTGCACACGCTGTACGGTGGGTCGGTTAGGTAGCTCTATGTTAGAATCATTACACTAAATAGGACTACCCGACATTGTCTGTGTGTTTGTCGGGAGGAATTGTTTTTCCGACCCTCACTTTCCTAAGTGCACCCGCGCATTCGAAGGGTAATTTGCATAATGCAGTGTAAATCATGTTTTCCCCGCGGGTGCCAAATGAGGGAGATTAAATACCCGAATGAGGGTACCGAGAGCCGTTTGCCGTGAACAAATAGGGAGGGGGAGCGGGTTCAAACGCGATTTTGCCCGAGGAGAAGGTGTTAGCATTGTTTTTGAATAATTTATCATGGCCGTACAGTTTATTTAAATGAAATCATTTGTTACAAACGGTGCGCCTGGTTTGGTTGGGGAGATTAAATGAAATTGCACCATTTGTATAAACTACAGGAGTTACTCATCACACGAACTCATGGAGTAGAGCTGTGTCTTAAAATGATACAAATCTTGCTTAGATAAGTATGTTAGAGAAGTTTCCTACTTATTTATTTTTTAGTTTAATAGAATGAGAAGCTTAGCAATACGGCCAGGCCGTTCTTTATGAATAAAAAAAATTATAAACTTATCAATAATTATGTTTGTTGACGAAATTTAAGACAAAATTGCTTTAATGTCCTTTCATATAAAATAATAAAAATGTAAATATTTTAAAAATTTCAAAAATATTAAACTTCTAAAAAAAATTATTCAATTTAAATGAAATTGTATTTATTTTATCCAAAAATTAACTCAAAAAATTATAATCTTGATTTTTATAGAAAAATTAAATATATTAACCTAATTCATATTAGTATTAAATAATCAACATTGGTAATTAACTAAACAAAATAATTTAACTCAGACTGACAAATATAAAAGTTTGCACTGAAACACAGAAGCAAGTTTAACTACTATCATCTAACTCTAATCAAATAATGTGATGAAAAAGATCATTTAATTACAAATTAATGATTAAAAAAACAATTTAATGCAGAATTTCTTCTTCTTCTTCCTTGGCACTACAACCTCGCGAGGTCTGGGCCTGCCATTTCTGGCTTTCTGTAACTTGATTTTACCCATAGCTGTATAGGGGGAGGCAGTCTGCATGGGATTTGAACCCCGATCTTGCCGTGTGAAGACTAGCGCCGCTGGCACCTCGGCCACTGGACCTCCCCAGAATGCAAAATTTACAATTTTATACTATGATTTAGCTATGTTCAATTATCTACAAAATTCAAGCATAAAATAAAACATGGAAAAATTATCATTTAAAATGAAAAAAATCGATCAAATCAACAAACTGGAATTTTTTTATTAAAATCATATTTATTTAAATTATTATTTTTTAAATTTTATTATTAAACATAATACTAAGAAGACAAGCAAAAGTAAATAAAAAAAAAACTACTGTAGCTTAAAAATAGTAATAAAATACCCAAATAAATAAAAACCAAGTTATTGAAAAGAAAACACGGAGACTAGAGAAAATAATTTGAATGAATAAAATGTTTCATATTTTTTGCGCTAATTAAAGATTTAAAATAAAAACTAAAACCAATACTAAAACAAATACAAAATGAAAACATCTGAAAAATAAATAAATCAAATACAACCGGTATAAATCAAAGAATGGGCAATGATTCGCTTTCGTCTGCCATACAGCTGAACATCCTGAAAATTACCATTCATATTTTAGAAATGATTCAAATATCTCCCATAATTACACAGACCGCAAAACTACAAAGTTGATAGGTTGATTTACACTCGAAGGCAATAATAAAAATATTAGATCAACCACAAGCCGTGAACTTACTCACTTAGCAGCTCTTCATCTACTCTTCTCGCGCGCGTACGGTGTGCTGTCAATGTAAACTTGCCGTGCACGTGCATGTGCGAAAAGAGTGCGGTATTTGTTTAATTAATCTCTGCAACTCTGCGTCAGCTGTTTTGCCGAAGATTTCGCATATTCATTTTCACACCGTGCCCCCAGGCGGCAGAGGGAGGGTGCAAAAGTATATAAAATTTATATTGGAATGTTCCATGTGTGGTCTTTTTACACCGCTCGTTTATTGCGAACGCCGAGAAGGTGGCAACGAACGATGACACATGATGGCGGTACCCCATGTGAATCGTCCCGCTGACTATCGTTCCGTCTGTCTGTCTGGAAGAGTGGACCGAAGATGTGTCTTCCCACACTGACTGACCATCCAACCCCCTAGATTCTTCAGTAGAAGCAGTTGGTTTAGGCGAACCGCGGGTCCAGGCGAAAAATGATTAATTTGTAGCTCGTCGATCAGCTCGGTTCGGTTGTAAATTTGAGGCAAGGGTGCGGTTTTCATTTTATTACCGAAAACCTCGCGCTAGTGTTAGTCGGGAGTGAAATAGCGCCTTAGGACCTGTGAAGTGCGCTGATTTCTTTGAGTAAGTCCTCCACTTCTTCCTCTTACTGACGCTATAAACGGGTTGATTTATTTGCCCACAAAACCCGAAGTAGTTTGCTGCTTACGATTGTGGAGAATAAAGGGAGAAACACAAAAACGCACACATTTTCCACGCGAACGAAAGTCGATGGAGGCGCAAGGTACTTTTCAACTTGGACCGCCGACCAAGGTGATGCTAAAAACGGCTCGTAAAACGGTTGGATTGGCATTTTTGAAATCGTTTGTTTTAGTTGTGTTCACAATGCAAATGGGTAATGTGGATTTGGAAATGGGTGCAATAAAATCCTCCCTGTCCATCATTTTCTTTATTGTTTCCCGTTTTGATGTTACGATTGAGAGTGCTTTCAGCACTTTAACGATGGGTTGTAAAATGGTTTTTGAATATGAATTTATTTGCGCTGGACATTGGACGACCAAGCCAGTTTGCTATTTCGCAAATGCATCTCTTTAGTGGCATTCACAAATTTTAATAATAAATTTCAACACCAGCAGCAGCGCCGAAGGTCAGAATTAGCACCTGTTAATATTTCATCAAGGGCGTATCTTGCGCAATGGCATGCGCCTCAGGGGAATGTGTCGCCGGTCTCAATAATAGAGTCAGCAGAATGATTGTTCTTGATGCCGAGACACGTCGCCAAACCCGTCCATTATGCATTCAATGGTGCAGTTTGCATCACATCGTTTCGTTGCAGGATGAACCGGTTCTGTAGCCGACCAGCATCAGGAGTCTCAGGAACAATGGGTTCTCAGGGAGTGGCATTTTCATTAGAATATTGACAATGATATCAAGGATTAAAAGAAAAATTGCTGTCAAATCCTTTAATTTGACAATTTTTTTTAAACCCTGCTATTTCCTACTTCAAATTTTTTCAACTTCTTTTTTCTCATTTATGTTCTTCTAAGATTTGTATTGTTATCATTTTTACAATATTTTTTTTGTTTTCCTTTAGTTCATTTCTTCTTCTTTGTTTTAGATAATTGCATGTTTTTCTTCTACTTAGATTCATTTTTTTTATTTTACATCACTTTTTACCTTTTTTCCTCATTATTTTAATTAGTTTTCTATTTCTTAATTTTATCTTTATAATTTCATTAACCAGTTAATATGTTTTTCCTACACTTTTATATCATTTTCGAATATTTAGTAACCTTTTTTATTTTTTTCTCCAATTGTTTCAAACAACTTTCGTATATACCCACTGTTCAGAAAAGACAATCTCAAAAAAAAAAAGCGTTGACCAACAACTGCACGTCATCGACAAGGCCCCCCGAGGGGATTGAGAAGGTTTGAACCATTGCCAAAAACGCTGATCAGCAAGAACGGCTACTCCTGGCTATGTCTCATCTGCACTATACAGCCTACGTTAGCGAGAATCCCTTCGGTTGGCTTTTTACCCTCGCTCAATCGTTCGCCGACTGCAGTTGCATCAATCGCATCGGGGGCAGCAAGCATCATGCAAGCAACCTAATTTCGTTTCGTGAGTTTTGGTATTTTTCCTCAGTTTTGCTCGCCTTTCTAAACATTCTACTTACACGATATCATTGTCTTTCCCCATCACATCTGTTTGCAGTATTGTGAAGGTTTGATCTATGAAAAATTCGAAAAAAGGCACGACGGTAACATTTAAAATTCAGCAAGATGTATCTGAGCATCATTCTACAAAAAAAATGAATCCCGTTGACATTGGCCATGCACAGTGGGTCGTACGCTTTAGATTTTAGTTGTGCAAATGTGCAGCAGAAAAAAAAAACAAGTTCATTGTTTATTCAAATCACGGTCAAGTGGCTAGTGCAGCGAGACTATAAATCAACACATCGTGCGTAGTTGGCTCTCCATGCATCTGCCGCCTGTCAACCGTCAGCCGGAAGCGTGTTTGCTGCACATTTTCGGCTCGTGAGAAATGAATGGTGGCGGTTCTTGGGAAACGTTGGCACTGGTTCCTAGAAATTGCAGCCCCCTGCTACATTCACGGTTTCGTAAATGCATTGTCGTTGTGTTCTTTTGGTTTGGCCGCAACGATATGCATCCATCGTGCAGTTCAGCGCAGTGTTTGACGCAATTCGTTGACGAGCGTTTCGCAAATCGGATGATGATAGAGAGGATGCAGTTTTTGAATGGGAAGACAAATTTTAGCTTTGATCAAAAAGAGATGGTATATGGGGAGCAGGCAAGGTAGGTAGATTATTTATGTCCCAGGACACTAACTGTGTGTTTTTGCTCTGTCTTCATTAGAACTAGTTGTTGGCATTTTTAAGTAGAATTTTTCAGAGAATTGGTAGGGATTTGAGATTTCATCACACACGGGGAATATTTTGCATAATTTTGCACAGTACAATATGCCGGGATGTCTTGGAGATGCATTAACGCCCTTACTTCATCCGGACATAGGCCTGTCACGCCTCCTATTTCCATATGGACGGCCTAAAAGGACTTTACGGGCTGGGTCGTCCGGTGTCATTCTCATGACGTGACCAGCCCACCGGAGCCTGGCGAGTCTAATTCGCTACGCGATGGTGAGATCATCGTACAGCTCGTAGAGCTCGTTATTGTAGCGGCTCCTCCATTGTCCTTCCCCACATACGGGGCCAAACATCCTTCTGAGCATCTTCCTCTCGAACGCGACTAAGAGGGCTTCGTCAGTTTTGGACAGAGTCCATGTCTCAGAGGTGTATGTGAGTACTGTGACTATAAATGTTCTGTACAGTCCCAGCTTCGTCCGTCGCGGTAGGTATTTTGAGTGGAGAAGTTTCGTCAGGCTGTAGTATGACCGGTTGGCAGCCAGCCCCCTTGCGCGTAACTCAACATCAATGTTGGGGCTGAATTTTCACCTGAGATGGGCCAATTTATGGACCATTTCAATGGTGCGGTCATCTATCTGTAGATCAGTGTTTGTTGGGAGGGCCACTGTTCACTCAATTTCTGTTAGGATGATTTGAAATTCTCCTTAATTAATTCTAAAATGCATGATTCACCCTACTAAGATGAATAGCCAAACCACTTAGCAGTTTGTCGTTGGCTTTAGAACTCCGCAGACAAAAACACCTGCTACGGTGTGATAATTTATATGCCATCCTTTTACTCGAACGTTAAGATAAATATTAGATAACCTTGACAATCACCACAACACACAACCTCACGAGGGTACGGTAAAGGTTGATACGGGGAGTTTTGGAAAATTGTTTTGATTTTGACCAAACAGGTCCCATTAAAGTGATTTAGGTGACCGTAATCAATCGGTTCCATAATTAATGGCATACCCAGTTTTTGGTACGGAGGGTCTGTTTCGCTTACTTTCATGGCTCGCACATTGAAGATCTTTCATCTTTCCACTCACCTGTGCGTGATCTTGCGCGAATTGCAGTCATCACCGCTCGCCATGGTCGCTCCTTTGATGAAGAGCCCTCCTTTTTTTCTCTGTGGCATGATCTTCCAGACGACTCACGATCACGATTTTTCCTTCGCCACCAAATTAATCATCTTACGTTTGCGCTCTTTGCAGACGAAACAGTGCTGAGAGAGTGTGCAAAACATGGCGCTGCTAATCCGAAAGGAAAACTGATCCTTTTTCCACGCGAACATAGTGTTTGCCGGTTTTATTAATACCCACCGCCGCCACACGGAATTTTCCGTGCCCGGCTGTACGAAAATAACCGGTCCATAAACGAGCAGTTAACGGGAGTATTTGCTCGGTGGGTGGGTAGTTTTCACCATTTTCTGTTTCATGTTTAGGAGAAAGGTAATCACTCTCGCGGAGATAAAGAAGCCGGATTCAACATACTTTTGGGGCGATATAAGCTTAAGATAGGCAACGCAGAAAAACAGATGCGCCGCTCGCGTTCCAGTGACAGGTAGCAATGATGGGGACAGTGGTTTTTGGGTTTTATTTCAACATCAACACGTCGCTGCTGGTGCTGCTTTTGATCCTTCGAAGCATGGTTTGAATTATGAACTGCCCCAGTTGGTCGTCTCTCGCGCATCGGACGGACGACGTGTATTAATTCATGTCTGGACACTGTCCGAAAAGCGATACTAGAAACCCACTTGGTGGAGCGTTCATTCTTGCGGTTCCCTTGGCGACGTTTCGGTTGACCAGATGATGTGAAAGCCACACCGCAGCGGTGATAGTTTATTTTCGTGGCAAAACGAACTTCCACATAAACCATCAACATCGCGTCATCAACGCGTACAAGTAGCGGAATGTCGGTTCCATTTTACGTTTGTCTGCGCCAGGATCAAACACTCGCAAACTCCCACCACAGTCAACCGATCAACGGAAGGTTTGGCGTTGCTCCAAGATGTGTCCCTTCCCATGTGTGTCCTAGCTGTGGCGAGTGTTTTCAGTCTGGCTATAAATCAGGTGTTGACAACTTTTTTTTCCCGCTGATTGCTACCGACCACAACGTTGACCCTCAGCACGAGCGTGCTGATGTTTGTCGATTGATGTTCTTTTTGTTGACTCCGGATCCAAAAGCAAACCGGAACCGCCGGAAGTGTATCAATGTAGGGACGAAGCCCTGTCCACTGTCGCCAAGGGTCAGTGGTGCGCCCACATTAGCAGACACAGGCTAATGGCCATCTGCCAACCGAACCTGACGCGTTAAAGGAAAAATTATACCCACCAACATTAAAGAAGCTGGTGGCATCTTTAATGGAACTAGTTTGGACAGCACGGTACCAGAGCAACGGGGTGCGGCGTCGTCTACGTCAATGAGTTTTTTTTTTCGTATGACTTTTGGGGCTACTAGAGGCAAGCTGGGAAAACACCGCACACGCACATTAGTCATTGGGTGCAGAGTTTGTCAATGAAACTGGTTTTTGTAATTTTTGTTTGGGATACGTACACTTGGATGCATCTGTTTTCACTTACGGCGGTGAGTTTTTTGGGGTTTGTTTACCGACTTGCGTGTAATTTTTGGACCGTTTTACTAGTGGACTTGGTGAGCTGGTGTGGTTCGATTTTTTTGGATCCATGAGGAAGTCTCTTTGCTCTTGATTGGACTTGAAGATTGAAAATCTTCTTTTTTTAAGAGACTTTGGGGGTCTGTTAGACCTCATTTGCCTCTTTTAACTATGAAATCGAATGAACTCTGCTGTTAATGAGATGATGGGTTCTTCGTGTTGATGGTGTCTTGACTAGGTCTATTAGAACGAAAGAAACGTTTTGATCCTTATCTTATTGATTAGAAGGAATGGGTTAAGTCATTCAAGAAATGGCCGTTATATCAGTAATTTTAAATGGCCAGTTAGCCTTTAGTCCTAAGTTACCTAAGGTATTCTTACTATTCCTTCGTGTTGTTATGTGCTTAGTAAAATTATTTTTCCTTATGCTTAGTTTTATCACATCTTCTTACCTTTGGCGATTGTCAGTAACTTCTTAAAGGGGCCGATTCTGACAGCCCTATAGTGTTTCGTGGCTAATAAAATTTACTGAGGATATATCCGAGACTCCGAGGAGGCGTGGTAGACCCAAACTGAGATGGAGTAAGGGCGTTGATGCGTCCGCCAGAACAGCCGGGATAATCGATTGGCAGATGAAAGCGCTGGACCGAAAGCGGTATCGAGGATTGTTGCAGCAGGCCTAGAAAGCGAAGCGGTTGAAGCGCCGGATAAGTAAGTAAGTACTTTACTGCCTGGCGAAGCTTGGTTCTAAGGACCAGAGCAAAGGGCAAGAATATCCTCAACGGTGAAGACTGTCTGTCCTTTATGAGATGGTTATCACTGAACAAAACACGCCACCTATGGCTCCAGACAAAACCGTCCTTGTGAAAATTCCTCAGCAAGAACGGCTGACGGCGCTTGCAAAAATATTAGCCCAAAAGTGGGCGCGTTACCGATCGACTGTTAGTGACATTCTTCAATGGATCCTTCGTTGGTCCTTCGTAAGGACCAACACAAATTTTATTGGGTAAATTTCTATTGGAGGACTGTATCCAACCATTCTATAACTCTGGGAGGTCCAGTGGTCCATGCGATAAGAGCGTCAGTCTTCACACGGCAGAACCGGAGTTCAAATCTCATCCAGACCGCCTCTCCTGATGATCCAGCTGGATGAGCCGCCTCCTGGATTAATTATCCAGCTAAGAGTAAAATCTAGTCACAGGAAGTCAAAAATGGAAGGCCGAGACCTTCCGAGAATATAGAGCCAAAAGAAGAAGATTCTGTTACACGAATACCGAAAAACCACTATTCATCCAGACTCAGAAATAGCTCCTTCCACTTAACCTATTTTTAATGCATGTTTTATGTCTAGCTATCAACAATTTCTGATGAAGACTCCTCGAGGTAGAACAGTTGCATTATTATTTTATATTCTTCGGTTTATTTTTATAACTTAAAGTTTTTACTGTTTCAAGTATCCCAAGCTACCGAAAACTGCATACTTCACGCACTTTTATCTTTTTAGCTCATTCATCCTCTCAGTGCCCTTCCGCGCTAAGCAATCCATCCAAGTGCTATATTCTTCGCCTGACTTCCGACCCTCCGAACGATAACGACGCTACGACTGCATAAACATTAATCTCTGCGGCACGGCCAAACTATTCACGTATTGCATAAGGGCAAACTTTGCCGATTTGCAGTCGGTCGGTCGTAATAGTATAATGCGTCCTAAACACCACTAAAACAACGCAACGCTCAAATTCCCGCTCAACCGCGTTAACCAGCTTATAACTTTAGCCTTTAACCGCGTGCCTTTATGGCACCGTTATGGGGCTTCTTGGTGGCGTAGGTGACTCGTCGCTTCCGAACTCGTTAACATTATGCTGTCAATTTCTTATGCTGAATATCCCCGGTCGCCCTGTGCCGAAATATCCCATCAAAAACCGGCTTCAGAACACACGAAGGTCGCACCGCACCGGCCAGCAGATGCGTGTTTACTTGCACGTACCCGAACATCGATGTGGCCCGGTCACGCCGGGTTTTGCATTACAAAAGCGTGGTTTCGGAAATTGTGAGAACCAGCGAGGTGGAGTGGCTAGTCCCCGGGTGCCACTGATAACAACAACACTGGTTGTGCCGCTACTTCGCGGTTATGGTGATGCGGTCATAATACCGTCGGGACGGAAGCGATCCTTGAAGGTCACGATGCGAATGTACCGTAAACATTCGCCCTCCCTTGTCTTTTACCCACTGCCGCGAGCCGGCTAAGGGCTCTCCGTCAATTTTGGGAAGCGAACCTCGAACCGGCCGTTACTGGTTTTCCGTTGCTCGTGGGGGTAGAGCAGATTGTAAACTGTGGTAGAGTTTGTGTCTGTGTGGAATTGACACTGGCGTCCCGGAAGCACACGGAATAATATTCCTCTGACGAGTAGGTGCCTCTTGGTGTACATCTTCGGTCAGGAAATGGTCAAGGAAGTTATGGATGGAAACAATAACCATCGCGCATGCAGGATGCAACGTCAGTCACGCTCCATGTTCATGCCGGGTGGGAATTTTGAACTCAACCCTGCTGCCAGCAAGAAACCGGAATCCAAACGGGAGAATTGTTCTCCGGGGAACAATCTTTCATCACACTCCGCAGTACCACCATTAAATATCGTCCTATCATCCGCTGCCCTGTTTGTTTACGCCGTGTCGAGTCAAAATTCGATACGTTACGGGATGTGGTGGCCTCTCGGGATGGTAAACATTTATGCTGACCTTTTAACGAAAGATTCACGCTCCCATTAGGGCGTGAGCCCGGGATTGGTGCGAGTTGACCTTTTGCTCGCCGTGTTATGGCGATTCTCTGCTTCGATCGATGCTTTATGGGTTCCGGGTCAAGTGCATATACATCCCGTTTCTGGAATCGTTACGAAATTTCCCATTGACCTAGATTATGGTTCGACAATGTATTGCTCGTCCACTATTTTCCACCTGCAGCAGATCCAGAAGTGCTCTCGGTGTAGAGCATCGATAGTTGGCCCGAATGTTGATGCAATAAATTTTCTTTCAAAGCGAGCGATTTCGAAACGGATTTGCTCCAGCGGGTGTTATACACTGCGTACAGCTTCTATAGAAGCAAGTTTTGCTTGGTGAGAAAATTGATGTGGAAAAGTTACTGCTGTCCTATTTTTTTTTTGAGACTCTCGCTTGTAATTTGTGTGTTTAAATTACTGAAGTTATAAAGGTTACCGAATCAAAATTTACCGAAAAGGTTAGGCCATAAAGAGATTATTCGGCTAAAGTCGGAATAGAGATCCCACTTTTCGCAATTGCGATACCTAAAATTAAGGTAAAAATAGTCAAAAATGTGAAAAATGGTTGTCACAATACATTATTATAATATTAAATAATAAATCAATAAATAATAAAAGTAAAAAGTCTGAAAAAGATACCCCTTTTGGGTAACTCAGCAGCGAAAAGCGAATGCTCGTGAGTGGAAGGTCTCTATTCAGATTTTAGTCGATTATTCATTTTTCCTTGGCACTTCAACCTACTGAGATCTTGGCATGCCATTTCTGGCTTTTCTATGACTTGATTTTACTTGTAGCAACGAAGATGGCCCAACGTACGGGGTGGCGATCAGGATGGAATCTAAGGCAGACAAGGATTACCGAAAGCTAAATAAAGCTAAATAAATATTGGGATGGCCAGTTTGACCCTCGTAGCTGTATCGATTAGATAACTTATTAAGATGTCAAGGACACGAATGTGGTTGAAGTCAAAATATACGGGGATAACCGTCGTAGAATCTCTTTTCAAGCAATAGTTGGCACTAAGAGAAACTAAGTTTTTTTTTATTTAACCCAAATTTTAGTACTTAGTAATTTAAAATTTTAACTTCAAAGGAATGTTACAGATGTCTCTTTTAATTCTGTATTACACCGTTTTAAACAAGCTCTCTCGAAGTGATATCCCATAAGCACTCTAAAAATTCGAGTGGCTCTATAGAAATTGGACGCAGTGTATGCGGCACCATTTCGTGCACTCCCAGTCTAGTGGTCACGTTTAGTAGGATGCTGTCTAGAGCATTAGGCTAATGGATGTGGATTTAGCTGTGGGAGATGTGTTCTTACCCCCCCCCCCCCCCCCCCCACCCTTCAAGTGCTCCAGTGACACAGAATATCTGGAAAACTAGATTCCATATCAGATTCGATCCATATAGAGATCTCTAGATTGAATATGTTTTAGTTTCCATTTCCTTATTTAACAACGAAGAACTCGTTTCCTTCACATCGTTGTTTACATTTTCTTCCAATACATTTCCTTTTCATGTCACACCTTACGCGCCTCACTTCCCCCCCCCCGGTTAGTGTCCATCGCGTGGAAGAAAAAGAAGTCGGTTATTTTACAAATGTTTTTGCTGTGACCGATGATGACACGAACCGTACGGCCTGTTCTGCAGCCGTAAGCGCGTTAAACTAAGGGAAACATGAAAAAAAAAGCGCGCACACCCTTCTTCGACAACTTGTGTCTACCGTGTTGTGCCGTAGTACCAGTCATTTGTCGAACGTCGTTTAAGTCTGACGTTTTGCAGCAGTAGCGGCGCGCAGTGTGCTAGTAACGTTTAGGGTTGAATAGTCGTCGAGTACCCGAAGGGAAAGCAGATTTTCCACGTAAAGCAAGTGAAACGTGACCTTGCGTGTGTGTATGGGCATTGTGGAGGTAGGAGTAATCGGTGTCTCGATAATTTGAACAAACTATGCTGTGAGTACTTCCGTGTTAAACATGTTAAAGTCATTACCTTGTGCAGCGGAATGAACTTCATCACAAACAGTAGGTTGCTGGTCCTCTAGAATTCCCCACCCCAACAAGACACACACGTCCATGGCAAAAGGTCGGCAAAGGTTGTCCACGAAAACAGTTGCTTAGGTCCGCACATTATTTCAAAATATTTTTAAATAGCAACAGCAATAAACCGAACGACAGAGCAGCGCGCGTTCAAGTGGCGGTTACCTACCCGACCCGACGAGTCCGGCTCCCAGGTACATTCCGATAGAGAAACGTGCCATATACCATACACGTTCACGACCGTAGGTCGAAATTCTACGTTGGAGAAACGTTAGATCTTCGACGTGCGGTACCACTTCTCCAACGTTACCTTGCGAGACAAGCCGGCGTTAGGGGACTTCTCTTCTCTTGTCGGGTGACAGGCACACTTGGAACCAAACGAAATAGACCCAACTTTGCTTTGGTTCTTGAGAAGCAATCTCGGCTTCTGCTAGCAAACCCCAAAAAACAACGCGCGCGGTGTGGGTGTGCGTGTACCGTTCGCAGTGTCCTCGGGCGAAAGTATTTCTGGAAATTCAACAAGTGTGAACAGTAGTGGGAAGCGTTGCGCTTTTGTCGTTTGTGTTTCAATTTTCGGGGGGGGGGGGGGGGGGGGGGGGTGTTTTAGGTTTATCTTTGAACCGGTGTGGCAGTGGCAAGATTCACGGCAACATCGTGAGTCACACGTCACAGCATCTGGTGGACGGAAGAAGCGCCACCGAGATGACTAGGTAGGGAGTGTTGGTTTGGTTCTTTGCTAACTTTTCGATCATCACGAACAAATCGGGGTTTGGCGCTTGGTGTGTGGCAGTTATATAGGAAATTGGAGGGTGGTCGGTCGGTCAGCTTGACTCACTGTTTATTGTTTGCTGGGGATCTCTTTTGCACGCTCAATCGATATGAGTGACCTTTTAAAAATTTGTGTGTGTGTCTCTAGATGTGAGGAGTGCTTCAGAACGAAAATAGTTGCGGTTAAATAGGTGTCACTGACAGGGTAGAGGGTAGTTGAGTTTCTATGTGATTCCTTAATCAGATTTATTTACTTAGAAGCTGAAACCGGCTAGCACCGGTTATCTCACCTCACCTCATGTATCTCAGGCTTAAGGGACTTCTACACACAGGAAAGACTTTATGTTAATTTGAACGTAATATAATTATCCGTCGCTACAACCGCTTCGCAATCTTGGCCTGCTGCGACAATCCTCGATACCGCTCACGGTCTAACGCTCTCGTTTGCCAATCCATTATCCCGGCCGTTCTGGCGGACGCATCAACACCATCACTCCATCACAGTATGGGCCTACCATGCCTCCTTTGTCCGGTCCGGTATCATTCTCATTACATGACTAGACCACCGTGGCGAGTGTTATGCGCAACACGATGGTGAGCTCCATCGTACAGCTCGTAAAGCTCGTCATTGTAGTGACTTCTCCATTGTCCTTCCACACACATTAAGTCTAGTGTGCCTAGTCTCTAGTGTCTAGTCTAGTGTGTAGTAGTGTGTGTTCTAGTGAGCCAGAAATGGCAGGCATGACCTAAGAGTTCGTTAGGCCAAGAAGAGAGAGAGAAGTACCTTACCTAAATCCTTATACTTCATGGTGAAGCATTCTGTTTGTATTCATTTAAAATCTACTACATTTTTTAATCCAAATGTATGGGGCTTTCTGAGCATATCTTGTGGATAGCATAGTCGGTAAGATAGTACTTCAACAACACTTCCAGTCTGGGTTAATATGATGTCTAGATGGTGTACTCTTATGATAAGATGATCGAGCTCATCTCATGATCACGATCATGACTGACTGCTCGGCTATGGATAATTGAAGATCAGAAATAAACAATCAATGAGGCGTGCAGGTTAATATCGATAATGCTTGAAGAGTGTGAAAACTACAGAGCATACCCAGATATTCAACACATCTTCCATGTCTAGGTCTATGAAATCAAGTCTTTGCTGAATATCTCATAATTTCTGCACCTTGCCTTACATTATTCTCGTGCACAGAAGAGAAGGAAGAAGAAACGCCTTTCTTGACCCGGGCATGGTTCAATTTGTTTCCCCCTCCCAGAGCAACCAGCAGACAGGAAAGGATCGTGGCTGATCAAAATCGGTCACTGAAGACCAGTAAAAGCCACGCCACAACAGAATGAATAATAATCATATACTGCATCGTAAACTGCCTTGAAGAAATGTGCAAAACTCAAATCACTCACTCATCAAAACCGGTCCCGGCATTTTTATACGCGATGGGGAGGCAAACGTAGAAAAAAAAGGGAACAACCCCGAACCTGGTCATTCTCAGTCGGCTTAAAAAAAGGCTCCATCAACCATGATTTCAACCGGTTCACCTTCATACCCACCACTCTCAACATCTTCAGGCGAGGTCTGCGGAACGATGAGAAGGCATATTTGTTTGATCGTTTCCCTTCGTTACGTCGATCGTTGGGGATCTCCCAGGCGCAGCTTCAAGGTCTGTTGCTCTTATTGCAAACACTACCAGTATTCGCGGTCTGGGTCCTCTGGTACAATGACTTTGCAGAATCTTTTGCAGCTCCCTTCCCTGCACGGATACGCTACTACGCTAAGCGGGCGGTGTGTGTAGTGCCATTTTTGGGAGGAGGGTTAATGAAGAACCGGTGGAAGGAATTGGAGAAAAACTCGTTTCGTTTCTGGCCGGCACCACCATCAGCTTCGGAAAGCTGGTTTTTATCGTTGTTTCTCCAACTTTCGACCCGCTTCGATCGACTCGCGGGAAGTTTAATTTGAATAATTCGACCGGCGAAAGTTTTTTTTTTTTGCTGCCTTTGTCGGTGTCGCTGCTTATCTTCGCTCCAAGCGTAATCTATCTCACTTTAACCCGGTCGGAAATGCTAACGTACCAACCATGGCAGCAGCAGCCAGACCAGCGCTGACAATATGTCTCGGTTGACTTCCTTGCTATCTTAAAAAAAATGTAAGTCGTTTGGTTCCGATTTGTTGTTCCTCCTCCTTTTTTGTGGCTGTTGCTAACTACTAAATTTGTGTGTGCCTAAACCGGTTGCATAGAATGAACGGGAAGGATTTTTGTACGGGGCCTGGGATGACTAACTTTATCTTTCGAAACGAGAGAAGAACAAAAAAACAAGCAACGAAGGCATAAGGTCGCCATTTGTTGTACCGGGTGAGAATAAGAAAAACGTGATTTGTGGAGCACGTGGCCGGTGAATGCACGATGATGAGATGCGGTTTAAGGCGTCTCCAATATGGAGATTACGGAGGCTCGGAAAGTAGAATTTGCATGCAAATCGAACCCGTTTTTACAACAGCCCGCCCGGTGGGAATTGTACGGGGAGGTGAACTGCGGTTTCGTAAGATTCGATGTTTTGGCATGGTTGACTCATCATATTTCGGTGCTTTGGTAGGTTTGACGTTTGACCGCAGTTATATTAGGGGATTTGGGACATTTCAAACAGGTGAATAGATAACTAAACTTAATTTGAAGCATTGAATCCTACAGCCTAGACTACTTTACGTTCCAGGTCTCTATTAGTTGAACTTATGTCAACTCTAAGTTATTCTTGCCAATATTACTCCTATACCTGGAGAAAAAATATTGTATATGATATGCCAAGTAAAAATCTAGGATAGTACATTTCCAGGATTTAAAACTCCGTACTGATGTGATCAGGATCAAAAATAAATTCTTTGTACTTTTGATCTGCGATTTAAAGGCTTTTAGTTTCGTGAGAGTTTCTTCGAAATTTTTGCCTTGCTTTGTGCGTCATCTATTCGAGCTCTTAACAGGAGTGCTAATTTGATACGGAATCCATTCTACTTACTAACTTTTTTTTTCTTGGCACTACAACCTCGAGAGGTCGCGGCCTGCCATTTCTGGCACTCTGTGACTTGATTCTACCCGTAGCAAAGTAGTCAGCTCTGCGTACGGCGAGGCGGTCTCTGGATGGGATTTGAACCCCGGTCCTGCCATGTGAAGACCGGCGCCGATATCGCCTCGGCCACCGGACCGCCCCCCGGACTGGACTTACTAACTTATCCGGCGCTATAACCGCTTCGCGGTCTTGGCCTGCTGCAACAATCCTCGATACCGCTCACGGTCCAGCGCCTTTGCCTGCCAACCGATAATACTGGCCGTTCTGGCGGACGCTTCAACGCCATCACTTCATCTCAGTTTTAGCCTACCACGTCTCCTTTGTCCGTGTGGACGGCTTAAGAGGACTTTACGGGTTGGGTCGTCCGGTATCATTTTCATGATGTGACCACCGGAACTTAGCGAGTATAATTCGCTGCACGATGGTGAGATCATCGTATAGCTCGCCATTGTAGTGGCTCCTCCATTGACCTTACACACATACGGGTCCAAACATCCTTCTGAGCATACAGAATCCATACTGCTGCTCCAATTATTATACCCTGCATCTTACGGTCCATTTCTGGATGACTCGTCATTATTTGCGTTCTAGATCTCTGTGAACGATGATTTGGTCCTCCCTCTTACAATCAATTTCTGAAGGATTCGCTTTTCTTTGCGTTCTAGATCTCTGCTAATGAAAGTCCATTTCAAGAGAATTCGAAGAGAATTAATTCTTCTAATATGATTTGTCAACTTCTATTGACTTTTGTTGTTATTAGCAGGAGATGACTTGTTCTCATCCGCTCACTTTAAAATTAAAGCCGTAGCTCCACATCCACCCTGATGGTCATGTTGTTTCATCCAAAATGTTTACTATTGTGTGCCTCCGCATCACGCCGCTTTTCTATTTGCCTGTCATCATCATCATCATCATCATAGTCGTGGCTGCCGCCCGGATCGCCGCAACCACAAGAGCGGAACGAACCCGTTTATGCTTGTCCTTGTTGGCGCTGTTGAATCATCTTTCCACACCGTCGTCTAGTGAACCGCCTGCAAACGTGCGAAATACTTGAACGAAGTGCTAGACATTTGAGGTCGAGCCGCACGTATGACGTAAAAGCGAGCAAGTGCACTTGAACGATGCGGGAACGAATGCATTCGTTCCGGCGCAGGATATGTACTCTTGGGTTGGAATATCGGATACGATCGAAACGTCCCCCTGCAGTTGGTCGGTTGATGTGGCACGAGCAATAGCTGGCTACTCGCGTGTCACGGGTGCTCTTTTACCTGCCAAGATTAGCCTGTTTGTGTGTATGTTTGTAGGGTAGAGGCCGTGAAGATGAGATCGGTACAGTAGGCTTTCCAATTAAAATCGCAGTCCGCTACAAAAGCGGTTCCACCGAGGGAATGAGGAAACTAATTAAATGCAGAACTGCTACTGTACTGTGGCTTTCGCTTAGATTTGTAGCATACCGAAGAGATGGTGGAACACGTAGAGAAAATCGTGAGGGCGATTGCTGACATTAAACGATTGCCGTCCTTGAGTAGAAGCGTGCTAGACATAATAGGCTCGATGTATTTGTTTCCTCGTTGTAGTTGACTAGGCACCTGGGTTTAATGCCTGAAGTTGAACAATATAGCTTCAATGATCTTTTTTTGAGGACTTCCAACTGTCTTCGCTATTTTAAAGGACAGCAAGTAATATTTTTATCACTTCAAACCCGAAATATACTCTCTGCTTGATCACCTCACTTTCGATCGTGTTGTACAATGTTCAAACACAATATTTATATTCCTGAACAAAACCCTCACTCACACCTCGCTTTACACCAGTCTAAAGGGCCAAGGGCGCACAGCTGTCGGGTGGTTGTTGTGTCGCGTAACAAATTTTAATCACATTCTGAGTTCTGTCCCCATCGCCCCTACGGCGGGGTCTTCTCTGCCTCGATTATCTACGTCCCAATGCGCGGGCTTTCCATCGGGGACGTCCATTAGTCACGCTATCACGGTACGGGTCGGGGTTTTGCCTAGTCACGTTCTAGCCACTATTATTGCATTGACTAGTTTGTTCCACTGCACCTTCGGATGCATTCGTGGCCGTCCTCTACACCCTCGGACATCAGTGCCTAACAGCAATCAATTGTCATTTGCCGATTCCGACCTTATACCTCCTCCATTTGCCTCTCCATAAGGCACCTTGATAGATGTTTGATAGCTTGCGCTATCGTCTATTAAATCTTTCGTTTCCGCATGGATACCGCGAACATTATGGATAGGGCGAAATACGAAACGAGAAGGTGGCTGGCGGCATATTAGTCTTCCCCACCACTCTGTACCCAGTTTTGCACATTCGATTGTTCTCCGCCAGGTTGCCCGCCTCTTCTGCCCGTTTGTGGTTCTATGATAAATTACCCTGCTTCAAAGAAGATTTATGAAAGACGAAGTCGAGGTGCAATGGCCGGTAAGCGCAAATACACACAAAAAAAATAACACCCCACAACATAAATGGTTTCAAGGGCATAATAGAAGTACGAACGCGCGTTCGGGTTTTTGAAACCAATTGATGCTGCCAACCGGTGACAGACGGTGCGGTATGCGTGTACAACGTGCCAGCTAAGCATGGTAATGATGCGAGCCCCATCGTATTGTGGGTTTGATTGTGGTTCTACGCTGGGCCGGCACCGACCAATCGACCGTTGCCACTAATGTGTGTAGGTCACGGGGCACGTAAAAATGCAAACCACCACCACCTGCCCCAACAGCGGCAACGATGCAATTTGGGTCGGCTTGCAGCGGTCAGTCTAGGACGGTTTCATCGAGTTTAACGAGAGTTCAATGTGCACGCTGAACGGCCGTAAGCTAACAGGCCGGACCTGAACGAGCTAGACGGTGCATGTTAAAGCATGGTTTGTGTTTTACATTCTCTTACACATTTGTTCTTGTTTTGGGTGCCGGAATCAGTCGATTACCCGAATGTGTGTTGTGCGGTGATTATAAGAAGATTGATGGTACTTTCCAGAATGAATCCCGCGTGCATGCAGTGATAACGGGTGTGTGACATTGGGATGAGAGAGGCAGCTAGCAATTTGCTAGGAATGTACGACTAAAAATTTCACTGCATGTGCCAATATTAGTTTAAATTTTTTTATCATTCAGCTCAACTCGTTTGGTTTTTCTGTTGGGTATTTCCGTGAAAAATGTTTTGCCCTTTCTGAGTAGAGCAAAAATCTCATTGGATTATTCAACTCACATGTTTTTGAATCATATACAGGACCTTTTGAATTACTCGGGGGACTATTTCAACTAGATATGGGAATATTGCATTTTAGTTGTGAAGAGTTGCAACCATACAATGGAATATTGCATTCAACTGGGGGAAATTTTCAAACCGGTTGTGTTCCATTCTATGTATTTGTTTAATGCATATATTTCGTATTAAAACAATTCGAAAAAAATATTTACCCTTGCCCATTAGTTGCTTAAATGGAAGGAAAAAAAAGTTTATGTAAAAGTCAATTTAAACTAAAAAAAACCCCTTTGGGAATTTCGGCTCACCAGCATTGTTTGCTGATAACATACAAAAACAAAAGCATCAAATCTAAATGGCAAACAACATTAATTGCTTCGGACGGCTCTTATCAACATCGTGGGGGACCTAAGGAAAAGGTTAAGATTATGTTAAGGACATACAAAAAAATCAACAAAAGCATTACTCAACATGCGAAACATAATAATCTGTTTATGTTTTTCAAGCGGCATAATATTATCAACTTAAAAATGAGACTGTTTGGAATATTATAACTTTTATTTAAAAAAATAAATCAATTTCGATTTTAGTATAGCACGTTATTCCAGGTAGAGTAAATTCCAGGTAGAGAGCATGGACAAGATAAAGTAAAAATCCCTGTCCATGTATTATGAATGAAATCCACTTGTAAATTTCCCTAAAAGAAGGAATTTCATTTTATTTCCTGGAATAGCATTACTGAATGCGTACCCTTATCAACCGTATTTTTTTGCGCTTTATGTTTGCACTCTTTTTGCTTTCTTGTCAGATAATAAACAATAAAAAAAAAACTCACACACCAACACAACATCTTCGTCCGACCGAACCGAGTTCCTCCGAAACCTCCTAAAACCCAAGATTAGGTAATGCCATGCTGCTCAAGATTAATTGAAAGTAAGTAACAACCGAAAGCGCAAGATTTGAACACTCGTGGGGGGGCCAGCACCATAATTGATAATGCAATCTGCTATTAGCAACAAAGCATATTGGCAATGTGTTGTTGCAGTGCTGCGTTTTCGGGCTTTTCTTTCAAAGGTCGAACCCCATGATTGTGGGCAGACTGATGCTATAAGGTGACCTCGACCTAGAGATTGTTTCGCGATGCCAACATCTAATGCCCGTTGGTCCATGGTTCTGGACGCCGGGGTTTGACTGTAGTGTGGGTGCGCGTTACTTTTAAATGGGTCAATCGGGGACCGTACCACCGAAGCGGATGTGTGTTTGAGAATGCATCCGCAAAGTACTAGACAAACATTGCGTTTAGAGCAGAGTGGTTTTAATTGTTACAAGACCCATTGAAGTACTGCTGGGGTTCCGTTGGCTGTCTGGCTGGCGCAAATAGCTACGTTCCATATCAATTTTCTTGTAACTGGTTCTGCTGGGTTCGGTTTCGATTATCGTCAATATCGGCGAATGAGTCTGGCTCATTGATAGCACACCTCAACCAGTCCCAACGTCACATTAGCGTTGATGAGTTTTATTTGAGTCTGCATTACCTGGCCGTCACATTGTTGTACCGTTCATCGATTACTTTTTATTGACATCATCGCTACCCATGCTTGCAGGGTGTAAGCTATCCGCAGTAAGTGTTCTTAGGGGATCATAAATAAATAACTCCCACAGTCCGATAACAATCGTCCGGTGGCCGCCATTTGATTGATGTTTGTATTTGGCCGTTCCTCCACTAAGAATTAATTGTAAATATAAGCCAAATTGTATCGATTTCAATATCGCTTGGTGTGTGCTCTTTCACGCCCCACAACGCCCTCATCCGATCGATCGTGTGTGCAAGTGTTTGTCACCCTGTCGAACTGCAATGAATTGCAGATTCTGCGGCATCACGACACCATTGCGCTAACGGACGAGATTGTCGTCATCTCCGTTTAGAAGTGCAACGGAACAGCGGACATCCATAAATAGTACCCCGTCACCCTGTAGAACTGTCGGCGTATAAACATAAAACCCCACATCAGTACTATCAACCGATGAACGGTTTTTGTTCCCTTTTTTTGCCCCGTCGATTCGCGATCACTTTGAAGGCAATGAACCGGTATTGGCATCGTTCGGTGTCTGAGGACTGACACCCGGGGGCAAAAGCGAAAAGAGGACGAGATCGCGTTAACTTAATCGTAATGTGATCGTAACTGGGGGTTGCTTGCATTGCGGCGGGTATGCTCTCCAATACAGCAGCCAACGTGTTAATTGATTTCGATCGTGCCACGAGGTTAAAACAAGATGAAGTATTTAGTAATTAAATCGGTTGTGTTGCTAGAGGGAGTGAGTTTACGGCGTAGCAACAAATAATCTACACTGTTTTATACAGAATTTCTTAAATCCTTCATTCGCTTGGTAAACATTTCTCGCAACCACATTATCCGGGATTAAGATTGCTTTCAAATAGATAAAACCTATCGCCCTTATCCTCCTCAGCCTTTCAACTAATTAAAACTCTTTCCCATTTCCCGCTTTGTAGACGCAGCCTAAGAATCTCAGGACGCGGCAATAGTAAACCCGCCGCAGCATAATCCCCCGGACGAACGACAAACTCAGCCCAGCCAAAAAGTTCCGGGCGACGAGCTAATCATGACGTCATAGCAGGTGAACCGATTCCAATCAGCACGTTCTTCGCCCAGCACTGGTGGGGGAGTGTGTACACGCAGTTTTAAAAATTAGGACATCGTGTACGTCATCAATCGATGGTCCATATTCAAGTCGACCGAGTGCCACCAAAAAAAAAACACGAAACTGCAAATGCATGCCCAGGACAGCAAACGGGGCTGCTCTGTTGTGCCAAAAAGTGTTTGGTGAATGAGAAAACCCAAGGGTCCGTTGAGGTAGTTTCCGTCACAATGTGCCGAACCGCAGCGGTTGTAATGATATTAATTAATAGTTGCGGTTGGCAGTGATCATCCCTCTGGTAGCAGCAGCAGCAGCAGCATCATGATTGGTGATGATGATGAGCATGTGCTGCAGCGGCCTCGTGTACGCAAGCCGGCCAACTTGGCGCGCTAAATCGTAAAAACCGAAGTCGAACGGTATCGCGAGAGCATCGCTCCAACCCGAAGTGTCACGATTGTGGATAGCAGCAAGGACCGGTGGTCAATTCGAACTACTTCCGAGAGATAGAGAGTGCGACGGGACCACCCTTTACGGCGTGTTTCTTACGACGACGATAGGAGAGCCAGCAAGTGTTGGGATTTTTTGTAGCACATTAGCAGCAGCAGCCCCAACAGCCCCACCAGAGAGTGAGAGAGCGTACTGCTATCCGACGCCGGGTCCCAGGGTAAATCAACATCCCCTATAACACCCGGGCAAAAGGGAGGATTTATGTGCTGCTCACCACACCGAGCACAGTGTGAATGAAATCGCGGGAAAACCGAAGCACCCAACACACCCCAACACACACACACACAAGTACGATACGCATCGACCGCGCGCGGTTCCACGGTGCACAACACAATCGCGAATAAAATTACCGAACGCCGTGCGGTGCTCCATCAGTACGTATTCGGTCGCGACTCGGTCCGCAGCGCCACAGATCCATTCAAAGATTGCCCGGAGAGAGGGTTTTCGGTCGAGTAGCAGCACTGTCTATATTGCTTCGCTCACCACAGTTTGCTCGGAGGCAGCACCGCGATAAAGGGACCGTCCACCGTCCGCAGTTCTCCACGGACGACACATCAGTACGACTTGGGCTAGCGTAGCGATAAGTAAGGGCGACCAACCAACAGTAGTGTGTCCCTTGAAACTAATCGCGGGCAAAAGAAAAGAAATTGCTCCGATCGCAACAAACTACAGCTACGAGCCGAATTTGCGAGCAAGATACTTCGATCGTGCAATATTCGCGGTCGCTTGTTACACGAGAACGTGGTTTGTAAGATTATTCGAGAAGCGGCACATCAAGTGGTAGCGGTTTTGAGCGGAATTGCTACGATTAGCTGGCCGGTGAAACTGTTACATACCGTCGTGAAGGGGGAGCAGTACTCACAGATCAGTGTAGCAAATTAGAGTGCAATTAGTGAAGTCGTGACGTGAAGTTGGCATACTCGGAAGCGGTTAAGAGAGAGAGCGAAGATACACATAAGCAGTGCTGTGTACGTGTGTTTGCAGGTGTTCCGCCGCGACACGGTTGTAGCTTTTCTTTCTACCACGCGGTTTCGAATGCGTGATTACTAATCGCACAACAACTGCCCGATCAAAGCAATCTACTACTGCAAGAGCGCGCGTGGTGTGTGTTGGCGCTCTATCGTAGTTGGCTGTTTAGTGTGTTCAAAAGCAACAACAACAAAAATCGTTGCCCTACCAGACGAGACCGGTGCGGGTTCGTTTGGAAGATCGGCGTTTAGGTGTTTGTTAAGTGGAGCGGAAAATCGGTTATACAAAATCACAAAATGAAGGATATCTACAGTAAGGGAAATCTGCTGCACAAGGACGCCATCTACAAGGATGTGGTCATTATTGGTAAGTAGTGTGCTTCTAGAAGCCGTAGTAGGCGAGTGAGTGACAGGAAGAGTTTGTTGTTAAATTTTACGACCGGATGTCAAACGATCAGCTCCAATCGATACGAACCGTGCGGTGATCGGCGATTTTACAGTGCGTTCGGTGAAGTGAGTTACAAACTGTGACGAAATAAGTTTATTTAGACCATCTCTTCAGGTTGTATTGATTGTGCAAACGTTTTGTGTGGGATGTCTGGTTTTTTTTTTCTTACTCATCCCCATCCTGGACACTGGGCAGACAACGTCGCGGAACCTTTTATGCCATGTCATGTTCGATCAATATTAGTTCATTAAATATTACTGGATCATTTAATGATTGTATGCGGCGTAGGTGAATACGCGAACATTCTCCACCCAAAGCGTGTTAACTATTAGTGCTCGGTACTTAGATTGTGTTTTATCTTAGACACTAGTTTTTGGTTGGTTTGCCTTTGAATGAGCCACAGATCCATCAGTCTGATTGCAAGCGGCGCAAATGGAAAAGTTTCGGACTGATAAGCTCAAGATTCTGATAAGCTCAAGATTAGAACCATTGCCAGGAAGTGTTTTAACCACAATGTACATGACACATGGACTCTGAACATAGGGTCCTCAGGGAATGTCTTCCGTACCACAGTACCACCGAGAGCGATCGTGTTGTTTGCAACAACATCTGTCAAAGTCCTATGATGAGGGAGCGAAGGGATGGTATCACTTCTTGTGGGTGAGCTTCACGCTAATCAGCTGCGGCAGGATTATTTTGCAGTCCCTGTTTTCTTTAATCAGACATAGTAAGTACAAAGTTTAGCGTCCATTGCGCAATAAAGCGGAATCTGGATTTACTGTCACGGTCTGAAGTACCTGAAGTTCAATGGAACGATGGCGCACCACTAACAGCAGCAGTAGTAGGAGTAATCGTATGAAAGGTTTTATTAACACATCAGATTGTGCTCGTCCCGATGCATCAATGCCGCTCGTTAACGATCACGGTGCTTATCATCGTTTATGAGTGTTTGATTGTTAATAAAGACACCACTCAGCATGGCCATGTTTTGTAAATCAAATCATCTGTACAAGCTATACAATCCTGCTGCTGCCTGAGTTTGATCTTGTCTGGTTACAAGATTTACGATCGGAACTGAGCGTCCTCATCCGACGTTTGTTGTAGGATGTACTATTTTTGAAATCGCTCACGTGTTATGGCAACTTACGCTGAAGTTTCACGCTATTCTCAACGTTTACAATTTAATCTGTGGCCAAACGTAAAACGTGCTGTACCGCTTTTCGTATCGAATCGGCACGGACGATCGTCTATCTTCCGAGGAACAAAAAGGTAGACAGAATGGAATGTTGTCCGCGGTTCAACACAATAAAAGGGGCACGCAGTGTCAGCGTGCTTATGCACGTGCTTTTTTAACTTGCATTATTGCAGAGATCCAGGAACTCGTTTCCATGATCAATCAAATCGTGCCTGTCGACGCTGTCAAGTTTGAGATCGAGTGGGAGGGGATCAAGGTGGATCGATAAGATTGCACTTATTTGTTCACTAGAACTTGACTCAACCATTGAAGATCATCCATCAGAATGTCTATACAGCAATGAAACACACTTCAAAGTTGGAGCTTTCCTACACTGGTTCTAAGGATTTTGCAAACTCATCCCCAATCACGATAAGGAGCCTTCCCGCTTTTTGGAAACGAAGGCTGTGGAAGGTGGTAATGGGAGTGGGGGACTCTTTCAAACGGCCTTTTTGCGTTCCAGATGTGAAGTTGACCGGTAAGCGCAAACAAACACTCGCATCAGGTGTGAAAAAGTTTGCTGTCCAGATAAATCGTCCCCGGAGGTGTGTGTGAGTGTGTGTGCTGGAACTGCGTGCACAACCTTGACCACGTGGGTGCTCTAGCGGAAAAAGATAGCCACTGTATGCAAAGCGTTTATCACTATCATGTGCTATCCGCGTGTGGTTGATGAATCGCGCTAGAAGACCTAGAATGACTATCCCCCTTTCTTCTGTTTCTCGCGATCTAAATAAAGCCCTACCCTAGCATCACCGTAGGTACGTACTACCGCAACCATTCTCGGTGTCGCGTCATCATCCACGAGACGCAACGTCCGGCTCGTACCGGTATGCGCACGTTGATAAATAACTCGCGTGCGCCTGTCAACGGCGGGCGCACGACGAAAAACGTGCGCGTGACAGACACAATTGGAGCGGCGGCGACCGTACGGACGCGTCTTATCGCCGTCGTTTTATTTCCGTACGGCTCGCGTACGATCAGCTGTTCACGGGGGGCTCGTTGTGTTGGGGTCGCGCACACACCACAAACGTCACGATGAGTAATGCACATGTGCTAGATAACGGTCGGAGTATTTGGGCGTGCGCAGTCCCCCGGGCACGCACATTAACACCACCTCGACCCAACCCGCGCTGGTTGGTGGTTAGTGGCGCGATAAGATTAAACGCTTTCTTTTGCAGCCAGCAGGTTTAATGGCCGCTCTTCTTTTTTAAGACACTTTTTTTCCCCCTGCAAAAGCTGCCTGTGGTATGAGCTCACAGTGTAAAGCTGATGATGGCGCACAATTTTCGATTGGAGGATTTCTTTACTCATCCATTGCATAATGAAGATGTCCAGAACGTTCTGTACTTGGTCCAGAATCGTCTGTCTTCGGAGAGAGGTTCTAATCGGTGTCCTCCAAACTGTTGCCTTGGCAATGATCTCCTCGGTGAGAGAATCGTTGTCAGGCGAATAACTTACCAGCTGACTTTATTGAAGCCGTCGTTTGGGTCACGTATCGGGAGGGCCTGTAATTAATATTAATCAAGCAAACGGTCCAACCTCCGCACGCTCGTGTTATCGGGACACTCCGGGCCGAACGGGGAAGTGCATCGCCTAACCTTCTGACCTTCGGCCGGCGACTTGATTGTCGGCTTCACCACCGATTCCGATGCCTAATGGGCAATAGCAACAGCACGCCAGAAAGATATATAAGCGGACGCAGAATATTCAATTCGATGCAAACATAGTTACACCCCAGTTTTCTCTCTCTCTCTCTCTCTCTCTCTCTCTCTCTCTCCCTCTCTTTGACTTCATGTTCACGGTTGATTAAAACTTCTCCTATTCTCGTGCTATTGACACAGGCAATGGACCAAGCGGTATATCACTGTCGTACATGCTGGCCGGCCACTGGCCCTACTGGTTACCGGAGAAGGCGGAGAAGCATCCGGATGAGCTGCTGCGGGCACGGCTAAATTATTACGACTCCAAGAAAAGTTTGGTCGAGCACGATCTGTTCAGTTTGGCCGATGGGCTGGAAGGACGTAGCACAAATCCTGTCTCTCTGCTGGTGAGTAGATCCTCCAGACTCCAACACAATGCGATTTTTTCCCGAAAGGAGCTAAAGTAATTCCACTTCTCTTTCAGTTGGACAGTTTGCAGCATCCGTGCGCAGATTTGGGAATGGATCTACCATCGATGGTCGAGTACCGGTATCATCCCGAAAAGGAGGTAAGTGTGTCCGCGCCCTACTTGAAACCCGTTGATGTCATCGCGCTTATCTGCGTGTCCTGGATTGTGTTTCCTCTCCCCCATCCCCTTTATCCATGGGGGTGGAATTGTGTTGTATAAGTGAAATTGATTTTCTATACCTTCTAATCTCACCGTCACCGCATCGCGGCACATGACTTGAGTGAGTGCGAGTTTGCGATTGTAATGCTATCATAAATCGCTGCTGCTGCTGCCGCTGTGTCTTATCGTCACGCATCGATCGTCCACAGTCGGGCGGTTAAATATTTACCTATCGCTTTGGCTTGTTTTTTTTTCTTCTTGTTGTTCCCGATGAATAGCGGGAAAATAAAAACCACCCTCCAAACGTAGTCGTCATCATCGAAGCGTAATTGAAATCGAAACCATCGATGTCATGGAATTTTCCCACCGAAGAAGGGTGGTGCGACGATGGCAGGGGCGGTTTAACTATCTGACACCGAATTTATAATCACTATTCAAATATTAGCAGTTTAGTACTCTCGGTTGGATGATAAAACGATGGGACACACACTAAACAACGTGCTCAGTATTTATCGTTTGAAGTGTGTGTGCTTTTGGAGAGATAGCAGGTGTGGGTGAATCATGCCGTTTCGATTTTATTATGGTTAATCATAACGGTATCTAATATAATTGCGGATGATGGGAAAATTGAATTTTATTTTATGTAGTTTAGGATTTTAAATAAGGCCGTTAATACTCATCATTTGATCCTTCCTTCTATCGAACGATATAGCAGCTCTTAATATAACACATCAAATGGGTCCCACCAATTACAGAGCATGATCATGCCATCGGGGCATAAATGCGAAAGCCGTCAATCTTCAACACGGCAGGACTGGGGTTCAAAACCCATCCAGATTGTTTCCCTGTACGCAGGGCTGACTACTGGTGAAGTCACAGAAAACCAGCATTGCAGAAGGCCGAGATCTCTCGAGGTTGTAGTGCCAAGGAAGAAGAAGTTGGGAAATTTGAATTTTGCTCTATGTAGTTTAGGATTTTATAGAAGTTTGGGAGGCCGGCAAGGGTCGTTGATACTCATCAACTGTTCCTTCCTTCTTTCGAACGATGGCTTTGGTGATTTTTCCCACCCAGCAGCTCCTAATATAATACGTCCAATGGGTCCCACCAATTACAGAGCATGATTAAGAGGGGGTATCGTTAGGGCCAAGTAGCAGAAGAAGAAGATTCGTTGAAACAATTTCCCCTGAAATGAACGCACTGGCAAGCATCGCTGCATACTAAAATGGTGCATGCAGCATTTAAAACAAGCTTAAAGTTTGTCCAGTGTTGCTCATCTCCGTCTTCTCTCCGTCTTCCAGTAATAACAATTGCGCTATCTCCACCGTGTGTACCGAGGGTCCCCCTATCATGCTGTACACGCCACTGAGCAATGTTTATGCTCGATTTGATATGCAAACGCGGCTGATTCCAGGGGGGCTCGTGAATCGATATTGAAATGAGGCTTACGGCTAAATCCAGCTGTACCGTAGCGTTCCTTCGGGGCGATGTGAGTGCTTAATTGAACGCGTGCAATAATCCACCTGACGAAGAATCGCGTTGCGGACACACTCACTGGATGACAATTTTTATGTGGAACAATTTGCAGTCAATTGTTTGCGTTTGAAATTGCTTCATGGTCGCTTTTTCCCCGCGGCAAGAAGTAACACACGTGCCGGGAAAAGTTTTGCGTGTGAAGTTGACCATTTAGTAAACGATGCATAAAATTCCTGCTAGCATAGCAGTAATATGTTGCGTTGTTTTATTTGGCCCAAACCGTTTGGCACACGCCACGAAATCAGTTCGTTGCTAGTAAGCTACCGCCAAATTCAAATCGCACACATTAATTCAATATTTTC
Source organism: Anopheles stephensi (assembly GCF_013141755.1). Classification (NCBI taxonomy): domain Eukaryota; kingdom Metazoa; phylum Arthropoda; class Insecta; order Diptera; family Culicidae; genus Anopheles; species Anopheles stephensi. The sequence continues at coordinate 17,715,887 of NC_050202.1, read as the reverse complement.
CCACCTGTTCATCATTCATCCGGGAAGTGTAAACAGAACGCGACCGTACTAAACGATCTTTCCTCTTTCATCGCTTGCAGATTGACCATCTCGTGCTGGGACGTGGACCACCTGGCGGTTCCTGGCATCGGATGGATCCGAACCTGCGTACCCTTTCGCTGGCCGCCTGGATGTCACTGCCCGGTTTGCCGTTCGCCGAATGGGAATCACGCCATCCGCCAACGGTGGAAGCTGCTGCTGCCGAATCGCCGGTTGTTCAACCGCTGTGCGCTAGGTGTAGCGAGCTGGCAAAGCGCACCAAGCGTAACGGACAGAAAGTGCCCTTAAGCAGGTGTAGCAAATGTTATCGCAACGGAACGCACACGGACGGAAACAATAACACGGGCGGTGCGGAAGCCAATGCGGTCCCGCGGGAACAGCAGCACGGTGACGGTGGCAATGTGGTGGCCGTGCTGGACGAACGCAGCGGCAAGGTGAGCGTGAAGTTGCTCTGTCCGCCGCGACGAAATCTTTCGCTGAAGCGGCAAGTTTCGAAGGAGGTCGAAACGCGCGCCCTAATATCGAGCGTCGCCCAGTACTACGAAAGCTACGTGACGGAGATGGGTTTGGCGCGGTACTTTATGAACGACACGATCGTGACGACGGTGGTGCCGTTGGATGGGAAGTGTGAGGCGTCCGGTCTTCCGGAACGCTTCCGGAACGGGCGATGGATCGTTGCTGGGTAAGTTATTCTACTAGCTCGATGGTGGTTATGTTAAAAGATGTTGCTAAATCATGCATTTTCTTTCGAATTCCAGATTTAACCGAACGACAAACAAACGGTTTACGGTGGTGTGTAACAATCTTGTGCTAGCGAATGGTGCTTCCGATCTCGCCAACCGGTTGGGCGTTAAGGGAGAAGGTTTGGAGATGCCTTGGGTAAAGTACGAACTGCCCCATCTTGAGCGTGCGTTGGAAAGGTACGATGATCACGGACGCACGCAGCTGAAGCCGGTGTTGATCGTTGGTGCTGGGCTGAGCGCAGCCGATGCCGTCACCATTTGTCGATCTTCCGGCATTCCTGTGGTGCACGTGTACCGTAGCCGAACGGCCGGATTGGATAAGATGCTACCCGGGAACGTTTATCCCGAGTACCACGAGGTGCACAAAATGATGAAGGATTCTAACCGGAAGCATGAACTGTACACTCCGCTACCCGAACACACGATAGTGGATCTTGCGATCGGTGGAGATTCACGGCGCGTTACAGTACAACACCTAAAGACGGGCGAGCGGCGTGAGCTGGATGTGTCGTACTGCGCCATACTGATCGGATCACGGCCCGATCTACGATTCATCTCGTCGATAACCAAAGGTACGAACCAAACGTCGGACGCACCATGCCCACCGGTGGTCCTCATTCCCTGCCCCGATTCGGAAACGGAGGATGAAACGGCCCTGAACCATTGCTTCGGCCGCCAACCCGTCCAACCGCTCACGATGTGGATGTTTACGGAGCAGCTGCTTTCCTCGTGTCTCGGCCGGAAGCTGTACTGGCTGAAGAACATGTGTGCCAAATGCAAACACATCAATCTCACCGATAAACCTCGCCACAAGCAACGGTACAACTCGGTGCTCGGTGCGACTCACGCCGGTCACTGCCAGCATCAGCAGGAGGAGAAACCCGCTTCGAACCTAACCGCCGCCACCGGCATGGGACTCGGCGAGGATCCAACGAAACCGATCGACTGCAAAAACAATCCGATCGATGTGGACAAATACACGAACGCGGTGCTACGAACGCCACACGCCGGACTGTACGCGATGGGACCACTGGTGGGGGACAACTTTGTGCGCTTCATACCGGGCGGTGCACTCAGCATTACGGCCGCACTGCACAAGCACACCGAGAACGATTGAACGAGTGTCCGTCCTGTGGCACGGATGGTCGAGTAAGTGTTGCGGAACGCATTATCGATTGACGATTGGGTAATCGATTGACGACTCCTGTTAATTGGTGGGGGATTTTAATTTTGGACTACCTGTCCCGCGACCACGCCCCGGTGGTTTCATTGTCCAAAATAGGGTTCAAGGGGGCTCCTGAATGTGGGCGCAAAAATTGACAGGATAAATTTGTTAGCATCAACACGGTGTGGCCCATCAACTTTAAAGCCACCTTCAGGGCGGACTGACTGTAATGTTGGAAGGTTCTGCCTTTTTTAGGGTGAGGTTAGGTTGGCCTGCCGTTTGCGATGAACCCCGTTGGCGTTTGATTCATTTGAACGGCTTCAAACGATTAGAAGGCGTCGAACGTCACGATTGCAAATTTGGTGAGCAACAATTCTTCACCATTAAGCGATCAAAAATGGAAGTGCTGTTGATTCAGCCGTGTACAGTATTGTTTTTTTTTTTTTTTTTGTAGCTACGCACCATCTAATATGTTTTGTACGCGCTCGGGATTTTTAATTTTTTTTTGTTTTACTGTTGTTTGTATCAATCAAAGGAAGATTGTTAGTGTGTGTTAACGCAACCGATTGAATAGTGCGAATCCTTAACGGTTTTTTCTGTGTAAACGATTTAAAAATGATCGCCATTTTTAATAAGCGACTCTTTATGTATCCTTTTTAATAATGTTGTTTCGGAAGAAAAAAATCTACACACTGTATCCGGGAAAGCAATAACCCAACATTCCCAGCCAAGTATGCCCTACAAATACTCTTACGATTGCACTAAGATCCACTCCATGAGTTAGGAATTGTTACTAGTACGGTACGGTACGGTTACCTCCCGAAACTAATGCCCGAATAATAGCAAAAGTACAAGTTAAAACAAACAATGGCATGCTGTTCTGTTGCCATCATTCGTTCTACACATATTCACCATCCACATCCACGCTTTAAGGACGGGCGAGGCCACTCCGCCATTTTGTTTTTAGTACACACTTATCGGTCTGTGATTTAGTTTCGCTTTACTGAATATAGAGAGTTTTTTTTGTTGTTGCTGTGTTAGATAATTTATTTTCCTGCCCCATCCTCAGCACGGTCACCATCCCCATGGGCCGTATGCACATCGAACCACACCTATCCCCAAATACGATCGACAACGTAGACGATCGATTGGAAATGATATTGCTTTACACTGACACCACACGTCCGTACACCTTTCTGACCTCACTGGTTCGTGCGTTCGCCCCCTCGCTGGGGGTGGCTGATGACGCGTTGTTGTTGGGTTGCGTTGGAGATAGAAGCGTTTGGAAAGTCGTGGTAACGAAATCACGAACCACTTTCGTCCGTAGTATCGTACTGCCATTGTAGTTTCTTTTTTTTTTTGTTGGTCTCGTTTCTCTATCAACACGACACACGGAACCTAAGTCTGCCTTAGCCCTCGTCGCAATCGCTAGGAAGGGGTCGCTGTAGTGGCTGGCCTCCTAGCTCATTGCGGCTCATACTTTTGTAGTTGATAAATTCAAGTTAGCTCGCGAGATGTACACACAAATATCTATCGCAAACGTTTTGCTACTGTAGTACGCAAAAACATACTTTGAACTTGTCTTTGAACCTCGTCTCTCATTCGCTTGCCGTTCGTTCGTTCGAGATATTACTATGTATATTATTCTTATTACTAATAAGTCAGAACCCTCGCGCGGACTCGCGCCTCGTTGAAACACTGTATAATCACCGAAAACAAAGTTGTTACCGACTGCTGTGTAACCATTGTAACGAATGTAACAGAATTTTAAAGTAATGTTACGTTCGCCCCAGGTCGGTAGAGCACACCCAGGTTGGAGGTTTGCAAGTAGTAGCTGACAAGCTGACGGAGTACTAGCTGAGAGAGAAAGAGAAGGAGAGTAGTAGAGAGCGCGAGTGCGTGCGTGAAATATGAACAAACCTAGTAGCAAGAGGCAAACAACCTAGAGACTGATCTTTGTACGTTTTAGAACACTATAGTCTAGGAGCACACGGTTAGGAGTTGCGCCATTTTCTTTCTCGCCATATCCTCGTAAGCCGTAGCGGTAACTGCTATCCTTTAATTATTTTTACTCAAAAACCCCTTTTTCGTTTTGAATCCATCAACAAGCACAGTTTGTAATAGGGGTCCGCTATGGTCCCGGTTGGAATGGATGTGTGTTTGAACAATTCATTAACTAAAACAAGGTAGACTTAAAGTCAAATGCATACACGACAGCTGGCATAGGCAACAAGCAAAGAAACCAACAAAACCTGATACTACCATTACTACTACTACTATTACAACAACAACTACTACTACTACTACTACTACAACTACTATCATAAACTCTCGTTTAACAATTTTGTACATAGGTATAACGTTACTTAAATTGTATGGTGCGTGCAGGTGTGCGTGTGAAAGAATGTTTCGTATTGCCAATAATCCTTTTTTCTTATTGTAGAGAGAAAATGATAGCATTAATAGGAGGAACACACCAACACACGCACACACACGCTGGGGGGAAAACCCCGCGCAAGGAACACAACAAAAAACCCAGGAACGCAAATCAAAAGTTGTGCGAATCAAAAAACACACACACATTACGTCTGTGCGTGAGATTGTTACGTTTTATTCTTCTTTTATGGAAAGTTGAAAATATAATGCAAAAGAAAAAACCACCAATGAAAAACTTTTTGTTAGGTTGTGCATCGAAAGTCTTGGAGCAAGGATATCCGAAAACTTAGCTTACAGCTTCCGAAAAGGATTGATAAACTCGATTCATGAGCACGTGCGAAAGTCACTAGATTGCTGAAAGCATTGCCATTCCTCGCCAGTATAGCCCAGGTTTTGGGTCTGTGGAGTCCTCCGTTACAGGGCACATAAGGTTGCATTGTCCCTTGTTGAGCTCCTCATCGTGGCTATAGTATGAACGAATCCTCAAAACAATTTCACCTTCTATTTAATTATCCTTGCTGCAATTTACCAGATGAATCGGTTCGAAAAAGTACGACAAATGAACCAGAGTAAACCTCTACTTCATCATCTCACATCTAGAGGGCGCTCTCTCACTCATAAAGGCTGCGTGCAACATGCTCGCATGGGTGGCTGGCTTGTACACAACTTCTGGATGTAATTTTTGAAATTTGAAAGCTGTCTACCGTTAAAGTGTGAGCAACACTGTTAAATCTGAATCGTATTTTGAGGTACAGAAACAGCAGGAAATTCTTGTGCAACGTGGAGATCATGACCAAACTGAATGATCGTCGAACGAGACTGAAACAGTTCACTTTCCTGAACCAGTATGGCCATGTAGACGACAACTGATTATCTTGACTAGTTAACCGAGCAAGTGTGAGCTCACTGGCACCCTTTTAACTGGGTGCAGTTGAGAAAATCGTCTGACTATTCGATATTTATCATTTTCTTCGTGATTTCTCCTTGATTCCTATTTGCTATTTCCTTCTTTCTAAACTTCTCTACATTCAATGAACTGTGACTATTGGAGTGCGGACGGTAACGGATATGGTTAAAAGTCACAATATTTTAAAACAAATTGTAAAACAAATATTAATTATGAGTCTAGGCAATAATTTAAAGATCCAGCTCGATCCTGCTATTTCAAGGCTTCTTACTTACTTATCCGACGCCGCAACCACTTCGAGGTCTTGGCCTGCTACAACAATTCTCGATACCGCTCACGGTCCAGCGCCTAAAACACAGTTTGAACTGAAAAGAACTTCACGGGCTGGGTCGTCCGGTGTCATTCCCATGACAAGACCAGCCCACCGGAGCCTGGCGAGTCTGAGGCGAAGAGGATGTCCACTAAGAGAGCTTCATGAAGAGTCTATTTCATAAGGGCTAGCTTGAAAACTGTTCCTACTAATTCTCCCTAACCTTCACTCGTTACTCGCCAGAAAAAAAATCACACGATGCGCTCAAGTGTCAAAAGGTGTCATCCATATTAATTAAAACCCTCTCCGAAGTCCATCATCTTCCCATGCACAGCAATGCGCTTGAGAGAATCAGTCTCCATCCCCTTCTGTAGCGCAATTGCCACACTCGTCAAGAACAATTGCACCGTACATTCTATCGCACGAAATCGAGAGTAATCGTCACCCATTTGGCTTGTTTGTTAGCTTTTTGAACTCTGCCCAGCACACACACACACACACACACACACACACACACATCTCGCACAGGCCGCTCCAAATCCTATTTCGGTGCGAAAGATGAAGCAACTATGATATCATTCTCATTACCAAACCTGGCTTGCAGCAGCTTCCGCCGCTCACATGTGTCTCATGAAGATGGGGGCGAAAAAATGGTTCTTTCTTCGCTCCGGAACCGATTCTTTTCGCCTGTCCCGCAAGAGACAGGACTCACTCATACACCTCCGCCACCATCATCATCCCGAGGCCTGACTAAAGACTTACCGGGGAATGGGAAAAAGTTTTTTGGAAGTTGGATCGCTTTTTGATTTTATAATAACAACATCACCCGATGGCATCGGTGTCGGTGTGCCAAAACGAAATGGAAACACCCACACGCCAACAACTGGCCTGGTCGGTTGGTTGGTTGGTTGGTACTAAAATTGGACACAATTCCGTTCCAGTTTTCTGGCCATAAAAGGGTGGTGGGGCGGGGAGGCAATCGGGCCTTATGGGATGTGATATAATTATGGCGGCTGAAGTCATCTTTTAGAGTCGTGGAAAATTATTTCGCAAGGTAGTTATAAACTTAGCCCCTGGAGACCATATGGTCAGGAGGCTTCAAGGGGCCGTTGACGCAAACTTCATATAAGTACAAGAAAGTTTTAGAGATTTTTTAAACTATTTATCCTTAATACACTTACAACATCCCAAGATAGCCTCAAGCAAAGTATAGATCCTTTGAATGTCCTTGATCGAGCAATTCAATAACCAGGTGATCTTGTCAGTATTAGGACAAGTCACCTCAGAAATTATCTCAAAAGAGTGCTTGAAACCCCCTGAAAGTAAACGATCTCTCAGTGGGTTTTGCTGATTAGTTCGAATATTCCAATATGTCCTGAAAAATGGCTAATTCATGTCCATAACCCTGTCGTGCGTCTGCGACTAACTCATCTATGTCCATTTCATTCACAAAATCCATCTAAAGTACCCACATTAGTCAACATTTTTTTACTTGCTTCACTTCAAACACACCCTCAAGCACCTATCCACCATGGCCTGGCTCCACTTATGAATGACATTCCGACCGTAGGCCATATATTCAACCTGTCGATCACCACTGCCCTCAGCCCGGCGCACTGATCATTATCGTTCGATCGATCAAGATAGTTATTGAATAGCACGAGAAGGGGTCAGACTCGCCATTTCCCCTCCCCCACCAAAGTACAGGCGCGTACACCGACACGCATCACCCACGCGTACACTTAATCCAACTGGGCACCAAAGAAAGGTACCGGCCACTGACGGGGGCGTCAGGGTCATTACGGCACTGGACCATGGTTGGCACCCGTTGGTTGTGGTGGTGATTACCTAGCCGAGGTAATATAATCCCAGGTCGCAATATGCGGATTTAGTACCCCCTTCCCCCCAACGCCCGAAGATGGCGCGACTCTCCTCCACATGATTTATGTAGACAGTTCTTTTCGGTCACTTTTTGGTGTTTTTTGAGGTGCAAAAATTTCTTGGAGGCTTCTGCCCAACCGGCACACCAGCCGCAGTCCCCACGTGTTTTGTGTGGAGGCAAGCTTTTTTTTCGCACACTGGCGCCGTGCCAATCAACGCACGGCCAGGCGTGCACATTGAGGGTGAGTCGAGCTAGGGATGATGATACTGGGCGATTACGAAGTTTTGTCCAATTGCCAGATGTGTTTGCACACGTGAATTGAGGTCAGTTTGGTGGGTGGCGAGTGGATGTGTGCACTTACATGGCGCCAGTGGGTTCGGCATAGGCTAAGGGATTCAAAGGGACATAATGGTGGACAAGTAGGTGTGTGTGTTTCCCATAGGGCATTCGTAAGTCAATAATTTGCCCCAAGAAACTTATTACGCGTCAGTGGATATGATAAAGCACTGAACAAACGCTAAGCGTGTTTGTAATTAGCGTAATTAGTGGACAGCCATATCCGGCTTCAAGGGCGATATGGAGTGCTTATGTAGTGTCGTTTAGCACATACAAAACGTTCTTTGACGATGTTATAGGAGCAATCAATTTGGTTTGGTTTACATAAATAATAGATATGCAGAAACTGGATTATTAGTGTATTTTATAACGACCACAGGATGGCTCCATATTACTCAAAAAATTGAGTACACTGTTTACAATTGGTAGTAGCCAAGTATCCTTTCAGAAGAGGCCACAGAGAAGAGCAACTTGAGAATTCCAGTAGCACTTTCTTCTGAACTATATCACTTAATGCCATCTTAAAATATTAGACAGATTTTAAAGATGATGCATGCGACGGCCCTGTGCCCTAGCGATCTACAAAGTCTGGAAAACCCTTCAGTGTTGTAGAAACCCTTGTGAACGAAACAGAAAGGTACGAGAACAGCAAGTCTTTTTGGCCTTACAATTATTCTACTCCTCGTTCTTTTCTATACAATTCATTTATAACAACTTAGAGTTGTTCGATTTCATCATACTTAGCTCTTAGATTATCTTATGTCTATGACTTAGGCCTCTAATAATCTAATTTTTGCTCTTTTGATTAATATTGTCGGGTTTATCATACTTGTTCATACTTTTTATATTTTTTATATTAATTTGTATATTTTAATGTTGTATTTTTTGTCTTCTCTACTGAATTGTCTTAGACTTTACTTATTTATTATTTAAAAATATTATTTAGATAATGTGTTAATTTATATTTTTTCAAGTCTTATATCAATTTTCTCTCTCTCTTCTTGGCTTAACGATCTCTTAAAGTGTCATGCCTGTCATTTTTGGCTTCTTCTTTTTTCGTAGCACTACAACCTCGAGAGGTATCATCATATCGGCCTGCCACATGTTCTGGTGACTTGATTTAACCCGTAGCAAAGTGATCTGCCGGATGGAATGTGAAGCACGGCGCCGTTATCACCTCGACCACCGGACCGTCGCCATTTCTGGCTTATTAGACTTAATGCTACCACGTAGCTGGATAGATAGTGGGAAGATGTCCTCACTACGGCGGGAACGGTCCGGAATGGGATATTACCAACGTGCAATATGTGATTATTTAAATCTAATAATTATTGAGATATTCATTTACCACTATCAACCTTCAGAATTGTACAGTGAATTGAAGTCTAATCCCTATGCATTAGAACTGATCGAACCAACTGGCGCTCTAAAGTTCGCTCTTGTACACCAGAAGTGATGCGCGTTCCTACATGAACGTTACAGGTACGTTCCGTTCCTTAGAAGGAATGATCTCAACTAGGTTCGATATTTTGAACCTGGTAGGTCCAGAGAACTTGGTGAAAGGAACGAGCCTGTCAAAAGGAAAGTCCCTGACAAATGGGACAAAACCCCTCTCCTCCAGTTAACCTGCCAGTTCCTTTCAGTTCCTTTTCCAAAAGAACTCAGAACCGTTCCGGTCCTTTTTTCTGAATAGTCTCATCACCAATCAAAACCGCTTAAGTAACTACAGCTCTTAAAAGACAAAAAGGGATACATGACAATAATTTTCCATTAAAAAAGAGAAAGAGAAAAGAGAGAGAGATAGAGAGAGAACTAAAAGTATCATTTCATTTGAGATCTCATAAGGTAATATTCCAATGCCTCTTAAAAGCTGAACGATTCAGTTCAGGCTACTACTAAGTGAAGCCGTAAACAATCACATAAACAGCAATGATTCAATTATGCTAATACAAAACTATTGAGCGATCCAGTAGCTCCGTCCCACCATCGATCGATCGGTCAGTGATCGGTAACGGTCCGATCAGAGTTAACGATGTGCTAACGTCTACTTGGGAAGCCCACCAGATTATTGGGAACGGGTAAAATACTGCCACAGAATACCGTTTTGAATATGTTAATTCAAATTTTATAACATCTCAGACAGATGATTTCCATTTTTCCTTGACTCTCGTGATGCGTAGAGAGAGGGAGAGAGAGAGGGATCGCCCAACTTGTCACAAACACCAGGAAAGCGAGTCTTGAAGATCGCTTTGCTCCAGCTAATATTTGCGTTTGAAAAAGCAATTAGCAAAGAGATGGCTCACGCCTTGCCCTGTGTACCAGTTCGATCGATGTCGCAATGGTTGGGGAGGCAGTGTTCGCTCGTTTCCGAACCAGGTGACATGTGGGTTCTTGATGGTGACTTCCCTCCTTGCTGATAGGTTGGCTGTGATTTCAGTGCTCGTTTGCTGGCCATACTTTCCTGCCCGTTACACAGCCCGTGTCCCCAGCGTTAGGTACGACAATAAATTAGTCAACAAAAGGTAAGGTAAAAGTTGGCTTTTACTGGGGGGACGGGCGAAAAGGTTCGATATCGCTTCACCCCGGAATTGGAGAAACTTGTCGAGCGATCCTCGAAACAACTCCCCCCACCCCCCCGCAAAAAAAAACAACAACCACCCCAAAACAATAAGGCCATCGGACTCTCGAACCGGCCAGCCAGCTTTCAGGTGAAGGTGAAGAATTTCCGAGAGCACCAACCTCAGGTTTACCAACCAAAAAAACCAAAACCCTCGCGTACAACCCTTACCGGTTGACTGATTCGCTAAACTAGGTCTCTCGCGCGGGTACAGGCTTCTCGGCAGCGAACACCAACACAGCATCGTTCGCGGTGGAAAATGCAAGGCACCACGGGGTTGTGCCTTACACGCTCACACACAGTACGCACCAGGGCTGGTCCCTCTGTCGGTCGGTGGTTTTGGGGGGTGACGGCTGATAGCACCGGGCCGAAACTGGCTATCGGGTTCACCTGAAATAAAACGTTTACCGCAGGCACCGAACGCCTGGGTGTGTGTGAGTACGAGCGTCTTTCGGTGGCTTCTCCGCAGGTTCGCCGCGCGGTCCATTGATTGATATGTGCATACATTTCGATTCAGTAACGCCGGACCGTGCCGGGTGGGAAGATGTTTTCTTGTCGTGGCTCCACAACCGTGTCGGCGGTGATCGCCCTGGTACTGTTAGGCGCGCCGCTAGCCGAACCCTACCGGGACGGTAAGTTTGGGGCCCGCGTCGTCGGTCGCATCCGCGAGCGACGGTTGGAGCGCATCCAGCAACGTCAGCGAGCGCTGATCGCGTCCAATGAAGCATACAGCGATTACTCCCTGGATGAGGTGCGAGCGGCGTTCGAGAATGGGACCGATTACGAGATGAATCCGGATGCCTCGGCGGAGGAAGTGCGTCGACCTCCAGTCATACCGCCCGCACTGCTCGAAGCCCTCAAACCCTCCTCCCGGCGGACGATGTTCGAGGGAAAGATCATATTCCGGTTCTACCATGGGTAAGTCACGCGCACGGCGTAGGCGCACTTCACGAAAAAGTGAATGCTCGTGTAGGACGCAACAATCGGGTTACACGGTTACACCTTCTTCCAGCGGCAATCTCACCAAACAGACCACGCTGAAAGACAACGATCGGCTGCTGAACGGTACCGACTGTTCGCCGGACGAACCGTTCGCACTGATCGTGCACGGTTGGCGCGAGAACTGCTACGAGGTGCCGTGGGTGTTGGAGTTGCGCGAGAACCTGCGCCATCATCGGGGTGGGTGCGTGGCCTGCATGGACTATTCTTCCTTCTCGAGCGGTGGGTACGGCGGGCTGGTCGGTGTGTTCCGGGACATCCGCGACGTACTGCTGCACTTCTTGCTGCAGCTCCGGTACGAGGGCGTCCAGTACGAGCGAACGTACCTGTTCGGGTTCAGTTTCGGTGCACAGCTATCGCTGGACGTGGGCAATCGGATTGGCGGCCAGGAGCTGGAAGCGATCGATACGTGCGATATGGCGGGACCGGGCTTCGATACGGATCGGGCGTTTAAGCAGAATGATTTCCGAACGGCAGCGAAAAACGTCCAGTGTATACACACGAGCATCGACAAGGGTACGAAGTTTCCGAACAAATGTCACCAAAACTGGCGGATGGGACAGTGTGGATTAAGGCAGGCGGCTGCGGGACCACCACCGCTGGGATCGCACGGGCTATGTCCGGTGTTTTACAACCTTGCGTTTAAGTACCAGTTCCTGGCCCAACCGAAACCGGCCGAATGTTTGTCGCTCAGTGAGATGGCCACCTATCCGCGCAACTACCGGATGGGATACATGGAGACAAGAAAGAGGTAACGTCAAGGACCCTGGGGCGATGGTTGTTCTGGTATCTGACTCTCGACTGTTTCAACTTGTCTTTCGCAGTGAGGTACGTGGCGAACTCTTCGCCCAGACCTCGGACGTGTACCCGTACACGGTGTTTACCAACCCGTACAACATATTCGAGTATGGCTTCTAAGACGGTATGGATGGAGGCGGATAGATCTACTCCAAAGACAAGCACAGGTAATGTCACACTGGAGAGCGAGACCGACAAAAAGCATTCTACCCAACCCAGGTGCCAATTTAAGGATCCAGTGCCAAGCTTTTAATGGTCGTTGTACACACTCTGCTGTGTAGGAGGTCTTTGCTTTTACCTCCCAAAAACCTTCACATTATGGAGCTGGTGCGGAGTAGTACAGCGGACCTGGTTGAAAGAACCCAATGAGCTTGCAGACACGAGGGAGTATATTTCCTTACTCGTAAGTCTGACACAGTTGATTGTTTTACTTTTATAGCCCCTAAGTATTGATGAAATAAACATTTTACCTCATATTTAATACCCGTAACTGATCCAGCCCATTGTGTGTCTTCGCCACCTGATTATTTTCGCCCTTTTTCGCCTACTACGATGACTTTTAAGTATCTGCCCCGGTTTGCTTTTCGCCTTGACGTCTTGTAAATTGGTTTCGCCGGTGCCGGTGAGGACGTCATGCCGTCTCGGTGTTTGCTGATTCGATAACAGATCACACAAACGCACAAGTGGTAGGTTAGTAAGCTACCGGGGCAAATGGGTGGCTTTTATGACGCTTGTTTGTCTTTATGTACCGTAATTGCTTCAGTTAGCTCTACGAATGGGCGTGTTTTTTTTTTTGCTTTACTTTAGAAAGCAGTTGTCCACACCGTCAACCGGTGACGGTAGAAAGGGCGATAACGAAATTATGAAAAGTGGCCCGGACAGTAACGAACGAACATTAGAGATGGTAATCGAGCGGTTGCGGCGGAAAAGTAGATCAGTTGTAAGATTAGGGAAGCGGAAAGCAACACTGCCAAAAACAAACGCTTCGCAAAAGATGCTTCTAATTGGCTGGGGTTTCCTTTGCTCGGCTGATTTTCATTGATTATTCGGTACGAAACGATCGTTAAACGTGTCGTATAACAAACACGTTATACACTTGGCGAGTGTATTTAGCTGCGGCTTTACGCTGAAATGAGACCCCGTTAAGGTAGTTAACGTTAGCCAACTCAGGTAACTCAAGTAAGTTTTATATATCCTATCAATTATATCCAAGAAATTGAAGGGTCCCGGGATGAGGCACACTTCAATGGTCTCAATGGTTTATGCGGTTAGCAAGTGAATGCCACTGTAAGAGTCTTTATTTTTTCTCAACGTTTTTTATGATCCCTGTAGAATTCTCATCCAACTACGGTGGTATGCATTAAGTCTAGTAAGCCAGAAATGGCAGGCATAACCTAAGAAGTCATTAGAAGAAGACCTTAAGAAGCCAAGAAAAAAGAGAGAGAGAGAGAGAGAGAGAGAGAGAGAGAGAGAGAGAGGTAATATGGATATTCGTTCTTCGTCAGGCTCTTCCTCGCCGTATTCCTAGTAGGGATATTCTTAGTACTAGAACTTTATTTTTGATTAAAAGATAAAGGACTCTTGGAATGGCCCGTAGGAAGAGGTGACAGAGGCACCAATCTTCACACAGTAGACCCGGGGTTCAAATTCCATCCAAACCGTCCTGACTTGACTATCAAACTATGGGGCATCATTAAGATGCTAGATGGACCTCTTACAGGATGGGATCTGGGGTTCTGGGAATGAGTCTGGTCAGAAATGGCAGTCATGACCTAAGAGACGCTAGGCCAAGAGGATAGATAGGTTAAGGACTCTGCTAAAACTAAGTGTACAACATCACTAGTTATGTACCGAATGATCCCAACCAGGGGTAGCACCCGACACCCCTTGTCCCGTGTTGTCTAAAGATGCTCCAGAGCATCAGCGTATTTCCTTCCTTTTTCTTGGCCCTGCAACCTCGAAAGGTCTCGGACCAGCCGTTTCTGACTTTCTGTGACTTGGTTTTTACGCGTAGCTTGATAGTCAAGTCCTGTCTACGGGGAGGCGGTCTGGATGGGATTTGAACCCCGATCCTGCCGTCTGATGACCGGCACCGCTATTGCTTCGATTACCGGACCGCCCCCCGTACTTCCTTATACTTCAGGAATGTCACACTCATGAGGTTTTTTTCTTGGACAACGAGCCAGCAATCTTTTCTTACTAGGCATCCAGTGCGGATCACCCCTTCACACAAACTCGCAATTAGTTTTAACAAAAAACAACTTAACAAATTTTAATTTAATATAATTAAATTCTCTAAAAGAGATTTGTTTCTTTGACAATTTCATCAGCTCTTAAAGTTCAAGTTAATCACTTCAAATCATTTTATTTGAAGGTTCATCGTAAAGCTTCAGTCATATGCGATAATTTATAACATAAGGTAGCTGTTTGGCCATTATTTGACTATCCATAGTGGAGGATCTTCAGGCTCCGATTGTCGTCAATCTCTCAAGATACCACGATAGAGTCTTTCAATTTAAAATCACCTAGAGCCTTGTATGATTAAAGCGGCAAGAACAACTTTATTTCGATGACTTGTGGTACATTTTTGTCCATGTTAAATGCTGCTGATTTAATGCATGACCCTCTGTCAATGATCTCCAGTGTATGTAACTCGCCGACTATTAAACTTTTCTAACGATTCGGAGCATTATTAACATTGACATCTCTTCACACCAAAATAAAAAAATGAATAAACAATCATCGATTTCCAGAAAACTGTAACCTGCCTCTTGGTCCATGAATCTAGCACCACCCAAACAGGAAGTAGAAGGAACTGGTTGCTTGAAAGTATAGTGCGGTGCAGTATAAAAATTTCTTCCGCCCTTACCGCCCACTTCGCGGACCAAACAGGGGGTTGCGGTGATCCATCGGTGCATGCACACGGTCTCCCGGGTCCGGGTCCCCCGAATAAAAGAGAGAGTTCGCTTGGTCGATAAAATCGCGCGCCCGTCCATGCCATCCCCAAAATCCTGCCCAATTTCTTATCGCACACGTTTTGGTTTCGCCTTTCTCGACAACCGGGCACACCGAGCTCGACTCAAGTGCGATTTTGCTTTTGCGGAACCTGCAGCAGGCGATGTAGGATTTTTGGGGGGGGGGGGGGGGGGGGGGGGGGAGAGAATGATAATAAATTTCTGGCCAAACTCCTTGGTTGCGGCGAAAATATGGCCTTAAGACACGCAGACACATACGCGAACGCACACGTTCGCATTTTGGCCATGCTTTGCTGTGCCTTTTTCGCCCAATCTTTGAGTCGCCATTTTTGGGTCGGCTCTCCGAAAACCGTACTGCCCCGGGTGTATCGATCGTGTCCGTGCGAATACAGTACGCTGCTTCTTTCAGTTTCCACAGGCGCTTTTCTCTGCGCCTTGGGTCCTGGGGTTTTGATTTGTGTCCCGTGCGTGACGCGAGAATGTTCACTTTCGTGGACCAGGGAAAGAGAAAGTGCCAAATGTGGTGGTGACACGGTGCACTTGGATGTATGTTCTAACATAATGGCCAAAAAGGTTATGCCATTAGGGAAGCATGCAATGGACATGATTCATCCTTACTGTGTGGAGAGTCCTCGTGGACTTTCCCTGCGCCTTTTCTGCATGCTTTTATAGATTTATGTGCTGTGCACGGATGATGAGACTTTATTGCGAGATAATTTGAAGAAATTGGCACAAACACATTGAGAGCTCCGTATTTTCCTCCTTCATCCACGGCACTCTACAATCTCAAGAAATCGGCCTGACATTGGGCTCTCTGAGACTTGATTTGACTAGGAGAAAGTCTGGATGGGATTTGAACCCGGGTCCTGTCGAGTGAAGACCAGCGCCGCTATCGCCTCTACTACCGGTTCCGGATAGGCCACCGGAGCGCCGTATAGCTCACTCCAAACTCGTCCAATTCGGAGTCAGTGATGTCTAAAAACGGCCTAAAAATTTATTTTAATTTGCATACTTTCAGGGGCATGGAAGGGAGGCCTACAACTTCATCTCCATAACGCTGGCTCTTAGGGCTTTCGGTAGCACGCGAAGCTAGGCCGGTGTCCACGTGAACCGGCCTATTGTGACATCGTGCAAACGAATAATCACGTCAAAACAAATAAACGTTATGCATCACGGCAGCAACCGGTTTGATCAGCTTTGACAGTGAAACACGCCGCCGTGGGCTCGTTTTGGGCTAACGTTTGTTTTGGTCTCTAAACGCACCACACACTCCATCACCAGTTACCGGTTTTGATCGGCTCCACACTATCCTCCGGGAAGAATTGGGCGAAAATAAAAAATATTCAAGTATGGGTGAAACTAACCACCCCAGACGAGAGAAAGCTTTCGTCGATCGTGGAACAGAGCACGATAAGCAAATGACGGGGACGTCTGAGCTATCTACCCATCTAGCAGAACCATTCCTCTCCGGCAGGTCACACGGGACAACACACAAACGGCTAAGAAACCAGTCGGAAAGAAGAAGATCACCAGATCCATCAATCCCCGGGGTTCGGCTCACAAGGGTGTGGCGCTGGTAAAGGTTTTATCTGTTGCGCCCCGTGAAGTCAACTAATATCTTGCCAGGAAACGGCTGCCCAGAATTTGGGTCAACCTAAAGTGTATAAAGTCGCGGGCTGGGGCAATGTTGTGTTTTAGTTTCTTTAGGCACTCCGGAACCAGTGCCCGGATCGGTCTTTACTTTCGGCGATGGCTGTCAGATGGTGCGTACGGTTAGCCCTGCCCGTGGCAGTGGTGCTCCTGCTGCTGGCCGGAGATCCAGTCAGTGCCGATCGGTTTCAGGACAACATCTTCTTCAACTACTACAACTCGTCCGGCAGCCTGGTGCACATTTACAATCTGGCCGAGAACAACACGTACGAGTACGATAAAGAGTGCCACCCGGGGGCAAAGTTTGCCGTGGTCGTGTTCGGGTGGAAGATTGACTGTGAAAAGTACTTCGTGCAGGATCTCATTCGAAGTGAGCTAGATTGTGCGGCGGGTGCGAAGTTGAACAGATGGTCTAACTCTTGTGACTTGCAGATCTAACCAAATACCGTGGCGGTTGTGTGATGTGCATGAACTACGATCGTTTTGCTCAGCTGCCAACGTACACGCGGCTTCGCCGTAACTTCAAAGACATCTACGGCGTGCTGCGCCAGAAGTTGGAATTTCTGGAGAAGGAAGGTTTCGACCCGAACGATGGATATCTGTACGGGTTCAGCTTCGGAGCTCAGATGGTACTGGCTGCCGCTAAGGAGTTCGGCACTCGCAAACTGAAGGATATTGATGGTAGGGATGATGACTGAGGGCCACGTCCAACGAAACGCTAACACATTTGTGGAAATTTCCTTGCAGTCTGTGACATCGTCGGTACCGGGTTTGACGTGTCGGACGTTAATGCGCCGAACCACCGGACGGCTGCCAAAAATGTGCAGTGCATTCACACCAGCCGGAACTACGGTACACGGCACCGGACCAGCTGCCACCAGGATTGGATTATGGGCGATTGTGGGATCAATCAGCTGGCGGCTCCCCTATCCCCGTGGGGCTCGCACGGTGTCTGCACACTGCTCTACAATAGTGCGTTCGAGCATGATTTCCTGGCCGGTGCAAAACCCTCCAACTGTACCGGCGAGTCCGAGGTAAAGTCGTGGCCCGAAGGCTTCAAGATGGGCTACAACGAGCAACGGAAGGCCACCGTGCGGGGTCAACTGTTTTCGCCCACGTTCGACACATTCCCGTTCAACGTCAATGTGACGGCTAGCGCGAATACGACGACAACGACAGCAACGCCTCCCGCCGGTGCGAACGATGTCGAACCGTTTCCCGGGTTCGAGTTCCGTTCAGCCGCGAACGAATTGCTGCTAGAGGACGACGATACGGACGATGCGGACACAGATGGGCAGGAATTCGGTGCGCAAACCGTTTAACGAACCGAAAAACTAATGCATTCCACGATTTGTCGCAAGTACCGCAAGCATCATTTGGAGACAGAGCCGAAACGGTGCGCCTGCTGTGTGACTGCAGGGGCTGTGGTGAGCGATGGGGCGGGATAATTTGAGGTGTTTCCATTAGGAAGCGCCCTCCCGGTGCGGTAGTTTGGGTGTTCATTGATTTGCTGTGCTTCAAATTGTTCGCTGATTCTCCTTCTAGACCGCAACTACCGGAAGTTAACTTTTTTTTGTTGAAGTTATCGAACATTAGGAAGAGTGAGTTGCTATTACAGATATAATTTAAAGTTTTATTGTGGTATGAATAAACGTATTTTAAATATATAACTTGGATAACGGGTAAATTTAGAACTCAGCTACAGGTCAAAGAAGTTAAAGATGTCAGTAATGGGATCTCTTGAAGATGTGGAGATAAGAAAGCTGGATCTTCAGGTTCCTCTGACGCTGGTTAATAACGTCATGAGAATTACACCTGACAGCCAAAAACATCGATGTTGTTTATGGCTCAGCCAAAGTGCTATAAAGTGTTGTAGCCATTCGTTGGGGCTCTTCCTCCAATAACTTATGTGAAGATCTTGGGAAATATTTCACATTAACAGCTACAAAACAGAAATCATTAGCACCATAAGCGCATAATGGTCGAACAAGTACAACAAAATTACCACTATTTACATGCTTCATCTTGCTCCTTAACCTTTCCCTTGCATCGGCACACCGCACCGCAAAGACCTGCGGTTGCATGTCCGGCTAGCCACATATGGTCTTAAGCACTAATGAGTTGCACATATCATCTCGGAGCCGCAGCACGCGGTGAATTTATTCGTCATTTTTCAAGCGATTACGCGACCAAACCGGCGCACGGAATAAAAATAACAAGCAAAATAAATCGATTCAGACGGCGGCCGGCACACAGAACGGGCAGGCGTGCGGACCTCGGCACTCGAAATCCGATTTTGGATCCGTGCCGAGACGACTGACTCATGAAGTCGCGATGATGTCGTCGAGCGTTGGCCAAACTGTCGTGGGCTTCACACCGGTCGTAGGTTGCGGGTGCGTTTCCGATTTGCCGTTTTTGTCGTATTAGGCTCGTATTTATGTGATGTGTTGTTGTCTTGAGTTTGCTGCTGCTAGGGGTGGTGGTTTTTGCCATCGCGCTCGCACTGCTTATGGGCCCAGTCTCTCGTTTGTGCTTACACCAAACAAGGTCTGCAAGCGATGGATGTGCATATATAATGCGACCCACACACACACACACGCTTTATGGCAGAAATCTCTGCACAGGTCGTGCTCATGTGCACTGTGTGGAGTTGGCAAAATTTGAAGACAAACCTAAAACAGCGAGAAAACAAAGTTCTAGCTATTGAAACATTGCATGAAATTATGAAACAAAATATGATTCGACTGTAGAAAATGAAAACTGATCATATTTTACAAAAAAATAAATGAAAGAAAGACAACAAAAAGATGTTAAATGGACATAAAGATTCTGCTATAAATTGTATATGTTTGTATTCAAAATAAAATAAAAACAATTTATAGCAGACTTCTCTTCACTTTATAGCAAAAATCGATGCACAGATCGAACCCATGCACTTTGCAGTTATGGATTTGATCCATGCAATTGAGAATATCCTAAGACAACAAGAAAACAAGGTTCTAGCTATAAATAATGTATAGCAAATTATGAAAAATAATATCATTTGACGGTAGAAAGTGAAAACTGAACATATGTTGTAAAAATCTGATTAAAAAAAACTCAATAAAGAGATGCAAATAGAAATAAAGACTAACGAACCAGACGAAAGAAACACTTGGAACTGGCGATATATGAACTTGTTACAAAAATAGTATCTCCTTGTGACATTAGACCATTTGGTCAATTGCTTATAATACAGACCCAGCTACATATGGACTTATTAGTCACCCGACCCTTCCCATAGTGTCCACAGAACCGGTCCCGCTCACGGACGTCTCCACCACTCCGGATGTGGAGGTGAGGTAAAGAATAGACAGGCGGCGCTCGTCTAGCGCTATCTCACTTCGCCCGGAGACTCGAAACACCCCCGCAGCAAGAAGCAAGTTTCATCCGCCACCTACGACAGCATTCGATGTCCAGACTCCAGCGGCTGCGACACGGCTATGACCTCATGGGCGTACGCAGAAGAAAGAAAAAAAAACATCCCCTCGAAAAAGAGAGCGCCCAGAGAGGCACACCGATGAGCGCATGAATATCCTGCAATCCTTTGACCTGGTTTCCATAAAAGGCAAATATCTGCGCTACCAGTCGGGTTTGCTCGGATGGCTCGGGTGGCTCGGGTCACACTCCCCCCATTTTCAGGTGGGAGGATGGTACAATATGTTTTTCACCTACAGCTCGTATGCTGTGCCGTGATGTTCCGTCTCGTTCTCTCACTTGGAGACGGTGTTGGAGGTAGAGTGAAGGATCTCTAAATCTCCTAACTCATCTCGTACGCAAACTCAGTTCCAGTAGGCCCCCCTTATTTGAGGGGCAAGACCGGTTGCATTTGCGGAGATTGTTGTTGTTGTCGAGTCTGGGCTTTTCCGCAGCATCGATGACTCTCTGATGATGATCATGATATGTTGCGATATTCGGCATGCGGTCGGAACCTGCATTTTTATGCTTTTTATCATTACTTTATGGGGGAGTTTTATTCGGAAAATAAGACCAAACAATCGTGTTACATTGAAAATTATCTCGATGTTCTATTTATAACTATTACCTCAAAACAATAACCTTTTAACTCTTCAGCTTGTTGGCTGAACGACCTGCCATTTCTGGCTTATTGAGGCTTATTGACTTATTGTAGGCGGATAGCCAGGGCTTAAGGAAGAACAATCCGGATGGGATTTGTTACCGGAATCTGACCTTTAATCACCAGAAACACCTTTCCATGAATTAACTCCCCAAAGACAAACTGCCAATTTTCTTAACTGAAATACTACAAAAACTAGTTCAATCTTAAACGAGGGACCAAAAAAACCCACAAAAGAAAACAAAAATTGAAAAACTACCCCTACCTTGCTTTTTTGTTGTTTTGTTTATTCCCCTTGGCACTTATAAAACTATGCACAGCACTGTTTACGGACGGGCGAATGACTTCACTCACACCTACATGCTTTGCCGGCAGCGTTGCCGTGGTGTGCGTGCCGTTCTCGCCTGCCTCACACGCACACACCCATACCCGTCGGAAACGCGATCCGAATGAATCAATTTACCCGATTTTAATAAATAAATCGTTTTCATCTCACCCATCACTAACCAGCATGCCGTAGATCATGTTGAAAATAATCCCTAAATGGTATTTGCTACAGGAAAATCACGCCTGCTGTACAAGAAAAATCGATAATAATTCTACACGTCGGACGATACCGAGCGCTGTAACGCACACCACCACCGGCATCTTCCACGTAGCGCTCGCGGTAGTGTGCGTGTGCGGTGCCGCGTCGAGAAAGCGGTACCGCCGTGGTTAATATAAAGCGTACAGGGGCGTTGTCGGAGAGCAAAAAGCGATACCTTCCATCACGAGAAGCTTATTTCGCGTGTCTTCGTCGAGCAGAGCAGACGTCTTTCTGTCCTCAGGAGAAGCCCCTGTCAGCAGCAGCAGCTATCCAACCACCCCTTTGAAGAGAGCACAGAGCGTGTGTGTGGTGTGTGAAGTTTTAAAGTATAGTAAAGGTCCGTTGTGAAAAATTCGTTCCGTGTTCCCCGAATTGAGGTGAACGCGTGCTACCCAGTGTTCGGTTGCGTACTCAAAGTTCCCATAAAACTTCACCCCTCAAAATGAGAGAAATCGTGCACATTCAGGCCGGCCAGTGCGGTAACCAGATTGGAGCTAAGGTAAGTGGTGCCAATAGAAAGAAGTTCGCCGCATCGGGTTTTCTCTGGTGTTCTCTGGTGTGGTGTATACATGTTGGAAAAATTGTTGGGGAAGAAGTGTGATGGAAAGTCGCCCAAGTTTGCGTGTGTGAAAAGGGAATGAACTTCTTTGGCTAAAACACGTGGAAAAAACAAACGCTTGACAAAATGGTTGGCCGGTGAGAGTGATGTGAAATTTTTCGTCGTCGGCCTCTAGCTCTGACGTTGTGGTGAAACCCACCATCTCATGCATGTTGTGACGCGTCGACATTTTCGACAACTTTGGACCCTTCAATGTGTGTACTTTTCCATTAGAGAGGAAAAAATGGTGTGATGGTGGCGTGTGTAAAGTCAGCGCACTCCTGAGATGAGAGAAAGAGAGAGAGAGATCGAACGAGAGAAGTGTGCTGCTAAATTGCAAGTATTTTTTCGCTTGGTCTGGCCTATGCGTGTGTGCCCATCTCGTCATCAGCGAACGCAGTGTGTGGGGGGGGGGGCTCTGTATATTCGGTTATTTCAATCAAACGCTTCCGGTTTCGTGCGTTTGTTAACCTTTTTCTCCCCCTCTGCTCTACCACACCACATCACACCACCGGAATGTCCGGAGTGATCGACGAGAGCTTGGTCGGGAGAATTGGAGATACAGAGGAAGTGCAGAAACACGTCAAACAACGGCGGTATACACATAGGAGATGGAAAAAAACGCTGGCAGAAGCGTATAATTTTCCATCATCTTCTACTAACGTGGTGTTGTTGGCCTGTTTTCTGGTTCTACTCTTCGTACTGAAGAGAGAGCCCAGTGCAGCGAAAGAGGTACCCGCGAGAAGAGTGGCTGCCGCCATTTTGGCAAATGTTCTCGTTTTGTTTTTCTCAGGCTCGTTTTATGTTGAGCCAAGTTTTGCAGAAGAATATTTGCTGCGAATGAGGAAAATATGGTATCAAGTTCAAAGACTGGTGGAATTCTAGCCTCTGAGACTGGTGTGTGGAGTGTAACTCGTTTCTATTTGACCAAGGATCGAACTGCTAGCAGCGCAGTAAGTGCGCAAGCGTCCTTTTTTTGCAACAGCCTTTTCCGGAATTGATGAAGCTCTAGGCACACTAGTTAGAAAGACTATGTTCTTCTTCACAGATAGAACAGTAAAAGAAAAAAAAATCCTTTGAATAGCTCACAGTTAAAATAATGAATGAAATTAAATACGGCACTTCAATCCCATTTGAAGCCGGTTACACTGTGAAGCCATTTTTATTTTAACGGTTTTTGCGGCTGTGTGTGAGTTGGTTGCCATCAATTTCCCCTCTTCTAAGGGAATGGGAAGAGAGAAGGGAGCGAACAAAAAAAAATGAACGAAAAGCCGTCTAGCGCGCTTTGTGTTCCAAAGAACACAGGAAGAGATAGAAATAGAGAGGAGGTAAAATGGGTAGTGTGTGTGCGTGTGCATGTATGCGTGTAGACGCGTGTACAAAATGATCGGTTAATTTTTGAAAATTCGAAGTCAGCTTGAGATCACTCTTTTTTTTTTCTTCCCTGTTGCCATGACATCAGACAAGACAAAATTCCAATATTAAAAAGAACACACACACCTTGATGTAGCATGTAATATATTGCCTAATATTACTTTTAAAATCGAAACAATAGCCACGAAACATTCAAATCGGGTATCCGAAGCGATCATCATCTCCAGGTGGTGAATTAGCATATTTATTTCACCTCCCAAGAAATCGTCCGATTCTCTCCAACACACGCGCACGGCGCTCTTAAGAATGGCAGCCATATTTAAAGAATAACAGTTTCAGAACACGTATTATCGTGGAGATTACGACGGAAGAGTCTCCGCGCCGGGGCTGGTTTTAGGCTGGAATGCGAATTCTATTTGCGCTTGTTTGTGTGTGCGTTAATTCCATCCAGCAACAGCCGCGCGCCGCTTCTCTTTTAAACCGTCATTTTTGCTGCTGGAAATGTGAAGCCTAACGCGCAGCAAAGCGCTCGTTCTTTAGGAAGGGAAGCGCGCGTAACCGGCTTTTATGTGAAGCATTAAAAAAACACAATTATACATTTCGCCGATAAAGCGCGTCTCGGTTTTGTTGTGTACGCGTGTGTATTGGTGTACCTCTCCCAATCCCAAGCACACACACACACACACGACGCCGCACATAAAATTTCCGTTAAATTCAAACAGTTCCCAGCAACGGCAGATGTTCCCATCGTGCAACTGCTGTCATTTTGATGGTATAGCGTTACATGTTAGAGTAACGCGTTGGCGTTACTTCGTCCCGATTCGAACGTGAAATTTCGTTAATTGTCGAGACAAAAACTTTCTTATTGGAGGATAACTTAATATCATCCTCCAACACACACAGTATCACTGTTGGACGATAAATTTGGAATCGTTTTCAGATTACATTTCACCATTTTCTCTCACAACTCCCTGCTGGGCGTGTGAAAAGCGTGATCTTTTCCGGGTTTGTCAGTCGTAGAGCGCGAAGGAAAGGACACATGCATGCACATAGGGAGGGGGTATTTATCTTCACACTCTCGAGAGGTTTTTCTTGTGTGTCCCCGCCTGCTCCATCACACACCAACAACCATGATCTGATCATCATCCAACAATTAGCCTTCTTTTCATTGGGGAGATGTCGTCTCTCGCTAGGGCTCATTCGCAGCTTTCCACTGCCGTTACATTTTATGACCAAAGACAGATATTTTTAATTCGTGATGGTTGGGGAGTGAGCACCACGTATAAGGACGTTGCGAGGAAACGAGAAGGAGAAGGGTGCCATTAAACATTTTCCATTCGAAAATCGATCGCTTTCCGTGAGTCTAAAGTTAGAAGGAAAGCATCCGAGCGAGCAGGGGCAGCAGCATCATCATCGCCAAGAAGGCCTCAGACGATTACCTCTAAATAGAAGAAAAAGGAACCCAAAATGGCTGCTGCTGCTGCACAGTGGTGTTCCGTGTTCTCCCCAAATGGTGTCAATTTGTCAAGTATCACTCCCCGACATGGCACAAGGCGGGCCATGTTCTCTTGGTTGGAGGAGAGAAGAAAAAACAAGAGACCCAGACGACGTTGGGGAGAATCGTCTCTGTAAAGAAGAGGGTGAGTTTTGTCGGTGTTAATGGTTTAAGCCGCCAAGAACATTTCCCGTTTTTGGGATCACACAGACCTCTTTCTGTTTTCTCCACTGTAAAGTGCAACCAACCAAAGGGGGGAGATGTTCCCGGTGTTTCCCCCCCCCCCCCCCCTGTCCCATCAACTTCTTCTGGGTTCTGACGGGCGAGGTTCTAATTCCATCCAGTGTAAACCTTTTCCCTCGGGTGGCGTTTTCTAATTTTAGAAAGGAAAATAATCCGTAATCCATTTGTGTCCCCCTCAGTGTGTGTGTGTGCACGCACGTTTTTGGTGAGTGCAACTCCCCACACGCAGCAATAATAGGCAACATTGAGCTAAATGCAAGCAGCGCCACCGCAAGTCTTAGGATTTAAGACGAGGTCCACTATCCCAACTTTTTCTGCTCTATTTCTCATCGAGGAGGTAGTGCACCACCTTTCCAAATGAACACGTGGAGGCGATTTTGAATTGTTCGGCGCAGTCCGAAGAAAATCGATCAAGAAGCGACGGCCAACAACACCACGTTTTCACACGCGCTCGCATCAGCAATGCATTTCGAATTTCACCACCGGAAAAGGTTTTTGGATGGAACGAGAGAATTGGAAGAAGAGGTGAGGTGTATGTGTGTGTGTGTGATGGTAGGGAAAAGCTGATGAAAATCGCAATTCGATTAGGCTCCAGTGAAGCTTACACACGAGCGAGCGTTTGAAACACGGGCCACGAGCGGGACTCCAGTTCGTCGAATTGCTGGAACGAATATCAAGCAAGATTGAATTTTATGTAGTAACTGATGTTGTTTTACGGTTACAGTTAGCTTACCTTTGCCATTCCTTCCCCCCAAGTGGCTCGTTTTATTTGCAGTTTTAGATCTCCCTGCTTGATGTGTCTAAAAATGGGGAAAAACCCCATGAACAAGCTCTAAATCGTGGAAAAAGTCAATGCCAGGTCTCTCTGCTGCGCCTAACGGGGTCTGATATTTTCGTCAGTTCGCGCCAACTCTATTCCCACAAGGCGCGCAGTTGGGCAAATAAAATTTGCAAATAAAGAGATAGAGAAAATAGTCACACCAGCAGCAACAGCAGCAGCTGCAAAGAGGACAAGACGACGCCAGCATACAATTGGCCCTTAAAAAAGGAAAATTGTGTGTGCCTTGTTGCAAAGAAAAGCTTCAGAAAAAGGGGGTTGCGCACACGATGATCGCGAAAGGGAAGAAGTGGTCGGCCTTAACACATCTTCCTACACATTATATCCCCCCGGCGCGGAAGCATTGGAATGTGCGCGCGCCACACGGCTTTTTTTTAATGGCCTCTAGGTTAAGACGAGGAGGTGGTGCACACAGACCTTGGTGTAGTATCTGTGTGGGGGTTGTTGGATAGTACGAGGCTGCAAGTGGGTGCTTTTTGGCACAGAGATCGACCCCACGCTTTTCCTATCCGGAGAGAGAGAGAGCGAGAAAGAGGGCTATAGTAGCGCGCAGTTTTGCTTTAGCTACTTATACGGCATTTGCCCAGTCCTCATTCCTACCTCCCATTGGAATGTCGTTTTTGAATTGACGGCCGGGGCTGGCTGCTGCTGCTGGGAATGAATCCCGTTTTTCCCGACTCGCGCTCACCACCACCCGGCTTCTGGTAATAAGGTTGGCAAGGTGTGGCGCGGAATGTGTCCAATTCCCGTAAGCAGCAAAAATCAGTTGCGCTGAGGATGGATGGCAGACGGAGGAGTAGGAAGAGAGGAGGGTACCGAAGAGAAAGGAACACCGAGAGAGCACGGACGGGAGGGCAGCTAGTTAGCCAGTGAGCCGTAGCGAACGATCCTCCATTCGTAACAGTAGTCGCCGATGCAAGAAGAACCCATTTCCTCCCGGTGGAAAAGCCACGTCGTCTTCTTTGCGCTGCGCTGAAGTTGTACGGAGCGCTACTACACACTCTCCTCGGCCACGTTTCATTGGAATTCTTCCTGGTGTTGGTAGTTCACGGACAGCGCGAAAGAAAGGCACACACAGACATGGACGCTTGGATATAACTGTACTTTCTCCCCAACCTGTGCCGCGGCCGCCAACATGCCCGTTTTTGCTTTTGGGTGGAACAGATCACCATCATCACCCTCTATTTTGTAGAAAAGTAGATGAGAGAGAGAGGTGCAGTTGTGAACGTTCTCCGCCTGTCATGACTAGCAGCTCAAGCTCTGCTGTAGTCAAACTGTTCTTGGACCATGCCTGTGGAAGAGTTTGAATAATGTACTGACCATACCTGACCCAACTGCTGTCAGCCGGGAACACTGTAATTCTGTTATGCTCGGAGCTTTAGAATAGCTCGAGAATTCCTTCGCCTACGTGTGTCCATGGATTGTGGGGATCTGACCATCTGGACACTATCATCCCCTATTTTCCGGGTTAGGATGAGCTGGATTGGTACAACTGGAACCTCGTGGTCGACACAGCACAATAAGAGAGCTCTTTACCTCACTGCTGGACGGCCTCCACTTTTCCAAGATTATGACCACTAAAAGAAAGAGCCCCATGGAAAGTTGAAGTGGTGGTGTGTGTTCCACGGATTAAGAGTTGGAATGTCATGATGATGATGATGGACCATCATTCCGGGTCACCAGCCTCTCCTCAGTCCCTTAGAAAGTCTGCCTGCGAGGTCAACCTTTCGACGACCCAAGGCCCTTTTGAAACATTGAGTTTCCCAATCTTTTTTCAACAATTCTGTGAAGTGCGAACATGATTTCCCTTAGGTTTAAAGATATTCAACCTCTCTCTCTAGATATCTGTTTTATATGCTGGTTCCCGTTTCTCCTTATCGAAGAGATGATGGGAACCATTTTCCGTTTCTTAATGTCAGCAAGTGATAGAATTGTACGACGACCCCCATTTGGACGCGACGGATATTCATGGAAGAAAATTTTATTTTCCAATCCGCGCTCCATAAACGAAGCGGAATAATTTCTAAACTGAGTTTGATTTGGCATGACGACGATCTGTTTTCAAGACACGGAACACGGACCCGGCGCGCGCGGGGGGCTCTTGTTTGCCTTTTTGTGCTCCGGACTTTTTCGTGGGAATGGGAACAACTTTTTCAGTCAGCAGCCCCAGCTTTAGAAGATGCCAACAGTCAAACTCCGTTTTGTTTGTGATTCAAAGCTGGAGATGAATATACATCACATCCCCTAGGAGGTGGGCCTTTTGCTTGAATAACCGATCAAAATAGCGGTGTTTTCAACGAAGAGAGAGTGCTGGTTGAAAATGTGGGTACGTCATTGCATTTTACAAATAGCATCTCCTATACGCGGTGTGTAGATGCTAAGTTTCATTTTCGTGAAACACCAACCAGAGAGACGTGAAGGTGTCGCGTTTTTGACCTAGTCTCAGGCACTTGCGTCAAACCCGATGTGTGGATGAACCTGTGTTTTCCGCGTGGTTCGCTCGACGATCCAACCGGCAGACGATATTTATTGCTACAATATTTTTTACCTTGTTTTATTATTGCAAACATGAAACAACGGTGTCGTGGTGTGGTGTGCTCTCAAATTATCTGACCAAGCCACAGGCGAAAATATCCAACACATCAACGCGCGTGTTGCGCCAAACGGCCAAGTGCGCATGTTTTACCGGCTTTTGCCGGCTGTGCTCTGTTGCTGCATCCATCATCCCCCTCCCCCCTATTCACAGGGAAAATGAGCGCATGTGCAATCAAATGTGGGGGGCGCTCGTTGAAAGGGTTTGATTCATTCACGTGATAGACCTCCAATGCCTTTATCCGGCGGCGGCGGCGGCGTGTGTAGTAGTAACACGGGTGAGGAGGATCGTGTCTGTATCTGTCCATTGACTCCTTTATAATCCCCAGCGTCTGTTCTTGCGGCAAGAAGTTTCATTTCTCCGAAGATGTTACAACAAACTATTCATATAAGAGAGCGGCAAGTAATCGAAGCGCAAAGAAGTGCAAAAATCCGCAACACGAAACAGGAAACGCTCAAGTGAAGGGGGAAAGGAGTTGCAGTTTGGTGAGGTCTAAGGGGATGAATATTGCTTTTTAAATAAACCGATTATCTCACTCAACGAAGCGTGCGGGGAAGCGAGTGAATTCCTTTCGTTCAATAATCTCAATATGCTCCCCAGCGTGTGGGGTGCTGCATATAAGAAAAGTCAGTACACATTGTGTGTTGCTGAAGGGAGGAGGGCCTTGGATGGGGATGATGATGCTATATGGGTGAGGGCTTACGAGGCCATATCTCCACAGTAACAGCAGCTACAACCGCAAACAGGAAAGAGGATGTGTCGAGTATTACAGACGTGTCCAGACCGCAGACTGATTATTGCGAAATTTATGCAAGAAGAGGGAAAAACAGATTCTTGATTACTGGTTGGATGATCTAATAAGGAGAGCTTGAATTTATTACTATAACCAATACGAATTCAAACCAAAAGAAAGCAGCTACCCCCAACTTAAGAGTTGCTCTTAATAATCGCTTGTAAATCCTGATGGGCGATTTCTTGCGCCTATCAATTATCTCAAGAAACCTCACCAATCATCATGGGACGACGTTTCCTTCGTGGTGAAAGTAAAAATGCCGCAAAATGGATGGACACATCATGTGAAGAAAAAGTCCACAACTCATTGATTCCTCCCCGTCGTCGCTCATTTATTTTGGCGATGTTGTGTCCTTGTTTTCTTCTCCCGACCCTTATATTCCAGACCATTGCACTGCTCTTGTTCATATCCTAAAATGGGAAAGTCTCTCGGTAAGGGTGGAGAAAACAGGTTCAAATATTTTTCAGTGGCAACTGCGTGTCGAGCGATGATTGAAGAATAATGGGTGGTGGTGTCTGCCATGTTGTAGAGTCCTTTCTATGTGAGGAGACCCTATTTGTACAACGACGGCGCCTCTGTACAGTATTTTCTGGAATATTGGTAACCATGTCAATGTTGTCTCCAGCTTTGGGGATGGCGGCCTCACTCTCTAGGGTTGTGTTGCCATGGATTGGGTGTGTGGTGTTTACGGACTTGATTTTGTGGGGGAAGAAACATATATACCCGAGGGTGTGGAGATATGAATAATATGAGTCAGAGAGCCGCCCTTATTCGTTCATGAATAAAATTTGTTTTCGAACTGGTAATATGCTCAATATTGATTTAAGACGGAGAGGAGTACACATCTAATAGACGAAGAAGAAGCATGACTGGATGTGCGTCTCTGGACAAATACTGGTGGTGTTGATGGTGGATTGACTCACAGCTTTTTTCCAACACTTCCTCAGCTTGAACATTTTGTTCATTCATTGTAGTGTGGCAAAGTTAGCTTAGACACAGGAAATATATACCGGAAGAAGCAACTGTTCCTATATTGCGTAGCCAGAGAGAATAGCTTATACCAAATGAGGTTACCATGTGCGCACACAATAATCGGAAAACCATAAACGGATGATCGTATTGCTTCTCGCCATAAGCTGCCAAGGAAGAAGGAGACACGCCCCATCATAAGTTGGATAGCTACAGAGTTGGAAGAAAAAAAAAGATTTTATAATCGATTCTCCTCGTATTCTTTTTTTGGAGAAAATCGTCGAAGCGTGGTAGAATCGTGACGAAGTGGA
This sequence comes from Anopheles stephensi, assembly GCF_013141755.1. NCBI lineage: Eukaryota > Metazoa > Arthropoda > Insecta > Diptera > Culicidae > Anopheles > Anopheles stephensi. The sequence continues at coordinate 17,685,113 of NC_050202.1, read as the reverse complement.
GAGAACCTCCAGGGAAACAGAACTATTATGGCCTCTCCTACGGGATGTTTCGGTTGTTTGGTCGTTACCTTACAGCGCTTCAATATGGATCCGGAGGGGTTCATGAAGCACAACGGTGTGTGTGCTATGTTGTGTTTCGTTATCCATTGAAGATGGACAAGAAATGAGTTATGGACTCGCTTGGCATGTGTGTGGCATGTTATCTGTTGTCCCGCTTCTTCCCCTAGCTCAACAGCGGTGATGTTTGTTCTTTTATAATTTTATGTTACCGATATGTGGGCATAAAACGTTTAATTGAGCTTTCGTAACTGTAGATCGTAATCGTTGTGTGTAACGTTAGATTTATGGTTCAGGACACTATCCATAAAAATCAAATAAGTGCGCTTGAGCGGTTATTTAGTTTGAAACTGTCGTACAAAATCCGTTCACGCTTGTTTTATTCCTCCACACCCGCGGGTTTGGTGGAAGTACGGAAACGATATTTCACCTGGAAGGTGATTTTTTATTTCTTCGGGTGTCGCAACAGAGAGAGAAATCCCCTTGGAGGAGATTGGTACAGGGTTCTCCATTCTTCCTCCCGTTTTGCTCTTAATTAGATCCGTTTCCGTTTCATCAACTTTCTTGGCTTTGCTCGCACACAAACTCATTTCCGTTTGAACGAAAAAAAAAAAGAAAGGAAAGGCTCTTCCCCCATATCCCCCAACATGAGATATGGCAATTAGACAAAGAATTTCCTCTTTAATCCCCCTAACGGCGCGCTGGTCGGGTATCACGTGTTGTGTCGATCAGTGGTGTGTCTCTCGTGTGGGTGAATTGGAACACATTTCCAAAATTCCATTCAGTTTTTTATTTGCTGCCGGTGTTAAACCTTTTTCTCGATGGTTGTGTTGGACAGGAAAAAACGAAAGGAGAGGAGGCTTGATCATCCGTTGGGTTGTTGCAGTTGCGACGATGGATAACAAGGGAAAAAAAGTAAATACGATGAAAATTCTTCAACCTAATCGGGTAGGATTGGATAGGCACCAAATCCGAAAGTAAGATACAATAACGAAACGATTACCAGCTAATTGCCTTGATTGGTGCCTCGTGCATCGCTGCCGCCACAGCAGTATTTGAAATTCCTATTTTGATGATGGGGAAGAGAAGTGCATTTTCTCTTCCCGCGGGGGTACTGCTGCTGCTGGACACACGAGTGGTTGATGGAAAAACGACGGGAAGGTATATAATGCGGCAAACGGCGGCGCAGTCATTCAATTGGAAGGGGCACGCGTGCATTTTAAAGATAGGAAAGCGAGCGTGGTCGTCGTCCACCAAGAGATGCAATCAAATGGTAGGAAAATTATTAATGTTTAACCCTTAATTGATTCCGAAAGTGTGGGGAGAGGGGATGGCAAACCTCTCAACTCATCCGTATCTTGAAGAGGATGGTGCTTGTTGAAAACTATTTTCGAAAAATGCAACCACCAAAACTCTACTGCTGCGTGTGCTGTGCTACTACCCTCTCTCGATCACACTCGAGACTTGGGAGGATCAACTTCGGTTGCCTGTCAGAGATCCATGCCGGAAGATGATGACGTCCGGTTGTGCAGAAAGAGAAGACTTGTCGGGCGCGCTTGACTTGTTTTGGCTTTTGTATGTGCCGCGCGGTCACAAAATAATGCAACCAGAAAACAGTGAGTGGAGACTTTCACCCAAGAAAGGAAGGAGAGGAGACTTGATAAACACATCGAGGGGGGGGAGAGAGAAAGGGCAGCAGCAGCAGAAACATATAATTGACATGACGCGCGCACAATGCCGGTGACGGGGTGACCCATGTGGTGGGAAAGGAAAGCATCCAACAAAGTGAAGTTTGCATTTCAGAAATTGGGCCTACACACGCTCTGTGACGGTCTTGTGTGAAGAAATGGTAATGAAATCTTATAAATTGCATCTTTGCTGCGGTCCTAAAGAAGGGGGAAGCATTTCTATTTTTTTTTCTGGGTGAAGTTTGTGAAGTTTCGGTCAAGGAAAGCGTAGAAAATGTGGAGAGGGTTTAAACTGGGAAACCCTGCCAAAGTGACAGGTGCTTATACACACATGGCGGCGGGGTCGCGCACTCTATCTTCATCTTTTGAGCATTCCACAAATAAATTCCGGTCCCGGTTTTTTGGAATGGGTTGGGTCGGATATTTCGAGTGTCAGTGATGTATGAGGGTACACAACATAAATATGCCGTTTTTTTTCTTCCATCAGTCACTTCCGCTCTATGCATATGGAAAAGAAATCATGAGTAATGATTATACATATTGAGTGAATGGCTTCAATATTCGGAAAGCTTACAAGTGGTGATGATCACCTGCAAAATGTCTCACTAGGAGAGAAAGCAAGAACAGGCAACAACACTCTCCACGAAAACCTAGACTTCATATCGTAGCTCCGTATCGCCATCCATTATTATCAATCAAAATTGATTACAAACGAATGTTAAAACGTTATCACCAAAATGCTTCAAGATATTGCATGACCTCCGCCTCGAAGACATTTTTTTTTAATTCAAAAATGTTAGAGCATCCATCCGTCTTTCGAAAATGTAATCAACACTCCAAAAAGATAATTCAATTTCGATAAGCGCGACAGATCTCTTTTTCGCGATGGATTATATTTTTAGCTAGAACTGTGTACAATCTGTTCTAAAGTTTGTGTCTATCTTCATCAACCTGTGCGCTAATTTTGTTGCGAAGTGGACGTTGGTGACTACGTTCCCTGTGCTACTTCACATCTACAGCTCTCCTCACATCTTATCATCTGACACCACCCCGGCGAGTGTTGATTTAACTGATTTATGGTAGAAGAAAAGAAGAAGCTTTTTTTTCGTACTTCATACCTTTTTAAATTGCAAGCTCTGTGCGAAACCCTGAGCCCCCCCAACTCGCCTTATCACATCAAGGCTTAATTTGCAGTTCGCTATTTTTCTTCATGATAAGCGGAAGCGCATGGACACTGACTGATTTTTGCAGTGCAGCAGTCACACTATTGACATTTGAAAATCTGCAGTTGTCAACGGTTGTATATATGGTATGTTTTAAATAAATTGACTGTATAATTGTTTTATTGCTTTCAATGAACGGAGGAGAGCAGGGATCCAAGGTGACATCATACACCAATTGCTGCGGCGCGCGACCCAGTGTGTGTGCCGCCCGGGGGGGAGAGTTAAACGACGACGACAATCTTTCTTAATCATTTCTTATTATTTCAACCATGCTTACGCATATGATGTCACACTCAGCGTCTCTTTACGATCATGTGTACTCTCTTAGACCATGATGAATGCTGATGAGATGTTGTTTAGGCCTGGTCATTTAATATTACAACTCACTGATCATTATGTCACAGCCAACACACTCTCAGTATTAGCTTTTACTGTCCCCTGGTTGACGCACATGATGATGTTGTGTTCTAGAATTTTTTTTCCAGTTTTTAGGCCATAACTATCTCCCTTCGAACGCGTTACGTTTTTTGGTTGTGTGTGATAGAACTGGAAGACTGGTGGTGGGGGGGGTGGTAGGTTGGCATATGATAACGATCGTCGACAACAACACAACACCACTATGAAGGCAACAGCTCCTCTTTCGCGGGTTCTCGGGCGTATATGTGCACATTCCATTTACGCTCAAGCGCACATTTGAACTGACAAGCTCCATGTCTGCTGTCCCACACACGTACTCTCTGGCTCTCGTGTGTCATGGCAAAATGGGTGGAAAAATATAGCACACAAGGAGGTTAACTTATCGCGGATGACATCATCCACAGGAAAGAAGGTATCGCGTTGCTTCCTCTCTCCGTCTGAGTAATAGCAGTCATCAGCAGCATATACAGTATAAAGGCGTCCCGTCGGAAGTCAGTATCTCCCTCTCTTCTCAAGCGTCCGCTTTACAGGCTCTGATGTGTGGTAAGAATGTGAAAAAGGTAAAAGACTCGAGAATCTTTTGCGTGCAACAATCGAATAATAAACAATATTTCATTCGCAATCATCCTGTGCAGCTTTCGCAACGTGTACTGCAGATTGCATACATGCCTAACAAATTTCGTCAGGGGGGGGGGGGGGTCCTTCTCGAGTCTTTTACCGTAAAAAATGTTTTGGGAAAATGTAGTCTGCTTATTTTTCCATTTAAACCTACAAACGAGTTGGCTCAATTTTTGAGGACACAAACGGCTGTCGTAATAAAAAAACGAGGCTCTGTAGCAACTACCACGTAGACCTGGGTGCCATGTGTTATATGCAAATTTGGGCGCTTAGTTTGCGTTTTGCTTCGGTGCGCGCGCCTCATCTGCGTTACGGTGGGAATGCTTTTTTTTCGCTCCATTTATGGACATCCGTCCGTCCGGTGGCACAACAGCAGCAGCAGCGAGCTGATGTGAAGTTAGCAAACACACCAAACTGTGTGACTCAGTCTAAGGCTAGCAAAAAAGCTGGTTAAAAGGTGAAATTAAAATTGTACCACCAATTCCCTTATTTAAAATAACAGAGCCGGAGGAGCAGCTTTTATAATTTTGTGTGTCATAAATAAAAGAGAAGCCTTTTTTGTGTGGCGGTTCCCCCGGACCAGCGTGTGCTGATGATTGTTATGAGAACGGACACATTTTATATAGGCACAGCCGTGTTGTGTTCGGCGTCGTTGAGGAGTGTTTAATGCAGCTGGCTGCGTTTCCCAAGCTTTCTGTCGACCCTCTCGAAGGAAATAATCATCTTGAACGAACCCTTCTGCACAGTGTTTTTTGTGCAATGCGCGCTGCTCCCTGCTACCATAGTGAGCGAATCGGTTGCCACAACACAACGGACAACACATAAAAAGCGATCGTGTGGATCTCTACTACCCACCTCTGAATGTAATACGAGGGGGTGCTTTTTGCCCTCTCTGTAAGGTTGTGTTGGATGGCTCCGGCCTAAGGCCCGATAGAGGGGCAAGACTTCTGCCCCGTAAATGGGCGACCGTTATTAAAATTGAGGCTATCTTTTCCACAATATCGATTGGTGTTGTGTGTGTGGTGTTCAACTGCCGCCATACCCACCTTTCCAGGAGGAACACACTTATGCCGATCTAAAATTTCGATTCCGTGGTGTGTTAGGGTGGTGACTAATATGACCGTTGGTCTCGATATCGAGTGTTGTGTGTGTGATGTAATGATCTAAATTTTTCGTGGGCCAAAAGGTTGAACACTCTCTTAGCGCGGCACCTGACGATTAACCTCAATTACCTTCTGGAAAACGAAAATTGGGTACAGATAATCTTATTCTGCTTGTGCGCGCGTGTTCCCTTCAGAGGTAGCAAGTCCTTGCGACAGAATGTCGCCGTTAGAAACTAACGAGCGAAAGGGCGAGTCCTCGAGACATTATGACTCACCTCAGATTTACCAACCTCTGCGATGTGTTGTGTGTGCGGGGGTCCCTGGGATGTGTGGGCTAGGTCGGAGGAAGGGGGGGAGGGGGGGGGCATAAAAGTTCATCGTCCTGAATTTCGTCTCACGGCCGGCCGTACACCCGCTTTTGGGATGTGCCTTTGTGTGCCATGTTCTGTGAGGTATATCGTCCTTTTTCTGTGGAGCATGCGCTGTTGGAATTCTCTCCTCATTCGAAACTAGCTTATTGGGGAGCACCTGCAGAGAGCGAGAGAGCCGAAAATTGACGTTGGAATATTGATCCATCCTCTACCTGAGGGCCCAGACTTTTCCATTCTCATGGAACAAAATCCTTCATGCGACAGCTCCCCAACATGTGTGTACCCTCTCAATTGCTTCCATTGCCTGGGCGCTTTGGACGTCCTACTTCTTAGAGGTGGATTTTATATTATGCTCGGAAGGCCTTTTTTGGCGTATATTTAGACGCAATCGAACTTCCAGCCTCAGGCTTATGGTCGTCTCGTCCTTTGTGCAACAGCAACAGACGTCTCGCGCCCCTGAAGAATAATGAAATATTCACCAGACTGGGAGGAGATGGTCCGATACATCAAATAAGAGAGAGAGAGGCTATTAAGTTTCACGAATTATAATACGATGCCATCAATCTCGGAACAAAGAAAGAAGACCTCCAATGGGCGATGAAAAGGACAACGAAACTCTCACTCTTTCAAAGTTGTTCACCACTTGGTGGAATATTTGGTGACTCATCATGGTGAGGCATGGAGAGTTTATCCTGGATATGCCTGGATATCCAACATATGTCCAAATGTTGCATGAGTCATTGTACGAGACATCACACACCTTCTCCTCCAACATGTTCGATAGAATACCATTATCTTCTCCTCTACCTCGAGTATTTGAAATTAACGTGCCCTTGTTTCTCTGTGTCTTCCCCTCTTTCTTCACAGTTCTGGGAAATTATCTCCGATGAGCACGGTATTGATGCGACCGGTGGATACCATGGCGATTCAGATCTGCAGCTAGAGCGCATCAACGTGTACTACAATGAGGCCTCCGGTGGCAAGTACGTGCCCCGCGCCGTCCTGGTCGATCTGGAACCGGGCACCATGGATTCGGTCCGCTCGGGCCCATTCGGACAGATCTTCCGCCCGGACAACTTCGTGTTCGGACAGTCGGGCGCCGGTAACAACTGGGCCAAGGGTCACTACACCGAGGGTGCCGAACTGGTCGACTCCGTGCTGGATGTGGTGCGCAAAGAGGCGGAATCGTGCGACTGTCTGCAGGGTTTCCAGCTGACGCACTCGCTCGGTGGCGGTACCGGTTCCGGCATGGGCACGCTGCTGATCTCGAAAATCCGTGAGGAGTACCCGGACCGCATCATGAACACATACTCCGTCGTCCCCTCGCCAAAGGTATCTGACACCGTGGTCGAACCGTACAACGCTACCCTCTCCGTGCATCAGCTGGTCGAAAACACCGACGAGACGTACTGTATCGACAATGAAGCTCTCTACGACATCTGCTTCCGCACGCTGAAGCTGACCACGCCGACATACGGCGATCTGAACCATCTCGTCTCGCTGACCATGTCCGGCGTCACCACCTGCCTGCGGTTCCCGGGTCAGCTGAACGCTGATCTGCGCAAGCTGGCCGTCAACATGGTGCCGTTCCCGCGTCTTCACTTCTTCATGCCCGGCTTCGCCCCGCTGACGTCCCGCGGCTCGCAACAGTACCGCGCCCTGACCGTGCCGGAGCTGACGCAACAGATGTTCGATGCCAAGAACATGATGGCGGCCTGCGATCCACGGCACGGCCGTTACCTGACGGTGGCCGCCGTCTTCCGCGGGCGCATGTCGATGAAGGAGGTCGACGAGCAGATGCTGAACATCCAGAACAAGAACAGCAGCTACTTCGTCGAGTGGATCCCGAACAACGTCAAGACGGCCGTCTGTGATATTCCGCCGCGAGGGCTGAAGATGTCGGCCACCTTCATCGGCAACTCGACCGCCATCCAGGAGCTGTTCAAGCGCATCTCGGAACAGTTCACCGCTATGTTCCGCCGCAAGGCTTTCTTGCATTGGTACACGGGCGAGGGCATGGACGAGATGGAGTTCACCGAGGCGGAGAGCAACATGAACGATCTGGTGTCGGAGTACCAGCAGTACCAGGAGGCGACCGCCGACGAGGACGCCGAGTTCGACGAAGAGCAGGAGGCTGAGGTTGACGAGAACTAAGGCTGCGGTTCTCGCTGAAAAACAACAACCACACACCACCCTCCCTCCTACTCATCATTCCCCGCTTCCTCTTCTATCACCGACATCTCAACGAATGCGCAAATTCCTCCCCCCCCCCCCCTTGTCTATCTGTCCGTCATTGTCGTTTCGTGCCCCCCCCCCCCCTACACTTCCCGGTGCCTCATTCGAAAGCTTAGAGCTTCAGTAACTGCAGCAGCAGCAATCATCAAAAGCAGAGAGGACAGGAAAGTTGCATTTTTTTCACTCAATCTCTCAGTGTTTCGTTGTCAAACTGGCAATGTGCTCTGTTTCCGCGCCAATCTTGAGAAGATTCATCCCCCAACTCCATACACGCATTCACCACCAAGTCTCATAAAAACGAACACACACGCGCACACGCACACATCTAAAGACCAACAAAATGCGCGCCACAACAGCAAGCAACACTCTCAACATGTGTGTACCAACTTTGCTCTACGGTACACAAGAACACAGACACACACAGGGAGAGGATGATCGATTTTCGAGCAAACGTAAGATCCTTTCGAGGGGAAGAAAATCGATCAAGCGAACATCTCAGTTCAGGGATAGCCACACACCACCCCACACCCGACTGCGCAAAACACCATCATCACCATCCGCTTGCACACGATCCCCCCCCCCCCCCGGTTCACGTCGTGAGAGTGTGCGTGCTACAAGCGTGGGATAGCTCGAGATGCAATCAGCAGAAGAAAAGATCGTTAGTAGCAAGCAAATCAGGGGCCGCTAAGGGAGCACGCGCGTGTGTGTGTGTGGTAGACAAGAGGTAATTGTATTTATTATAAAGATCGTATTGCATTCAGGGCCGAATCCTTAAAGGAGAGCGCGAAGGTTATGTCCTAGGTTTTTAAGGCAGAGAGAGAGAGAGGGATGTAGATTCTCGGTACGTTTTTCTCCTTAACTTGTTTTGCCACGCACACACACCCAACCGAACACAGGAGGTAGGCATCGTGTCGTCCCCTTTGGTGTGTGTCCCAAGGAGAGGAGCTCAGTATTCTTTATGCCACCAACAATATCATCTCCCCTGTGAAAGTGCATCCCACGTGCGTGCATGCACATACACACACACACACACTGCCAACAGGAAGACACCGGGGGGTGGTCCGGGTGTGAGCGCTATCCACTCTAGAGACAGACGTGTTAGAGGAGAGAGAGAAAATCCAGTGTGTGTAGTGTGTGCGTGCGTGTATAATACACACGTTTTGAACCTATTCGCGCCTGCCCCAACCCAACCCACACGGGAAATCGTCATCACCAACAACGCGCGCACGCTTACGTGAACAACAAAACACTGCCGCTCGTGTGTGTGTCTGCTGTGTGGTGTATGTGTTACGGTTTAAAACTGTTTACTGTTTCATTCCAGAATTGTATTTTTATCCTTCCGTTTACTATACTGAAAAGTTAGTGCGTCCGCGTGGTTTTCTTTTTTTTTACATGTACCAGTAATATGTTTTATTGCGTTTCCTCCTGTTGTGTATGTACGTACGTGCGCGTGTGGTGGGTTGGTGTTGGGAGGGTTTGAAATGATGTTACGAGCGCGCGTTAAGCAAAGAGCAGTTGTGGAAGAAAATAATACCTCTCCTCTAATAATTACCATTCACACACACACACAAAACGAACAAGAAAAAAGAGAAAAAACAAAACTAAACCTGTGTTTGATTATTCGTACCGGTTTCTGCGCCCTTTCTGAGGCTTGGGGAAAAAACTGGAAAAACTATCCGAAGGGTGTGGGCGAACATTGCTCGTGTGGGTCCTCCCTTGTTGAGCTGTCGAGAAGTGTTGGATATGAGGCAAACGGGGAGGAAAGTCCTCTCTAGAGAAACGAAATGCTTTATTTAAAATTGGCAACAAAATCACCCCAACAACGTTATTACCTCCATAGGGAAGCCAAGGATATATTGGAAACGCCATGAGTGACAAAAAGGAAGGCAAAAAAGCGCCGTCAGGAAAGAGCAGAAGTATCATAATAAGTCTTTCCGCTTACGTGTAACACCTAATTAGAGAAAGTGCTTTTGAAGATCAAGGTGCAAAGAAGAGCGTGCGCGCGAGTATGTAGCAAAACTCCGTACAATCCCCCCTCCTGACATTGGCTAAGAAAGTTAAAAATCGCTTGTGCGAATATTTATCTGGCAAAAAATGAAAGTATGCCTTTATTTAACAAATTATTACCAAATTTTGGTGCGTTGTTTTATTGGTACAATTTGAAAGAAATGGAGTCTTCTTGAAGGGTTATTTTCTGTGTGTGAGGTCGTCTTGTCCACTCGCGTCTAAATTGGAATCGATTGTCGAGGTGCTAGAGAAAGTCATCTGTGACTGGGGGTCTGTAAGTCAATCCTGATCCTGGCATACACTGATGATATCGACATCATCATTCGTTTGAGGCTCTCCTATGTAACCTCAGAAGGCTCGTAAGGGGATGGAATAGACGGTACAAAACCTCAGGCTGAAGATTAACGAGGGAAAAACTGAAATGGTGATCACTGATCTACGCAGGTGTAGATCACAACAACATAGATAATAAGATACGCCCAAGGGTGCTGGCTGCCTCCCGGTCAAACTACAATAAGAGGAAACTTCTCCACTATAAACACCTTTAACGTCGGGACTAGGCTGTATGGATCTTTTAAAGCGCCAGTACTTATATACGCCTCTGAGACAGGCGGACTTTATTCAGACTCCTCTAAGCCGCGTTCCAAACAGCATCCTGTGAGCACTTCATAGTGCAGCGGATTAGACTCGCTTGGCTCGGGTGGATTGGTCGTGTCATGAGAATGGTACCAGACGACCCAGCCCTTGGAGTTAGAAGAACCAAGGAAGGATCACTTGAACGGACGAGACTTGGTAGGTTCTCACGAGACCTCTGGTAACATCTGGATAATTTGAATTTTTCGGTGAACAGTATCCAGGCTTTTTGAAGCAGTCCAATACCGCGAAGAACAACCGCACCTTACAAGTAAATAAGTAAGCAGTGTCATTCTATCATTCTATCAATTTCAATATTTTAATGACCTGTTTCGTTATTTTGGAGGACAAAGAAGGAATCGCTTCATTGACGACCTCTATGACTTGCAGAATGATTTCATCATAGATAGCGGATTAGACTCATCAGGCTCTGGTAGGATGATCATGTCGCGAGAAAGACACCGGACACCTTAGCCTGTAAAAATTTCTCCACATGAACCCGTTCACATGAGCAGACCCCTGTGGAGAAGAAATGGTGGCGTGCAGATGCTTCCATTAAAATGCGCGGGATTTTGGATTGACAGATGACGGCGGCGTTGGGCAGCAAGTAACAGCAGCTCAAGGGCAAGAGAATTGGTAAGTATTTTTTTTTTGAATAATTATGATTAGCCTTGTGTTAAAATCGATTACTATACATTCTCCTATTTCATTCAACTGTACTAGCATCATGCATTGGAATAATTTTCTTGTCTATAGCTTTCTGCATTAAAGATAGTCTTAATTTCTCTATTCTATATCTTTACTCAAAAATATCTTATAGATCTACATATACATTATAGCAACTTTTATCATGTTAAAAAAATCGAAATTTCTTCTTGTGTGCCTTCGAGTGATCTCTGCTTTGTGTTTATTTGAATACATATATCATCTCCCATTCGGTCAGCAATCCGTTTCAGGGAGAAATGCCAAGGTTGGTGGCTGCTGCTGCTGCTGCTGCCTACTTTTTAACGAGCCATCCGTACCTTAAACATACACATCCATCGTCTGCTGCTGATCGAGGGCGCCACACTCGCTGATGCAACTGTACTACGGTCGTGCCTCGACGAGAGTACTTGAAATTGAATGGTACGGATGGATGGTCAAGGAAAACCTGTTCGTCAGCGGGAAACGGGCAGTTGACAGTTGCAGAATATCCTCACCACATTCTCCGCAATCTGTTTAGCATACCCATTGGAACGAAGAAGTATTTTCACTTTGATTGCACTTTCTGGCGGATATTGAAGGCTTTCCTGCCCTTCTCGTAATTGTCCAAAGGGTGTGTAGAACGCTGGGCCTCCCTTTTCAAGATGATGTTCGTGATCGGTTTAATGAGGCTGCACATTACCGTGTACACAAATAATCATTATCGATCGAGAAAAGATCATACGATGCGCGTGTGAAAATGGCACCAGATGGACCGCATCCGTAAATCAACCTGACACCCGTAAATGGTGTGAAAATCACCACTTTCGAGTACGCTGATACCGTGACAAAAGCGATGACTTATTGTGCCACGAACTTCAGACAGTTCGTGGTTGGTTCGGGATAGAAGCTAGATTGGATCACGCACGTGATCGTGATCGCATCATTTCACCTTTAACATCACACCGCAAAACTCGTGGCGATGCAGTGATTGCGGTTTTTCAATTATGATGGTGTACATTGATTTGCGCAGCTAAGGTAGAGGCGTGTTGGAGATCTTGGAATCCACAGTGCAAGACCACACAGTACAGCAGCACTCTAGGCCAATATTAAAACCTGTCCCTTGTAACGGGGAAGGAACTGTGAGTGATGTTCAGCCATAGTATTGGCAAAAATGGGATCGGCGGAAACAGTTCGATTGCATTCGAGTGGACCGCTGAAACGATTGAAACCTGCTACATTTAGAGGAGGCGCAGGTCTCTGCAAGATCTCTTAAAACAAGCTACTGCATATGGTTTCGGTCCGGACAGTGATTTAACGATAGCCATTCGGTTGGTTCTTGTGGAAACCGGATCGAAACACCACGTCGTGGGCATTGGCGCCATGCCCAGTCTGCTGCTGCTGTACCGTGGGCAGGAAAAAGTAGGCTTCCAAAAACCTCCCTCGAAGCCACACTCCGAAGGCGGTGCAGATTGAGACACAGTGTGCAGGGCAGACCGGAGCTGGTAGGTTTTCGGAGTTTTGCACCTTGGTGAGAATCGGCCGATCGGCTTCCAATCAACCCACACACACCAGGGAAGGAAATGGGCCCTGTTTTGACTGTATATGGAAAAGCTAGTTACATGATTTATGCCGTCCTCAAGGAGAGGAGAGGACCATATGTGCTTTGAATCTTGGTTGCACACATTCACCGACGCGTGTTTGCCGAACGAAAGGGAAAATCCCACAAAATCCATCTCGTGATCCAGTCTATGATTGGAAACGGTGCTGCGTCAGGTTGGCAAATGATGGTACGTGCTTTTGGGTTGCAGGTTTCTACCGGATCCAGCATGCTCGTAAATAAAATGCCCTGGGATGCCACACTGGGATGGAATGGTGGTCATAATTCGATTATGAGACCGACACAGCACTCCCTGGTGAGTGTGCTGGTTTTAGGTGAACTCTCCACAGGAATCCTAACACTGGCGGGGAGTTTCTGAGAAGGAAACCTGAGAGGAAGATTGCACGGGCAAGCTATAAATCTATTAACATTTAATTATCTAATAGGTCTTACGGGCGGTGGAAGTACTTGCTGGAAAAGGGTTCTGGAACACAAGATTAATTCTGATTTAGTTGTTTGTTTCCTGGTTTGGTTATTATCACGCCAACAAGTTCCACAATCCCGAAATATGACCTTCTTGGAGGTTAAGACGCACCAAATGCATGTCGCAGTTCTGAGGGTCCTTCCCTACCGACAAACAAATAAAAATCTCACATTATGTGGTAGTCACGCGGGTGAGGTTCTCCAATAATAAACGAAAAAAAAGCCTTGAAAAACTATTTCAAGTTTCCGTGGGAGACAAACTCCTGTAGTCGCAAAGGACGACTACGGGAGTTTCTTGTTGTGCATGATTAGAGCCCATGCTGGTAAACGACTTCCCAAAACAACACAAATGTAACGCACCCGGTTCCGTCAGGGGTCATGGAAGTTTTTTTATTTCCGCCCTTGTGCTGTTGTTGGGACCGGGGGAAATTTGGCCCGAGTTTTTCCACACAATATTATCATGTTTGCCAATGTGATTGATGGTTATATGCCGTGAACGATGGGGACGGGGTCTATAAGCACGGTAGCGTCTCCGATTGTCAGTTTGATGTTTGATCGATGGAAGGAAGAAAAAAAATGGAGGACAAATGGTATGTTCAGGTGTCCACTGAAGGTAGACAAAATTGTATCAAAACATGTCGGGCCAGATCCGCGGTGCGTAGTGTTTGCCGCCAAAACGGAGTTTTATTTTAGAAGGCTTGGAGAGCTCTCCAAAATTCCTTTACTTTGAAGCTCAATCGTCTAAAATGTCACGTTACTTAACCTTTCGCAGGTGATTCACGGTACGCCTAAAGGCAGGTCCTTTAACGCCTCCATCGCGACGGGATGGAATTAGTGTGGTTTTAAAGTTTCCGGACACTACCGTACAATAGCTGCACGATCAAACAAGCCGAGATCGGCGAGCCGTCATTCGGTGGAGCTATGTGTGTGGAGCAGTCAGGCCAAAATGTGCGGAGGTGTTAACCAAGCACCATCCTACGCAATCGCATCGTAAAGCGCGATATAGTTGACTTGTTTCAGCGTGGTCTCTCGAAGAACTCCAATGTACAAATAGGGGTATTTTGTCGGATATTCGATTCCACCAGAGGAGCGACTTCAGTTGCTAGGAGCCCGGAGGTTGTTTGGGGCGAGATCTATCGCTGTTGAAAACACTCCCTTAAGAAGCTGTTCGATTGCGTCAGAGGAAGATCACACCGAAACGAAAACTATCTTCCAAAAAAGGCGAAGCAACCAGATCGCACACAATAGCGCGCATATGTTTCTGCTCCAATTTTGAAGGTTTATTGATCATTGTGCGTACTTATGGGGGGGGCTTCTGTGCTCCTATCAAGCTAAGCCGCCCGTTTAAATGCGTTGGCGTTCGGGGGCTGGCAGCTTGGAATAGCTGGTGGACGCGACAAATCGTTTTGCGATTCGATGAAGCTCCCAAACTAAATAGGGCAATAACGCCGTTCGATTTATCTGTCCTCCAAACCTGGGTATCGAATTATCTCTTCCCTGGAGATACAGGGTCTGAAGAGAGGAGAGTATTTCGTTTTTTGGTCATAAATTTTGGGGGAATCTTGGCCCCAACCGAGATTGGCCTAATAAGATCGCCTCTCGTGCGAACCGAACCATAAACAGTAGGAGATGTTTATCATTCCGAAATGTCGTCGAAACATTCCAACAATTTGAGGTTGTCGGGAATTAAGGGGAAGAAGCAACGACAAATGAGCCAGCTTGGGATGCCTTTTTGAGTTGCCAACCCACACCTTTTGGTTCGGGAACTGATGCTAGATGCATTTGGTACTCGTATAAAGCTATGATTGATTGTCTGGTTGGCGGTAGAAATTACTTCAGATTCTTTATAAATCCTACGTATTTCTTCAACGCACATGCAAATCCCTTTCACCCCGGTAATCCCACACAAAATTTCGGATTTCTACAGATATTGGAAAAAAAGACTTTCCCAACTGCATTCGTGTCGGCTGCCAAGAAAGAAAAGTGTCTCGTTGGCAACCAGGTCAACCAGTATGTGGATGAGTGGGTTTCACTCGTAGCCTGAACCTGTCCTGTTCCAATCATGCAGTAGGGTCAAATTGGCCATCGCCGGTAAGGGATTAATGTCTTGATTACGATTAATCCTTCGGCTGTGTGTGTGGGAAAAACGAAGCATTTTACGCTGTATCGGAGTCGGTTTCCGAGGCCCTTTGAAACCGCCAGTGGAAAGGGTAATGGACAGGAAACTAGCAAAAACTCACCGGCGCCAGCGTTCCAGATGCCAGCGGAGAGATTATACGCCGTTTATGGGCGACAATGACTACCGCAACCGAACCAAATGGACCCGAACCCGAGAGGGCTCGTAATATGGTTGGTATTGAGCATGGCCGACTACCACCGGGGATATCCTTTCGGGGCACTCCGCATGCTAATGTTGGGACGGTGTTGTTGGGGTATCTTAAAATCCAACCGGGAGATATCCAAGGTTTATGTAAAGGAACGGAAGGGCCTTGTCGTTTTAATGACGGAAATAGGAACATTTTAAAATGGCTTCATGATGCTTTTTTGTGTAATGGATACTCTTTATCATGATGACCTTTCACCATATGGGACGAGGGTTTATTTTCTGCGGCTGACGACCTTTAGAATGATACTATGAAATTATTATGTTTGTTTAACATCATGTTTGTCCAAAAACGAGACCTCAGTCCTCAGAACACGTAAAAGTTAGGTTAGACTATTTCCCAAGTGATGTTCAGATTGGTAAGCCAGTATATTAAGACAGAGTGATATTAAGGTTAGTTATTTAGGTAGATATGGATAGTTCTTACTTTTTAGTTAGATAGCTTTTAGTTCCTGCCACGCCTCCATCGTCCGTGAGGACGACCTAAAAGGACTTGACGGGCTTTGGGTTGTTCGGTGTCACTCTCATGACGTGACCAGTCCACCGGTGCCTGGCGAGTCTAGCTCGCGCCACGATGCTGAGATCTCGTAGACCTCGTCATTCTATTGGATTGGACTTCAATGTCCTCCATTGTGTTATTAATTCAAGATTGCTAAATGGTTATAATAAGGATAGCTATTTTAATAACTTTAACTTTGGTTTGAGATATATCTAGGAAATAGTTCAAATTTGTTGCTCCTCAGGAATCCGGGCAAGTTCACCAAGCTTATAATAAGCAACTTCACAAGTCAGTTAATGGTGAAGAGAAAACTGTCACGACTCTTACAGATAGCTAATATCTGCACCGTGAGGACTCAATTGTGTATCTCTTCTGTAACCACGCAAGAGTCCTCCAGGAGATCCTCTTTGGCCATCTTCTATAAATTGATTTGGAGTATAAAAAGACTCAAAACAACATTATGGGGACATCAGCTGTACTATAGTAAGTAGTCCAAACTGGAGATATTTAAAGTTTTAGGCAACACGATTGATGTTGAGATACGTATAAAAGTATCTGGCAGTTAATCCATCGTACTTTAGACGGAGGATTTTTCATTGCTCTCAAGTTGGACGAAGCTGGGACTGTACAACATATTTTTAACATCAGTACTGATGTACGCCTTGACTCTGAGACATGGAGAATGTCCAGAGCTGAGGAAACTCTGAAGGTACTCGTGGAAGAACATTGGAGGAGTCACTATACTGATGTAATGATCTGGATACTATGCATAAAATATTAGACATTAGGCTCTGGTGGGCTATTCTCCTGTCTCTTTGGACTGTCTGTAGCCATTTCTTGGAGATGGAGTTCGACAGAATCACCGATGTGAGAGCACAACAATTACTAAATTTCTTCACATAATTAATGCTTCAATTTCAATTCCAACAAATTCTGCAAACTTTTTTACCTACCTAAAAAACACGTGTTTAATGCACAAAAAGCTCCATCCATTTGCAATAACTTAAACACGGTCATGTATTATGCACGCACCCCCCCTACTCCAGCACACATATTGCGTAAGAAAGGGTCTACTTATAAAAGAAATCCCCCAAAACAACAGCAAAATGAATGTATGTATGTTGTTCGATGCACCACCACCACCGGAACGAAAATTGATACGACACATCGGCTCACTGGTGTGCTCCCCAGTGGATAACCCATCGTCGTTCTGTGGTCGGATCGTGTCATTTAAGTTTTGGCCAAAATTTAGGACTTTTCGATTGGTTTGGCAATTTTGGCGTTCCCCAAAGAGCGCCCTTATAGCACATGGGAAAGGAAGGAGCAAAAAAAAAAGGCCAACTTACCATTAGGGTTTTGCAACCGCTTTCCGGTGTTTGCGGCATTAACACTCGGCTCCCAGCGCTGGGCTGACTCTCCCTTTGCCGGATGTGTGGAGAAGATTCAGATTTATCGGTCCTGATGTCGGATCGATACGGCTTCTCGGTGCCTGTTCGTCTCGCTGGCCAGCTATTGCAGGCTTCCATTGCGCTGTTTTCTCTCGCTCTCTCATTCGGGCTACTGTTCCCGGTGGGGGGTACACGTCCCAGATCGAACACTGTTGCGCTTTTGGTGTGCTATGCTGGCTGGCACCGTAAGGGCCATGCGCGTGATCATATTATGACACCGGCATCGGTAACCGACCGACGCGAGAGCAGGGAATGAGGCATGGAGGTAACTGAAGTTGGATGCCCTTTTTCACACCACCGCCACCAAACCACCAGACGTTTGGCTAAGGCCACCGGATAAGGGACTTCAAGTATAGGCTTGCACAAGCATTAAGAATGGAGAATTGCAGAAGCTGTCTGACACGTCGGAAATAGCCTCACGTTTTGTACGCTTCGTCCGTTCTCGCTTTCTGACACTGATGCCGTACATCTCCAGTGGCTCCACATGTGTCTCTCTCTCTTCCGGAAAGGTATCGACCCGATGGAGTCGACTGCTGCAACGTGATTAGAATGTTAATGACGCAAGCTTGATTCGCTCGTTGGTCGCTTACCTCCTGACGGCTAAAGGGCGTTGTCCAGGGTTTGTAGTCCCGCACCACCAGCCGACCTGGAGCGTTATGCAAAACTAATCGACAGCGCGAATCGGGTGGAATGCGTCATCCAAAAAAAGGAAACCCGGTAGCAATGGTTGCTTGCGTTGATGTAAGCGATTTGTATTTTAGATTACAGTACCGGGATGTAGTAGCGAGATCTCAATTTGATCAACGGGGGCATAGAACGACTTGCACGGCCTACCAAGCAATAAAATAAAACGATTTCGGTTTTGTTAGGAGTCCGAAACCGAAACCGGGCAAGGATTCTGCTGATAAAATATTCATATTTAATATGCCCTAAAGCCGTGGAGCTGTAGGTGTGGGAAGAACTTTACGATAAGGAAGAACAACGCACGCAAGCGAAATAGTTCGGTTGCAATCTTTATTATCTATCTTGTGATTTGAATCGGTGGGGTTTGGTTGTTTCGTGATGTGTAATGGTTTCCTAATATTGCATTCCTTCTTGGGAGAGCCTTTTTGTACTTGGTATGGCAAGGAAGACTAGGAATAGAGAGAGAGAGAGAGAAAGAGAGAGAGAGAGAACGTATTTTGTCAAGTTCACTTGCATTTTTATCTTATTATTTTGTTATTCGCATTCCGAATGATGCGTTTCATTAATTTTGTTATTGTTTGCTTGTTTCTTTTTTATGTCTGTTTTCCTTTTTTCTATTCTTTTACTTACAAATTTGATTTTTCACAAAATTTTGCTTTCTTTATTTTCCTCTTCATCTTAGAGCTCTTTTAAAATAGCTTTAATTATTTTGCACTGTTTGGATGTCTTTTATCAACTTTTTTTTCCTTTCTCAATTTTCTTATCTACTTAATATTTATTTTATTTTTTTCTGTTCCTTGTCTTACAAATTTGTGCTTTTCACAAATGTTGATTATTTCCATCTGGATTATATATTTCTTTTAAATTAGGTTAATTTTGATGTTTTTTTTTATTTTTTTCATCTTTACTCCTCTTTTCTTTAATTTAAACGTGTTTTATTTCATTTTTTTACAATGTTTAAGTTTTTACCAAACATTTTCATTTCTCTTTACCCTTTAGTATTAGCTTCTAGTTTGTGATATCACTTCCATTTTTTTCTGCAACAACTTAAGTAAATTTATTTTTTTACACCTTTTCTATACGCACCAGTTTATTTTCCTTACTTTTCTACTCATTGACTGGAACGTAAACAAATCAGTAACGGTTGTTAACAGCTTCGACATTCGTTCGTTACAAGAAAAAAAGCAGAACCGGGTACGGTACACCACCTTAACGGAGAGTTTTACACCGTTTTACGAGCATCGTGGGGATAAAGTGCCCATGTATCCGGAATAACAAGCCCTTGTAATGGTTGTAGACTAGTGGTTTAGGGTTTTTTTACTTCTGGTGTGTGAGTTCTCTTCTTGTGGATTATGTGTACAAATACAGAAGGGAACTGGTGTGCGTTCTCGTCCCGGAAACAAAACCTCTTATAAAGTGGTTAACGTGATAATGGAGGAAAAACAGGGAAGGTGGTTGAAGGTTTTAAAGGTTGTCCCTTGTTCAAGAAGCCATTGTTTTACAACTCCTTTATTTTTTGATGGAAAAAAAGGATTCCATATGATTCCACTGCTGCTTCCACAGGGGGGAGGCCTGCTATTTTTCACTTTGAAGTTAATATCGTACAAGTGGATAGCGTTCGGTGCAGCTAAAATTATGCAATTCGCATGAAACCCCTTTTGCGGCGGCTATAGGTCGCGTGGCACTTCGGTACATAAAAAACGCTTTAGGGAGTGCAGTACTGTTCGGGCTAAAAATTACTTCAACTGCATGCACCATTCGGTGAAGAAGTGGGGCGCCAGGTGTATTAACAGAGGAAGGAAATGATTTTTATTTCCCTTCACGGAGTGCATGCAGCACTGTGCTGCAGTCTTTTTTGTTGTTGCTTGCATTGTGTGTAGGGTGTGAGATCGTTTCGTCCTGGTTTAGGTCCGTATCGTGGTTTTTTCGTATATTTTACTGAGATCGAGTGCGAGTTTTGTGTGTGTATGGGGTAATGAAGACCTGTGCTGAGGGCTTCCAGGTCGTTGGGACTCCCTCGGTGACTAGAGGTGGCAATTCATTTTTATTCTCCTCCGGACCAACGAAATCGATCAAGAGTGGGATTGTTGGAAGTAAAGAGTACTAAAAACACTGGCAGGTCGTACTTATCCCACTCTGGCACTGCACTCTCACGGGTCGATTCGCTTGGGAGAGAAATTATCGTTCGTCTGGCCCGTGTCCTGGACTCTGCCGCACCGGGCGAGACACTGGCCGTGTCCTGGCGAGACAGACGGACGACACGGTTGCGAACCGTGCGCTCGTGTGAGTGGTAGTGCGAATTTTCAATGCTGTACGCGTCCTGTGGTGTGGGGTTCGTTCTATGCTCACCCCACCCCGGCAGACATCCTGCGACATACCGATGAGTCATACGATAGCGATGTTGGTGTGGCATGCGCGTAGCGACCGACCGATTTCACAATGCTCTCCTGGGACTGGAAAATGTGCCGGCCCGCTTCTAATGGCACTGGATTTTTTTCCTCTACCAAGGCTCCAACACTAATGGGATTTTTTTCCTCTACCAAGGCTCCAACTGCGAACTAAAATCAGGTAACACGTATTATCATTGCAAAACCTTTAAGACGTTTAATTACACCAAATTGGTGCTTGATAACATGACGCCCAGGAGGAACAGACAGAACGCAAATGCACTCGCTGCACGGAAAGAAGCTGGCTGGGGAGCTCTGAGCTGAATGGAGCCCCCGTATATTATGGCTGTCACGGTAGGTTTCGTGTTTCGTTTGCATAAAATTGATGATAGGGATTTGTTCTTGTATTTCTTTTTGCTGTGTGCCTTCCTAAGGCTTAAAATGTTATATATTTTAAAACAGGAGCGCCGTACAATTCATGGCGTGTTTCAGCGCTGGCACTGGATTAATAATGAATAGGAACACACATAATGTGTCTGCTTTATATTCAAGACTGGCGCTGTGTTACATCAGAGTGTGGTGCGTTTTTATGTGCACACTGTAATTTATTAGATGTGACCTAAATAGAAGGGAAATTTGAAGCCTTTAACAACAGGAAAAAAATTGACTAACGATGAATGCTAATGCAAATTTAGTGTGAATCCTAGAAGCTTCAATTGTATGTTAGCTGCTCCATGATCCGATCCAAAGAATGCTATCAGTCGTTGCTGAGGTCATTTTGGAGAATCTTTGACCCACGTCGTGCTCATAAATTATTTATTTTTTCATATGCTCCGTCAGTCGTTCTTGCTCAGTGAAGGCTTTGTTTGAGGTATAAACCGCTTGTTATGTACAATCTTTTTTCTCCTGGATTCTCATCGTCCGTTTGGCGACTTGATGAAGTCTCGGATTTCTTCATCAGTAGCTGGCTTGTTTACGAGGACACTACACTGTTGGTTAACTGGAATCTATGCTTTTTTTTAGACTTTTTCGAGACATACCTAATTTTTTCTAGCATCTTGGCTGAGTGATAAAACCCGTCGATTCAAATTATCATGTGCAGTTCCTTGCTTGTCTTCATAGTCATTTGGTAATTAATAATTATTGTATGTATCAAAGAAATGATGTGTTAGACGATAGAGAACTGGTTGGATTGTGGAGGAACACTTTCTCTCGAAACTCATGGATGCTCCTTCAAGGGAACAACCGTTTCCTGGATGAAGACAAAATTCCAAGAACGAGGAGTGCTTCAAGGTTTGACGGGATGTCCGCTCAGGACACAGACCCTTTGCTAACAACAGGACTACGAATTTGGATGACAAGATAATATTCAACGGATTGATCCGAGCTCACCCGGGATAAGGTGCCCTTTCACGGGTTTGGAGAAATAAATGTCTCCAAACCAATTTAAATTGTATTTTGTTAGGTTCTTAGTTCTAAGCAATAGATACAGGCCGTTCTAACCCAGAGTAAAAAACATCAACATTGAAGGAAATTTGCTTCTTTCTTATTCTTCCTTGGCACTACACAACCTCGAAAGGTCTCGTCCTCGGTCATTGCTGGCTCCCTGTGACTTGAATTAGCCCGTAGCTAGATAGTCAGTCCTGTGTGCGGGGAGGCGGTCTCTGGCTGGGATTTGAACTCCGGTCCTGTAGACACCGGACCGCCCCGCAGGAAATTTTACTTGTTACTTATTCGCTTATCGAAATTCCAATTATTTATAATATAATAGAAAGCTATTATATTATATATTAAATAATTGATAGCATTTGCTTAAAATTTGTCTAATATTTTAAAAACATAACAAAATAATAACTTTTCTCTAGCTACACTCTTGCTGTCGTAGCAAGCAAGTTGCTTACGTGCAATAAAGCAACATTATCACTTTAATTGTTAAAATATGTATCCTTTATTTATTTAAATCGTGTTTTATGCCATTTTAAAATTAAATAAAAAATATTTACCAACAAATAATTTTAAGCCATAAATCTTTTTTTGAATCTTCGATTTTTGCCTGTCTGATTCATAATTAATTTCTTATGTCTTACTTCTTCATTGAGTATAATACAAAGTTGTCACTGCTCTGAGACCCTGTTATGGTCCCGTCTAATAACGACTGGGGCATTAGGTAACTTGAATTAAGCCCATATACCTCGTACCTCGTACCTCGAGGTCGTAATTATACCTCGTTATGGGAAAAGAGTAAATGATTTTGTCAAGATTTGAACCTAGTACGGACAGCATTCCGACACGTGGAGTAAGGCCTTACTGATTATACTATGTTACCTGTCTAATCGTGAACCGTTAAACTTGGCTTAAGTTGGGGAGGAGTATTATGATATCAACTGTATTTTATAATTTTCAGACCGTGTTTATTAACAAATATTTATGTCTTTTCGAACATTATTTTTCCTTTGATTATTTCTGTTATGTTTTACTGATTTTTAAATCATTAAACCCACAAATGTCATATCCTTCTGCAAGATGCTGCTATAATTATTGCCATTATTCAGCGCGTAAAACAAAAATTCCAAAAGCAGTGATTATTAATGCAAAATGTCACTCAAGATGAATATCGGTTAATTAAGCGAAGCAGTCAGTCAAACACACAAAGCAAAACAACATTCCCGTAGCTTGCTCGTTACCGACTATCCATACAAGGTACACAAAAGACTTTACTGCCAACATAAGGCGAGATCATATACAATCCTACTCAAGAGAAGAGCAATCGGCAGCAAAATACAGTTTTAAGTTTGAGTAATTTACATAAACTTCACCGCGCAAAAAAGAACAGATGAGACTTCCCGAGTGTAGGTTCGTCCATCCGCCATGCACTTGTTATGCCGAGAGTCTCACTAATGCAAACCGATTTGGTTAACGTACATTCCAATCTTGCTGACTTGCCCATGCGAGGTCAGGTGAATCGTTGGATCTGACCCAAACAGTCGTCAGTCGTGGTAGTACGGGTGGTGTGTGTGTATGCAATATTTTGGCGACTTCGACAGCGACATCGAAAGGGAAAGTTTTTGAGGCCAAGCTTCCGTAAAAGGCGCTTTCGGCCAAGGTTCCGAGGAGTGACGCTGTCCCGAGTTGTGCAGTTTCGTTTGGTTTGGTTGGACGAATGATGGTCGAATCAGCGTTAAGATGGAATGTTTTTTAGTCCAGGTAAAATTATATTTAGAATTTGAAGTCTTCTAGAAATAAGTAGCATCAGCGTGGAGAAGTCCCAAAATGACTCTCTTCGAGTCCTAACTATTCAAGGTCTCAGGGTCAACTGCAGCTCACCAGCAGCCTAACCTCTATTTACTTTGATTGAAATAATTCTCAAATCTCAACCTCCTTAACCACCTTTTGTCAGAGGCATGCAATCACGGACAATTCTTAAGTAAACGTCATAAATTCATGCGTTTCATAGACCCTCCGACACCGGACTCCAAGCACTGGTTTGTCAGAATCAAGTAGTAGAGGTCATAAAAATCAATTAAGATTTTTACCAATTTCGTCCAACACGTCCACTGCTTCAAGGAATGGACGCCATTCCAGCAAATTCCATCCACCTCTCCAACAGCCACCTACGAAGGTATTGGAAGCGTTCCGACTAGCCCGGACAGAAGGAATCTCAAAGTGACTTAATTCCGCTGCGACACTACGCTCGAGGTGCAACGCAACGGCGACTGTGTCCCAAAAATAAATTGCGATTTACGAGTGACAGACAATCTCTTATGCACCGCATGTTGTTCGGTTGGTTGGATCTGTGTGTGTCCCGAAATGGCTACAATGAGTGTAAAATATATTTATGCATTTATGGGGATGAAGTTACGTATGCCGACCGGGGTCTGGTATGACGGGGGTTCCGGGTCAGCCCTTTAAAACCCGTGTGGGGAGGACTCGCTACTGATGCACCGGGCATCGACAAATGGCAAACAGAAGGCAACACTGTTTTGCAGTAAGAAGGGGGGGTTTTGGATGCGTCTTTCAAAATAGCTCTCTCTGTCTCTGTTTAATGCTTCCTAGGAACGTGCGGACATTTGCGAATGAGTGGCTGCAGTTAATCCACACCAAGTATGGCCGACATGTGCAGTTGTGCTCGAAGGTTGTTTTCAGCTCGATCTGTTTGTTGACTGCTGGTGCTGCTGCTAGCACACACGCTGGCTGTCATTAGTGGCAGCCGTCTAGCAGGGAGTTCGGACTGTTATGTGTGAAAACGGATTCGAGTGGGTGCCCGGATAACATTCCGTCCACATAAGGGAATGATTTCCAAATGTTTCACCAAAGACATCGGGACATTTGGAATGTATTTTTGGAGTTTTGTTAGAGGTTGGAGGATATAAATTTGATCTGTCGATAAAGTTGTCCGAGCGATAGAGTCATCTAAGAACTCGCCATAAAACTTGGGAATCGATGTTGTTTTTTTAAAAGCTATCAATTTCTATAACCTGACAACATATTGGGTTGAAGAATAAGTTTATAGACCAGTTTCGCTATTTCTGGAATATGGAGGTCCTCTAAAGGACTAAGTCCCTAAGAAAAGAATCTCCAGTGCGAGGGTTTGGACCAAAGTATAGACGACTTCTGCCTCGTAGAACCTCACATTTACCATTCAGAAGTATGTTGAAGTACCTTGTTGAAGGAATCTCTTGATGACTCGCTTTGCTTCTAAGCTGCGAAGTAAATGAGATAGGTGACGATCGTTGTTGATCGTGACATTTTTGTCTAGGATTTCCAATCAAACCAAGATATTAGATATTTAAGCTGGTTTTCCACAATTTCCACAATGTCATATATTCAGATTTTCATTGTTGCTTCAGATATTGTTAAAAGTTAGAAATAACGATCAGAATCCCAATGCAATAGAGCTGTCTAAGAGAAGTCTTATTTACGCTGTCTATTCTTGGAGATATCCATTGTTAAGAGCCATCCACAAAGAAGCCTTAAAACTAATTACATTGTTTTGAGGAGCATAATAAACACTAAAAATTTTACCTGATCTACTAAAAAACCTCACAGGTCAATTGTCAAAAGTCAAACGCTTTGTCAAAGTCCTCTAAACGCTACAAACTAATTGTAACGTCCAATGTTTACTGGAACAATCCAAACACTCTTCAAGATGGAGTATAACATCCACTATTACAATGATTTACGGCTTTTTGCCGTAACGAGATATCTTCTCTCTAGCGTCTGGTCAACATGACTAAGCTGAAAGATTGTAGGAGTTCTAGCGCTGTCGTAAGACAGGCACCAAACTGTTGGGGAAGATTTATTCCCCCTTGTTTGTGGAACCTTGTTTGTAGATGAATGATTTGTAGCTCTCCGTACGTGCAGCAGACATGTAATTTTTCATCCTTAAAATGGTACAGAAGTTCTTAATGCAGCTTCTTTATGTCTGGAAGTACTGATTATGAGATACGAGTAGAAATTCATCCAAACAACCCTTCCGACTTACATCGGCAAAAATGTAGGTTACTTTCCATTTCAACTCATTACTGGTGTTTCCCGGACGTCAGTTAACAGCAAGAATCCATCATATTCTTCGGCCCGTCCGCTCATCACAAATTTCTGAAGTGATTGTGAAGGTCTCACCCGAGACGCACCCATCATGATGTCTCTTGTCTAAAATGGAGCACTATGGTGCTGGCATGGCTGATGCTCGCTTGATATGCTCGCTTCCCTGCTCTCCACAGTTCCACGCACACACATTAGGGGTGAAGATATTGATGATCACCGCCTTTTGGTACGAAGCCGTCTGTCGGGTCGGAGTTAAATCGCAGCTGGTGATCGTTTCGCGTTCGGTAGCAACCGCCCCACTGCTACTTAGTTGCGGCAAGTACCCGCTTGAGCTTGACACCCGTGGGGAAGATCGTTGAAGATCATGCATAAATCAAAGCATTGGAGGATCATGGAGGGCAAGTGATCGCGTGAAGTACCGTACCACACCGAGAGCCAGCTGTATGCAGTCATCGGTTTTATTTGGAATCGCAGCTTCGGTTGGCGCTTCGAATCGACCGGGGACGGAGCGAAGATTCAATCGTGTGTAATGCAGCGTGACGTGTCGGTGCGAACGATGGTTGGATCTGGGTGGGGGAAAGACTGGCCCAACCGTGGTGGTGGGTAAGCATTTTTGTCCAAATAAAGCGAAAAGCTCCAAATTTGGCGTAGCCCCAACGCGCGATTTTGCGGTTCTTTCGTCAGAGAAGATATTTGTTTGTTTGTTTGCTGGCGGCATGATCACGATCACGGAGCTAGAGAAGGTGGTCCGGGTGAGGCTGGAGTAGTGTGGAGGGGCGGGCGTTCAACCGGAGGAGGGCAGTTGCCATTAAGTTAGTGGGATTGAAGTAACCGAGACATCGTTTTGGCCTTCGTCGATCGCGCCTACGACTCGGGGAGGCACCCAATCAAGAAGTTTGTGGTGCCTAGGTCGAAGAGGCTGGAAGAAGCCATGGTGGGTAGTAGGGGGAGATTTTATTTTTATTAAACCCGACCCTCGCGTCCTACTCGGTCTCCAGTTCTACAGGTTATGGACATCAGGCTAAAATTATGCACAGTGACGAATGTCACCTCAAATTACGTCAGACGCGGTGCGTTGTCCACACTATGGACAGTGTGTGTTCTGGGAAGGTGCCTGTTAGAAGCTGGCGTGTCAAGTTAGGCTCAATTGTCACGTTGTTGTGGTTGCTTCTGTAATGGCGGCAGAATGCGAAACCAGCTTCGTTTTGTTTTGAATCTTTATTAGTCTCTGAGTCAAAATTATGTGAAGTCCTCAAACACTCAAAACAACGATCTAGTAGACATGGCAAAGCAACGAAATGAAGCCATTCCGGGGAAGGTTTTCTGCCAGTCAGTGCTAACTTTGATCTTCCAAACATGACACTCCTTCTAGGGAAAGTAACGCAAACGTGTAGCCAAAAAACCTGATTCAAATCTGTGATCAAACCTGTGATGTCATTGGCAAAGTTAGGACCCCGAGAATACAGGTTATACTGGTTTGCCGCGTTGTTTGTCTTCATTTGGTGAGATTATTCTGTGGTGCTCTCTGATATTGTTTGGTGCTTGCTGGCTTCAAGAATTTTGGGGGAAGATTTCAATCCTGAAGATTAAATGCGCGCGCGAGCCATTTAATTGACATTTGATGTGTTTACTTTGGTAGTGTTCTTCTCAAAATAATTGATATACACCTTTATCAACAAATAGTTGGATGTGCGTCTGACCTACAAACCCGCGGTAAGTCGTTTGCTGACAGTTTAGTCCTTCCCCATATCATTGACCTCAATAAACTGGACCACTGGCAGGAGGGTACACTTAACCCGTAGTCCGCGCATTAGGTTTGGTCCAAAGGTTCTTGAACCTGGTTGACCGTTGCTGGCGAAATGGTTGTACAATTTTGTGCCCAATTAATGTTATCTTTTATGTATCGGGTTGTACCTCGGTAGGCCGACCGACTTGGTGCCTCAGACTTGCTGCCCATTTGAGACCAGTTTTCCACGCGTTGACCTGTAGCAGTGTTAGAACTGCGGCGTGTGGTGGAAATAGAAAACTTTACCTTAATTATTCATCTATACTCACAGAGCTGTGTTTGAGGGGTGATCTCATTCTCAGTACGGTGCTGGGAAAAGTGGTAAAAAGCATTTCCTGCCGATCGGTTGGATAAAGACCTGCTGACGGGGAGTGGTACGGTGGGCGAAGCTTGCTCATTTAGCTGTGGAGGCGAATTTTTGTCGCGAATCCACGTCGGTGAGCTCATTTGCACGTCCATCAATGGGATGAGGCGAGAGGGTTCCGCTAATGCTAATGGGAAGCTTTTGTCGTGGTGCGACACATAGTTCGCATATGTCGATTTTGGGCAATAATGGTATGGTTGTTCATTCGCAATTACCCTTTCAGGTCATTCAAATTGGATTGGCAGGTTAATGCAATTATCGTTCTTCTGCTTTAATTGCAATTATTTAACCGAATACAGCAATAGATATAAAAAGTCTGTAAGTGGAAGCAATTTTCTTTAAATTAATTTTCTTCAGTTTTTATTCTCTTTTAATCATTTTAACTAAACTAGAAACAAACGAAGAGACAAATAAAACCGAAGTAGTATTATTTCCCACCAAAAGATGGCGCTTTTACGCTTCGAGTTCTGCTCACGAGATGACACTACCGTCCTTACAATTTTGCCCACAAGGTGGCTTTGTTGTTAGCCGACGTAGCTCGCAAGATGACGCTAAAGTGCTTTAAGCTCTTCTAGATGGCACTGTCGTCCCGAGAGTGAAGGCCACAAGGTGGCTTTGTTGTTCGTCAATTTCGCTCGCAAGATGACTCTGTCGTGCTTACAACTCTACTCACAAGAGCGCGCTTTCAAGCATCATGGTTTGCTCGCAAGATGGTGTGAGCATCGGAGCATTTGATGAATTGCAATGTTTCATCTCTCTTTGGCTACTCCTAGAAGTATGCAATTAGGATTACACGTGTTTCGACTCCCTTGCAACTCGTTCGATTGGTTACTCCTAGAAGTATGCAATTAAAATTGGTGTGTATTGTTGCCACGGGTTTCGTTAAAGATGCTTGCATTTTAAATATTTTAATAAAAAAAGCATCATTATCAAACTTACAGCTGCAAATATAATAATGGAGAACTAAATTCAAAAGTTTTCATTACTTTATATTTCGTACAAAATATCTCTTTTTGGCACTATAGGATAAACAATAGGAACAAGTGAGAAGAATCACTAGCAATAAATAAAACAAACGTACCCACCTCATCGTCATCCGCATTCTACGACTCGCAAGGCGGTTAGAAACACACCCCGAACACTTTTGTTGACAAGCGTTAGAAACAGTGTTAGAAACCAGTTCGTGCTCAATCCTTGCATCTTATCAGATTCCGGTTTTAGATGAGCAGCAGTGCGCCGTTTGGTGGACGGACGGAATCTGTTCCTGGTCAGAACCTGTATTCAGTCTAACGATAGAGCTGACCGTAAACAGAGCATTCTCATCAACATGAGCAAGTTGACCAAAGACTGTCTGTCCGAACACGATCGGCAAGTGCTGGAATCGATCTTTAACCCATCTCAAATCGGTGGTGAGGAATATTTGCTTCAGGAGGAAGAAAAACATTTGGATGATCCGCAAGGTATTTACAAGAAAAAACTGTCTTCGTTTAAATGTTGTGCTGCGTGTTAAAACCGCTTCGGTTCCCATTTTAGACGTGAATGGTGCGAATGATCCTCGCATTAAAGAATCACAGCGAATGGAGCTTGAAGCGATTGCACTTGCTAGTGAGGCGAAGCTTCCGGAAGCGTTGGAACTGCTAAGCAAATCGATCGAAACAGCTCCGGAACGACCTGCGCCTTGGAATAATCGTGCCCAGGTGTACATACTGCTCGGGAAGGAGGATGGTAAGTGTGATAACTCATTTGCTTTAACGTCTAAGGCGTAGAAGTGGTGTGTTCGAGTCATGTGTTATTTGTGCTTTTTCATATTTAATTCATCTCAATCTTCTTTTAACGTTTGAAAAGCTGCTTAAAAAGCCCTTCATTTAGTAAAATTGAAGATAAACCTCAGCTAAGGTTCTAGTTTGGAAAATGAAGCAAGCATTGTTAAGCTCGACTGACTAAACCAGCTACGTGGTATCATTAAGTCTAGCAAGCCAGAAATGGCAGGTATGACCTGAGAGGTCGTTAGGCCAAGAAGAAGAAGTGTTAAGCTGAATATATAGACACATAGCCATTAACACAGGGCATCAGATTGCCTACTTTAAGAGATGATCTGTCATCTTTAAACCCAGATTTCACTTTCTCTCTATCTCTCTCTCTTTCGCGCTCTGTCTGTGTCTTTTCTTGGCCCAAAGACCTCTTAAGTCATGCCTGTCATTGCTGGCTTATTAAATTTAATGCGAGCACTTGGTTGGATAGTCAGTCCTCACTACGAGGGAACGGTCCAGATGGAAATTGAACTACGGTCCTGCCGTATGAACCCCAGCGCCTTTGTCGCCTCTACCACCGACACCACCCAACTCTATCTTGGCTAATAGTTCATTCTCCTGTATTGCTAGTTGCTAATACCCCTTGACTTCAGAATACTTTAATAAGAATTCCCGGAAGTTTCGCCTAAAAAGAGATCTATTGGACATTCCTGAGATCAGCTGAGGGTCTCCTCAACGAAGACCCGTCCATCGTCATATTTTCAACAATCAAGCTATCATCTGCACATTCTGGTTTTTCAGTCCAACCTGTCCAGAATATTTTAAACCATTTGGACGAATGCTCTGAAACCCTTAGATCACTACGATAAAGAAACTAGGTTCAAAAGCCTTGATTTCCCTCATCAGTTTCTAATGGATTTTATTATATGGATTATGATTTATGATTTTTATATAATAAGAATCCTTAAAGGCTGCAAGGGCTCATAGGAAAGGATCATTCAGGTTATGACATGTACTACGAGTAGGGATAAGGAGAGGTGATCTGTCTTGTAGACGTCGGGAGCGAGCATTTAATTCATTCGAGTGGGGAAAAGCGACATAGTACAGCAGCAGTTGCAACCATCCAATAAAAAATCGTGAAAATCCAACTATTTATTACTAAAACCCCTTCTATCTCTCCACTACAGAGGCGCTCAAGGACATCGAACAGGCGCTACGTCTATCGAACAGCGCGGGCCGTACAGGATGCAGAGCACTCTGTCAGCGTGGCATACTGAAGCGCAAAAACAACGACATCGATGGAGCGCGGGAGGACTTTGAGGTGGCCGCCAAGCTGGGCAGCAAGTTCGCGCGCACCCAGCTGATCGAGCTGAACCCGTTTGCCGCACTGTGCAATCAGATGTTGCGGGAAGTGATGAAGATGTGAGATAAGAAAGGCAAATGGTGGTTTATACTAGGTTTTAAGTTCTTAATTGGGTTATAGTTATAAAAATAAATATAAATTAAGGTCTCATCCACAAATGTGACTTCCTAACATAAAATAAAGGCCAACAAATTGAGAAGGAAAACACCTCCTTAATCAAGTTCTAAAAAAAACTTGCGCAGAAGCTTGTTAAACTCTATTTAATAATTCTCACAAAAAATCAACGGAATTTGCTTCAAATAACCCTTCCTTAAGCCCCTATTTCCCTTCCAATTCCTTCCCCTTAATGTGGCCATGCGTCACCAAACATTTCAGCAAGCTCATTCGTTTGCGCTTAAGAACGCAAACAAATCTTTAACGCATCGTGTACGCAAAGGACACACAGCGTATTGGCCCGTGGTAAATGATGTTTCATTAGCAGGATACGCTGTTAACTCGAATACACCGCAGATTACTTATTATTATTATGCCACATTATTCCCGCTCGTCTTAGCGCACAGCTAACGATGCAACGACGGGCCAGAATCGCAACAGCAAACAAGTGAATGGCCTCGTCCTAGAGATTTCGGGGGATGGTTGCTGATTCTCACTCGCCCGTACTCTGGTCCAACAATGATGAGCCGAGCCGTGCCGTTAAACTTTACGACTGAAAAGTGGCCGATTCCATTCCCTTTCTCTTCACAGTCAAGGGGTTTCGTTGCTGTTGTTTGACGCAACCCGACCCGCAACCTAATGGTCAAAGGCCCTCCCTCTGCTTGTTTGGTTTGGGATTTGGACTCCCTTTCGCCAGGAGCGTAAGAGCAGTTTGGAGCAGTTGGGTGTAAAATTAAGGACGATTACGGATTACGGCGATGATCTCCGCACTGATCTTCCATAAATCAATCTGCCGCGCATGGGCCCGGAAAGCGGACCAAGTCAGCGCATGTCCTGTGGGCAAGGTGCGTTGTTTGCGAAAAATGAAGAAATAAAACCAAGAACACACCAGCAAAACTTCCCAAAAAGAACAACCGTTAATCCGCATGTGTGTGTGTGCGTGTGTGTGTGTGTGTGGGGTGGATCGCCGCTCGAACAGCGCGTGTCGAGAAAAATGGCAAGAATCCAGTTGCTTACGTTATTATTTGATCATATCAATCTGTAAATTTAAATTTAATTTCCCTACATTAACAACTCCGGCCGGCGGGGTTGTTCTTCCCCTTCTTTTTTCTCCCCAGCTGGGAGTCCCCCTCCATTGCAAGCCATCTTGCTTTCTTTTGTCGTCCAAGCTTCTTTTGCTGCCAGGTTCTCCTTTCAGATCCTGTTCTGCCTGTTCGGGATGGCAATAAAACCCGGGCCCGAAATGAAATTGTCAGCAGATAAACTGAGTTTACATTTTACAAGATAATTCCACCTTGCGCATCGTTAACTTGCTGCTCGACGGACGTGCTATCACGACACGGGGGCAACATTGTCTCCAGCTGATGGTGTGTGGTGGGCCGATAGTTGACCACCAGTTGGTCTGGTGACGGGGAAAGGTGGATTTGGTTGCGAAACGGTGTTTGTGATTGCCACCGGACAGTGCAGACCCGTGCACACGCGGACCTCGATTGCATTACGATAGTAGTTAATGGGAAAATAAGAAATGAATTTTTGCTAACAGGATTGATGGTGGAGATGGTGGATATGTTGAACAGAACATTGAAGTCAAATAAACTAACTTCCGAGTTTGTAATAAGCATGGATGAGAATATGGAATATTAGACAGAAAGGGATAGAATCTAAATGGGTCAGTCCACGGCAGGACCGGTGTTCAAATCCCATCGAGACCGCCTCCCCATACGAAGGGCTTGACTGCGTTTCTACGGGGTAATATCAGGTCACAGAAAGCCAGAAGTGACAGTTCGAAACCTTTAGAGAGGTTTTAGTAGTGCCAACTAGTCTAAGTGCTACGATTTCTGATACGAGGAGCTCAAGTGGTAATACTCAGAAATTTTGTCTTGGTCCTGAAGAATTGGTGTGGTTGGTTGGTTCATGAAGACTTTGATTCGTTAGACTTCATTCGTCTATAGCTTCTGACGAGACTATAAACATGTCTAAGACCTGTTTGTTGAACCATCCGCAAGCCGCAATGAACTTACAATGTTTCTTTTCCGACCGGCCCTCCAGCTGATTAAATCACGCCTCGCCGATATTTGTTGTACTCACAAAGCACAAACCCTAGTTCCTAAAAATTCAGAGTTTATTTTACAGGTGAACCATCGTCGAAAACCATTTGTTGTAAAAATTATTCAAACAGTTTTAAGAAGCGCAGCATTGGAAGGAGAGACAAATATTGTAGACTCAATTTGATACAAAGTACTACCCGGGAAGCGAAGTGACAAATGAATCTAAAGCCTCTGTTGTAGCTATAGTTTTGGAATGATCAGTTTAAAGTGGCTGAGGCGATAGCGGAGCCGGTATTCACACGTCAGGACAGAGGTTCAAATCCCATTAAGACCCGCCTTCCAGCAATACGGCCAGGCCGTTCTTTATGAATAAAAAAAAAAGACCCGCCTTCCCGTGCGCTGGACTGACTAGTCAGCTACGGGTAAAACCAAGTCACAGGTGGCGAGAAATTGTCAGTCTAACAGCTTTCGAGGCTTTAGTGCCAAAGAAGGAGGAGAAAATATTGTAGGTTTAAGGTAGGTCTACTAAACTCTACCCAGTCTACCAAGTGTGAAAGACGCATCTTTTTAGACGCTGAGTAGTTTGCTCGTAGATTTCAGTCGTTATCAAGGTTATAAATGAGAAGTACATACAAATTGTAGAGAAAATGTTTTGGAAAATCGTTCTCAAATCAATACTCACTCATGTGGGACATAGGATATCTGGCCCGCACTTTCAGCATTTTCTTTAATGTCTGGCTAATGTTGAGGAAAGTTTGTTTATCTCTGTTGTAGCTAATCCTCTTCTTATCCATTTTTGCTCCATAACCACCAAAGGTTCTGTACGAAAATTTTCGTGACTGGCTTTTCCTCGTAGCTGGATGCCAATAATGCGTACCGAGAGACGGTCTAGCGAGATTCGATTTCTGGTCCTTCCAACAATGGAGTCATCCTATGTTTGGTGTTCCTTTGTCAAAATCCCTGTAGGGTTTTCACTGATCGTGAACGGGTAGGGATTTGTGATATCTGCCCTGGTTTGACCAATCAAACTTATGTTGCTCGCTTGGCTTTCAGTTAGTTATTGTGTTACTGTGTCCTTTTACAATTCATTCGTCTGAGTTCATTCTATAATTCACTATGATTCATCAAAGGTTCCTCACGTTGTTATAACATTAAAATCCTTCAACATAATCATGTCATGAAACGACTAACAATAAATAAATTAAATTAACATGAAAAACATCTTCAAATTCCAACAACTACGTTTTACCAAAAGATTTGTTTATGGAAATTACAACAACCTCAATTACATAGCCTTTAATGTGCCTTCTCTATCCTATTTCTCTAAGGCTCTTTGTATCTCTTAATACTCTTTTTCATTTTAAGTCAATTAAGAGCACCAT
The DNA here is from genome assembly GCF_013141755.1 of Anopheles stephensi. NCBI lineage: Eukaryota > Metazoa > Arthropoda > Insecta > Diptera > Culicidae > Anopheles > Anopheles stephensi. The sequence goes on along the minus strand of NC_050202.1, from coordinate 17,650,205 downwards.
TTGACGTTAGAATCATTATACTGGTGGTTCACCCCACGTAGCAGTCAAGAAGCACTTTGCGAGCGTTATCACCAATCAGAATAAAATCTATTTCTACAAATATTTAGATGATAAGACATAGTTAAGACAGGGTATATTGTTTGAGGATTTTTCTTCTTCTTGACCAAGCAACCTCATACCTCAGGCCATGCCCGCCATTTCTGGCTTACTAGACTTATTGATACCGCAATATATAGATAATCAGTTCTCACTATGGGGGAACGGCTCAGATGAGACTTGAACCTCGGTCCTGCCGTTTGGGCCGCCCGTATGAGTGACTAAATTTGAGTAGGAGATTAAATTGGCAATCCCCCTCCGACGATCACTTTGACAATTTTCTGCACCAATTTATTAGCTTAAGATCATCAAATTGACTAGCCGTTGAAGCAGAACCTGAGACACCGTATATCTCCCTAAACTTATCAAAAAACTCAGCTGGTAACTTCATGGTTAGATCGTCTTTAAAGACTGCATTAGATTTTTTTCAAAAAGAGCATCGAGGATGGTGTATAGCTAAATCTCTTAACGCATCTTCAAAAACTTTTGCACGAAAACTTGAAGTCGTTCTATATGCACCGTGATTGAACTGATTAACAAGAATCTCAATAGTTGGACCCAAGTACCATGTTCAGGATTAATGTTGTGGAATGGAAGTCATGGATCCCTTCTTAAGATCCTTCGTTGAAAGTATTGCATTTGTTGGTCAAAAAGCTTTTATCTTACTAAGCGATTCATTGTCAGCGGCTCGCTAGAGATTGTTGGAGTCAAAATTGTAGGAAGCCTTTCAAAATGACAGTTATTTGACACTAAATTCTCCTGGTTAGATAAAATCATTTAATTATACTACTCTAACTAGCTTCTTTGTGCTTTTTAATATCTTTTCCTTTTTGCCATGATTCCTTCGGCTTTGAAAGTCTTTAGCGACTCATGCACCCTTTTAATGACCGAATCCGACCTATGTAATCGCTACTGCTCTCGAGCTCTCATTCACTGCGGCGCACGTTTCAATTGAGCCTCATAAGTAGTCATCGACGGTACACATATTTCTTCGCTTCGCTGTGCTGCTTTCTATCCTTTTGCACATAGCGTTCCCCACCGCACCAATCCACTCGCTCTCGCTCTATTTATCTCTCATTGTCTCGGCGGGGTTTCCCCCCCCCCTCATTACCCCACTAGCAAGGGCCAACAGCGCTGGCAGTCAGGCAGGAAAAATTGAATTCCAACGATTGGACGGCGGCCGACCGAGCGCGAGATTGTTCGGTTTGATAGCCAGATTTGTACAAATTTCATTTCTGTATTATTGCTCCCGACTTTCATGAGCTTCGATCCGTACAAGATTTAGCATCATTAGCCAAGAGCCAAGGGGAAGGGGATGACCTGGGAAACGCCGAGCTTCGGCCGGCTGACAGAAAAAGGGCTTATGAAGCGGTGGAGCCCGCTCACGGATGCAGCATGTGCAGCAAACAAACGCTCGAGCCGCTAAACATATGCACCAGCAAGAATTAGAAGCTCTCGTACCCATTGCCGTGTACCTGGTGGAATGGCCGGAGAAGGGGCCACGCAAGCCAAGCTGTTTGTAAAAGTCGCTTATTGTTTCATTGGAATATCAATATTTTCAGCGTGCAGTCCTTCATTGCGGCGGTCCTGTGTTATTCCGGTCGTCGGCTTTTGTTGGAAGCTGTTGCCCGGCTCGGCAGGAGTCTGTTGTGGCTGGTTTTTCTTCTTCGGTGCTTCGGCCCGTACCCAGCTCATGAATGGGCTGAACGGGCTGAAAGTATTGCCAGAAATCATTTTATTAAGCATAATTATAATTGAATTGAAATCATTTATTGGATGCACCGGGGTGGTAGCATGCCCCGCGACGGTCAACGCCAGATTTACCCGTCTTCATTGATAAAGAGGCTGTGGTAAGGGGGTGTTCCCTTCATCTCTCTCTCTCTCTGTCTCTGGGAGACAGGAAAAACAGCACGAAGGAGCTTTTTCCCCCGGTTTGATATTGGCTTATCAAAATGCATCGATCGGTTCGGTACAGGGCGACATAATGTAATGTAATGTACCGGCTGCTGCACATGCACGTCCCATTCGATGAAACCATTTCACCGTACACCGAGTAGGTTCGAGCGGTGTACATACGTCCAAAACGGGTGGCTTAGTCTACTAATTGCCTTTTTCATCGTACGGAAAGACACGGAGTCCGATGCTTATCGATAGGAAAGGGTATCGATAGGGCGCAGTTTTAAATATGAGTAGTTTCTTTATTTGGACGCATTACGCTCCGGTGAGCGTTAGATGGCGCTGGCGCTTTCGCATTGTAATGAGTTTGTATAATAAATTCTACAGTTATGTGATAAGGCTCTTAAGCTGCAGGTTCTAATCAAATTTTATAGAGTCTTGAAGCGATTAAAGCTTCTCTACCTAGCGTCTTAGGCTAGCAGAGTTATAACAATCCTTCTACATTCAGTGCTAGTGGTAGCAGCGACTGAGGATCAATCAGGTTTCATGCTAAATAACAACTTCGGTTAACTGACTTCTCAGGAACCGCAACAGCTTCACTGAATGGCTCCGTTGAAGGAGTTGTCATGTTAATAAAATCTACCAATTCTCTTCAAAATCTAAAAAAGCTTTGATGTTTTGGTTGTTCGGTACTAGTTTCATGACATGATCAATATATTAGAACCAAGCGACTTCAAGGTGTTGAATAACAGGGTGACCATACAGCTGATAGATCTCCTAGCTGTTCTGGTTACTCTACTATTTTTTCCACGCATGAGAGCCTTGATTATTTGATTCAATTTTTTATCTTTCTTTGTATCTAGCTCCTATGCAGGCTGTCTATATCTTCTGTCTGCATGCACTGGTAACTAGGGATGAGATCTATGCACAGATGTATCGCAGGGTGCCTTAGGCTTAGGGGCGGTCCGGTTGCCGAGGCGATAACGGCGCCAGTCTTCATACGGCAGGACCGAGATTCCAATCCTATCCGGTCCGTTCCTCCGTAGTGAGTACTGATATCACGTAGTTGAATACTTAGCCAAAAATGGCAGACATGACCTATAAGAAGTCGTTAGGCCAAGGAAGAAGAAGACGTAGAATGTAGTTAGCTCCTATATACAGACGGTTGTGGCAATATTGGAGACTACAGATGATCTGTCAGACTTCTGATTCTCTTAGATTGAATTTTTGACATCATAATGTTGATATCTTCTTTTATCTTTACTTGAGCAAGGTTGATCCTTATGAACTCCGACATTTATGTACATCTTTGTCTGTATTTGTCTCCTTGCGTAAGCTTTAGTCCTCGTGATCACTCGTGATTTGTTTCACATTTTCTCTTCAGAATCTTTGAAATTCTGATCATACAATTCTTTGCTAAACTTCTCTCCGACATAGACAAAAGTTGATAGAAATAGGTAAGCAACCATCTCGATGTGACGATAGATCTGTATCTTTATCCTACATCATTACTTCAAAGTAGCTCAATCAATCGTTCAATCGCCTTTTTCATATGATATGTGAATATTATTTGAGAGTGTTTGGCTAGCTATTTCTGGAACCTGTATCTAAGATCGGGGTCCTCACACGGCAGAACCGAGGTTCAAATCCCACCCTCCAGCTTTTCCGTAGCTAAGATTACATGTAGACGAATAGTCAGTCTGGTGTATGGGAAGACGGGTATGGATGGGATTCGATAAGCGATCCTTCCGGGGCTAAATAATCTGAAGATTGGAGCCGTTACCTGCATAAATACGGAAAATCAGGTTGAAGGTTCTGAATATAGAAGATGTAATGAGTGATCGACGAAGTGCTTTGAAATGCTCTTGAGGGTGTTTTTGTAATATCTATTCTCATAAAAAAGATCTCAAAAATAACGCTTAAAGCATATCTCTTTAGAGATGCAGCTGTTTCTATTGCTTCTTGCTTCAGGTTGTGCATTCCCCGCGTGATTTGATATATGTGGTCTTTAAAGGACGTCCTTTTGAAATGAGTACTTCAAGGATTGAGACAGGGATTGGATTTGGATATGGAGAAGTAAGTGAGAATGATCGGTAAGCGATTCATCTCATCTAGAGATGTACCAATATCTTACAAAACAAATATATTGCTCTGCTACTCGATTGGCCTATAAACTACTGAAGATGTCTTATAATACCACATGCTTACCCACTCACTAGGTTTATTCATAGCATGCATGGAACCTGCTGGGAACCACGGTCCCTGTGACACTCGTATGGACTGGACCACCCCGATTTCTCACATCTGCACATCATAAAGAAAGCAAAGTAGATAACATTCATTACCTTCAAGCTAAAGCTCATAACTGACTTGTACAAAAAAAGATCTACAAAATGGTTAACTAAAGGGCTTAAATATGGCTATGATGAACAGTGTGCGATAAACGGTTGACGGTGACAAATATCGCCCAGTATTCGAGAGCCACTTGTACATTGTATGGGCTCATTTCACTACCGGCGGCGTACGTCACTTGTGCGTTGATCCTGGGAGAAATTTCTCCCGACACTTTCCACGCAACGAGATACCGAACGAGCGTCTGGGATGGCCTACTAACTGCCTCGGCAACCTGCCCGTCGACACCGGGTGGTGGTAGTCAGCTGTGGTAGTGGTCCGGCCAAATTCCACCACGAAAAAAAGAAGAAAAAAAAACCAACTGCCAGGGACTCGCAGCAGAGCTTTAATCTGAATGGCTAAGCATGGAAAGGAAATGCGCGCCATCAGTTCATAAATTATCCATTCCCTTTACCATCTGCGCACGCGCGCGCGCGTACTTTCCATACGCACAATACGCACAGAGGGAGGAGGACGTCCGTCCACTGGCCGGTCATCGTTTTCCACCTCCACGCCACAGAAAACGCAATTTCCCAGTTCCTGTTCCTGTCCGTCAGCTCTCAATCACGTTCCCGTCCGTCGCTGCCGAATCGCTACCAATTTGGGAAGGGGAGCTCGGCTGGATCCGAGACCGATCTTTCCCTTGTTCGGTGTCTGCTGCTTTGTTTTATCGTCCTACCTACCCAATACCCCCCTGTAGAAGTCCCCTTTGTCCAGGCCGAGCACGAATATCACTTACGAACGCAGGGTGAAACTAAACCGATGACTGATGTTCAGCTCGTGCCATCCGGACGGTGCGCCATGTGTCAGCGGTTGTCTTCATCTGTTTCTTTCGACTGACTCCTTTTTTTGTTGTTGTCTTCTTTGTTTTGGTTTTTTCTCTCCCTCTCTCTCTCCCTCCATCCAAGTTCCTTCAACCTTCATCCTCCAAAATTTTCTTACCGAAAGCTTTCCGTTGCGCCCGCGATCGTGAATATTATTAAAATCATTAATTTAAGCTGCCTTCCTTTCGTCCGATCTCGCGTCGAAGGTGTTTTTGTGTCCTTCCTGCCTGCCTGTTTTTCTCCTCTGTTTGGTAGTTGTTTTCCGTTCCTTCCATCCCCCTTCCCTTCCCCCGAACAGGTCTGATGTTCGTTTTCCTACACTGCTTCGGATTCGTTTTCGGAGTCTCTTCCGCTTCGGTTCGCCCCTGCAGAACATTCCATCGGCACCGGCACCCAACGACGCTTCCAAAAGGTCCAGCTGGGACGTGTGTGTGTGTGTTTCGGTCCCTGTCTCGCTTCATCACACTCACTTTGTCCGTTGCGCGTTACAAGATGACGCGCGCGAACACCACGCACACCTGTCGAACGCAGGCTGCAAAACCGATTTGAACCGTAAAACGGATGGTTAAACGCGCCTCTACGCTCTAACCGGCCGGGAGACGAGTGCGCAAAAGGGTGGTATCCTCGTGCAAACGCAACCGAATCACACAATTGATGCACCGCATTTCATCTTCCGCTAATGGTGCATCCTGTTCCGGAAACCCGCCGTGCGGGACCCGCGGAACTAGCGTTGACCGAAGGCAGAAGGTTGACCACCGAACGATAACGACCGACCGACCGGCTTTTCACTTTCTTTCCTCCGAGAAGGCTGGGTGCTGAAGGACGCCGGTTTTGGGCCACCAGCAGGGTCTGGGTCTCCCATTTGTATTCCTCGGTGGAGAACCGTTGATACCAGCATCTTTCGTTGTGTTGCTGCGTGTTAAACTGAACTTGAACTTGCCTTTTTTGACGGTTAGAGTTTGGCATGAGGGTAGTCGGAGCATGATGGTAAGGACATCCTGCCAAGACAAATGGTAGGACATTTGTCAGACGAGACGAGGATTCTACCAGCAGCTTTGTTTGTTTTTCAAGGCGAAAGTCTTCGAAAGGGGTAAAGTAGTGGATGTTTATATTTTTGCCAAGGGTGGACAATAAGCCATATGACTGTTTATAACAGATTGGGTTATGAAATTTTAAAGGAAATGGAATGGTTTAAACTATAATGAAGTTATATAGAAATGGTTGGATATCAATTCGGAACTGGTTAAGTTGCTTAGAATTGCTTAGAACTGGTTAGTTGCCTAGAGTTGTTATGCTTGTTTGGCTACGTTTTCATAGATATAATGCAATCTATTGTACACCCTAAGGAAAAAGGCCTTTGAAATGTGGGCTCTATCCAAAACTGACGAATTTCTTATAGCCGAGTTGGAGAAAGATGCTCTGATGGATCTTTTGGCCCCAAGCATTTTCGTGGCCCCGATTTTGTGTGGATGGATAATGGAGGATTTGCTACAATAACGAAATCTATGCTAATCACGTCATGAGAATGGCACCAGACAGTTCAAACTGAGATGAAGTGATTTCGTTGATGAGTGCACCAGAATGGCTGGGATATTGGGTATTGAAGACTTCTGCATTAGATTATACCTCCATTTTGAGTCGGAATGCAGTGTAGTTCAAATTTCTTTTCCAATTTTTAATGATTCCTAAGCGTTCCATCTTAGGTGTGATTAAGATATATAGACTATAGTTAAATGGACTATGATTTTGAAATTCAATATCTCTTGAGCTGAAACTAAACAGCGTCTGAAAAGATCATCTAGCTGAGTAGGCAAATTAAGTACTTGAGGATCTCCACATCATCTCCCACCAGTAATGGGAGGTCAAACCTACAAATCTCTTATATCTGTTGAAATAAACGGTTTGATTAGAGTTGACCGACCAGTATCTTCTTCTTTGGAACTACAACCTCGAACGTCAATACAATCTCCAATGGTCTGCCATTTCTGGCTTTCTATGACTTGATTCTACCCGTAGCTGGAGTAGCAGTTCTGCGAGGCAGTCTGGATGGGATATGAATCCTGGTCTTGCCGTGTGAAGATCGGTGCCGTTGTCGCATACTTTATTATCTAACCGCATACTCAATAACTTTATTATCTCATACCAAGATCCCGTGAGGCATCATATCCTTCTAGAACTAGACTAGATGTCCTTAGAAACATATATATGACCCTGTGTTTTTTTAAAGGAAATTAATCTAGCGGATTGATTCTTGGTTAAGTAAAATATCAGGATCCTATCTGGATCCTAAGATTTGAGGACTTGAGCATTGCTATTTAAACAGAATTCAGATGAACAGTATTTGGTTCTACTGAGGCACTTTTGAAATTGATCAATACTTACAATCATCTAAATGATGGTGTAGATTCTAGTGTTAAAAAGCCTAGCGTAGTAAATAAATAAATAAATAAATAAGTAATTGTTGCACTAGAATTCATTTAGACAATTTTTTTTATTTAACATGGTGACGGCCAGGCCGTATATCTAATTTAGACAATATTTTGACTAGACAGAAAATTTCGAGGTAGTTGGGCGATCCGGTGGCCGAGGTCTCACACGGCCGGTCCATGGAACGAATCCCATCGAGACCGCTTCCCCGTACGCAGGACTGACTGTCCAGCTACGGGTGTAAACAAGTCACAGATAGCCAGAAATTGCAGGCCGAGACATCTCGAGGTTTTCCTTTCTGTCTAAAAAACCCTTTTAAAATCGTTTGCTAAGAATTCACCGCTTAATTTATCATTTTCAATAGATGTGAATCCTTTTCTTATGTCGACATTCTTATGCCACGCTTGAGCTTTTACATTTGAAAGCTCCATTGTCTCGTTATCATTCCGAAAAAAAATTGACTTAAGTAAAACGTTTTTTCTTCCTTCCACAGGACATCATACAAAGAATGTGTTTTTTTTTGGGTTTAGTTCGTTTCTTTGCTACAACTTTTCTAGACTGAAATGGTTGGTTCCCTTTTTTACCCGAGCGCTGTTCAATTTCACCTGATTCATATCAGTATCAAATCCTTAATTTATATCCTTCCATGGTGTATTAGGGAGGTTGGATGTTCGCTACATCGTCTCCAGCCGAAGGTTGAGGGACCCTCAGCGATTTAACGGACCGTTTCTTTCCTTACCGAAGGGTCAGTGTTCTTCAGGGGTTTCACCGTGGTTGCATCCCTTCGGACTACGCGCCAAGGACCTCGGCTGACCGTTGACTCGTCTACGATCAAACAACAAAGCTTCCGCACACGTCTCGCTCACAAGACGACGACAAAGCCAGGTAAGAGGGAACACGCTTCACAGACACACAGAACGATAACGATACATTAACCTTACTCGGCGAGGGCAAAAAGGAAGTAAATTGACCTCGAGCAGACCTCCGCGGGAAGGATGGTGAGAAGCGCGGGGCAACCCACCAACCAACTAAGTCGGTAGACACAGTCAACGTCGGAGGGAAAAATCACCTGCCTCACATGGTACGGACAAAAACCAAATCGAAGTGCATCACAGAAGTGCGATGTTTCGATCCTCCTTCCTATTTGTCGTCGTGCGTCAGAAGAATCAGTGAGGGGAGAGAATCGCACTCTGTCCTCCGGGTCGTCTTCTTAACTGGGGGGACGCAAATCGGGATATACACAGCAGACATGAACAAAAAAACATTTGGTTGCTTTTGGGCAGAGAAGCCAGGCAAATATTCCACCAAAAAAATCGCCCACCAATGGAAGAAGGCTAATTTGGTATTAAATAGGGGGAAAGTGCATCACCATATGCTAAGTACCGTTGCTGTCTGTGCCGAAGAAATCGTCAGGATTCTTCTAATAATTATTGTGCCCTTGGTTGCATGTGGTTTGCTTGCATACTTTCGGGATGGGTGTACCGTTAGATGAGAGATGAATCGATTGTGGGTAAGCGGTAATTGAAGGTGTGCAAATGGTTTCGGAAGAAAATATTATTTTGCAGGTGAAGTATAAAGCAAGAGGTAAAGATCAACGTCTAATAGATAAAAAAAAAACAAAAAAATTGCAGAAAAAGGTTAAGAACAACATACAATAGGAAGTATTTATTAAAAATTTAAAGAAAAGGAAACAAACAAAACAAAACTACAAGAGAACGAATAGCAACAACAACAACATACTTTATAAGACAAATAAAGAGAGAGATTTAGATTATAAAAATGATACCAACAGATAATAAAACCATTAAAGGATTGTAATAGACCATGGGGTGACTCGGTGGTAGGCGACTGGAATAGATGGAGGCCGGTCTCCACTCGGCAGGACTGGCGTTCAAGTCTCATCTGGACCGTCCCCCATAGTAAAGACTTGACTATCCAACTACGCGATAGCAAACAGTCTAGTAAGCCAGAAATGGCAGGCATATGACCTAAGAGATCGTTAAACCAAGAAAGAAGAAGAAGAACAGACCACTGAATGATCTTTTATTATTTATCTCCTCAATATTTTCGAAGATGCTCCTTTACTTAATAAGAAGGGACCTCCACAAACAAGAGCTGTGAAGAATTTAAATTAAACACAATTTACCAAACGAATATAATAAATAGGTAAATTAACAACACGAAGCAATTAAACGTACATAACTCCAGAGCTGGTAGACCATTGGCGCAGAAAGTGGTTTCTTAAGATTTAAGAAGTTAATTAAGATTTTTTTTCAAATGTAAACTACGTATTGCTACTTAAGAATTGTTAAACATTCTTAAATATTATGTATAATATTATTATTTACTGATAAAAAGTGAATTATATTCAAGAATTGTTTCATTTTGCTATTCATTCTATTATATTTTATCTATTGCTAATGTCTTTTGTCAGTGAAATTTATTTTTTCCTGTTTTCTACTTTTTATTTCATTTATTGCGTTTTTCTTCTTTTTTGTTATTAAATTTGTTAAATTATTTATGTATTTTCTTTTTTATATTTTCATTCATTTATTTATTTATTATGTTGTTTATTTATTTGTTTATTTGTTTATCTGTCTATTTATTTATTTATTTAGCTGTTTACATCCATTTTTATGGCAGGCTCCTTAGATAAAATGGCCAACAAAGCTAGTTGATATCGAAACGGCTACAGATGACAGAGAAAACAATTACCTTTTATTGTAATGTCCTCTGATAATATTGCCATAGTAACCGTTGATATTGTACACGTCCATTCAGCACTCGAGTAAGTGCGAGCAATACCAACGGCTACTATGACATTACCATCTGAGGACATCACAAAAGATATTTGATTCCCTGTCATATGTAGCCGTTTCCATATCAACTAGCATTGTTTGCCATTTCATCTAAGAAGCCTGTCGCAAAAATGGATGCTTTTGCCTTATCAACTGAAAACCGCTATATGAATGATTCGAATAATCTGAAGATTTCTTATGTCATCTTTACGTCAAGCTTCCAAAATTAACCTTTTTTTGGTTAAAAAGCTACAATAAACTAATTGCAAATGTTAGAAAATGTTTCTTAATTTCTTCCAAACTAATAACAATTTACATTTATTAAATTTAAGCTAAGTCTAGCATTGTTGAACTCCAAAAAGGTCCGGCTGGCCGTACTGCTTTAGAGTCTAGCATACTCCAAATAAAAAAAAAAATACCACCAACTGTTATAAACCAATCGTACTTACTTTCTTACCTTCTATCCTAGGATTAGCAACCTCAGAATTTCTAATAAATCTGATGCTCCCATTCTTCTTCCCACCAGTTGGTAACCAATTCCGCGTTGTGCTTTATCGCACCACTGCATCTGGTAATAGGATTCACCGCACTTAACCAAAAGCGACATTAAGCGATAAATGCAGAAGCCGAACTGCATCAACTGATTTAACTTTCATCCGTAACGCAGCGCACAGTTTATGCGTGTTGTATTGGCAATCGTTTTTTTTTTATTTCTTTGCTGGTTGCCTTCCCGTGCTTGATCTTGAGCGGTTGATGAAACCGTATTTTCTTTTTTCGTATTTGTGGCCCGTTTTGATCGGGTCGGTTATTGAAACCGTTTATATGGGGCTCGTTTCTTTCTTGCCCCTCGTTCGACGTGCGCCCCTTTCGTCCTTTCCACCGTGTGGACATCTTTATCGAATCCGGCAGAAGCTGAAGCGGCACCAACCACCGCGTCTTGCGTGCGCATTGCTTGGTATGCGTTGCGATTGCTTGGGTCGCCGAGAAGGACGGTACGATGGCGAAGTCACCGGTCTGTAGCCGGCTGTGGTCGATTTATGAATACACCTGCCCTGTCTCCAGCGTGCGTGCGAGCGTGTGTGTGTGTGCGTCTTCGTACGGTGCAGAGATCCTTGGCGGTCTCGCGATCAGCCGCCGTGTGTATGCATCCTCTCCCTATCATCATCATCATCATCGGAACCGGCCTCATAAGCCGTCTTCTCGTACTCGCACGCCACTGCGCCAATGAGTGGCGAATGGGCGGCGTGTGCGCCGGGGCCTTCTGGCGATCGATCGACCGTAGGAGCAGCTGATTTGCCTCCGTGATTTCTACGCCCGGTGATTGCGAAGGCCGCCGCACGAGCTTTTTACGGGTTCGTCGCCGTTGAAATCTTTTGTTTTTGTGTGTGCTGTTCCTTCTTTTTGCTGCCTATCGGGTGCTCTTCTCTACCGTACGCTTCGCCTCGTGCGATTGCTTTTTTATGCAGGGCGTCTTTCCTTCTTCGCGTATTGTTTTGTATCGGGTCGGGATATTAATCGTGCCGAAATTGGAAGCAGTGTGGTGACGGAATTATAATGATAGAATTGGGATAGGACTTTAACGGTTTGATGTTTTTTTTTGTCTTCTGTGTGTGGTGTTGTAGCTTCTGCATAAAAAAAACCAGCTCGGATTGAGATCGTTAAAGCGGGCAAGCTGTATGCAATGCTCCATTTGGGAATGATTTTTGAACGATATAGTTATGCATATTGGTGACCGATACCAGTTTGTTATGGTGCACAACATTAAGCTAAGGAGTAAAGTTAGCATTACAGATGAAATAATTTTAGAATTGTATAAATATTACTCCTATATGGAAATATATAGATTGTTTAAAGTATTTTAGCACTTTTGTATTGATTTATCAAAAATGGGAAAGAATTGATATATTATTTGCAATCAGTAATAATCTGATTTAAAGCAAAAAGGTTTCATATATAATAATAGGATTTTATTACTTTATGCGCACTAAGCACAGAGTGAATAGAATGTTTTAAAGACAGATTTATATCCGGCGTAATAAGAAATGAAAAAAAAGAAAATTAAAAACATAAAATATTTTAGTAAAAATCTTCTTCTTCTTCGATGACGCTTCAACCTTGAAAGGTCTCGGCCTACCATTTCTGGCTTTCTGTGACTTGATTTTACACGTAGTAAAGTAGTCAGCTCTGCGTACAGGGAGGCGGTCTGGATGGGATTTGAACCTCGGTCCGGCCCCGGTGTCGCCTCGACCACCGGACCACGCCTTTTTAACAAGCACAGCTCTGTAAATGTTGAAAAATTTAATCAAAAAATGCTCAAAAATATATTTAAAAAAATCTTGTTAGAATTTTATGATTTATTACAAAAAAAAAACGCAGAATCGATTTCTTGATTGACGAAAATTTTGGGTCGTTTTAAATCCTGACAATATTATATTAAGAAATATATGGAATTCGCCGATAGCTTCTGAGTTCGGTGCAGGCCTGGTCGAGCTTGGGCTACCCCTGCTGGACAGTTTGAGGAACACTGTTCGCTGGCAAATGTATGTAATGTCCAGCTTACTGTTTGGTTATTGTTAGAGCTCAGACCCGATAGACGGAAGGGATAACCGACAACCGAGCATGCGCGGGATAAGGCAAATAACAGATAAGAAATCTATTTACCGTCTCTGTAGTTGAACCTCCTTAATTAAATGTTAAGCCTGTCTACATAAGTGGAATATTGCTCTTGAATAAATAAAGCAATTTCATGACAGGCTTTTTGTTGAAATATTTAGTGCTGAAAATAGGCAAAAATGAATTATAAGTTTATATTAGTGCTTACTTAAAATTTAATCCACTAAGTAAATTACCTAGTTGTGATTTATTTAATTTAAACTCATAAAGTGAATACAATAATTATAAACCCTAAATGTCAAGTAAATAAAATTGACGTTACAACGATTACAAAAACGATTTTACGATTTTTTACAAAAAACTTTTAAGAAAAACATCAACAAACCAAAGCCAGCATAAGCAAAATTGCTTCTACTACTATTTACGGTTAAACCATAAATCCCAGACACCACAATTCAATCCAAGCAATTGAAAGACCCCTTGCCACCAGCCGGCGAATGTGAGTCATGCGGCTATTTAAGCGATGAAAAATCTCCATTACATTGCGTAACAATGTACCGTTTCAATCAGCAGCCAAATGGAAAGCGGCCGTACCGCAGTTTTGCGTTCCGAGTCCTGCATTCGCCACACTCGCTACGATCGCCGAGAAGGCACCTATTTAGCAGCCACTGCCACATGCATAACCGTTGCGGTATGGGCCCACACAGCGTTCTGACGTTCGCCACACATTGACTCACAATGGGCGCAGAATCGTCGTCGTCGCAATGATAAATCAAACGTTCTATGTTTCAAACAAACACACAAATTAATATCAATTTCATCTCATTATTATCGCTAAGCAGGGAGCCCACTTTCCATAGCCACCGTCTGCGCGTGCGTGCGCTCCAACGTGCGGAGTGTAGACTGGACCACGCCAGTCCAAAACGGGCCCAGGCCAAGAATCTCCGAACCGTATGTCATACTGCAACATTAATATTCATTAAACGATATTAACAAAGGGTGCACTGGCGTCGTGCACTCCTTCGCGTTGACTAGCGTCCGTATTCTCCATTTTGGACGACGGAGACCCTGAGACTTGCTGGTTAAATTGTTCTTTCACTCGTGGGGTTCGCTGGGTCTCCCAGGGACTTCACCTCTTCGTGGCGGATGTTTGTGTGATCTTCAATTTTTCCAGAGTCGGGACCAGTTGGTCCGTTTACTCGGTTGGTGGTGATAACCGTAAATTAGGCCATTCAAGGAGGCACACCCAAATTGCACCGTTGATCATACAGCGGTATCGTCCAATATGCGCTGCCCAGCTGAAGCTGTATTTAAATCACGTCTCCACAGACTCCCGCGTTAGAGCGAGCTACGAAGTCCTGCTGGCAAACGGGGAAGGGTTGCTACATTGTCATAACAGTAACTAATTGCAGGGTTCGTCCAGCCTGACGATTGCCACCAAATTTAAGTGTTAGTAGGGCATACTGTAAAATTTGAGACAAAAACCGGTCTTTTATGCCCGAACTACACCGAACGTCAGGTCAGTGTCAGCCGTCCTCCATCTTCAGTGTGGGCTTCTGGATTCTGGGACTGTCATAAAGGTACCGTACCCGAGGGCCCACGGTGGTGCTACAGCAGGGTCAGCAGGGCCAAGTAAATGCTTAATTTGCATCGAAAACCAATCAAAGTATGCAAAGGAAAGACAAAAACACACCGCACAAACACACGCGCGCACGCTTAATTTATGTGCTACACACAGATGCCGCTGCAATCCGTGCAGCATCAGAAGCTGGAAGTCAGCAGCAGCAGCAGCAGCAGCGTGAAAACTGTACAAGGACACCCCGAAAACAACACCGCCAATGTCAAACTTTCATCGTGGAAAGTCTCGACCCAGAAGAAGAAAAAAAAATCGCTGAAACCCCTTTGGACAACAATTACCATGCTTATATTGTCATTACACCGGGAATACACTCAATCTCGTCCTACCGGACTACCTCCGGATGGACAGGATCGGACCGTTGATCGATTTGTCGGAAGCATCCGTACAAAGCGAACGAGCGAGATGGGAGAGAGACAGAAACGGGTCGAAATTGTGGCAGAAAACCGATCGTTCGATCATTAACCGTTGCACCCTGGTATCTGGATGTAGCTGGCTGGGGAGCAGAGCCAGAACCGTGATTGTCATTGCGACACGAAGTTTCGGCAGCTTCTTTGGACCATTTGCTTCTTTGGAGGATCTTTGTAGCACAAGAATTCTACATCAAACTGCTGCAACAGTTACGTCTGAAAGGTTGTATCCTTGTAGCTGGTTGCGGGATAACTATTAACTCGGAGCACTCGGCTCGTTTGCTAATTTACCTCCTGTTTATGCATAATCTCCGTCCACTTTCTTTTCCAGCGCTGGGACGATCGTCACGATCGTCCTCCTCGTCGAATGCGTGTGGACATCGATCATCAACATAATCAACATGATCGTACGCGGTGGATCGCATCTCAATCAAGTGCACACCTTCTGCACCTGCACCTTCTGTCCATGTCCTTCACACGAAGCATCTTCAAAGGACGGGAGTCACAACATTTGCTGGGCCGATATCGTGAAAGCTCACTCCACGAGGGCTTTCTCCTTGCTTGCCGAGCGCGGCAAAGGCTGCAATCAGCGCCCTATGCTCCAACCGAGCCGGAAAAAGCAGGCAAACGTCGGCCAGGAACGCAGAACTGTGGTGACCTCGTTGTGTGCGAGAATGAGTGCCCGGGAAAATATTTATTTATGTACGTAAGTGCTTGTCCGACGCTGACGAAACATTGATAAATAATAGCCTGATGATAACCTGGTTGCTGGTGGTTCGTTTTTCTTCCGTCCGTCCGTTGCAGTTTAATTGAAAACTTATCGATGATGTGGTTTCGGGCAGGGGGAAAATATTGTCGCCTTAGGAAAATTAAAACCTTTTCTAGATGGAGGTACCGAAAAACGTTTCGTACAGCGAGTGAAAGCAATCCCATATCAGAAGCGTTTGTCACAGCTGATGATAGTAATGATGATGAAGATGGGGCACGATCGACATAAATGACGTTTTCGTTTATGAGCGTTGGTGAAAGGTGGATTGCACGCAGCTCAAGGTGCAAGAATATTATCCAACATTTACTCAAGCGAGTGAGAGAACGATTAGGAACGTCCATATAGCGTTGCACTTTAGGCTCAATCTATTGCAGGTGTATCCCTCTAGATCTATTCTAGTTTCATTCTAGGCAAAGTAAGTGCTGTGAATCAAATTTTATCGTAAACTCGTTTAAAATCCCAACTTTTAAAAAAATTCTCGTGAAATATACCTTAAAGCTAACACAAGTTAAGTTCTTCAACTTGGAGAGGTTATGGCCTCTATAACTGGAATCCTTGACTTTAATAGCTTGTAGCTGGATAGTATAGTTCTTCAGACAGGGACACAATCTGGATGGGAATTGAAGCTTAAGAGTAGAGCAATCACTGAATATTGCCAAAGAATGAGAGGTGAAGAGGACATAATACATCCTGAGTTGGATCTAGATATTTGGAGGCCCCGAGCTGAATGGCAGTTGAGTCCCGTCTAATTGTGATATTAAAGGGAAACAACAGGATTTCCCTCGTCGACGAAGTCCCTCTAACCGACGAGTCCCTGAGCGGCCGCTCCTTCCGCTCCTAGGTTGATCCGCCACTGAATGCATCAGAGAGCATCAGAAGCATCCTCAGGATTGGATTGAGGCTCAATTCGACCAAGACAAAGTCGTGATAGAGCACGACTTGGTTGAGGGCGGCAATCTTGAGGTAGTAGAGGAGCTCTGCTACTTTGGCACGATCGTAACTTCGGACAACAAAGTAATTAGCGTAATCCGAAGGCACATTGTTCAGAGGGTATCCTGCCTTCTACGGGCTCCACAGACTCCTGAGCTCCTGAAGACTCCTACACGGGAGGTAGTCCTCTGCGGGCACGGGTACTGGACTATGGACTGACGGAGGTCACCAATCTTTGGCGGTGTGTACTGAGCTGTTTGGCGATGCAGACATCCTGACGGTTGCCAAAGCCGGAAGCAGGATATTTGATGCGGATGACAGACTCCTGGATGTCATCAGACCAGGATGATGCTCCTCAGCGACACGAGGCGTAGAGGAACACAGCGAGCTTGTTGGCTGGATCAAGTGGAGTCAGACCTGACGGAGATCGGATGAAGCCGGGGGTGGAGGAGTGCAAGGACCGAGTTTACTGGAAACGAATTGGACACCAGGCCATGTCTTTAAGACGAGCTCCATAGGAGCAGGCATCAGAAGCAATAATACAAATTTTAGACAAAGCTGATGTATCTCTCACCTTCTTACTTATCAGATGCTACAACCACTTCTTGGACTTGGCCTACAGTTTTGCAATTTTGTTGGAAAAAATATGCCACACATATTTTAACAAATTAGAACATGGGACACTAGTGGACGAGTGGAGTGGACTACATTGGACTACATTGGACGAGCAAATTGATGAAAAAAAAATAATTAGGAGGACCGTAGACCAAGATAGAACAAGAGACTACAGAGAGGAAATAGACCTACTCTCTTTGATGTTGAGCCTTCTTTAATAATATTTCGAGCCTTGGTTAAGCGATATTATTGAAGACTCATAATCATAGCTACTCATACCTCTTTCTTAAGACCTTTCACGAGCAATCCCTTAAATATGGCGAAGCGGTCTAACGTTAGGATTGAATGGAATGTTTTACCCCAGCAGTTCACGTGGAGTTCCGAGTTAGGCTATTGATGTTGTTGAGCAATGTGCAGATCCCCTAGCAGTACCAAAATATCATATACATTTAATGTAAGCAGCGGCTTAAGACAGGTATTTTTATCCACGACGCCTACTTAAAGTGGTTAGGATAACAGAAATTCCCAAAGAAAAGTACGGCAGAGGAGAACTCTTCGAAGGAGGATCTCGAACTTATTCATTAGAGGACTGTAAATCTTAAACTCTAACCCTTTCCAATTTTATTTCCCTCTACACCTTTGCTAAAAGAGACTTTAGAAAGCGATATAAAGACTGACAGGTGATAAGCTCCTCTCATGGAAATTCGTTAAAATCTGTCCACCATTTAACGGACACGAAATCAAGGGAAGCAAGAAGAATGATTATAATTTGGCGAGACATCACAGGTTTTATTAAATTTATGAGTCGCAAAAACAGCACCGATAATGAGTACCTTCCCGGCTAGCATATGCAGCAGAAGCCATTAGATACAACTTTTTTCTCTTACAATAAAACGATCACGCTACGTTAAAAAACAGCAGCAGCATTCTTATTGAGACGTTACACGCTAAGCAACTGCACATTACAAAATTTAAAATCAATTCGCAGCGCATTTCAAATGCACTCTAATTGCATTCCCCTCGACGGGCTACGCCGGGTGCCGGGTGGTTTCGTTACTGCGGTGCACACGTTTGATGTTTCCAGCGGGACCACACCGCGGGACTGAACTGTCACCTGCTTTTCGCTCCTGCTTTGCTGTGCATTTTCACGGCTACCATGCGATCGCTGCAAGCAACAGTGGCGAGATGGGTTGTAATTGCAGGGCAACAGCGGGTTTGTGAGCATTGATTTCTGATATTTGGCTGTCAAAACAATTACCTGCGACAACAATGTTGCGCCATGCGGTTGAAAATTATGAGTTTCGAGCCTTTTTCGTTTTGTTTTACAATTTTCCAACTAACCACTGTGTGTGTATGTGTGCTGTAATGTATAAAAAACCCTCCCAAGAGCCGTACGTCAAAGTGTAGTGCCGACCGTAGGTAAATTCCTTCGCACCACTCACATACTGCTACGTGTTTGCGCGCTTCCGAAAGGGAGCTGGCCAAGATGAAAGCCAACACCCGATTTTTCCGCTGCTTACCGGCGATGGTCGGGGAAAGTATAGCAAACCCCGGGTGCCCATACGGCATAAGTCTCGGCGTTGCGCTAAATTCAAAAGCGCACCAATTAGTGGGGTGTGCGTCCGAGAGGGCATTACGCACCGGTGCCACAAACGGTGCCAATAATTAGCTACCATCGGGTGATGAAACCATTAAACAGGAAGCGTTCCTGTGGGCTGGCTGCATACTCTCCGTGTACCCGGGATGGGCGAGAATTCCTGCACAAACCATACTGTCTATACACGCAAAACCGATGGGCAGGCTCCTAATTGAATCGTCACATTATCACACGTCCCACACGAAATCGACAAGTGATTGAAAGGGAACGGCCGTACGGCGGCAACACTTGATCATCGACAACGGGGTGGAATCACACGTACACCCCTCCCCCCCCAGGGCAAGGCACGATAATGAGCGTGGTGAAGATGGTGAAGATTTTGCGACCGATCTGCCAATCTTATCGGCCAAGGGTCACGTACAGACCCCGGGGCCGTACAACGATTTGCGTAGAGCGGCGGGACACGCAGCGGTCCTTAAAATTAGTTTTCAATCACTCGCAGATCACGAACAATTATTGGTCGGTAACATAATTAGTGGCATTCCTTTGCACCTGACAGCCGAGAAGCGATAGTGGGTCAGCCGGATTCTTTTTGGGGTTTTATTTTTGTATTTTATTCGGGGTGCCTGAAATGACGCTGTAAAAGTGACGGGAAGTGACGGGAAGTGTTCATTTCGAGCTACATACGTACAGTTCATGAGAAATGATTGAATCACGGTAGAACGATTTTATAAAATTTATTTTTTTAAGCTCCTTGTGTTAATAAAATGTGTTTTGTTATGTTAAAATGTATGTATTCTTATAAAGAAGAATAATGCTGCATATAACATAGTTAAAGTTTATTTACGTTATTTTAGATATTTTAAAGTTCAAATATAGAGCTCTGATTTTTAAATCAATTTTTGAGGAGCTGTGCTAGAGTTCAACAGTAATTTATTATAGTTACTTGCAAAATAATAAAACATTTAAGGATTTTTTTATGCTCATAATTTTTCTGCAATACCTGTGAATTATTTATCATGAGCATAAGCATTCAGCAAATAGGGGATATCGCCATCATGTATTGAATACGGTTCTTTACAAAAATTAACACAAATGAACCTTTTTTTAAGGCACTAAAAACCTCGAATGCTCGAATACCTGTAGCTAGATAATCAGCCCTGGAGTACCAGAAGGCGGTCTCGATGGGATTTGAACCTCAGTCCCGCCATATAAAGACAGGCGGCGTTTTCGCCTTGGCCATCAGAGCGCCCCAACACAAATGAACACTTTTGGGTGGGAGTGAACCCAACACAAATGATTGGGAATTTTCATGAGGTAATTTTCATGAGGTGATTTTCATGAGGCTGAATGAAGTGTTTTTTTTTACATTTTAAAATATTTGCGTTTTATAGTCGTCTTCTTCCTTGGCAGTACAACCTTGTATGGTTTTAGCCTGCTATTTTTGGCTTTCTGTGTCTTGGATTTCCCCGCAGCTGTTAATTCAGTCCTACGGTTACGGGGGAGGCGGTCCGGATTGGATTTGAACCCCGGTCCAGCCGTGTGAAGACCGGCTACGCTGTCTGCCTCCGGACCGCCCAATCAGAAAAAAAAAGAAAAAAAAAGTACATTCATTTCATTCGTTTAGAACGATCTGGTCGTTTTATTTAAATATTCCATCTTGCGATAAAGCTGGTTTTAATTTCATTTCTTTAAATTCCTTTTGTTTCTATAACATATTTTTTAAATTTATCAAAACATGAATTACCGATTGAATATAATGGAAGCATGAAAAACAATCATAAAATGATATTATTTAAGACACTCTTTTAACAAGAATGTTAACTATTAATTGAATTAAACTAATAGTTTAATTGAATTAACTAGAAATGTATTATGATAACTAAAAATAATGAAAAACAAAAGATAGTTTCTCTATGTTCATTGCCGACGTGTTTCTAATTTTCCTTAATGAACAAGCATCGAGCCAAAAATGACCGCAAATGAATTCGGTCAACTGTTTCTCGAACGCTTCAGTAATGATTGGACCTCCCGAATAACCCCTCATTATCTTGTAATGCTTTTGTTTATAAAACATAAACCATGTCCTCCTTAATTTGCTTGTACAAATCGAAATAAAACTCTGTCACAAAAGACGATAATTTTCTTTTTTTTTCTCTAAACTCCTTTAATGGGTGATAAGTATGAAATGAATTATTCATAATCATTACAATAAAAGCCTTAGCGTTACGAATGGATGATGGAGAGGTCAAGCAATAATACTTTTAAACCACGCAATCATTGCAGCTTGCACGGCCCCAGCACCATCGTTAATTTTCCAAATTTTCACCAAGAATCAATTTTATGGCTGATAAGAATCCAATAAACAGGTAACAGCAGAAAGAATCGTTGTATAATCATCGCTGTTTCGCTTCTGCTCGCGGTTCGATGCAACATTGTTGCAGTAGTGTGGTGCGGCACCCGGCACAGTGTCCGATCCACATTCCAGTGTGGTTTTTCGGGTTGTGATAAGATTGAAGCAGGAAATATGGAAGGAACTTGCGCACGTTAACTATCAGCCGGCAGATGCCAAGTGCTAAGCGTATGCCACAGTATGTCTTTTTTTTTTGAGGCTCGTTGTCTTTTCCTCTGCCAGTTTGGTAGGAAAACTTTCTCGGGCTTTGCATTTTAATCGAAACACTACAGCTTGATCGAATTACTCTCGTATAATTATCAACGGGCACAGGACGTGTCCTCGGCCAACATTCGACCAACCAGAGTCCAGATGGTGTGTGCGGGAAAACGTGTTGAACGGGTTGAAATTGACCGATTTTAACCCGGTTTTCGGTAGACGCCGCCAATCAATCCGTTGCTTTGTCGGATGTGTGTCGTCTGTGTCTTTGCGAAGCTTTGTTTTTTTTCTTCCTACCCGAAAGGCTTAAAGCGAAATCTATACTTGGGGGGGTTAGTCTGGGGATAAGATTTGCATTCGAAGGCTTCGCGACTAATCCCCCTTTTTTCTAGAGACATATAGTTCTGCTGTTTGTAAGGTTAGTGGTTTAGCTTTAATTAAGTTAGGTGCAAGTCAGTGCAAAGGAACGCCGTTGGTTTTAAAATCTACATACTGCACTGTCACTACAAATCTGTTGAAAGAATGTGCTGTGAGGGAAGCCTTTCAGTTTTAAAAGCAGTGCTACGCGAAGTTTTCTTTAGCGCCTGTAGCAGAAGTGACACATTGGAAAATAATGTTCAGTTTCTATGTTAGGACCATCAGTTAGTGTCAGACCAATGCCCTTAAGATATTGATTCTCTGCTTATTAGGATCTACCAGGATCAACCTAAGAGCGGAAGGAGCGTCCGCTTGGGGCCTTGTCGGTCAGGGGGGCTTCATCGGTGAGGGAAATTCTGTTGTCACCCCTCTAACATCACAATTAGAGGGCCACAACTGCCATTCGGGACCTTCAAATATCTTGACCCAATACTCTACAACCTTAAGAAGACTCGGCCTACCATTTCTGGCTTCGTGTGATTTGATTTTGCCCGTAGATGTTTAGTCAGTTCAGTACGCTCATGGTCCCAATCATAGTAGAGATCCCAATCATAGTCCCAATTATGGTACAAATCCCATCCGAACAAAACCCCCATTCCTAATACGTGGTGCCAATAAGTTTAGGAAGCCAGAAATAGCAAGCATGACCTAAGAGGTCGTTGGGACAAGAAGAATCAGATGAAGTCTTGTATGTGGCTTATTGGCATATTAAAGTTTTCTATTGAGAACTTTAGAGCTGATCTATACTTGAGCTTTAGGAGTCCTTTTTCTTTTTCCTTGGCACTACAACCTCGAGAGGTCTCGGCCTGCCATTTCTGGCTTTCTGTGACTTGAGGAATAGAAAGATTTTACCCGTAGTAAAGTAGTCAGCCCTACGTACGGGGAGGCGATCTGCATAGGATTTGAGCCCCGTCCCTGCCCCGTGTAAAGACCGGCGCCGCTGTCGCCTCGGCCACCGGACCCCCCGCTTTAGGAGTCTACAGCTCCAAAAACTCAGTCTTAGGAGCATTTGGAAGGCGTGTCAGAATTCGGCCGAGGTTCTTATGACTTGTGATCCTCACTAATGAGGATCTAGCCTACTGTGATCAAATGTTGACAAGTTTCATGGACAGAACAATGATTGTACAAGACTTGTGACTCTCGTCATTAAGATTGTGAAAGGATTAAGACTTGTGAGGTTCATGAACAGTCCATCTAGATTTAACTAAGTAAACAGACAAAAAAATAAGGAATAGAAAGATGGATTATGGGGTTCCTAAAATAGCTACGGAACTATCAATTATATCGCAATCATAAATCCAACCCTTCACTGGGGCGGTCCGGTGGCCGAGGCGATAACGGTGCCGGCCTTTAATGGCAGGACCCAGGGTTCAAATCACATGCAGACCGCCTCCCCGTACGCAATACTGACTATCCTGCTACGAGTAATATTAAGTCACAGTAAGCCAGAAATGGCAGGCCGAGACCTCTCGAGCCTTCTGTGGTGATCATCTGCCTTTATTGGAAGACCAGACCCTGGCTGGAAGGGCCCAGATATTGCTTTCCAAGATTGTTTTATGCGAGAAGAATAGGACATCAATATACGGAAGGAAGCAAATCCATGACACTAATTAGCAGGTGTGTTGGATTGTTGGGAATTGTGGACATGACATCAACCGATCGATCCAATCGAATATTTAAGTAAGGTTTCGATCGCTTAATTGATTGAGACCCAAATGAGTTTCAGATGATAATCCATCCAGCAAAAGGCAGAGGCTATGTTATGGTGTTATGCTAGTAAGTTAGCTCTTGGATGACTGTTTTAATTGATTCGATTGGTCAACTTGATTGTCACCCTAATGATTCAATCTTGAATATCTGGATTCATCAAGAGCAGTGAATATTCTTTACATGGCGGATCTTCATCAACATTGTCCGTTGGACGATAGACGATACGACATTCCAGTTGCGTTAAAGGGATCATTAGCTAGAGCTGATATTGACTCAGATACATCTGTTCCTGGCAGAAAATCCAACACCTATATTTTACCAGATTGAGTTTAAAGTTTGTATTAAAAGCCAGCTCGTGCAGACTTGCCTGTAATGAACCATCAATGAGGTACATCCTCACCCTAACTTAATGCATCCACTGGGCACCGGTTCTGATGAGCTCGTGCAACGCTTTTCCCCACCAACAGCAGCTCATCTGCTATTACCACCCTGAGCCGCCCTAAGCCCTTCCAGTAGCAAACAGCAGAAATGCACTCCTCCCGAATCCTTCCAGCGGCCAGTAGCCGACAGACTTGCATTGCCGCTTAATGATAGCCATTAAATTTGGCGATTTAATAACAATAACAGGTCCCCCCGAGTCCGGGTACTTTAACCTCATCGGCCGAAGCGTTCAATCCGCAAATCGATTATTATCCCGCATCCGCAGTTTGATGATGGGTGCGTTTCGCGGCGAAAGGCCCCCCCTGCAAGCGTGCTCTGATCTGAAGGGTGAAATTTTTGGCACACTTCAGCTACCGAGCCAAATATTTGGTGCAACGTGCGTACACGGATGCATCCGAGATCCGCCATGCGCCCGAAAAGCTAACCGGTTAAGCGGTAAAAATGTTTACGCACGAAATGTTCTGCAGGGATACCGTGCCCAGCCAACCATAAACCATTTCGTAACAGAAATGAGCGGAAGGTTCGCGCTTTGGAAGAAGCGCTTTGCAACGGGCGGACTTTAGCGCCCGAGGTTGTATACTAATTTTGGTACCGGCTGCCGGCATCTTCGGCCGCATCTAACCGTTCTTCTGGGTGAGGCACGCTAAAGGATGTGCACCGAATGCACAGACAACAGCACATGCTTTCAGCGTTGTGCCCAGGACGGACAAGAAGTCAATAGCATTTGCCAGCAAATCGGAGCAACTTGTTTTTTTTTTCGCGTGGTGTTCCTGTCTCCTCCAAGTCCTCCAAGGCACCCTCAGTCCAGACATATTTCGAGGCGTATACGCATACCGTATGTGGCTGGAGTTTCGCCCCAATCCGCAATCCTGCGGGATCAGTGTAATGGGCTTTGCTGGTTGTTCTGGAGCAGTTCATGTTGCTGTCTGTTTGCCAATCCTTTCGTGCCCCCGCTCTCGCCCGGCTTGGGATGGTTGTTACGAAACGCAAGGATGAGCATAATTATTGTTTATTATCTTAAATCACTGCCTGCACTGTTCACCGTAAGCCGCCGCTACCATTGCTGTGTTCAATTTGGCGGGTGCAATTTCTTTGGTTAGCTTGTGTTTCGTTCGCTTTTGCGCTTCCAATTTGTAATCTGCATCGGACATGCGTTAGAAGCATTTTTGGGGCTGGCCAGAGGATGTGTGTGTGTGTGTACGATTACCAACTCAGAAGTCAATGAACTTGTTTGAAAGCATCATCATTTAAAGAATTAGCCTTAAGATGAGCTTACGTAAGCTCGTAACCCTGAAACTCGCCGGGCAGAACGGATTGTTAGCATAAGTGTCGGTTTTGTTTTACTACGCAAACTTGTTTTACGACCGAAACCGAGTGTCCGACAAATGATAGGCTTTGGGGAAAAGTTTTGCTCATTATTTTTAAATGCTTACAGTTTTGATAGATTTTCGCTTTAAGAACCGCCCAAGAATATCCTTACGATCTCAAGAGCTCAAGAATGTTTCTAGAAGCTCTCTCTTTCTTAAACCGTCCGGAAGCTTGTTTGATAGATAAGCCAAAGGAAGTTCTCGGTTCAAGAGTTCGAGCTCGAAACTAAAAAACGAAGAAGCGCCTCAACAACCGTCAGTCACTTCAACGATCGCTCCCTGTCCGACCTTTTATCGTGCGCTCCGAATCTGGCTTTCATCTGCCATTTCCTCTTTCCGGGCGAGATTAGATTCGACGAAACAGTTTATAATCGATTTCCGTCACTTCCTTCGCCAAAGGTCGTCCTTTTTCTCCCTCCTTGTCTTTCTGTGTGCACGACTTCCTATGCCGGCGCGATCGCGACCGTGATCGAAACGCGCCTTCATTCGATCAGCTGTTAGGCGAACGGGTCCTTCGGATTCGATACCGGCTGACGAGGCAATTAAAATAACATATTTATCTTTGATGAGATTCTGAATGCATCAGGATGGGGATGTTTTTTTTTGGTGTTACGTTCGAGATTCTTGGTTCGAACCCGCCAAGAATGGGAAACGCAACACAAGGCAGCAAAGGTGACGCGATAGAAAAGAAAGCGTTTTTTTGCTGTTGGTTGTTTTATGAATCATTTTTGTTTTTCGGGCAAATGGTCACATTTCTTTTCTGAGTTATATCACAATTTTCAACTAGGTGTAGAGTTGAACGTTTTGGTTAATTGGACTGTTAAGTTCTTTTTTCTTGAAAAAAAGTTCCTTCAAGGATTCAACTGCAAGTTTCAAGTATAATTTTCATAGGGATTATCATATTACCAACCGGTGGTAGATGCGATAGACCGAGGTTCATATCTCCTCTGAGCCGTTCCTCCATAGTCTTACTAACTGTCATCTAATTATTGGGCATCCAATTAAGTCTAGTAAGCCAGAAATGGCATATTGGCACAACCAAATCTTCAGACGCACGTTGTTCAAGATTGTTCCTCAAACTCTAGCGATATAGAAGGCTTCTAGCCCAACCATATCTTCATAGACATATTGTTCCAGATAGTTTCTCACACTCTAGCGATATAAAAGTTCTTCTAAAGTTTAACAGTCCTTCACAGTACAACAAAGTATTTCACGGAGTAGGTCAAGGTAAAAAAAAACTGTGAAAAAGCTCTTCTTTTTTTCTGAACGTGCAGGAAAAAGGTAACAAAGGTGAACCTTCAAATATGTGAGGTTCTGTATAAAATCTGTAGACACCACAAGCGTGGCACAAGATTAAGGCCTCCGTAGAACCTGTACAAGCACGCCAAAGAAAACTTCTGCCCCGAGAAGATGTTATCATTATGTTTCCGGTCCAGTTCGGTAACATAGTGGGTCACTGTGTCTGTTGAGCATGAAATATTGGAAAGCCTGAGATTCATGGTCGCGTAGCATTTTTCGATACTTGACAATCACTTCCTGGCCAATTCGATACAGAGGTAGCTGTAGGCAAATTATAACATAGGGAGTACGCTCTGTGAAGTGTTGAAAGATCCCTAAAGTAAACTGCAAGAGCTCTGGATGCAGGACACAGCGAGCCTACGGCAACACCGGAAGCAGCCAATCAGTGTCAGCGAGCGACGGCGAGACGATGTGGAAAACATATTTGGGAACAACCAGTACCAGATAAACGACAACTACACGGTACCGAGAAAACAGTGAACGGTTGCACGAAATTTTAGCACCTGCGATGGCAGCAATTGGAAGTCCTCAGCCTGTGACTGCCAACTGCCGTAAAATCAACAGCGTGGGCGCTCACAACGGTGCTCCGGTGGGGACTGCAACATCGGTTGCGATAGCAGTAGACATAGTAAAGGCAGGTGGCGTGATACGAATGAGATGCACGCTAAAGATTAAATGTGTTGAGAATTTCATTTAAGACACAATTCTTGACTCTTCTTCAAGGATTTAACTCTTGAGGAAATATCTCTAAAACGAATTGATTGAAAGTGAGATGGGGATAAATCCTTGAAGAGTTTTAAGTTGGGAATGAAAGAAAAAAATCGAAAAAAAAGCTATCGACACTGTCAAACAACTACTTTTTAAATTTTAATTTAAAAAATGGCCAACAAGTCACATGTTCCACCGAGGAGGAGAAAAATAGATGAGATAACTGCAAACACGCGACAGACACCATGCGATCGGGAACAGCGTGCCGAGAACATTGAACAACCCGCTGCCCAAACGATGCTCACTTTCCTTGCTTGAATTTGACCCAGTTTCACACACATCAAACCTGTAAAACACCGGCAGCAATGCAATCGATCGCTCGGCAAGCTATCAATTTAAGCACGCTAGGCCCATTAGCTAGTACACATAAATTGTGCTTATTTCGGGACGCGTCGCGAACAGATGCATGATGCCGCATGGCAAGATGCGCTACACTATTGTTCACTTTCTTCGCCGCAAATGGCGCGTCCGACCTTGCATTCCGTGTTGTTGTAGGTTTTTTTTTGTTGTTGTTGTCCAGCCGCGGCACGCTGAGCAATTATGTATGATCGAGCGGCAATCACCTGCCGCGGGGACCTGCGACTTTGGCAGGTTCAATCAGCCACATATCATATCCGTTAAAACTTCCGACCGGGGCAACTGCCTAGAGTTACATAAAGCGGCTGGAAGAGTGCTAGACATGTTCCGTTTGGTTGCTCCAGCTGATCCGGATCGAAATCGATATCACTCGTGTAGCAGCCGCAGCAGCAGCAGGTTGATCCATAAGACTCCATCGTGTTTGATAACAGGTTGTACGCATATGACGAATTCACTGCCAATCCATTTACATGCCACCGATCGCAGAAAACAAGAAGACGGCACGGACTGCTTGTTATCGCCGGGATGGATGGGAGGGCCCTTTTTTTGCGCGTTGTTCTTCCTCCTGGACACTGGCTGTCGCCTGATAATGCTTTCGGTGCCGTGCGTTTTTGTTGCTTCCGTCGTCGAACATTTGTACACGTGCTGCGGCTACACCTTTTGCACCGCAAATGCATCCATAATCCTGCGTAATGGCATGACAAGACTTTCGCGCACATGTTCGCTGTCCGGGTGACGCCTTTTCGGATATGAAAGCCGTCCGGCCGGGCTCGCCGGTGTCCGTTGGAGTTGGTTGCGAGTCGAAGAAATCCAGTCCAGGGGAGATGGGAAGAGTTTGCGAGCACGGGCCTTTTCAGCTACCATTTGGTGATCTGGTTGACACAGCTTAATTGTGCCAACTAATTAAAGTCGAATGGAAGTGGCGAGAGCTTCTGGCAGACAGGCGACAAAGTTGCAGCTCAATTTATCATTGTATCGCGTGCGCTTTGGCCACCGAATATCTGACGGCGTACGTGTCCCCCGGGTACTCTTACAATTTAATATGCAATAATTGCAGATGGTCCGAGTGTAACGAGAGTCGAGACACGGCACCACGGGATGTATTCTCTGATTGATTGTTCGAAAGTATTGATAGATTTTGTTTTGTTGCTATATTGAACATCCTTCAATGGGATCCGATACAAGCTTCCAGTTAATGGTTTGCTACAGAAGGATAAGATGGTTGTAATATAAAGTTCAAATTTTTTAAATTTCTGACTGAAATTGAACTGAAAGCTGGTCAAAATGATAGAAAGGATGCCATGAAGAACTAGAGATAATTAAGGATTATTCCAGAGGAGTTTCTCATTACAATATGAAAGATTTTAAACAGACAAATTCAGCTCTTAACAGACCTCTTCCAGCGCCAGGACCGGGGTTCAAAACCCATCCGGGTCGCTTCCCAGCACGCAGCGCCTGTTGACTGCCTTTCAAGTCACAGGAAGTCAGAAATGGCAGGTCGAGACCCCTCGAGGTTATAGTGCCAAGGAAGAAGAAGAAGAAGACCTTTTGCAGGTATATTTAGAGAATGAATGTAGCCGTGTGTGGAAGTGTGTTCAGCCATGGAACGAGTTTCTTCTTGGAAACGGATTGCCGGACTGGCGATGTCTTATAGACGTGCTTCTACCCTGAGCAGGCTAAGGAGGAGAAGAGTCTCTTTATCTATGCAGGACTCGACTTTCCAAGTATCGAAAAGGTCATACCAAGGCATCCTGAAATAGCAGGCGACGACTCAGAAAGTTAGTGTTCAAGGACAAGAAGTCCTTCTGATTCTAGACTTGTATTCTGTCTTCGTAAGTCTTGAGAGGTCTAACTCGTACGAGGTTTCTCTTTTAATTTGATCGTTTGAATAATTTCTTCTGATATCTTTATAATAACATCATTTCAATAGAAGGACATTGGTAAAGCACTTCAAGTTGAATCTTGGAGAATTTCAAACTAGATGCATCGAACTCATTTCCCCAACATCTTAGAACCGGATCTTCTTCTCTGCGCATTCCTTAAAAACGATCCCTACCCGAATGAGATTCTGAACCAGCCGTTTGTCTCACCAAAGCGCAATCCACCACCACCGAAAGCGCAAGTTCAATAAACCGGACATCCGAATCAAGCGCAACAAACGTCCGATCGTTGGACGGCCACATCCTATCTGCGTCCACACCCTGTTTTACTGCCGGCCAGCTGATAGCCGATTTTCAATCGAACGGAAGAAAACGATCAATAGCCTGAAATGTGTCGGTCTGTGCGCGAAAAAGAAGAAGAAAAAAAACCGAGGGTGAAAAGCAAAAAGGATTTGCTAATGCGCGAGACGATAATTGGTGCCGGGAATCCTTCCGATCGTCGGGATAGCTGTTGGCATTTGCATTGAGGAGCCCATCACTCAGCAGCCCATGTCGGTCGGTGTGTCTGCGCGCGCAATTGCATGATCAATTGTCGGGGGTTTGCACCGAAAACCCACATAGCAAATGGTTAACGTTCGCAACGAAATCATTAAGTCAATCCTCGAACGATCGAACGGATGTGTAAAGCACCAAATCCTGCGGTGACGACTTGAAGCTTGCGACTGGCAAAAGGGACTTTATCCTTGCAGCACCGTTTCGTATGGTTTCGTACTGGTTTGCTATTGGATTTGGCATCTGTGAAGTTAATCGTCAATTTCGCGAGAAATCGCTCAAAAGAGGTAACATTTGGGCAAAGGCGATTTGTCTTAGCAAACGGATCCTTAGCGAAGACCGTGCTTAGGGTTCATTCACTTTTTTTTTGTCGGTTAGCAACTATAGAACATCCCGTGAGAGAATGTTCTAAGTCCTGCGAATGCGAAGCTCATTCGTCATCACCTTTTTTACCCAATCGATTCCTTCTGAAAGCTGATTATTGCATCCATTGATTTAATTATCATAATTCCTTTTACCGTCCAGCTTAATGCTGAGCAAACTGAGCTACACTTAATGGGGAAGTGAAAAATTACAATTTACCTTAAATCCACCGTCAAAACGATTAGTACATTGGTGGTGGCCTCGCCGCGCAATGCAACCGGCTGACAAAAGTGTGACAGATAACTGTCGGCCCTTACCGGGAGTGGCAATTTATGACAGATGCAATTTGCACTGCACCATGTGCAAGTTTTTTGGTCGCGTGTCTCGCGTGCTTCAACCATCAATTTCACTTATGCAAACCTGAACCGAGGCTCCGGTCCATGCATGAGTGCGCGCGAGCTCGCACCAGAACGAGCTCCCAATCCTTGGACACGTGCGTCTGCGCATCGGTGAGCAGGCTTCGTCCTAATGCACCGCCCTAGGAACACCGAACACCGAAACATAATTCCATATGTTTTTGTGATCACCACGATTCCCTCGCCTCGTCCTTTCCTTCGCCACTCATTAACCCTGAGGATGTTTCGGAAGCCTTTTGCTTTTTGGGCACCGAGGCATTATCGATCATCATCGTCCATATCGGTGCGACCGCGCCCGGTGTGCTCGGCCAGACCTCGGGTGTGACCTACTTAACATAAACTTTCCAGTTTGCCAGCGGGTGCCACAGCGGGATAACTGTCAAGCGGCCGAAAATGTACCTTTACACGATTGAGATCGGGCTCGCTCGCGACTTCCGAAAAGTATCCGCGACCCTACCCCAACCCGCCGAATCCCTGATCGGCACCGTATCCCATTAATATATCGTTAATGAAAACATCCTACTTTCGGATGCTTTGCGATATAGATACCACCGGGATAAATGGCTATGCAAACATGATGCTTGGGCGAGTTATTAGCTCGGTTTCGGTGGCGTTTTTTTTTGTTTTGGCGTGTGGCGTGCTGGGGAAGGAAAGCCGTCGTTTGCAGCTGAAAAATAATTACAACCGGGATTCATCGGCACGAGGACCGCTTTCACCCAGGATCTTTTGGGCAGCGAGGCAACTTGTCTTACCCGGACGGTGGCCCTGGGGTCGTCAAGAACTCTGCAGTAATCAGAACTTTTTTCCTCAGCCACGGACATTTGCGTTGATTCGCCAGCATCGGTAAATTGGTTTGTGGTCGAACAACTTCTGGTTGTTTTTTTTTTTGAGGAGGACGATGCTGAACGATCGCGACGTGGGTCGAAAGAAAAATAATTACATTCTTTCGTGAGCGAAAGCTAGGCTCGTGGCAGTGTGTCGTCACTTTCTCCACTGATTAAATTGGCAAACGAACAGCGAACTTTTTTTAAGGGGACAGTAGGCTGTTTGGGCTAATGATAATGGAACGGTGGAGTAAACAAACGAATGCAGTCATTATGAACGATGTGTAAATTTAAGGGGCCCGTAATGCTGCGAATTATTTAATTAGTTTAAGGAGTTAAAATATCGCTCCGCACAAGTAAGCGTTTGAAAGCTTAATTTTGGGATGAATAGTGAAACTATCACCTGGTTACATTACGAATATTTTTGGATTTGTTTCAAATGTTTTCTCTTAATTTTTGTCTGAGCTTAGTTTCTAAAACTGTTTGAGAAAGTACTGAACTTGGACCGAGCTATGGTTCCAGCGGTAATCAAACACCTTATAAATCGACAATGAAGCTCAATCGGATGCCATTAACGGAAAAATAGCTATGAAGGGTAAATAACTATCTCTTTTCCAGCATCTTGAAGCTATTCTGAAATAGAGGACCACGAGGCTTTCAAGTGAAGGTCATCCTCGGGGTGCCGTAGGACTCTTAAGAAATTAAACCTCGCTGAGTCTTCGTCCAATACAGTCCTTGACACAACGATAGGAACACCTGTGTTTTTAGAATATAAAGTGATCTAGAAGAGACAGCTAAAATAGATATAGTATTAAACTGTAGATAATAACAAAACACACATTTGAAGACAAAAAAAAATTACACACACTTTAACAATTTATTTTGGCACATGCAAAATTCCTCCTTATAACATAACTATGCAAACACCTTGGGAAAATATTTTTCTCCGCTATTGTAATGGCTGTAAAAATTGTTCAAAGAATCAAGCAGCTTAAGAAAACTTTTTGCATGTAAATATATTTTTC
The DNA here is from genome assembly GCF_013141755.1 of Anopheles stephensi. Taxonomy (NCBI): domain Eukaryota; kingdom Metazoa; phylum Arthropoda; class Insecta; order Diptera; family Culicidae; genus Anopheles; species Anopheles stephensi. The sequence continues at coordinate 17,617,173 of NC_050202.1, read as the reverse complement.
GAAATAATTTAATAAACGTTTTTGGTTCTCTGCCATACAGTTTTAACGAGAAAGACAATTTTATTTTAATATTCAAATTTTTAGTATTTTTGATACCGCATGAATTTATTTAATTTTTTTATGACTTAAAATACTTTTAACAACCTTTTCAAATGATTTATTTGTATTGGAGAAGAAACAATAAAAATCAGTGCTAGAAATGTATAAGCGAACCGAAAAATAGAAAAATATCGGAATTACATAACTTTACATGGCTATAGAATATCGAAAACCTAGTGTAAAAATAAGGCAATGTATGATTTGGAAAGGAAAAATGAAACAAAATATTGGAAAAATATATCAAAATAAATCCCATAGTCGAAATCGGTTGGGCACTCTCCTATAGAATTTTTTTTTATTCTCAAAAATAGGTGTTTATATAGTTGTGTTAAGGACTGTATTTCCAGGTATTTAGTTAGGGTATTACTACAGAAATGGGACAGAGTTTTGCCTTTTGGATTGAATGATTATGATGTCTTAACTTCACGATCACCTCTACTTACTGATGGTGAAGGTTCACAGGACTCCTGAAGTGTTCTGAGGTGATCCATAGCATGAAGCGACTCAATAGGAAGCAGCCAACATTTTTCGGTTGACGTCGTTGAGTGCGCCTGGATAGGTCTCGACACATTCAGTAATCTCATCCTTTTCCTGGTGGAACTATCGGGCATGTAAACGGGCCAGAACTAACGAAATTGTATTGATGATGCTCGTTTAGCTACTCGATCTTTTGCAATGGTGAATTCATTTACTGGCAAGAAAAACGACTCAGGAATTCGAAAAGAACATGTCCTGATGTCTATCTGAAGTCTATAATTTCCACACAGTAAACCTCTTGTATGAGCCTCAGTCAAACTCTGGCTGGAACAATACATTTCGCTCCTCGATGATATCAATTGTCTCCTCTATGGCTCGCTCTAAATTTGGAATATTCGAACCATTCACCGCCATAAAAGTGATCCACTTTGAACCTTTTTTATTCTTCTGCAGACGTGTGCTTCGACAAACTGCAGCAGAACTTAGCAACAAAAAACTCAACCGACACTAATTTAGCAGTGCGAAGAGGATTAATAAAAATATTAATATTCATCAGCATTGCACATGCCGACCATATGTCTCGACAAATCCATAAAAGTGTGACTCGTGTCAAGCCGTGTCCGTTTTCTACCGTCTGCAGCCAAACTAAAAAAAAGAAGGGAAACAAATATTTTTAGGTTGCAAAAAATCGTGTTAGATGCATCAGCTACCATCGGGGAGGCTTTTTTTTGCTATGTGGATCACACTCAGAGCATGCAAATTTGGGGCCGGATGTCATCAGTACAGTCTTGTCATTGTTAGTTTCCGCCGGTTGAAAACCGATATGGGACGATTATACAGTGGTTAGCAAATGCTCCGATTATTTTTCTTACCCTTTGCAGGTAAATAAAAAGCTCAAATATCAGTTACAAGAGCAGATCTCATCCACTGATTCTAATGATGCGTGTCCGCTCAATCAAACCATCCGTTTTATCAGTCATGCAGCTATGCTCGTGGTACGCGAAAAGCCAATTATGTTTGGAAATTTATCAACCAGCACTCGGGAGGCTTTAAATCATTTCCCGCCTAACGTCCTTATATGGCAAGGACAGCCTCGTGGCCCGAAACACAACCGACTGACAGTCAATTTATCAATGCGCCCGGGCAAGCAGATCCCTGGACTGAGTACGAAACGAGGCAAAAGCTTCCAAAAACTCCACGATCACGAAGCCAATCATGCCAATCATGAAGATAGGAGAACGGCCAAAACATGGATGTTATGTTGTTCGGACTTCGGTCGATGCGGTTCGAACGACGTCAGGTCGGAGGTTCTCATTCCCGCGTCCAATACTTGCTTATAAGATTAAGTTGTTCCGGGCAGGTGCGCAGAAGCATTCGGTCCGAAACATTTCAAATCATTTCCTTCCTGAAAGGTGAGGGATCGGGAACGGAGTGTGCCACGGTGATGATCACGACGACGGCGACGACGGCCGTCCCAACTTTTCATATTTCCCACCGTACCCGCCTATCTTACCGGGCAAAAGTAAAAGGAATAATAATAAAAAAAAAACGCTCGACATGACTGCAAAACAACGCGCCATAAAATAATTGATAAATTAAAGGAAAACCTTTTGCACCCATTTCACCAGCAGCTTTTTGTTTGCTTTTGCTTATTGGCGAGTGTTGGACTGTGAGGTGTAGTGCGGCTGAGGCTGGGGTCGCTCCCGGGTCTGTACGGCCGGTGATAGGTGCTCTGCACATGCCAACATTGATTTCATTGCTTTTTGATTGAGCTGCTGGCGCGGGAAGTTCGGGACGATCGTTCCCATCACCACCGTCACCGTTCACGGAAGACAGTTTGCGACACTTTCGAACGGGCGGGCGGTGAACGGTGCATCGATAATCGAGTGTCCTTCTCGCTCGCTCCAGGAAATCAATTAAATAAATATCATCGAACCGATTTTTATTGCATCGACGGGTGCGTTTTTTCATACGAACGTGCCCGAAATGACTGATCGAGGACACTGTAATGGCTTGATACCGGTGGTACCGTGTATGCAGCTGCCCGCACATGCTTACCGGCACCAACACCGAGTGGGCATCATGGGATGTTTTTTTTTTGCTTTGGGAAGGACTTTGCAGAAATTATGGCTCCATCAACACTTTGCTGAAACATAAATTTGTCGTAGCTGCGAGATAAATCTTACGGAAAGTGTACTGACGGTTTGGGTAAGTTTTACGGGCTCTGTGCTCATCACCGAGTTGCGCTCGATTGCGGTGGAATCGTGTAATGAATTCCCAGCGAGTCCCATTCACTAAATCCATCACTGATGGTTCAGCGTGTCTGCCAAAAATGTGAAGCAGCTTTGGAGGAAGTGCTGAGAAGTTTCAGGCCATCGAATGGACGAAAACAAAATTGGGTAGTTACAGAAGAATTGAAAGACGAAATCGAGACCGTGTACTAGGAGGACGAGAATGAGAGAGTTTAGAAGGATTCTATAGCTTCTTCATCTTTGCATAAAGCGGACAACTGTGTTCAGATAACTAAAATTATGGGGGGTTAATTTAGGGTGCTTCACAGGTTAAGTTTGAAATATATTCTAGAGTGTGGTCGTCTTGAGGTATATAGAGTCGTCTGGGGTCAGGGATCTCCTTATAATCACATGCCCATTAGATCTTCATTTGTAGCATAGATTTGGCCATAGTTTTATTTTTAGAATGGAGGTCAGTACTTTACAATGTCATTTGGCAACTGTCTGAAATGCCAGGCATTACATAAGAAGTAGTTAGGCCAAGAAAAGAGAGAGAGAGAGAGAGAGAGAGAGATTTTTTTTACTGAATTCCTTAATATCTGAATAACTCATCTAGGCGACAGAGCAGAGGTTAAAGTTTTAGGAGTAGGTAATTTTCTTTGCGAGCTCAATTAAACAAGTCAATGTTGATGGATAATGAGGTCTTGTCCAGTTAAGTTATCAAAACATCCCGACATCTAATGGACATCTGGACCAGACTCGTTATGAGTTCATCTATACCAACTCGTTGAATAAGATGAGGAAATCATTTGGTTTGTTGGTATCTTGACAACCTTTTCCGAGTATCGTTGCCTCTTCGGCTCCTAGGGCACTAAGAATCCGTCTTCTTCTTCTTCTTCTTCTTTGGCCTAACGACCTCTTGAGTCATGCCTTGAGTCATTGCTGGCTTACTAGGCTTAAAGATACCACGTAGTTGGATAGTCAGTCCTCACTACGGAGGAACAGTCCCAGATGGGATTTGAACCCAGGTCCTGCCGTATGCAGATCGGCGTATCTGGCCCCATACTATGAATCCTAAACTTGTTATATACTCGAGGGGAGACTTAATAAATTTCCATAAGCTGATGAGTTGGGGCGGTCCGGTGGTTTAGGCGGTAAGGACGCCGGGTTTAACATGGCAGAACCGAGAATCAAATCCCTTTACAGACCACCCACTCGTATGCAGGACAGACTATACAGCAACGGATATATTCAAGTCACAGGAAGCTATAAATGACAGATCGAGTCCTCTCGAGGTTGTTAAGACTCGAATTCTGTTGTGTATCGATGTTATGGTCAAGTTGTAAAATATGATCGTTGCTGAGGGTATCCAAAATAACTGATTACAGGATGTTTTACGGCGATATTTACTCCAGAGCCGCTGCCAAGTCAAGCGAGACATTTCTCCATTAAGATGTTAATATCTACTTCATTCAGATATTGAAGGACTCATCTTGACGATTAAAGCTGTTTGAGTATATTAGTGACAAGACTATCTCAAGGATAATATGATCTTCTCAATTAAACTCATCAAAATATTCTGACAACTAATGACATCTAGACAAGACTCACCATGACTACTTTATGAACACAATATCTGATTACTCATTTAATAAGAGGAGGATATCCTTTATTTTGTAGTCATTTCAGTATCTTCCCTCGAGTGTTGTTGACACTTGTTAGCTTAAGGACTCTTGTTATATACTCAAGAGGAGCTCTTTTCTATACTCAAGAGAAGGTCTTGTTCCTTCCGTCATACTCAAGAGGTATATACCCAAGAGGAGAGGACCCAAGACGGACAGAGTTGGAAAAGTTAGAATATTAAGATATTCAGCAATATTCAGATAACCAAAGATCTACTTCTACCTAAGTTCTGAAGAAACTTCTGTTTGATTATAAGTCATCAACAGTTTACTATATCACCTTGTTCAACGATTCTTTTTCCCTTCTTTTTTGCGACAACATTTCCCCACTGTGTAACGCAGTAAAACAATGTCTTTCCAGCAAATAAATCCATTGGATTTAACTTTAACTCAAACCGAAGCAAACTAGTCCACCAGCAGCATCCGTACGCATAAATCAATCATACCTTTCGCTTCCATCGCTGCTCAAATTAACGGGGGCTTCGCTACCCCGTTTGCATGACGTTTGGCAACCACTGACAACCTAGTGAAGAAATGCGAATAAACGCAACCTACCAACGATTCCGTTGCACATAATGGGATTTTAATTAATTTCTGGTTTTCGGGTGTATTATCGAAGGCACACGGAGCAAACACACAGCAAAAAAAAACCTGCTCCTGTCATTTCGCATAAATTTCGGCGCTCCCGTGCAAACCTTCCCGGTGCCTGCCGGTGGGATATCGGGAAGCTTTCCAGAACGGACGCAACGGTACAACGGTACATAATCAGAAACCCGAATGAAACACACAGACGAGCAAACAAAACAAAAAAAATCTTCAGCAAACAGATTGAAATAAGTACAGGGATTCTTCATCAAAACCGTAGGGCAGGATGCATCGAATCCTGCGTTCATTCATGGTCGACGAGCGGTTTCTGGTGGGCATCCGATGTTATACTGCGAGCCGGAATAAATCAAGCCCCCGGTTCCGTGGGTTCCCGTGCGCGTACATTCATTCAGTTGTACACGCGGGTAAACAATTACGCCGACCGACCATGACACTGACGGTTTCGGACGAGTAGATCAATTTTCCTCACGGGTTTCCTGCAAGACTTCGGCCACTGCGGGCTTGGGTTGAAGCGGGAGTGGGCAACATTGTAACGCCGTGTCCCTTTTGCACGATGCGCGGGCATGAATTGGGCTGCCGAACGCACGCTTGCCATTCTCGAGCGCCTTCGTCCCTGCGAACGTCGTCGATCGATGAATATTTATCAGTGAATCGCGCGTTGATTATGGCACACCGTGTGTCGCCCAACAGGGCTCTCCCCCGCCCGCCCTTTTTTCGTCATCGGACGCCTTCGAACGTGATTTTTTGACGAATGACCGTGTGCGCGAGCTGATAAATGCTCCCGGACAGATGGGACAGGCGTTCGGTTCCGGAGCCATCAACACCATCGCCTAAGCGGACGAGTCATGCGGCTCGGCGATACGATCCGCTGCTGCATTAATTAGTCGCGTAAAGTATTTAATTGCCAAACTTTCACAATCACGAGCGCGACTGATTCGTGGAAAGCGTCAGCATGTATGCCAGTTGCGTTGCCTGTCCCACCCCTTCCCAAAATCCTACCGGCAGCTTGGTATGTGATATGTGGCCATCATGGCACGAGTACTTCTGGCTCCTTATTGCTGGCCCACGGAAGGAGTGGACCTCTCCCGGTGAGTGAGAATCGATCGGTATGGAGGCGTCGAAGGAGGGAGGGAGGACGCAGTTCCGTTAGGCGGAAAATGATAATATCGAATTTTGACAGATGCGCCTCGAACGCATGATTTTTGACCATTTTGTGCTGAATTATTCATCGCTCCATCGGTCGCAGAATCGCTGCGACAATAGGCGTAGCGGGTTTTGAGCTATCAAACACTGTTGGACGGCGAGCGATTGGGTAAAATTGGGTTCCCGCTGTTGCGATCGATTCATAATCAGCAAGTACTATTTTTCCTGATGCGTGATGGACATGACCACCGGGCCGGTGACATTGTAAGCTATCGTGTAAACGTCAGTGGGGGGGTTTCTGCTGCGCACAGGCGGTTCTACCTCCGTGTGACCTCTTTTTTGTCCACGGTCGATTGATGTATTCCTCTGTTTTATGCTGATCATGTACCCTTCACGCTGCATAAAACCATGAAGAAGCTGGCGTAGCATGAAATTATGGTTTTGACATACTGGATGTTCCATATGTACCAGATGCACCAGATGGTCAATTATTACCGGAGGAAAGTGCATATGAGAATGTAAGAATTTCGTGGTAAGATGGAATTGTAGTTCTTACGATTTTTAACATGCTCTCTGGTGATACTGTTCTAACATAGGACCTTAAGTTTCAGATGTTTGGAAGCTATAGGATGCATAGGTGAATGTATAAGTCTTATATCAACTAATCATCAAAGGGGAAAAAAATTATTACACAGAGACCATAGAGAAATGCAGAAACTCTTTTTGAGCTTCTGAGCTCTTAAACCTCAAAGATACGCGAGAGACTCTAGGCTAGTGGAGCGCCTCATTTGGACGAACTTCATCTCCTTCCTTAGCTCTGTAACTTCAAGAGATCTTGGACAATCATTGTAGGCTTTCATGATTTGTTGGCACACGTATCTGGATAATCAGTCTTCAGTTCATTATTCAGTGAACTGAATTTCACACTCAATTGTGAAATTACCATATGAACGAAGTCGTCCAAAACTTCATCTATCTGGGATCAAAAGTCAGCACCGACAACAACATTGATGTTGAGCTACGCGCAAGGGTGCTGGCTGCCAACCGGTCATACTACAGCCTGAGGAAGCTTCTCCACTCTAAATACCTGTCGCAATGGACGAAGCTAGGACCGTATAAAACATTTAAAGGTCCAGTATTCTGAGACATGGACTCTGTCCAAAACTGCCGAAACCCTCTTAGCCGCGTTTGAGAGGAAGATGCTCAGAAGGATTTTTGGACCCGTAGGTGTGGAAGGACATTGGAGGAGCCGCTACAATGACGAGCTCTACGAGCTGTATGATGATCTCACCATCGCGCAGCGAATTAGACTCGCCAGGCTTCGGTGGGCTGGTCACGTCATGAGAATGACACCGGACGACCCAGCCCGTAAAGTCCTTTTAGGCTGTCCACACGGGCAGAGGAGGCATGGTAGGCCCAAATTGAGATGGAGTGATGGCGTTGATGCGTCCGCCAGAACGGCCGGAATAACGGATTGGAAGACGACGGCGCTAAACCATGCGCGGTATCGAGGATTATTACAGCAGGCCAAGACCACAAAGCGGTTGTAGCGCCTGATAAGTAAGTAAGTACAATGCCAACGACATCCTTTGAAGATCCTGGGCAAAATTAAGATTGCTAGGATAAAATGCAAGATGAACTGAACAGCTGAGCTGAAGCTCAATGAGGTGTTGTGCAGGCACGAGTTCTTCGAAAAATATGTTCGTAAGGAAGAGTACTGCTCCAATTTTTGGAATAAAGCATCAAAAGCATATACAATCACTGTTTTTGGTTGGATTTAGCAGGGAGTGCAATATTTGCGAAAGAATTGCTGATAGTTACAACCTTTAGCTATCTGCTCGGCTAGATTGAGGTTAATTATCCTTATCAACACTCAAGTTTCACATAACGTCCATGCTCCGTCCATGCAGGCTTCGAACTTCTTATTGCACCGAGGAAGCAATATTCTTGTTCTGCCTCGAGATTGTCGCTGTTTATTGAAGCATTAGTTCGTAGTCTGATACTATGTCCCTGTGTGCTCCTAACATAAAGCCTATGTTCTTCTTCTTCTTCTTCCTTGTCCTGCTTCTATGGAGAACCGGTAAAAAAGGCGACAGAGACGCCGGTGCTTTCCAGTCCAAAGAATAAGCTTCTGCGTGGATAAAACAGTAAACTATTCAAAACATTCACATTCAGCCATTCAGACGCACATTCTAAACAATTTACGTCTTTTTGCGGAGAAACATCAACAAACACTTGATTCCATCGATTTTAACAATCAATTACATATTTCTGTTTTCTTTTTTTCTCGTAACAGATTTATTGAATTCCGAAGCACCAAAAAATGTACTTCCAATCACTACGCCTCTAATGAGCGTAAAACAAGCTTTCAGAACTTCAGTATCTTTCGCTACACGCCTCAGGAAGGAAGGAAACAAGCTTACGCTGGCTTTCGATTCTCCGTCCCCAATGGTTTGGCAGGAAGCTAAATTAAAGATTGAACATTGTTATTGGTTCATTGCGTACGTTTGCGCTACGGCCCCTTTCCCTGCCTACCGTAATGAACTCAAAGCGACCGAACATACCCCAAAAATGTGTCTACCGGCACCGTACGGAAGCATCCTTAGCATTTCCTTCCTTTCGATCGAGCGCACGCTTTGAACTCTGCGGAATCGAACTGCAGAACACGGCGGCATCGATCGAACGCACCTTACACCTGATGCAAAAATCATAAACCGACAAATTAAAACATTCTCGCGCCACACACAAACAGCAACCACCGGCCGCTGGCCTTTGATCCTGCGGCGGCGGCTTTCCTTTGTCACGGCTGCCGAATTGAATCTGCGTGCCAGTTTGGACCGTGGCCTTTCCTGCGGGTGATTCGGGTTCGATGAGCGCGAATGAATGATCAATTTCCTGGACCAATTTTCCTTACGGACGCCGGTCGGTTCGGTTGTATCAATGTCTTAACGAGCAGCCGGTGGCAAATATGCTGTTCGGGTCCACCACGCCGCCGTAATGATTGCCACCGGGAGATCCCACATTACCGAATCCTAACCAGATTTCAATCCCATTTTTCGGTTGTTTGACGAGCGCGTCCTCTCGTTGGTACACCCGGGCACCGGGCAGGGGTACCGAAGGGGGTGGGCAATTCATCAATACCGCTGAAATTGCATACCGATATACCTGAGGTTCGGGAATTGAACATCGCTGTCCGCAACTGTTTCCTTTTTTCCGCTTCATCCGGTCGTTAGCAGCGAGCCGGACGAGATGATTTGCGGCAATGTTTGATCATCAATAAGTGCATCCGTGGTATGTACCTGATTGCAACACCTTCCCTCAGCGGGACGGCACTGGAGTGGGTAAGGAAGTGGGTAAGGGAATCGGGAAAGGAGGAGAAATTTGTTGGGTTCCTTAAGAAAAAATCAAACCTTATTGTGGTAAGAGTTTCTTTGAACCCGAAAGAGTGTTCGATTTTGTTGTTAGTTGCGTGTGAAAATCGATACCAGTCAATTGCTAGACATGCATGCATTGTTGTCTGGCAAATTAGAGGTTTATTTGGAGACTAGAATCTGAACAGAAGCTGAGCTCAATTTTTATTTATCACATCCTTTTGAACCTAATTTTGAACTATGTGTAACATGAATTAGCTGGTGTTGTTTATTATAGAATATTTTTTTGTTTGATTCTTTTATTGTCAATTTGTTTTATCAACTAAATCAAGCTCTGATCTCACAAATGTTTTGTTTTCTAATTTCTTTTTCTGCTTTATTGTATCATTTGCAATGTGGTTCTTTATTGTTTTAAGAACTTGTTCTACTATTTTTATTTTCCATTACAAATTTACTATTTTGTGATAATATTTTACATCTTTTACATTAACATTTTTTGTTTCTTTGGAAAATTTGGCCCGATTTGGCCCCTTCGAGACAAAAGTCTATGTATTTTGACAAGTCATAAAATCTCAAATGTTCCCTTAATTTATTTACTTATTTATTTATATTTATTACAGATAATACGGCTACGACAAATCTTACTAAATAACTAAGTAATATTTATTTATTTATTTATTTATTTATTTATTTATTTCTTTATTCATTTATTTATTTGAAGTCTGGTGTCCACCATTAAGACTTTACAAAAGGTAATCTAAAAATTTAATCTTAGGTGATAATAAGAGATAAGAAATAAGGGTTAGGGAATTTTTTTTTGCCTATCAAACTATTATTTTTGGTAAATATATATGTAAAAGATAAGCAAGTTTTTATATTTTTGCCATTCAATTTTTCATACCATAATATATTACATTTTTTAGCATTAGATTGCATGTGTCGATTCGTATCTAAGTACCTCACAAATACAATCGTTAGCATAATTATTGGTCTAAATTTCATTTGATGTTAATTAAAATAAATATTTTTTTCAATCATGTTCTTAAATATCTTTTGTTCTAAGTCGAGCAGCTTTACGATCGATGTACAGGGTCCCCTTTTGTATTTAAATTTTTAACATTTTTTAAACTTTATAAATTTTATTCTTTTTATGACATAAGGCTTTTTTATAACCTTACGAAATAAATATTTTCATTTACGATTCTGAAGTATTTAAATTCTGAAGTATTGAACAAGTGCTGCAAAATTGCGGATATCTAGTGTAAAATAAGACAGTACGTTTTTCAGAAGCGTAAAATATTACAGTATCTTTGAAAGATTATGAAACAATTATCTAAAGGCTCATGCCGGTAAGGAGATTCGCAAGAATACAATAATTACTTTTAATAAGTTTGCCATCTACTTCCTTGGCAGTACAACCTCAAGAGCTCTTGGCCTGAGCCATTGCAGGCTCTCTGTGTCTTGTGGTTTCACCCGTAACTGGATAGTCAGTATTGCGTACGAAGAGGGGGTCTGGTTGGGACATGAACTTCGGTCCTACCGTGTGAAGACCGACGCTGCTATCATCCCTGCCAACCGTTCTTCCCTCTTAGAAGGTTGCCAGCGAATATATTACGGTGGATTCCAAATTGAATGATGAGATTCGACCCAAAGCCTTAGAAGTGATAGAGTGTACATTCAAATAGGTTATCATGATGCTATTTCAATTAAGGCTGTTCAGAATGACAACAATTTATTTATTTAAAAACACTTTTAAAATGATTCGAAATGCCTGAAAACTGCTCTTAAGATTAAAATTAAATTATCAATAAAATTCATAAATTAATGTGATAAAGTGTCATCAAAATAACCGTAACAACCCTATAAATAACTGTAATAAAGAGTTTCTCAATATTTGGATTCGAAAGAAAAACCCAGGAACTCGCTTTGTGCAAATTACATTTGAGATACTTTCATAGCTTTTATTCGTCGTACAGAGTAATATGTATACAATGTCGCTCGCCCTTTCCGTTCGGGGTACCATGCTTAAACTAGTCGCTACTTACCCTACACGGTTAACCATTATGCTTTAACACTAGAGACACCTTACCTTGTTAACCTCATCCTTACCTCTAATTCCCCCCCCCCCCCTCTCGTTCTAACTAATCTTAATCCCCAAAAACCGGACGAAGGAAACGATTTTCCAACCGGATCGTTTACCTTAGCTTTTTCGTTTGCAATACTCGCACAGTATTAACATATCTAGACACTAGATAACAGACATTCCCTAGCAGAAAATTGGACGCCAGTGGTAGTGGATTGGTTGGGTTGAGTTCGATTGAAATAAAAAAAGAAGAAGGAAAAACGAAAGACACCGCGGCACGCACCGACTGTTGGGCAAATGCAATGATTAGAGCTCCCCAGAACAACCGGGCGCCAGGTGTTTTGTTTTGAAAATTTGAAAGCTTCTCTTTGGTCATGTAGCTGATATGAGAATAAGTGGCATACTAATTCATGACTAAAGACGAGGTGTTGCCCTTTTCTGCGGGCAAGCAGCAAACATAGTCTAACGTTTGAAGGATTATACATAACTAGTTGCATGACTAATGATGATGGAGTTTCGTTTCGCTTTTTTTTTTTGGGACATCAAAACCGAACTGCCTTAAACGTTAATGGACCAGGTCATTTTTCCCCGCTAGACCAGGTAGAGTTACAATAGAGACGAAACAATTTAGATACAATGTTCTTAGTACGCGGTAACGATTCACACTCGTCGTTGGACTTGCCTCTTTAATTTTGATGTAATGTCGCGATGCGGTGAGTGGATTGGACTTGGAAGAAGGGAGCTGTTAATGGTAGTTTTGCAAAACCTTTCCTGGGACTAGATGCTCTAAAACAGATTGTAAGTGATTGATTTGCGAAAGAATTAATTTAAGTAAGAGTTAAAAGCTTTTAGGCCTCGATTTAGCTTCCTTTCGATCGTTGTTTGAAGAAGTTACCATCAGCCATCTCTTCTTCACCCGTCCAATCAACCTCTCCGCCCAGACATTAGCTTTGGTATAGCTAGATCAGAGAAAAAAAATTTGCGCTACATTACACTTAAGCTGGTGTCATACGGTGGTGTTTCGATGGTAATAATTAGGAGCAAAATAAATATCTGTGACGAACCGCACAGCTCACCTTACTTACTAACAGGCTAACAGCTCTTAGACCTAGCTACCCGACAAAGAACGGACGGATATGGTAGCCAACCAAGGTTTGCCTTTTAATCTTTGAGAACCCTTTTTTTCTGAGCAAAAACGTTTTGCGGTTGGGGCACCTACTTACTTCTACACGATCGTGAACTGATTTATTTCGCCACAAACGAAACGATTCTGCTTTTGCCGCCGGACAGCGAACAATTTCAGTACCATCTGCTCTGTTTAGGTTTCAGGGGTTCAGTGAGCTCTCGCTGGTAAGACACACCGCACTGAAACACAAAGGCCAAAATGGCAATGGGCTGCAGAATCCACTTGTTTGTATGAATTAGAAGCAGCTCACGAATTGAGGGGAAACGAATGCTTCCTTCCTTTCGTGTGTCCTCTTGGCTTGGAGGTTACGGGAAGACGACCCGCGAAAGGAAATTGAGCAGCAAGGCAGAAACTTGAAGGAACATTTGGTAGGGTTGCTGCGTGTTTGTTTGTCGATTCCTTTATCTCCGATTCCCTTTCGTTAAGGATGGATTGTTACCTTTGATTTTGAAGGAGCAGCGAAGGGCCAACATTCCAGCCGGCTAGCAGCAGTGCTGGAGGGGAAACCGGGAGCAATCAGGAGCAACTGCTGCTAACCTGCTCCATCTTGATGTCGGCCGGGTGATAGTCGGATGGTAGCGTGCTCGACTCGTCCATCATATCGTCCGGTTCGCTGCCGGTGTGGCTGTGGTTTAGCTTGGCCGTCTCGTACCGCACCATATCGATCGGGCTCGTCACCGTGCCGGGCTCGTTATGCTGACCTTCGCGGTGCCTCCGCAGATCCACCTTGCGCTGGAATGCCTTATCGCACAGGCCGCAGGAAAAGGGCTTATAGCCGGAGTGTTTGCGCATGTGCGTGATGAGATTAGAGCTTTGGCTGAACGCCTTCAGGCAGACGACACATTTGTGAGGCTTTTCACCTGTAGCGAGAGGGGGGGGGGGGAGAGAGAGAAAAAGGATGGTAAACGGGTTAGGCATTGTTGTTCACATTATAAAAATACTTAAAACAATTTAAAATATTTTTAAAACTCGATTTAGAACGATTTTAGGCCTAAATGAATCAAAAGACTTGAATGCTTTTTCGGGGAACAAAAATTTAAGCGACGAACCTTTTTAAAGTCATTTTTTTATCTTTTTTGACGATTTCCATTCAGTTTAGCTTTAAAAAGCTTGGAACATTTTAGTTTTTAGCACAGAAAGCCTTTGCTATCCATCCTGCTCTTCTACAGCAAAAGAAAATCTCTTTAAATGGCGAGTAATCGCACGCGATAAAATATTACAAACACGCGCCCTGTACCACCACGGCCCGAAGTGTTACGGTGCAAAGAGCGCAAGGGTGTCATTCCATAATCTACCTCCAGCTTGTGAGAGCTTTACTCTCGGGAAGCCCCACCAAGTCCCCACAACCAACCAATCGAAAAAGGGTGTAAGGGACAAATGCAAGCCAGCAGGCCGGCAAAAAATGGCGTTAAAACAGAACGAACGGAGCGGATTACATTCCGTGTTTTTTTTGCCGTTTTTTCTGCCGCTGCTACCACAAATTAAAAGTATATTAAAGCAGTTGGTGCGTTGATAATTAATTTCAACAGCACCAGCAGCAGCACCTTGGCATCGCACACCCAGGATGGATTCCGCACAAATTCGCTCTCGGCTGCGTGCTGCGCAGATTTGGTTTTAAGGTAATAGCTTTAAATTAACTGACTCCGATGCGTGTAAAGGTAAGGGAAGCAAAAACCCGCAACATCCAGAAAGATCGACACAGATCGCAGCTGGTTATGAGTCGTTTGTTTGTTTGCTTTGGTGCCAACGCTGGTGGTATGATAATTAAATGCAGCTACTTTGAGGTAGTTTGTTAACATGCGGCCATTTAATATCGCTTTTGACACTCTCTTTTTGGGCCGTGCCTTGTATATAATTTCTTTCGTCCTTTTATTAATCAAGCAAACAACGCATTTCATAATAGAGAGGAAAGATATCGAAAACGAGTTCGTACCGATTTGTTTGACCCCGTTGTATCGAAGCAATTAAAGCTGCTGATAATCTATCATCGAACGTCCATTGTCTTTCCCCGATTGGCCGGGGCGCACTCGGCTAATGAAATCGTTCTTCAAATCACCTCATTCTTCGTGGCTTGCTGCTGGGCAGTAAAACTCACCCCCCCTTTTTGTTCTTCGAATCAGACAATTCACTGTCACTAATATCAATAAATTGTGATTGTTATTACCATTTCACGTGACACAAGGTGGCCAGCAGCACGCACCAAGCTGCCGTCTTCGAACGGATTCAATTTCGAAGAAATGACACCGACCGCCCAGAACCCTTGAACTGCCCCCCAAAAAAAAGGGGAAACAGTAGGTGATGCGCGTCCGGTAAAAGCATACTTCATTAAAAATGGTACTGACACGCGAATCTAAAATAAACATTAAACCAGTTCCGAACCGAACGCCCGCAACCCGATGAGTGTGGGTTCTTCTGTGTGGCCTGCCGGGGTTCCACCCCGCTTTTCGATGGCTTTCCTCCCAGTGTCACCAGTGTTACTTCCACGAAAAAAAAGTAAGGGGTTGAAATGTGTCCCTGCGTGGTGAAAACATTACTTCAGTACGGCTTCAATCTTCCAATCCAATCCACCGGTGTGCTACGCAATCGGAACCAGTAGCAGCTCCTTAGTTAAACAACTCTCCTCCTTCTCCGGAGCGCCACCAAACGGGAGTTACAATTTACGAAATGAGGTAATAAATTTGTTCAAATTTGTTTACAGCCGAGTGTATTAGGGCGCTGTTGTTCTTTTGATCGTCGTCGCGCTCGCATCCATCCGCAGTGGGTCAGTGGCGGAGGTGGCAAACGGACCCAAATGAAGGGTTTCACTTTCCACGAACCTCAAACGCAACAGACTTTTAGATGGATGCAGCCACAGTTTGGTTATCGATTTTTCTAGGAAATTTCATCACCCATTCGCTCGTTGCAAACCGTTTTGTGCCGCTGAACCTGCACCGCAAATCCCTTTCCGATTTGTGTACCGAAACGGACCGAAGATGGAAAGCGTGGTGGAGGTTCGGGGGGGGGGGGGGAGAGGAGGATGTAGGGGGATGTTATTATCAGTGTGGTTTCCCTTGCGACGTTAAAAGCGCCACAGTTGCATAAATGCTGTTTTCCCATAGATTTTACGCGTACCAGAATCGACAAACGAGGCCTGGTGGAGCATACAAACTTGGAGGAAGAATGAAAGAAAGAAAGAGAGGAGAGGAGAAAGAGACAGGGACATATTGTTGTTGTTTGTCTCCCCCCCCACTCCGAACGATTTCTCGACCGACCGGGAGCATAAAGGTGCCGCACAAGCACAACGAACAAGCAAGCAAGTAACCGCCTTTGTTGCTTCGCTGTACCAGCCGGCACAATTTGCGATCGGTGAAATTGTCCGATTGCCTAAATAAGGATATCTCTTCCACCGGGCTTCCAGTTCTCCACCCTCCAAGCTGAAGCCCCCACACGGCGACCGTGTATGCTGCAGCCAAGGAAGGACTCACTCTGCATAACGCAATGTTGCAAGCGAAAGACAGCGCACACAACGGAGAGCACTTACCGATCGTAACCGGGAAGCTCGCATGCATGATCGCATTTGGTCGCGGTGGGTTTTGCTGGGGTAACATATTTATCACCCACGGGCCACGAGTCTCGAACAATTGGTAGCAGTTAGCAAGTAATATTACCATTAAATGGCCTCGCATCCTCTCATCCAATCTCTACCCCCAGGGGAAAAAGGGTATGCAGAGAGGAGAGGAAGCACAGGATTTACACACGGAAACATCAATTAATTTAATTAAATCAAGATATAAAGCTACCCGGTGCACTCTGGGCACACTAATATCACAGTGTGTGTGTGTGTGTGTGTGTGTGTGTGTGTGTGTGGAGAGAAAGGGCCAACCAAAACCATATCTAACGATGGTCATTATCGGCGTCAAGGTAGAGTTGCCCCGCTTTTTTATCCAATTGCAGGACAAACTGTTAGGGAGCTTGCCTTTTTTGATTTTCCAGAAAATAACCCATTTCACTATGGGCAAGGGTTGAGGTGACATTTTTTGGGAAAATATCTAAATTTGCAGCAATGAATATTTTTGTTATAAATTACTGATTTTGACTAAGAAAAATTCCGGAAATAATTTTTTTTAAACTAAAATAGACCAATTTGAAGCTCGCAAAAGGCGATGAAAAATTTACAACATTTCCCTAGTATATTTTGCCTGTTTTTTGGGTGTGTTTCATATACAGTGTTGTTGATGCTTTTTCATATTTTTAATGGTTTCATCTATTGTATATATTGGATGCAGAAGTTTCAAAATTATATTCGTTTTTTTACTTTAGAGATAAAGCCTTTTTTAGACTTTTTTTTATTGCACTAAATTGCTTTAGTGTTTCAGCATGAAATCTTCATACTTATTTGATTTCAATTTTTTTAATGTTTTAAAATTTATTTACACAATTTTTTTAAACGTTTTTCAGTATATGATCTTCAAATAAAGCTTGGAAAATGAGTTGAGCCTTACTACAACATCTGACGTTCTTCGTCTTTTTTTCATAATCTGTGATAGACTTAATTCTCTTATGAGTAGTAAAAAGCAATTTGAAAAGCACCAACTATTCAAAAAGTGCTTTAAATTGTCCAAAACAATAGTATATTGATGACTAGAAACTTATTTCTGATAAGTACATACAATTAAATAATTTTGTCCCAATATTCCTGTTTACTTGCCCCACTATGCCTTCGTGAGTCACAAAAGGCTCGGGGCCTCGGAAGCATGGCTTGTTTCAGATTTTCAATTTAGGAAATTAGGTTTACATAACAAATTACAACCACGACAATGACTACCGAGCCACACAAGGGGCAAAACAAAACAAAAAACCCAGCGAGCGGGTGAGAGTGCACAGTAATTCGCTTTTAATTGTCTCTTGAAATCAAAAATTTACAAACCCACCACCCACTTGGTGTTAGTGGAAAACTGTCCCAAAGCTTTTCGCCCCTTCAAGTAAAGGCGGGAGGTAGGACGATCACCGCGTTGCATACGATCCCTGCGGTGAAGATTAATGCAACCCGTGCCATTCACAACCTAACAACGGCAAAAGGCTTCAGCTGCTGCTGCTGCTGGCAATGATAGAAGAACACCAAATTCAGACACGCGAGCATTTATCGCGCCTCGCGGTGTGGCCGCGGTGGGATGTTGCCGAGGTGCAAAATGCAATCTTCCTTTCGCGAGTTCCGTTCCACCAGGTTTTTTGTTGTTGTTGGATGGGAAGGAGTGAAGAATGGAGCATAGGGAAAACGGAAAGTGAACACAGGAGCATGAAATGCGCAACAACCAAAACCGACAATAACCCGAGCGTTGATTCATGTTAACAAAGTCCCATTAATGCTGATGTGTATTAATTTTATGTTCGCGCCGTGGGTCTTGTGGCACTGCCCGTGTCTGTTGACACCACGGTTGGCACGGTGCTTGGCTAGTACATGCATTACAAGCACGATAACAAATTGGGCTGTTGGACTTGTTGGGTGTTTGATTTAAGTGTTGGCAAACGGTTGGTTTGCCCTGGAGGTTTGGTTTCAACCGTAATCTGAGCTCTTTTGAAAGGCTTTGTTTAAGAATGCCTGTAAGAACTCTGACCATATCTTGGACCTTTTAACTGTAATGGTCCAACAATCCATCTTCAAAAGAGACTTCGTCTAACTCTGAGTCTAAGCTGGTACACGTCCTGATACAGTAGCTACTACTTCGCAAGTCATTCTGACAAGATTTAGCTTATTTTTACTCTAAGAAACTCTATTTGAACCAACCAGTATTGAATGAAACCATTCATTCACTCTACAGTTTGGAGAAACCAGAGTGAACGCTTCCCAACTAACTCAACCTCCGTATCAGTAACGCTCTCTATCACTCACAATTACCCGCCTTTCATTACTCATACCACCAATACGGAGAACAGCCAAAAAAAACAAAACCTTCGTTTACCGAGGCAAAGTAAAGAAAAATATTTTATTTCCATCTTCCAACACGCACCGTGCGATGCTTGTCGGGTTCGGCATTCGGTACAATCGTTTTAAGTGTAGCCCAGTAGACGGATTTGGTACACCTTCCCGACCTGGCGGTAGACAAAATGTTTGCCTGATTTACTAGGTGCTACTGAAGCTGCGCAACAATCGAATCGATTCATCCCGAAGTCCCAAGTCCCATTGTTTGTACCACACAATCCCAATAGCGGGCCTGTGGTGCAAACAAACACATCCCGAAACAGTTTTCCAGAACGTTTCCATTTGCTAGATGTAGTACAACATTTGGTTTTGATTGGTGAATGGTTTTTGTAGCGAGTCATAGAGGACTATTATACTCGTTCCTTTCTGTTCCTTAAATGAGGATCGCCTCCAGGCAATCCAGGCAATGCATCAGCTCGTTCGCTCGCTTCGCTTCTGCGGGCGTGAAAACAAAAAACCACAAAACTGATGCCCCGAGAGCGTGTGGCGTGGACATGTGGCACGAGACCGCAGAGACCCATCCGCAAAGGGTGTGATGGTTGCACACATGCTGTCACTGCCACAGTCCAATCGTACAGATGCTGTAAAACGATAGCTTTGCTTTGTTGGGCGCGTGCTTAACTCCCGCAAGAAGGAGCATGGTGGATGCATCATCATGCGGGGCACAACAAGGCCAAAACGGACAAAGTTATAGGGCGATATGCACAAAACTGTCGGCCAAGGGTGTAATTCACGAGAACTGGTCCTTAAATTAGCAATCGCTCCTTAAAATCCCCCTTTAACCGCTAGCGTAAGGATGCAACACGTCGTACTTACCGGTGTGGATGTACGTGTGCTTCTTCATGTCGGACTTCTGGTGGAAACGCTTGCCACAGTACTGGCAGGGATAGGGCCGGGTGTCACTGTGGATCAGCAGATGAGTCGACAGTGTGCTCGAACGCTTGAACGTTTTACCGCACTGTTTGCACTGTAAGAGAAACAGAGGGATAGAGAGAGAGAAGAAGAAGATATTAATAAGAGGTTCAGGTGTAGTTTAAATCAATTGTAATTTGTATTCAATTTGTCCTTGATCGTTTCGGAAGGGTACTTCAATTATCTTTTTCTTTAAAACCCTCATAAACCATAGTTTTGTGCCTTATGTACTAGGAATTAAACCACCCTGTCTGTGAGTCTCGGGATGAACCCCAGACAGTCTTTGCATAACATTGTATAATGATTGTGAATTTATAAACGAACGATATGAACGAAGTGACCGGGCAAAACCGGAGATAAAATCCTATCGTGACCGTATCCCAATAAGTGATTTAACTCAATAACGTGAGTTAAATCAGAATCAATAGCGAGTTAAATCTTTTACTCACTCTTCAAAAGACAAAAAAATCGATGAGGAGAGTTTAATCTCTCCGAGCCGACACATCACTCACTCACTGCATTTTTACTCACTCCTTCAAGTTTTAACTAACTCATTTCGGTCCAACTAACTTACTTCAGTCCAGCTAAGTCACTAAGTAAGTTATTGAGACGGTAAAATCGGGTGATGAAGTGATTTGATCTGAAGATCTGCTATCCGAGGGGGGGGGGAGGGTTTTAGGGAGCTCCAGATTATGCAACATTGGGAGCAGGTCCTCCTTGAGGTCCTCAATATCGTCTATGCAAATTATAGCAATCCTTCTAGTTCATTTTGAACATAGACGCAGAAATGAACCCCAATGAACACCCTTTTTAACAGCTACGAAAATTCTCATATTGATCAGAACAGTTACTATGAGTATGAGTTGTTATTAATTTAAAAAACTAGAGAACATTTCCTGTCTACTCTAACCATAAAGACTACGAATTAAAAATAGAAAACCTTGTACTCTGCAAGGTAGAACAGACAAAAACTTTCCTTTTCTAAACGGCTAAATACCACATGTTAAAATGCTCGCGATGACCTCACGCCGGCTAAAACCCCGCAGGCTATCATTTATGCATTCCCTAATTCAATTTGTACCTTTCCGAGGGCACACTAGGTACCATTTAATCGGTATTTTGATTTATGGATGTGGTAGCCCGCCCAGCAACAAGTATATCATTTCACACAAACCAAACCAAACTCCATTATGCTAGATTAAGCGGCGAGAGTCCACGCAATCTGTCGAGCTTAATTTAATTACACACTAATAACGATCCCCGAACGCGACATTGGGCTGTGGTGGGTAGTGAAGTAAAAATCGGAAGCAAACGGTAGCGAAAGGGTTTCGAAAAAAAGGGGGTTTTGTTTCCTGTTTCGTACCACACAAGAACCATCAGCCCAAGATTACATATTCATGAGCTCCACCGTACCTAAATTATGAATGTCCAACGACCAAATGAGAAAACTTTTTACGCCTTGATTATAAATCAATACCGTACCGGAGAAGACACCCATGGGGAAGCGATTCCGGGCGCTTTGTTGTTCAAGTACACGCCGCGTACATGTCTCTCGTCCGGGGCATAAGGGGGTGGGTTTTGTTTTGGGAACCACCAAATTCGGCCAACCTTCGTGGGATCTTCCTTCGGCTTTTTCCCCGGATGGCTGATTCGGACAAACTTCCTGTCCCAGTTTTCGTTCGTCCAAAAAGGGTGTTAGATTTTTGTGTTTTTTTTTCTTCCCCCGGTCTCAGGGACAGGAATTAGACCATGACCAGGCTACCCGATGATCGAGACGCTGGACCGAGCAGTTCTGGTGCCACGCCAGGTTGGTATGCGGTCGGGCCCGGCGAGCCGAATGGTCGACAATGGCTTTTCATCTGACAATTGCGCCATGCGCCGGGCGAGAGGGTGCAAACACAGTCGGAACGTCAACGTGACCTGATTACATTAGCATAACTTCTTCCTTCTAACCGTGCGACCGATAATTTATGAACCTTCGGGGAGGATGCCCGCGTCGAAGATGACGGACGGTGAGATCGGTGCCTGAACCACTGCCGGCGAGGGCACACTTGTGCAAACACAGCCGACGCAATGCAATGGCACCGAACGCCCGTTGTACCCTGGCGACCTGTACCCAGACCCTTTGCGACCGTTTTCCCTTTGTGGCTGCCGGCCATGGACGGTAGCAGCAAGGTACATACATAGCGTCCAAGCTCTTGCCGAAGCGCAAGATTGAAGCCGAACAAAATGGCTCATAGTTGTTTTCGGTTTGTTGTTTGCGCCACACACACACACACACATAATTTGTCACGATGCGCCGGGTTGCCGGAACTGATCGGGATTTCAATGGAGACGGGTGGACGGATGCAAACAAACGTCAAAATCGAAGCGAAATGATGATGAATGCCGGTCGGTTCATGCGGTGCGGCTAAAGACTGACACTCAGGTCTCTCGCCGGGTCCGTAAGATTCATTGTGCACTTGTGCAAACAGCTATCAAAATGGGAGTCTTCAGGAGGGAACAAATACAGGGCCGCTCTTTGTACGCCTGCCCGCACCTATTGGAGGAAGCAGAGGGAACTCACCTGATACAGCTTGACGCTTTTCTTGCCCTCGCCGGTCGGTGTACTCACGATCGAGTGGCCATGGGAGGAAGAATCGTTCGAACTGCCGTACGGACTGTCCGAATGAGGTTGCGTGGAATCGGGCCGGGTCGCGGTGGCCACCATCGGTTCCGACTTTAGGTACCCGTACTGATCACCACCCGGTATCGTTTCACTACTGTCACTAGGTCCCAACCCACCACTACTAGTACCGCCACTGCTACCAACACCACACATTCGCCCACTGCCACCCGTGTGGCCCTGAGTGTTTTGGTTCTTAACGCCCTCCTTGTTGTTGTTGTCGTTGTTGGTCGGTGCGTTCCCCCCATTGATCACGAACAGATCGGTCCGATTTTGGCGCAGTATCTCCAGATTCTTCTGCTGCTGCTGTAGGTGCGTGAAGTAACCTTTGCTGATCTTGCTGTAGTTGAAGTAGTCCTGGGCGGTTCGGGACTGCCGGTTGGCACCGTTCAGCAGCAAGCTGTTGTACTCCGTCAGGATGCGTGCCGTTTCCCGCTGACGATCACGATGTTCCTGCTGCTGCTGTAGGTGATGCTGCTGGTGATGATGGTAGTGGTGGTTCGAGTCAAACGACTCATCGATTTGAAGATCCCCGCTCGAGTCATCGTCGTTCTCGATGTCGATGTTGCTTTGGTTGTCGCCGTCTATCGTTTCCTTCTCGCACATGCTCGCCGGTGACCAGATGTTGATCGAATGGGTCGAAAGGGCCGCCGTGTGGCGAGCGTTCGGCGTCGAGGTGGAAGGCTTCATCGAGAGGTTCAGTGGCATATCTTCATCTGTTTTTATATGGGCGTTTTGTGCAGAGAGAGAGAGAGAGCAGACAACCAAAATATTGCATTCAGAGGAGGAAAAAAAGACTCTCAAGGATGCTCTTCTGAGGCTGGTGGAACTTACCGACGATCTCTTCCTTCTCGGGGGTAAGCGTGTAGTCGCGACTAGTATTTAAGTTGGGCGAAACCGGTGTGATTGGTTGCTGAGGTAGTAGGAACTGTGGCCACGGGAAGCCAGCACCAGAGTAGAATAGGGGGTTGTACAGCAGAAGAAGATCTGTTGTTTGGAGGAGTTAAAGAGCTTGAATCCTTCATAATATCCTCATCGAATTTCACTTCAGTTTGCTTACGTACCTCGTGGATTCCATTTCTGACCAAGCACGGAACTGAAGGCTGAGGCACGCTGGATAAGGTTCGCCGAGGAAGCGTTCAGCGCGTTTAACGCACTTACGGCCGGTGGTGTTTGGCCCACTGGTGGCGACGGTGGCGGCGATAAGTGTGCCATGTCTGTAGAAGAATAAGCAAGCAAATCGTTAGTCAGGGAAGGCAGGTCCTTTGGTCGGGAAAGTGAGCTGTAAATAAAATCATTTCCCGTATTTCTCCCCCCCCCTCCCCCATTTCCACTCCGAACACTGGACGTGTGAACAACGGGTCCCCTTTTTTGCTGAGCACCGTGCAGGGTCCAGCAATCATCTTGGCCAGCGATACTATCATCTAATTTGTTAATGCTTTTCAATTATGGTTAAAACGCAAACCTGCGGGCGGGAGTGAGGGGCCGGGAGCTCCCAGCTTATTATGGTCAGTAGAAGTATATGTCACCCACCGAACCCCATAGTATCGTTGGATTGTTGGGAAGTGGCAAACAATTTGATTAATCCTTCTAGGTCTAGGCACTTGTGGCACCAACTTCTAGCCGCACCACAACTGTTGCTTCACTCGCTGAGGGTTAGACGAGGCAATCGGCTCACCTCAGAATGGTGTGGCCTGGGTGCGATGGTTGAGCAAATGTTTGTGAATAAATAACACTGATAGCAGATCAGTGTGCGGTAGGGTAGGGATGGACTTGATTGATAGATAAATAAAGTCACAGTGTCACTAATGGCGAAGAGCGGACGAATCAGTGTGCTTCAGTTGGGGTTGTGTTGGGGGCAGTGTTGCGGAGGGCACGCTTTAGGAGCGCCAGCTTAACAGATTAATGGTGATCGTGTAGTGTGATAAATTGGATCGGAATGTGCCATGGTCGAGTTGCGGCCAATAGGAACATTGGAGCCATATTGAGCAACCAGCTATTGGGATGTTGTTTCTTGGGAGGACCGACTGCCGATGTGTCATGCTAAACCATGGTTCTATTTCTTGTCTAACGCTCGGAATTACTACGATAAAAATATTCTGGGTAAATCGCAACCCACGAAGTGTCCATCGTGTATCAACAGTGAATAAATTATTAACGACGTACATCCTCATTCTAGCAAATGGAATTATTGCGTTTGCCAGTGACAAAGTCAATGTAGAATTTAATTATTGATTGTAGGCAGTAGCTCCGTGTCCCCTGTAGCCCTGTTGCCTTTAGCTAAATATATCATGAAAAACCAAGGTTGAAAATGTAAATGGAGCCCGCTTTCCCTGAGGGTCGTCTATACCTTCCAGCGCTTATGTTTGCATTGGGTCTGGATTTACTAAAAGCCTACAATTATCCTGCCATTCTTGCCAGTTCTGAGGCAGCGGAGAGAGAGGGTAGGAGAAAGGGGAAAACAAACTGTGGACGCTCTTCAGAAATCTCTTATCCTACCACCGCCTGGATGATGATCGATTGCCGTCCTGGAAACGTACCGGAAATGCAATGCCCAAGCGAGACCTGGTGACGGCTACACCGGTAGCAGAGTGAGCGAGGGAGAGAGAGAGAGCCGGTATGGCCAGTAGGAACGATGAGCAAATTGTTTTTTAATTGATACTGTGATTATTTCTATTTTCCCTCACAGTGTGCCCTCCAGTGTTGCTGGACGGTTTATGTGACACTCACTCACAATAAAACCGGGGGGGAAGGAGAAGAATATTGATTTTGAGCGGATTTATTTAGATAGCTAATGACACCTTTAACAACTTGCTGCTTCGTCTGTCTTCAATGCAGGATAAACCAGAGCTTATACTTTGTTGAGGTGTCCTAAGAGCAACAACTCTAATCGAAAGACAATAATCCAGTATTTTCTAAATAATGATCAAGGCATCACCAGGAGTACACACAGCAAGCCATCTAGACCAAAAACCTTGAAGTAGCAAACCTATATCGGCTCAGCACCCTAAAGCGCCACCCGGCTCAAATTTTACGCACTCGCAACTCACACAAAACGCACAACGATACACACGGTCGGTCGCTTCTTTTTATGCACACTCACACACACACTGTTTTTATGCTCACGATGGCACGCGGCGGCAGGTGTTTCTGCTCAGCCAACATTAAAGAAAAAAATCCCGAAGATCCTCACCGATCATCATCAATGTTTCTTTTGTTTTTTTTTTTTGCTGCTGCTGCTGCTGCTTCCTTCTTTACGGCTATCAACAGGTAGCAGGTTGCAGCAGCAATCGGTTTTTGGGTAAGAAATAAGTTGAAGCAAAACCCCTCGTGGACCAGCATAAAAACAAAAATCACAGACATTGGTCCTGATCCTGCAACTAAATCGAGTTCGATCTGCTGCTGTTGCTGGTTCGATTTTAATGATGCAACCGATCGATCTTCGTTCGCTGCACGATCCGAAAGCCGGGGGAAAATTATCAGGTACGGCTTACACCGATCGTGCGCTGCCGGGTCTCACCTTGTCCCTTCTTGAAGTTGCAGGATTACGATCGGCAAGGTGCTTCCGAGCTGCTTCCAAGCTTGCAATAGGTTGTGGCGATTTTAATAACGGGCACAGATAAATTTGAGCTACACTTTGAACACTGCCAGGACACCTTATGCCTAATGCGATAACTTCACGGATTCACTGGTTGTGGTTAAGTAACCACAGTAAGGATTTTTTGCTGTCACTTCTTTAAATATTTCTTGTATCCTTCCTTTTGAGTGATTTTATCACTTTTTAGTAGAATGTTTGCCCATATTTCTCTCTTTAAATCCTTTTTATTTGCACTCCCTTTGGATCACCGGTCTAAACTCTTATGCACAAACACACATACACACAGGGAGAGAGCGTAAAAATCAAGCACGCACCACTTTGCGGGACGACCTTTGGTTTTTTCTTGTGTTGTTGGGGCGATCGATACTTTTAAAAAGAAGCACGTCCGTTCGGCTGGGTGCCCGGCACCTGACTGATCTCGACGCTGCGTTCGATCTTACGAAGGAACCACAATCAAAGACCCGACCTCATCTGGTTCGACCCCATGTGCGCCGCATGTGCGCTCGAAACGAGAGCGGGAGCGAGAGAGAGAGAGAGAGAAAGGTGAAAGAGAGAGAGAGAGAGAGAGAGCGTTTCAACCTCAGGTGAGCACAAAGGTAAACACGCATCGCATCGCCAACAGGCTTCGCGTGGCTCTGTCCGCAAGAGCGCGGTGGCTCATATAATTGCCCCCTTTTGTTTCTGTGACTTCGGCGATCCCCGAACATTTGGAAGGATGCGCACACTTGGTGAGGGGGTGAGGAAAGTAGAGGGGGGGGGGGATGGGAAAAGCACCGGAGCGATTCACACATTTCGTTCGATCGTTCGAATTTAGCGCGCGCGTTTTAATCAAAGGTATCCTTCTTTCTCTCTGTACAGCGCCTAAGCCCTATATAGGGGTGGGTTTTTAGGAAAAACTGCCCTTTACACACACACACTAAACGATACAAGGACCTGATATACGGGATGATGGGTGCCTGTTTTATTTTTTATTTCCACTTCGAGAGAGTGAGGCGGAGTGATGCCACTACTTCAATTCGAGCGATATATCCGGCAGTTCAAACGCAAGGCCCAAAAACCCCGTTCGAGGATAACTGCCCGTCGTTCGTCAACAAAAGCCCGGACCCCATTTCTTCTGCCAGCGTTGGTGGGATTGAATTTTTAATGTGCAGAGTAGCACCGCTCGTATCGTGCTCCTCTTCTTCACTCCACAAGTTGGCCGGAGCCGTTGTCACTGCCAGTGAGAGATAGGTGTCGGTTGCAATGCATGAGGGTGCCATCAGAAAATGGTTGGTAGAGAGAAAAACGCGTCAACGTTGCACCGCACTGTCGACTGACACTGAATCACCTTTTGCCCCACGGGGGTATCACGCTAGCAGAGCATCGTGCTCATTTACTAGGGCCGGCGGTTTGGTTTTCCACCATATTGACGGGCAAAGTCAACGGTCGTTGGTCGGGAAGGTTTTGAATGAGGCGGTAACGCTGGTGGTTTTGTGGATGATTGGCGATGATTTCTTGGGAGTGTGTTTATTTAGAGGTATCGTATTTGATTCGGGATTTTACTGTGTTTTTTACTATATAGTTACTTATTGCTGGTATTTACGGTAATGTGTTGTGCTATTTATTTGCCTTCTAAGCCATAGGAGCGAAAGGTTCCTCAATTTACACAAACGATGAATTCCTTTTTCGCGTCTTAATTTAGATCATGATTTATTTAATATTTAATCATGCTTTATATGTGGAATACGAACGATAATTTTGGGTATTTCGTGTTTAAGGAATTTATTCCGAGTTTTTTTTTAGGCCCCAACAACAAGTGGTAAGCAAGTAATAAAAGTTTCTAAATTATCGATCTATAGTTTGCATCCTGAACAATATTGAATTTGAATTTGAAGAAAAAAACATTCAAACTACGAAGTTTCAAGGCATTAGGTTCACCTAGGAACAAATCAAAATATTTTAATTTATCACATCAAGGAACTGCTACTTGCCTCATCGAAGGCAGCTATTGCGTCTTATCTTGAACATTCCCGAAAAAAAAATCCTTGATTTTGGGGCATTCCTTTAACTTTGAAATTAAAGTGTACTTTGAATGTAAGGCTTATTTGCTTCAGTTATATACGTAAACAAAAAGATACTTTTCACATTTGATTAAAAATAAGGGTAAACTAGAAGTTTCGTTTCTTCTTTCACTAAGAGCTGTTCAATATACATCTTAAGTCGTTTGCTAACGCCTAGAGCATTTCATGAATACAATTCTCTCTTGTACTTCTGTTATCTAATCTTGTTTCACGGTTTGTGTATGCATTTGAATTGATGATGTTCTTTTCTCATACTATATAGATTTCCGCCGCTTTTTTCATAACTTTTATGACTTCTTCGTCTAGGCCTAACGACCTCTTAAGGTCATGCCTACCGTTTCTGGATTACCAGGCTTATTTGATACCGCATAGTTGGATAGTCAGTCCTTACTATGGGGGGAACGGCCCAGGTGGGGATTCGAACCACAGTCCTGCTGTGTGACGGCCGGCGCCATTGTCACGTATACCACGGACCGCTCTGTCATGATTAATGTTACTATTTTGACTCATTTTATTATTGTTCTGTTTTTTTTTTCAGTTCAACTTTCCTTTATCTCAAATGCTGCAAGCACTCAGCTCAGCTTAACGCTCAGCTTTTCGATTTTATTCCCAATTTATAAGCAATGTCAGTTTTTCTAGGTGGTTTTACTGATTTATTTAATTATTCAACTAATTGCTACAAAATGCAGTTTATATTCAGATATAGGGACTTGGAACTGGACATTGACATTAAGCATCAATACTAATTGGCATGGAGTCAGTGGTTCCAGTTTTAGTCTTATCTAGAAATGTAAACACTTCAAGCAATCTGTTCCGGTACGAAGAAGTTTTTATGAGTCTTTTTTCCCAAAGGCTAAAAAGGGTTCTCAAAATCTCTTGTTAAAAGTAGCATAAAACCCTTCAAAGGCAGAGTTTAAAAAAAATCAGGATAAAGTGGCTTTGTTTTTGGGATTTATTCATTACTTTTACTTTTCGTCCTGTTAGAGTGATTTTAGTACATCTGGCTTTTATTGCAGATTTATTTAAGATATTATAAATTATTTTCCTTTCGC
Organism: Anopheles stephensi; assembly: GCF_013141755.1. Classification (NCBI taxonomy): domain Eukaryota; kingdom Metazoa; phylum Arthropoda; class Insecta; order Diptera; family Culicidae; genus Anopheles; species Anopheles stephensi. Next base: position 17,588,049 of record NC_050202.1, on the reverse strand, counting down.
TGTCCCTTATTTTAATATAACATGTATGCAATTTATTTATTATTTATCTATGCTCTTAGAATAGTAAATTGTAAGTTTGTTCGATCCTTCCAAAGGATGGGTATCACACCTTTGTTTTGCTATTGAATCAATTTCATTTAAATTTAAGTATTCATCTTCTTAGTCCATTCAAGTCTCATTTCATTTATGTAGTTAAACATTGAAATTCACCAGTTCATACAGCAACTGTTGATTCGCGAAACCATAAGTCTCAACCTCGCACACCTAATTTGCAATCCAAAACAATAAAATATAATTACCAACACCAACACTCCATCTCACCCATGACTACCACGGTGCAATACCTTGCTTTGCTCTAATCGTTGCGCTAGTGTGCAATCAACTGTCACACGAACGCCATGCTGGAAATCCGTTACAAACCGCGGGCGTTCGTCCCACCCAGAACAGATGCGTTCAGATTACGTGCCATCATCTACATGGAGGTGCCCACATAATCAACGAATTGTAGCACAAAAAGGTAAGAATTTGTTATTCCCCCCCCCCTCCCCCAGTGCCATCGTTTCTCCACCTCCCCCCTTTCCCTCTGCTGGAGCTTTGCGCAACAGGGTCGTAACGAACAAAGACATTTCAAATCAAAAATAGCTTCCGGTTAGCAAGGGGGAGACGACGAAGACGACACCGTACGTGATAACGATTATGTGTGTGTGTTTTCGGTTCCTGAACGCTTCCTGAACCACCCCCTTTCGAGGTTCACCCCACCCCTTTTCAACCTCGATCCCCCATGCCTGCGACCCTGTGGGAGCGTGAGAGCCCGGTTCCGTTCGAGTGCGTTTTTGCGCGGTTTACGGGCGGGCGCTCTAGCTTCGGATTTGGCGCAAAACGCTTCGGCGGGGAAAACGCGAGTAAAGTGAAGGAATTAGTAACGGAAAGTCACGTGCCCCATGTTTTACGCTTCGTTGGACGGTCTAAGCAAGCGTAGCACGAACTTACGAACCAAACCGACCTATTTGCGGGCTATGTTGCGCCAGCCAAAGGGGGCGCACGCCAACATACGGACAGGATCACCCTTGCCGGGATGGACTGACTGTTCATCCTGGTCCCTCTTCTTGCACCCCCCCTCTCCCCGTTTGCGCCGGTCGCTGTGCATCGATCGTAAAATACGAGCTTTACGAGACACCAGCTGGCATCGGCCGAAGAAGGGAAAACTGTTATTACTGCATGTCCCTTTTTGTCGATCGCGCGCGCAATCCTCGTGCTGCATAATGTGATGCACGTTATACATTTTTTTTTTGTTCCAGGACGCGTGCGCCCAATTGGTTGGCCCAAAACCATCACACGAACGGCGCACGCGCACACACTTACTTACCGGGGAAAGCACTTAAAAAGGGGATGGCAGAGAACAGACGGAAGGGGGGTGGCAGCAACCCCTAATTCAGCTTTTCGCTTGACGGCGCACTAGGACACTCTTTCTTTGGGACGTGAGAGGTTAAGGAACGATTTTCATCGGATTCATCTGGCAAACAGGAAGATTTAAGGGATGAAATGTGGGGTGTTTTTTATTATTTTTAATTCGATAAAATGCAACAGTCATTGTTCTATTACAATGATTTTTAGAAATAGAAGAATCCTCCATTTTTTATTTTGGTATATAAAATAGTAAATATAAGCATAAAAAAAGTCAAAAAAACTGTATAAAAATTATTAAAGGATTAATGATCTAAAATATATAAAAGAAGTAAATATTAATATGTTCAATTCAGAAACATTTAGCAACAACTTCGTAAATAAAGCATAAAACAGTTCTTTAAATAGCTAAAGGATTTCATAGTATAAAAAGCTAAGAAAATGAAATTTAAAAGTCGAAAAGCAAAACCAAATTCGTAACTTGTTTTACTTGAAATATTTGGATACAAATGATGACCCGTGACTTTATAAGTCTTTATTATCATACCAACGCTGGTAACCAAAAACAAACTGTTTTTTTTAGTAAAGCAATGAAACTTGGAGTATTCGAACTTATTTATTTAGACAAGACTTTATTCGTTGATTAAAATTTCTAAAGAAAATGTCACCATAAACACCTTTTATTTAAAACTCTGTCCTGTAGTAAACTCTTCAAATAAACCCATTTACATCAGCAATTTACACACTTTAAAATGTAAATGAATTCCAGTAAAATCTCTCTCTCTCTTTCCCTCTCCCTTTGGCTCTCCATTGTATAATCTGTTCAAGCACCTTTTTTCCCCATGCATATGTTTAGCGCAGGTCGATACTAGATTGTTGACCTTTCAAACCAATCCACCCAACCCACCCACAGCCTCAACTCGTTCAACCAATCCGGCACTGAGCGGCGACGAAACGTAACCGATCCGGGCCTGGGCCAGTATGGAAGCCAGCATAGTTCGTATGGAAATCTTAGCCCAGCAGTGCTTTGCTTCAGTTGAACAGTACTTTCAGGGCTTATCTAATTAGCTATTCAAAACAAAAGGACGGGAGGAAGCAGCGACAACAACAACAACGATACGCCATTGAGGCTGGCGAGGAAATTTAATATAGTAAAATAGAAATTTAAAAACCTCGAGTTTTTAGTTTAAACTATTCTTTTAAATAACTTTTTTTTTTGTTGGAAGAAGTGTTCAATGTGTTTAAAAATAAATTACAAGTACTTTAAGTTGACTTATAAGCTTCCATGGTGGTTGAAGCGTTTTAATCTTAACCTTTCTACCCCTATTTGTTTACAAACCTGAAGCAAAGCGTTGGCTCCTCCCCTTTTTCGAAAACTCTTCGAACGTGCAACGCTTACACTGTGGACGCAACGCACAGTGTAAACGCCCAAAATAATGCAGCAAGGGATGAAATTGGAGTGCGAACAGCGAGTCCTTGGGGTGGTTCAATGTAAGCAGAAAATAAAGCTTAAGTGTAAACAAATTTCAAAATGATTTAAAATTGATCATAAATAACCTATTTTAACTAATACTTAAGAGAAAAACTAAAAAAAGAAACATTATATAGGGTAGATATTGTGTATCAGGATATAGAACATTTGTCTCCTTGTGTAAAACAATAAACTATTTAACAATATTTTAACAACTAGCAATGAGGAAATCTACGGTTAAATTTCTTGTACATCAAAGCATACAGCATTGAGCATAGAGACACTTATTTTATCTTTTGAGAGGCGAATGAGTCACACGTAAATTCAGACTTATTACGTCAGAGGTATCAAGGTAATGTTATAATCAGAACTGATGAGTTTGAATTATGCTCAAAACTAGCATAAATGACAATTTTATAATTCTTCCCCTTCTCTCTTGTCCTAAAGACCTCTTAGGTCATGTCTGCCATTTCTGGATTACTAGACTTAATTTGATACCGCAAAGCTTTATAGTCAGTCCTCACTATGGGGGAACGACCCAGATGGGATTTTAATCCCGGACCAGCCGTGTGAAGACTGGCGCCGCTGTTGCATAAAGTCTCTATGGTTCTTCTACAGTAGTGGGTATTCGAAATCGGACTCTAAATTTTTGACGCTCTTCAACTTTGCTACGCCATCGTTTTGTTTCATGAAGTGGCTTTTTATTAGCAATTCTCACCTAATTTTTTAATAATTTGATCATATTGTGGATCGTACAATTGCTTATGTTGGTTATTTCACTATTTAGTGAACGCTGTGATACGTTTTCTTTGACTTTATAACAACGAGAGACCTACCTTTACTGACTTCTACGGAACTGGATACTATCATACCAGCTACTATACTTTGCAGACATAATGCAGACTTTGCAGACATTTGATGCACTAAACACCCTGGATATATTCTACATGAATTTATCAAAAAATGAAGAGTAATTGACCCCTATGGAACAACGGCAACTGAAGAGCAAAGCATATATCCGCCTTCGATTGCTCCGTACTCCACCGGACGCTCAGGTGGCCGATTTGTCTTGCCGCGACTCCCATGCACAGACCGAGCGCGTGCCATGGACACGTTTCCGTACCTTACGCAATCATCAAGTGTGAGCAATAATAACACAACAACCCCCCAAAAACAAAAGAAAGGCGGAAGTAGTGCAGTAAAATAAAGCAAAATAATAAAGCCCGAAAAGATGAATAACCGCGGCTACCCTGTTTACCACCATCCGGCCATAATCATTTTAACCTCATTCCACGTCGAGCCCGACCCGAATGTAGTCCCAGGATAGGGATCGCTGCACTTTGGTAAACACATTTTTCAAATTGCGTACAATCTTTCGGTCCGCAAGGATCAGCGCTGATCGTGAGGCACTAGTGACCGGCCAGCGATCGATCGACGACCCGTACGTTGCCTGCAAGCTACTGGCCGTTCGATTCGCGCTTTTCCGTGCCGCCTGTCGTTGAGGCGTTCTTGTTTTTATTTTGGGAAACCGTTTTCTTACCGATACGTATCTGCACACTGAAGAATCAACTGCCAGCAGTTGGAAAATTTATGATGGTCGTGTTTGTGTGCTTTTTTTTACTGTTTTTGCCCTCTCCGGTTGTTTCATCTCGACCTTTACGGCGCGCGCTCGAAGTCGCGAGACTGTTGATGATCGTTTTGAAATATGTTAGACCTGCGCCGCTTATCTGGGCGTCCCCGTGCCTACCGTGGTCCGTCCCTCAGAGAGATTTTGATTAGTTTGTCCGATTGCCGGCAGAAGCCAGTTGGTTTACGGTAGCAGCGAGCCCATGTGACACCATGCTTCGATGGCCGACGCCTTAAGGATGAGCGTGGAAGGATCAAACAACGTTTGCAAATCGACGATCGACACCCGATGGTACTCCTCCTTAGCCGTGTCGAGCCCATTGTGCGGCGCACAATTAAGAAAATCCTTCAACGAACCTTTTTTGTTGTTGTTGGCTTTACTACATTCGCATTCGGCGTATTCGGGATCACTATGGCAACAGTTGTTTGCGAACAACGGTTGAACGAACCCAAAGGGCCGGCCGTGCATGGAGTGTTTGAGTGCATTTGTTGTGAGGCGTTAAACAATTTACCTTTCCCCGAAAGTCCGTTCTTCCTTCATCGCCAGGCAATAAGGGCCCTAGAATCCGATTCCGCCGATACACACACAAAGGCACGGCAACAACTGACTCTCGGCTCGTTTGCTCTTGGGAAGCTTTTCTTGACTCTGTTGCAGGCACATTCCAGCGTCTTCAATCATCTAACCATCAGAATTTAATTAGAACAGCAACATATTATCAAACACGCAGGCAGGAAGGCCGAAGCGAGCAAGATTTTTGTACGTTCCAGAACAGCGAGGCTTTAAACCAGTTTCTTATCCTGAGTTGGCACGTCGATGAAAGGGATTCAAGCAAAGGCACGCGTACTGTTTCTGGGAGCTTTTTTCTTGGAATGCAACCAGACACAGTTAATAAAAGAAGTCGTTAATCGTGAAGGGGTTTTGTAGCTTCCCATTTTCCAAAGCGAATAATAAATCGTGCAGCGATGATGAACTACCAGCGTTCGAAAGGGAGGTGTATTTTGCTAAAAGTTTATGATATTTTATGTTGAGCGGAACAGGTCTCCATTAATACATTGTGTTTGGGGAATTCTCTTATGGGAGAAGGTTTTAATTTAGAAAGGGAATTGCGTAATCTGCCAGCTGCTGTTATTGATGCACCTGGTACAGGAGATTCCAGAACAGAATGATTTGTATTATTAATTTCTATGAAGCCTGGTGACTCTGGGTCTTTCAATATGATCCATACATATGTTTTTAGATTACAATTATAATTAACCTACATGACAGCTAATAATTGCTTGGCATAATCTTAACGCTCTGGAGATGATGTTTAGCCTCTTCAATTCGATTCTTATAACGCCTGGATTTCGATGGATGTAAAGTCCTCGAACCGTTTTCATGACGTCGAGACAAAACTGAAAGCAGGTCTAATCAAGCTGCCAAGCATGGCCCTTGCTAATATAGCGTCAATCAATATCAGGACTTCATCAGTAATGTCTGTTCTATCGATGTTACGAGAATTCTTCTTCCTATTGATCTGCTCAGGGTTGATCACGGCTTCAGGGTAAGAGAGGTAAGGTCGCCTATGAGTTTCCAGCAAACTTGATCCTAGGCTACTTTCCGTCTCCTCCGGCTGCATTTGATTCCACTTCACGAATTCCGATATCCAACGAGCTCGTTATACTTCTGGCTGCCAAGCATCTTCTTGAGACATGAGTTCTCATCTTTCCTCATACCGTGCCACAATCATCGTATCCTTCCAGATTTGAATTCCGCCAGGCTATGAGCACCACTAAATAGCTCTGCTAGCTCGTGGTCCATTCTCGTTCTCCACACGCAATGAACGTCCACACCACCCAAGATAGTCCTGAGCATCCTTAGCATGTGGATTCTTTAGCCACTAGTCACAGAAGTTGTCCAGAGATTAAGAGTCATTCTCTACACAGAATATGAATCACTGCTTTTGACAGAAATTTTTTGGACGATTGGTATTGCATGGTCCAAAACAGTCTAACTCGAGTGTGTAAACACTCCAAGGACAAATAGTCAGCCGGTCCACAAATATCTAAGTTAATTTTTTTTTTCTACTAGCTACGTCTAGACTCCACCACCGATATATCCACCGACATTATTATTCGAAAATTATCTCATTCTTTAGTATTTGACGATATATTTTATTAGATCAGATTAACAATATTCCTTGGTGGTGCCCGGTGGCAGTTGCGACTGTGACGCCGGTCTTCACACGGCAGGACCGGGGTTCAAATCTTATCTGAGCCGTTCCTGCACAGCGAAGGCTAACTACCACAATATATTTTCTTCTATTCTAGAAGGACTTTTTCTAAGCTATATAACACTTATTCTGAGGATGTGATATTCTTCGAATCGGCTTCTTCTTGTTAAGCCCTACAACTTCCTAACCTTAACCTCAAGCCCTAACAAAAAAGTTCGATTAAAAAACCCTCAGACGTTGATGATCTACATTTTGATTTTTAATTTCAATTGCCTAGTTCATTAGTCTAATCTTAAATTAATCTACTTTGGAGATAACCATTAAGCAGTGTCTACATTTACAAACCTCACCATCCAAATCATTTATCTTTTCGGTACTCGCGAGAAACATTAAGGACCCTTCGAAATGAATGAACCGATTTCTTCTTCAGCCTCGCACGAATCAGTTATACTGATTCGTTACACCAATAGACACGAAGTAAAAAACCAATTCTCATCGGGCGTTCAAATTTAAGGCTCACCTTCCATCCAAACATGCTTAATCGTCTGACCGTGCGGGGTCCCTCGTAAAGCTTCGGCTCCGGGTGTTCCTCCACCGTTTGGTCTGCATTCTCCACCATGCACATGCAATCGCGCTGCTGGCTCATCCCAAAATCAAACATATGCTGCTTCCACCGTTGCACCGAGAATGCCGATTTTTCCCCTTCGCACAGACCCACAAGGGCGCGGACACACACACACACACGTACGAATATCGTTAAAGGAGGGTGCATTCGCTTCGAAACTCAAACCAAGTGACAGCCGGCACGCGTTACCTATTTTTTCCGAATATTTTCTCTCCCTCAAAGTCCCCCCCCCCATTTCGGTCCACGGACGTTACACGCGTGGTTCAACGACTGTTACACCGCAATGCATTGTCTGCAGTTTGCAGTCAGTCAGTCGTCGGACGGAATGAATTTTACAGGAGAGAAGTGAACGAAGAAGAATAAGAATGGGAACAAAATGCACCTAAAAAGGGATCAAACCCGTACTAAGAAGCAAGAGGAAACCAAAATAATCAGCCCCGGGAAACGGGAAGCAGGATGAGCCGTGATGAGAATGCGCATTTCCTGCCGCGCTTCCTTCGAGCCGAACCACATTCTCCAGCGTGTGTGCTTTGGGTCCGCTTTTTGGGTCGTTTCAATCAACGGATGATCTATCAAACGCATGGATCGAATCGGGCGGTGAGCCAACATTCAAGGACCCCTTGACTTTTTCTTGATTGTTGTGTATTGCGCGCAGAAGGATCGCTCCTACGCCCAATCGTCCCTCGTGTTTGTGGTACTAATAATTAAAATCAAACGGGCAGAAAGGTATCCAAGCGTCAAGTTTCAAGCAGTTGTCGATGAAATCCTAATTTTTCGTTACCTTTTTTGTTGTTGGAGGGACACCTTGTTGATCGTTCCGATGGGGATCGATAGGGTATGAACATGTGAAGAAGCTTGATTGTAGCGAGGTTAGAAGCTATTTTTAAAGTTTTTTTTGTAAATGGAAATTAAGTATATTTAATTTTTATTGGAGATCGTTGTCTATTCTGGCCACATGTCTACCGTACGACTGTCGTTCAAATAAACCAGCCTTTCTGACAGACTCATCAAAGCAATCACACAATTTCCAATTGGATGTTCTAAACAGACTTAGCCGACCTGGTCGTCCGGTGCCATTTTTAAGACATGACCTACTCAGTTAATGCTCAGTGAGAAGCTTTGTCCATCGCGACAAGTATTTTGAGCGAAGAAGTTTTCTCAAGCTGTAGTATGACGGCCAATGTTCTGTAGTAGCTGTAGTATGTTGGATGGTGGCCAGCGCCCTTGGGAATATCTCAGCGTCTGTACTATGATACTGGTGATGACTTTTGACTGCAGAACAATTAGGTTTTTGGAGACCGCAAAGCTGCAGTTCCTATGGGTACATCACCGCTATGCAGTGGCGGATCAACCTAGGAGCGGAAGGAGCGGCCGCTCGAGGCCTCGTGGGTTAGAGGGCTATGGAAATCCTGTTGTTTCCCTCTAATATCACAATAAGGGGGGGTCTCTACTGCCATTCCGCTTGGGGCCTCTAAATATCTTGACTCACCACTGCCGGCATGTAAAAAAGTCCTTTCTATCAGAACCACTATTTTTTTTTTTTTTTTTATTCATAAAGAACGGCCTGGCCGTATTGCTAGAACCACTATTGGCACTGCAATGATTTTTTAATTCTACATTGTTAATCTCCAACTCGAGAATCTGTGTCAGCAGCTCGATCATTTGGGAGTTACTGCTATGTAAGATAGCCGTAACCCATCGATGTCAACGCCTCTCGAGTATGCCACGTCTTGGATAGTTTTCTCAAGCGCCAACTTAAAAAGAAGATAGACTGATATACCAAGTTACTACTGATAAAGACTCTAACCAAATGAATTGTTTGGTTCCTTGAACGTGACATCGTATGATTAATATTTGTAGAAATCATCGCCAGAAGAAATAATGTTAAAGCGCCAATAAACACAGAAACATTTTATTGGCGGATTTAAACATGAAGAATTGGTGGACTTCCAAGGAACTCGTAATTTTATTCTAGAACCCTCGTATATACGCCTCACTTACTACAAATTCGTTTTTGTCCAGTAAAGGCCTCAACTCCTTCGTTATTCCAGGCGTTATAAAAGGGACCTCGTCGTCCAAGAGTTCCAACTATATTCATGAGCTGGACCCAGACCTGAAAGTAAATTTTGGTAAAAATTGTCTAAATCCCGCCCGAAAGACATCTACTAAATCAATATTCTGACTAAATGTCAAGAGACTTCAATATTTAGTACTTGAAATCTCTTAAAATGAAGAGAATAACCTTTTTGCAAAGAAAGTTGGGCGTTTTTAAGCTTGGTCTAGTGATTTGTGGAGCAATTGTATTAAGTCGCCAAATGGATATTCTTTCTGGAGCAAATACATCTACTGGAGACTCATTTGACAAACCCATACATACAAGCTCTTTTAATAAAGTTGACTATTTACATACAAATATTTCATTTGTACTTGTATTTATTTCGTTTTAGTAAGTAAATAAGTATAAAAAATGTTCCGGAAACCAATCGCAGTTATTTTAAAACCATAATTCTTTATAAAAAAACTTAAGGCTATCTGAACAAATCGCATCCCAAGTGCATCGTCAAACCCATCGATTTGTCCCGTGGTGGCGTGTTTAAAGCGAAATTAAAGACAGCGTTACGATAAAACGAACAAAAAGAGTGGCCCCTCAAGTATGATTGCTTAATTTGTCGATATTCTAAATTTGCACGACATCTGTACACGTCACGAAACGCGTTTACGATATACGCTCGTTTCATCGTTCATCGGTATGCAAAACAAAAAACCAGATTCCTAATGAACCCATTTCGCAGGAAATAAAAACCGCACCGGAGTGCCGCACGGGCGGCATCGATGGGGCTGTAGGTTTTCCTTGATTTTCGAGTCCTCCCGGCACGACAACGAACGAGGGACGAACGTGTGAAGCCGAACGAAACATTTATCCAGCTGCCAATTGAGATAAGTGTAACGGTGGAGAAGAATAATTTCCGTACACATCAACGCACCAAAAGCTACAATAAACATAAACAACCGTATGGGGACCGAAGCATCCGAAGCGGGAGTTTGGGGGGGGGGGGGGGCTTTCTTACCCAGCATCGAGATCGCTTTGGACCGTCATATGCAATATAAGGAATCTGTTCGGAGATCAGCGAAACAGCTGAGAAAAGTAAAGAGTTTATTTCGATTTTCTTTAAACCAGCATAACCAGCATTTTGAATACCTCGCATTTTGCCGCTAAAGTGGGCTGAGCGAATAGTGCCTTGGTCTGGAAATATTCAATTCTTCAAAGAAACATTTTTAAAGAGCTTAAAACTTTGAAGCGCCTGAAAATTAACGCCTGAAATAACGTAAACCGGTAATTTGGCATTCTGATTCTCAAAAATGCATAACGAAAAATGAATCGGTCAAACAAAATTAATTGCTTGACCGGTTATTTTTGCTAACTAGAGAGAAATAAAGTAGCAAAAGAGAGTATCGAGTGAGAAATAAGAGAGCAATGAAAGCAAATCAGAAAGAACCGAGAGAAAAATGAGCGAGAGAAATAAGAGAGTGAAACGCGAAAGAAATCAGAGAGAAATTAGACAGAATTGAGAAAAATCTAGAGAAAATCGAAAGAAAAATGACAGAGAATCGAGAGAAATCGACAGAGAAATGAGAAAGAATCATAACATAATCGAGAGAGGAATGAGAGAGAATCTAAAGAGAATCGTGAGAAAATATAGAAATAAATGAGCGAGTAATGAGCAAGAATCGAGAGAGAAGCGAGAGAAAGTTGAGGGGGAATCGAAAGAAAAATGACAGAGAATCGAGAGATATTGAGAATGAATCGAGAGCTAAATTAGAGAAAATCACGAGAGAATCAAGAAAAAATTGAGAGCGAATCGAGAGAAATGAGAGGGATAATCGAGAAAAAATTTCTGTTGTTTTTCTCTCACTTCGCTCTCGATTCTCTCTCGAATTATATTTCAATTTTCTCTAAATTCTCTGGCATTTTTCTCTCGGTTCTCTCTCAATTTGCTATCAATTCTCTCACATTTCTCGCTCATTTTTCACTCATTTCTCTCTCGATTATCTCTGGATTTTTTCTTGATTTACTTTCGTTTTTTTCGCTCAATTCTCTTTCTCGAGTATTTATTATGTTTCTTTCGATTCGCTTTAAACTTTCCCTCGATTTTTTCTCATTTCTCTCTTAATTTCTTCCATTTCTCTATAGTCTCTCTCTCTCTCTCTCTCTCTCTCTCTCTCGATTTTCTATCGATCTTACGATTCCCTCTCATTTCACTCTCACGACCACATCCGTCGAATACCACACAAAGTTGGGATGACCAGTCGTCTAAAACAGAGCAGTGACCCTAGTCTAAGTAGGAATGTTTTATACTTTTTCCGCCGTTTTTAGTGAAGTTATACTTCAGTTACACTTTTTCTCATTCTCATAACCTCTGATTGTTCTCGATCGATTACGTACTAATCAAAGAGTTTCCACCCCGAATATCACCTATCCAACTTACAACCCCAAACACTTTTCGACTAGCCTTGCCGTGCGGCAGAAGCTGAAGATGCGTCCAACGAGAAATAGAGCAGGCGCGTGCTCGATATATTGTGCTACTGCATCCAATCCTTCGATCATCGAGTCCGGGATTCGGCAACAGTCCTCTCTTTCATCCGAATTGTACCAAATTGATAAAGCAAAAGCAGTGGGGCAATTGAGCCGGAACCACTTCACTTTGCTGGCTTTCGTTTTAATAATAATGACCGGGCAATAAAGTTCGCTTCAAACGAGTTGCACCCCGGAGTGTGGTTTTGGTTGGCGAGCTGTTGTATGGATATTCACCGTCGCAAAGGTGGATTGAGAATGAGCTTTATTAATTCTCTTTTCATTTTCTGTTCCACAGCTCCGTCCTGTGTGTGTGTTACTGGAGGTTAATGTTGGAATTACTTGATCGAAAACTCGAAAAGGACTTCGCCCCAGAACAGAAGGATCTGCGAGGACGATCGAGGATGAGGTGCTCGTAAGGGCAAGGAAAATGATCCACACGCTCTGTTCACTTACGCCTCGTATATGTATGGGTGTGTATGTGTGTATGTGTGGGCTTGAGTGTCATGAGGAAAAACGTTGACCAAAGCAAAAGGGCGCACATAAATATGAACTGTCTGTTTGGCAGGACGAACAAACGACGACGACGAAGACACCGAAGGATCCTGGGACCCTTGGGTGCACAGGGAAGGCACGTGGACAGGCACGCGTCAAACAGTTGGAGGACAGGTGGATTTGTGGACCTGTTAACCGATCCGAAGAAATCGAATCCCCCGTCTGTTGTGTTCGGTTACGTTTTCTTCCGGGATCGGCTCGTTTTTTTTTTTTTTGTTGGTTGGTTTTCTTGTTTGCCATCCTTCAGGTTGTCGTTATTTAAGGTTCGTTTTTTCTTGCCTTTATGTGGACCTTCCCGCGCTGGGCATTGAACGTGGCCAGTGCCGTTTCTTTCGAAACGCGAGGAATTTAACGTTTAATTTTTTACTACGCTTTCTTGTACATACGTGCGTGCTAGGTCATGCTGGACTTTTTCGTGTATTTATCGTGGCTTTCGGAGATTAACCTCGAACCGGTCAACGGATTTGGGAACGGGAGGGGGGAGACGGCTAGAGCAGTCCTTAGTTCAGTTGTTATTTACACTATTAACTTCGTGATGTTTAAGGTGGATGATATTTCATTGGCTTAGGTTCGTCGCCGGGGAGATCCTGCACGAGTGATTCAAATGCCAGATTGTACCTTCTTTCGCACCTGCTATGGTGACCATTTAGAGAAAGTCGACCAGAGAGAGGTGAATAGATGATTATGATCATGCATTTCTTTTAACATCATCCCTTTTTTTTCTTTAAGGTTAATGAGTTTCAGAAAACTGAATGTCCAGATGGCGGTAGAGGTCATCCTGATTAAATATTTAAATTGTAAATTTAAGATCATCGTATGACCTTGAAGGTCTCGTTACGTCAAGAAGAAGGCGAAAGTCCCCAACAGCTGAAGTCAGCGAAATCGAACCTGCCTATTTGATAGCTCGATGGCAAGTGATCGAATAGTGATGTAACTTTTTGGGCTTGGAACATCTCCATTACTATTAAACCAGATACAGCGCTCTCCAACAACCTTGAGGAGTTTATTCAAGTTCATGCTGAGGCCTAGGAGGATCTCTGTAGCTTATTGAGAGGAATATACGGCTCGATGGAGCCTAGCAATTATTCAAGAAAGTCGTCGAAACTTTAAGTTGTAGCAGTTTTACAGAGTCACTAGCAGACCTACCAGCATCCGAATTGATCCTCGTGGAACTCACCGATAAGGTGCTGTAATCGTTTAGGTGACTGGTACCGGAGTATCGCAGCTTGGGTTAGCCAAAGGAGAAAGGACATAACAGTTATGGTTTTAAGTAGTAAAAAGAGATTGGATTTTCTGATCTTCCTGAACCTGATGACATGTTTAGATACATAATTGTTGAATTTGGAGCAGCTATGCAAAAGAAATCTAGCAACTACGTTCGAATCACTCACCAATGCCAAGTGAAGAAGACGGACATTGTGAGGCACGTTCTGATCCTGGAGATAAGAGATATGGACGAGGATGTGAGCGTAAAATACTTTATACAACTTATGACGAAATTCGAGGGCTTTATGGCTTTATCGTTCTCCATCTTAGACCCAAACGTTAACAAAGAGCACAGAGAAATTGCCCACAGATTCATATAGATCTTGGATCTTGAAGTGAAACACCTCTCCAGCAAAGCATGTCGTTGATGTCCACCGTGGACGAGGAGACCTCCCGGACATTAACTGCCAACGAATGATAGATGTTGTTCAGATATCTTGGTAAGGGGATAGGTTCTGCCTAAAATCTGTACTCAAGATTCGAAGATTCAATTTTTTCTCAGGACTTCGAGCTTCAAGAAATCATTGAGTTTTCTAACATCACCAAAATTCATGCTTCAGTTTCCGTCCAAACAAAAAATCGCTCAGACATGACATTTGTCGCCGAGGATAACGAGCGTGCCAGTCACAGGTGCAAACGGGCACAAAGACAAAACCCTTGACGCTCGTCAACGCAGTAGTGATGAAATAATTTTCCCTCTGCTCTCGCTCTGTTTTCCCATTCGTAGCGTTCGCAAGCTCCACACCCGTTCACTATTTGAATGGGTGAATGGCGCAGTGCCAAAAACCCGAAAATAATTTATTAATTACTATAAGTGCGAAACGGCAGACAGCTACTGGCCGGTCGGTTGACTTGACGGCCGTCTGCGTGTGTGTGCGCGCGCGCGCATGTGCCTGGCCCCGCAAGGATCGTTGTTGATCCTTTGTACGGCGATACGGCCACCTTGCTGCTTGATTGCATCCTTAGCGACCACCTGGTAATTGGCCTCGATTTTTCGAACCCGTCCGCTACCACGTGGACCTCGTTGCGTTGCTTTTCCCTGCGAGCGCTTATCAGCACGACAGGGCGCCCATAAGTGTGAAGTGTGTCTCCAAGCCGTGGTTCGATCCTTCTGCATGGTGAACACGGTGAACCAGTGGTTCGTCGCTTCGGCTGTTACCCTTTCAATAGGATAATTGAATCTAATGTGATCTGCTTAAGGCAGGTTTTGTGGATGGAAAGCACCGAAACCAGTCCAATTTTCTGACATCTACATCCAAGCGCCTGTGGACGGTAGCTGTGGCTTTCCACCCCGGAACCGAAAACCCCAAGCGAAACAGGCAGGATGCCAAAGACTGGCCGGTTCATATAATTGCTCTTAATAGGAAGCAAGCTTACCTTTCGCCTGCTGGTTTTCGAATCTTTCGCCACAAACCATCAACGGTGAGCTCTCTCTCGCTCTCTCTTTCGCGCCGTTTTGACGATCCGTGACGAAGACGATCGCTTCCATCCATCAAGCCCAAGTGGCTGACAGTGGACTCTCCTAGTGAGTGCGATTGTCATCATCCTGCAGCTTCCTAATTTTCTACCGTTTTGCGTCGTTATGTAAATGTAGCGGCCAGAATCAGCGAACCGGCGCAAAAGTGTTCATCGAAATGATTGCGCCAAATGATAGACATTGGACGATATTAAGCCAAGTGATATTTTACGTTAATAGCCACCGGGGACACGTTCGATTAGCGGCGGTGATCGATTACCGGCCGTGCTGTGTTCGGTGTCGAAAGGATCGGGCCAATTTTGGTCGCCTTCGATTTACGCATCCCGAGCACAGAACTCGTGAACAGCGAAAATATATGAGGTGATAAAATCAATTACTAACGGCGCCAGATGATTCTAATACCGGGGGGCAGCTGTTAGTAGCAGCGCCGGGTGATGGCTTTCCAGTCACCCGTTCGTTGCGGAACCTCTAAGGGTTTGTTGCGTGGAACGATCGTTCCTGGGGAGAGCTTTTACGAGGACGATTTTCGGAGCTGATGCGTTATCAAAAGTTACGCGACAGGTGGCGGTACGGGTGGCAGTGTATGCAGTGCAAAAACTGATCATCCCGAACGTTGGGAACCGCTTTGATTCGTGGAATCGTTCGAACAGACAATTTGTTGTCGTAAAAAGTGATGCGAAATAATTTTGCGATATGATCGTCATAATGTTTGATTTATCGTTTGAATGGGGGCAATGACTTTTGTGGTCATGTACGTTGGGAGTTGGGTTTTTTTTTATGGTTATGACAGTTCCTTGTAAAATGCTTTAATTATTGGAAATTTAAATAAATCAAGTTTTGCTTTTAAAATTCGCCAACCATTACACACCGTAATCCTTGGTAAGTGGTGAGGAACGATGGGATCTGAGTCCTGAGCTATTCTGGAACTTTGCTCGGTCGATGTGTGATGTTCCAAAATGACCAGAAATGTACATAAAGACCACTGTTAGATAAGCATAAATTTCAAATTTAGTTTCGGTTGAACATATCCACATTAATTCTGGCCAATCTTATCTATGGCCAAACCCAGATTTATTCGATTGGTCTCCTTGGGACACTCTCTTTACTTTGCTTGATTGACTCTTAGTGGAACGATTATTGAGTTGAGGGATTTGGATTAGCCAAGCTCCAAGGGCCATGAGGGTTTCATTACTCAAAATGTCAGGGAAGACATGTTAGGTCCAAGTTGCTATGCTTTCTCCACAAATGCTGATCTCAGCTGAGGTGGCTTTAAAAGGACTTCTACAGCAACTATAGCTAACTATTATAAGGAAGATGATTGATTCGGAGGTAGGTGATAGGTGACCGCACCTTCGAAGTCGTCCAAAACTTTAATTATCTGGGGTCAAAACTGACTTGCTTATTCTGCGGTCAAAATCGGAGTGAGTTTATTAAGTTTTATTTACATACAAGTTGCTTACTGGGAATTGGATGGGGAAGGGGAAGGTATTGACGATTCTTGATGACTATTGTTGATGCGGCTATTGCATGTTTTGCAATCGGTAACTAGGTCAGACGATCAACACGGTTTGCTGATCGACGCTGTTTGCTGATCGGTGCAATTTATCAGTGCAGTGGCCGGTGGCGGTTGACAATACTAAAAAATGCTGTGTTGACAGCGCAGGTTGTTAACTCGCGCAAGGGTGCTGGCTGCCAACGAAGTCATACTACAGCCTGAGGAAACTTCTCCACTCTAAATACCTGTCACGACGGACGAAGCTGGGATTGTACAGAACATTTCTAGTCCCCAGTACTCACATACGCCTCTGAGACATGGACTCTGTCCAAAACTGACGAAGCCCTCTTAGCCGAGAGGAAGATGCTCAGAAGGATTTTTGGTCCCGTATGTGTGGAAGGACAATGGAGGAGCCGCTACAATAACGAGCTCTACGAGCTGTACGAAAGTCTCATCATTGTGCAGCGTATTAGACTCACCAGGCTCCGGTGGGCAGGTCACGTCATGAGAATGACACCGGACGACCCAGCCCGTAAAGTCCTTTTAGGCCGTCCACACGGACAGAGGAGATGTGGTAGGCCCAAATTGAGATGGAGTGATGGCGTTGATGCGTCCGCAAGAACGGCCGGGATAACGGATTGGCAGACGACGGCGCTAAACCATGTGCGGTATCGAGGATTGTTTCAGCAGGCCAAGACCGCAAAGCGGTTGTAGCACCTGATAAGTAAGTAAGTAAGTATTGATTCGGAGGTATGGATGTAGCTCAGTCGAGATTTTGAACTCTCTGTCTTCTTGGCCCAACGACTTCTTTGTTCATGCCTTGCATTACTGGCTTACTAGACTTAATGATACCACGTAATTGGATATTCAGTTCTCACTACGGGGGAACGGTCTGGATGTGATTTGAACACCGGTCCTGTCGTATAAATATCGGCTCTATCATCGGAAAGTGACCAAAATATTACTATTTAACCCTTGGAGCTCTAGAACCCATGGAAACTTAGGTGAAGCTCGTTCTCTGAGAAAGAACCATAGGACACATGTTCTGAAGATACTTCTCTTCTTAGTGTTGAAGAACTATAAAATCTCTTGTAGATCTTTGAACACCGGTGAAATTCGTTCCCTAAAGAAGAGTCACAAGATACATGTTCTGAAGAGACTTTGTGCTTATTGTTTTTTTTTTTATTCATAAAGTTGTGCTTACTGTTGAAGAACTATAAGATCTCCTTACAAAATGAGAATCTTTTCACTCATGAGCTATTAAACAACTTTTCCAATGATTTCGGAACGTTGTCTGCGACACTATAGCTGAAATAACATTTCTATGCGTAATTTATTGACGCCATCACAATACTCGCGCTCTTAACCTAGAATTTAAGTAAGTCTTTTTGGCTAGGATAGCGTGAACTTAACGGTACGCAAACACTTTTAATTTAATCGTTAACTATTCGCAAAGCACATACTTTCAATCGTAACGCTACAATCCCGGAGATAAAAGAAAATTTCAAAGACGATTACCACTCAATCCTTCTCATCTTGTGCCCGTTGCTGGTTTTGTTGAGCTTTCGCTTCCTTCTCTTGATATGATCGGAGCATTTCTTTGAGCTTTTTAATTTCCTCGTCCTTGCTACGAAGCTCCATGTCTTTGCTGCGGAGCTGTATCTCCTTGTTTTGCATCTCCATGCTCATGTAGATCAGCTCCTGCTCCTTTACGATGAGCGTGCGAGTGGTGCGTTGCTCCATCAGCGTACGTTCCTCTTCCGTCTCGAGCTGTACCCGCTGCTGTTCATCGATTTGTGTCCTCAAGCTGGAAATCTCTTCCTCACGCAGTGACAAGCTACGACGCAACTCCGATATCACCCGATCGCGATTAATGCGAATGCGATTGACGGCTTCAACTAGATCCTGCATCCCCGGTCGTCTCGTAGGTTGGATGTGAAGCAAATTTTTCAACAGTCCCGTAAAATCACGATCCAACTCGGAGGGAAAATGTCCCCGCCGCACCTGCTTGATCGTTTCCGCACGTTCCATATCGGTTGAGAACGGTATCAGCAGCTCGAGCAGTATTATGCCAAGCGAGTAGATGTCGGACTTTGGATCGCACTGGCCTTCCAGCTGTTCCGGCGCGGCATAGAGCGGCGTACCAAAGCCAACACCCACGTGGGAACTTTGCAGCGGGCAAGCCAAACCGAAATCGCCTAACTGAATGCTGATTTTTGAGTCATGGTGGGATAGACTTACAAAAATATTGCTTGGCTTAATATCGTGGTGCACAATACCGCGCGAGTGTATGTAGTTCAATCCATTAAGCAGTTGTTGGAAAATATCGATCACGATGTCTAGATGCTGCACGTTGCTCTCCGCCTGGGAGTCATCTTTGGACGATTCCGAACTACGGCGGGAAGGTGACTCTCGGTCGAACGGTTCACTATCGCTGGTGTTGGAAATCTGTGAGCTTTGTCGACAGAACGAGTTCCGGGGAAAGGAGGCCACCAGACCTAGCTCGTTGTTCAAGAAATCGATATAGAATTGGGCAAAGTTTTCGGCAGTGTTACGCTGATCGAGCCATTCGCGTAAGGTCAGATGGCAGAGAGTCATCTGGATGTACAGGGTGGCCCACTTCAGGTTAATGTGTGGTTGCGATTCCTCGATGCTAACCACGCTCCGCGATGCATCTTCCACTTCCGCAATCTGGTGCCGTGCCTCATCGCTATTCTCCGGCTCTTGCTCGCCATTACTCCTTTCGAACAGAATGCTGAACTCTTCCGAATCATGTTCTGGTCGCCGCAATGAATCGCTTATATCACGCGTCCCTTCAGCGTCCTCATCTTCGTCCGAAGCAGAACTCTCGTCGTCGTCGTCGATCGTCGATGAACTGTTGACGCTGTTCTTCCCCGGGGACATCAGTGGCTCGAGCCAGGCCGCTTTGTAAGGTACAATGTTGATGTGATTTAGGCTGGCAAGTGTTTTTACCTCGGCTAGGTGTACAAGCACATTCTTTATGGTGGTGGATCGGATGGTCACCTTCTTCACGGCGTACACGATATCGTCCAGCTTGTTGCGGGACCGGTACACCTTACCGAACCCACCGCCGGCGATGAAGGAAAGCTCCTCGAACTCTCGGTAGTAGCGTGACCACTCGAGCCCCGCCGGCAGTGGCCAGTACTCTTGCAGATCGGGCAACACAACCGGTAAATCCCGGCCACGTGCAATACTGACAAGAT
Source organism: Anopheles stephensi (assembly GCF_013141755.1). Taxonomy (NCBI): domain Eukaryota; kingdom Metazoa; phylum Arthropoda; class Insecta; order Diptera; family Culicidae; genus Anopheles; species Anopheles stephensi. The sequence continues at coordinate 17,568,120 of NC_050202.1, read as the reverse complement.
GGTACAAGGCTTTCTGGTACTGGTTGCGCATCATCTCGAACTCTCCCATCGTGTAGGTTTCGTCGATCAAGTTCACCGCATGCAACCGGTCACAGATCGTCTTGTACAGGACGCGCGATCGTTCTGCGTCCGGTTCCAGCAGGGCGCACAGCTGCTGCAGCAAGCTTTCCACCAGCAGACTCACCGGTGCCGATGCTTTCGTTGCCAGCCGGGTCTGAAGCGTACGTTGCTCTTTGTGCAGCTCGGCGGTGGTTCGCGTTACCACGGACAGTAGGTTGGTTGTTGATTCGGCTAAGGATTTAGAACAACAGACACATAAATTCCAGTACTTTCCAGAATATTCTGACGAAATGTTGGTAGCTTTTGCAAGCATCTTACCCGAATCAAACTTCTTGATGGTTTCAATGTTGTTCCAATCGATGTCCATATCATCATCGTCTTCTGACTCCATCGTTAAGCTTACCATATCTTTGCAGCGACAGTGTTTAGTGGGGAATTAAGCATTAAAATAAATAAATTCGGGAATAGGCTACACGCAAGAATAAACTCCGCACTCCACAGAAAGCAAGAATCAAAACAAAACCACGTCAAACGCATTGCAGGGTTCTTCGGCAATAAATTATTCCAAGCAATTTAACAACAACGCAAGACAACCCATTAAAAGAGATATAAGACTCAATAAAAGAAGAGAATTCAGTTAAAAAATTTGAAATACAAAACAATAACTGGAAATGTACAAAATATTTAAAAAAAAATCACCAAACTTTCCGCGTGTTCAAATACCATTTCGACTGTGCTGTCACATTGACAATGTGGTTGTGCGTTGAAAATGTTACTTGGGTCACATGCGCCGGATTGACAGTTCCCCATCAGCTGTACAAAACGAAAGGTTCAAAACAAATGCGGCGATAAGCTATCAGTGCTGATTTATGATTTTCACTGTCCCAGTACCTGCCCGATAGGTGCGTATAATTTTCCCGTGGCTCCGACGAGTACAGTACAAAGATCACGCATTGTATTGGTATGTTTCAGTGTTAGTATAACCAGTTTGGTGTGGCCCGAAAATGTTCCGAAGATCGCTGACCGTTTCCTACTCGCCGTTCCGGAACAATTATGTCACGCTACCGGACAGCTACTATCGGATGCTTTCCAGCTACGTAAGTTGCATGATAATACTTATTTGCCTGATTGTGATTGCTTCCGGTATGGTTTTCCTTACAGCTGGGGATCCTTCCTAAATGGATGATTAATTTTTCCTTTCATAATCGATGGACGCTCGGTGCCGTGGTACCGGCGGGATGTGTTTATTTTTAGAAAAACGGGTGTCTCTGCTTGACGCATCACATCGACACGTTCTACGTGTCGTGGGCACCGTACGGGGGTGGCGGTTTGCAGGAGAACCACATCGGCATAAACGCGCAAGTAGCCAAATCGATGGGACTCAAGGAGGGCGACGCCGTGATGGTGGCGATGATCATAGACGTTCGATCGTTAAAGCGGGTGGAAGTGAGCGCCGTGAGTGAGAAGGATTGGGAAATGTTGGTACGTATGATTTACTGTCTGCCGTCCTGTGGAATGTCGATTGTTAAGGTTGGAATGTTGGGTTTCAGCAAATCAGTAGCAGCCGCATCCAATCAATGCTGCTCGACCAAACGAGGATCGTTACGAAGGGACAGAACCTGATCGTGTGGATAAATGATTCCATCAGCATTAAAATCAAAATAAGTAAGACAAATTTACACTTAAATTACCAAAAAAAAATATTATTGTACGACTAAAACTCCAATTTTGATTGCAGAATTCACCATCCCTGCACTGCCGTTCGGTAGGTTGGAAAATGATACCGAGCTGGTGGTGGAACCGTTCAAAAAGCTTCCCGGGCTTAAAAATACCCAGCCGGAAATTCCAAAACTAACACGCAGTAACACCAATCTAAACATCGCCGAACTCGTACGACAGCGCAACATGGAGCGCAAAAAGTCTAGCGAATATATAAGCGCCCTAGAAAATGGGTTGTCTGCGTGCACTATTGCAAGCACACCACCTGCGGACTTGGAGACAAGAATAGTTCCGTCCGCTGAAAGCTTAAAAAGGCGACCCATTTCGTGGCAGAGAGCATCCGAGGCCAACAAGGAAAATGGTGTGATGTCGGCGGGAAACACACCAAAGAACACCCTGCAACGATCTTCAACAAGCGGCAGCAATTCATCGTCTGGGTCGGTGGCGGCAATGAATGCCCAAACGGCAGTAAGGAATTCTTCCTTCGAAAAGGATCTCGAACGTCATCTGAACCGGCTGCAGACGAGCAAATCGATGGCAAACTTTATGGCGTACGATTCAACTACTTCACCCAAGACGGAAAGTCCCATCATGAGTCCGAAGCGGGAACCGAGCAAAACGGTCCACCTGGATGGACTGATCGAAACGCTCGGACAGAATGTAGCAAAGGTGTACGAATTCCGAGTGATCCGAGGCGTGTGGAACTGTCGACGTAATACGACACAGATTTGTGACATCCACACGACGAAGGAAAATGTCCCTAGCACGATGGACATCAACAAACCGTGCCTGCTGACGACGAACGATAATCGTGAGTACTACGTGAATGTGCGACTCGCCACGGACACTGAACGATTCCCGCAGAATGCTTACCCCACGGTGGAGATAAACGATCGGCTGATGGAACAGTTGGAAATCAATCACGGTGAGAAAATCACGCTCAAACCCATACACAACGCACTGAACATTGTGGATCGGATTGAGCTGCTTCCGGCAACGAAGGTAGCACCGCTGATTGAAGAAGATATTGCCGAAAAGTTCAAGCAGTTCGTTCTGCACAACTCCAAGATACATGCGCTGTTGCTAAACCAGGATCAACTTTTTAAACTGCCCGAGTACTACGTGACGATCAAGTTGCAGCCACAGTCGTTGAAGTACTGCTTGATTAACAGTACAATACTGCGACACAGCAAAATAAGCTGCACCGGTGAGGTAAAACCGGTGGCCGGATACTCGGATGGAGATGGCAGCAAAAAGAAAGCTCCGGCCATTAAGGAACCGGAACCGGCCGAACAGTGTAAGCTGGTGAAGATAGAGAAAATCGAACGGATTATTGAGGAGTGTACCGATCGGTTAAAGTATGCACTGTGTCTGGATGCACGCAGTAAGGTGGCGCAGCAGTGTAATATGTTTATTGCAGGTGAGAAGACCGTTAAAAGGTTCTAACTAGCAAGCATTTGAACTTGAATTTTGTATTCCGCAGGTTCCTCGCAGAGTGGAAGGAAAACGGTGTGCGAGGATATACTCAAGCGGCTAGCTGAATCACCGTTCTACTGCTTCTCAACCACCTTCGACTGTGCCAAACACAAGGGACGCAAGCCAGACTCGATTCAGAAAGATTTGCGTCATGCACTCTACCTCTGCATGTTTCACAGTCCGGCGGTGCTGTTCATGGACGGATTGGACGTGTTGACGCATCAGCCAGGCGATCAGAACACACCCGATGCTGAATATCACAATAAGTAAGGACGCTCATAACCGTTTCGCGAACCATTTCCCGTTAATAAATTGATTCCTATTTACATTTCTAGAGTATCGGACGTGATTCGTAAGCAAATAGAAGAGTTCACGAGCAATAATCCGATCGCTGTGATCGCTTCCATCAGCAGCTCGTCCAACCTCAACCGTCGGCTTCATTCTTCCCGTGGGTATCATCTGTTTCAGCAGCTCGTCAAGATACCGAACCTCGACAAGACTGACCGGGAGGGTGCGTTGAAAAGCTTGTTCGTACATCGACAGTGTAAGCTTGATCGGCGTATCGATTGGAAGCGGTTGGCGAATCAGACGGAAGGGTACGCCATCGGTAGCCTTGTGCAGCTGGTGGATCGTGCCGTGTTCTACGCGTACAAGCAGAACAGTAAGTTCCCGTTCGTGACGGAGGAAATGGTTGCCAATGCGCTGGATGTAACGAATCGGTACTGTTTGGTGGGGATCGAAAATCACAAACAGTCCAACCAGATGGACGAGCAAGATGAGGATGATGATATCGCGGGCGATAAAATACCGGGCCTGGAGGGTGCGATCGAAGTGTTTCAGGAGGTGCTTATGTGGCCGACAAGGTTTCCGAAAATCTTTGAAGCATCACCGCTTCGCAATCAGGCCGGCATACTGCTGTTTGGGCCGCCGGGAACTGGCAAAACGTACCTTGGTAAGTGTCTTGTGTAGTGATGGGCGAGTCGAGTCGAACCTACCCGGGTTGGAGCCATCCTTAGGCGGCGCGGAATCGTTCGGGTGGTATTTCTAGTTCCAACGAATTCGGATCGACCCGTGGGTGCAACGAGTCCGGGTCGACCCCTAGCGATTTCGGAACGATCCATGGATTAGACCGAACTCTTCGAGCTCGAACCGGTCTACCTGAACCTAAGGGTCGAATTCGCGTATGCTTTCCTGTACCTACGGATCGACCCGAACTCGTTGTAACCACGGATCGAATTCAATTCCTCTAGAAACGAACTCGACTCCGTATCGATCCGTGAAAAGAGTCGCAAGACCCATCCCTAGCTGTTAATACATTAAATTTAATTTAATTTTCAGTATCAAAATTGGCCAAAACTTGGAATCTACGAATGATCTCCGTAAAGGGCCCGGAACTGCTGGCGAAGTACATTGGCCAGAGCGAGGAAAACGTGCGCAATTTGTTCGACCGGGCAAGAAGCGCAAAGCCTTGTGTGCTGTTTTTCGATGAGTTTGACAGCTTAGCACCGCGCCGAGGACACGATTCGACCGGCGTTACGGATCGTGTCGTTAATCAACTGCTTACCGAGCTGGACGGTGTGGAAGGATTGCAGGGTGTGACTGTGATAGGAGCCACATCCCGCCCCGAACTGCTCGATCCAGCGCTGCTACGTTCCGGGCGTATCGATCGGCTGGTTGAGTGTGCTCTTCCGGGTGTGGTACGTAGGCTGGTGAACGAATCAATAGGAATTGTACGGTGAATCCATAGCTCTCTGCTTTTTGTCTTTCAGACTGCTCGTTTGGAGATATTCACCAACCATAGCAAATCGCTCACCCTCGATAAGGACGTCGATCTGCGGGAGTTTGCCGTGAAATCGGAGTACTACACGGGAGCGGATATCAGAAGCATTTTAACGACTGCAAATATGCTAGCCGTGCAGGAATGTCTTAGCATAGATCCCGAGGTAAGTAGTACAAGTTATCTTGTTAAGTTTGAAATAAACGTTTAAAAATAGTAGAGAAGTGTTGAGGATTCCACCCTGAACAATGAGCTGTTTAAAATAATACACTACGCTCAAGGAACATTTGTACAAAACCATCAATCGTACGGGGTTTGTTCGTTTTATTAGCCCCAAAACGATTATCGCTGGATGAACCGAGCGAGTCACCTTCTCTTTTAACGGCACTCAATGGCACTCCGCTTCTTACGGCGTTGTGACTTATCTATCTACCACCACCATCCCCCGGAAGGGTAATAGAAGTTCCGCACGAGAATGGAGCACGAAGCTGAGTAGCATTTAATTACAGGATTTTAATTATTCGCTATCGTCTTTGGAACGACTTTTAGCGAATGCTGCCTCTTTTAGCTGACTTTGTGTGCGACGATACGTCCGCCCAGATCATCATCACAAGGCCGAGGAGAGCCCGCGGTATAGTCCGCGGGAACGCTTAATTACTTTCCATCCATCCTGCCCCGATGGAAAGCACTGTCCTCGTTGCTTTGTCGCCCAAGTGCTTCGGAAAAGTTTCAACCGCGAACGTAGATAAGGTTGGCGGTTTCCCGTGTCGCTCGGCTAAGTGACGCAGAGAATCGCTTTGCACTGATGCACCACCACCACCAAGAGTTCTAATATCCTGTGAAACCGTCAGCTTCCAGATCCGCGCACCGGATGGATGGTAATGAGCTGCAGGTGAAGTTGTTTGTGTTCGGAGCGCTGCTTGAGAGAGATTGTTCTTTTTATGTGGAGTTCATTCTTCTGGTGGATTCTTGTTGGAAGCTTGCTCTCGCACTAGCTGCTGTTCCGAATGCGATATCTCCTAAGAACGTAGTTTGCTCGTGCTGCTGGTGTAAAGCCGATGATGAGCTGCCGATTATGTAAATGCATATGTGAAGATAGTGATACCTAGCATACCGACACCGACCGTGCTGGTCGCAAAGCGATAGAAATAAAGAGAGTGCTTAGCGTTCCTTTACTACCCTCTCATATCCTCAACGATTATTATGATGAGCGTCATCGGGGCGAGATGTTACGAAAAATGCTCATCGAGCGTGTGCGAACCGCTGGTTGGCGAAAGTAGACTGATTCATAAGAAAAGCAGCAATCCTAATGCTTCGTGTTTCGGTACACGTGTACTTATTTCAGAAAGTCCCTGAGCAGATAACGGTTAGCCAGCGGCATCTAGTGGAAGCGTTTAGCAGCACCAGACCATCGCTGACGGCACGGGATGTAGCCAAGTACAGGGAAACGTAAGTAATACCGCTAAACGACTTTACACTGCAGCCTCCCGTAAGCTTCATTAGCACCTCACCAAAGACCATTCAGCTAATAAAGCCTGTGTCGTACTTTCTTCCTCTTTCGTCCACAGCTACGCACGGTTCACTAACAAAGAACCTCCTTCGCGGGACTTTGTTGCCAAACGTGCTACATTAGCATAAAAGCATTCGGGGTTTTGTTTTTGTTTTACTTTACCAAAAAGTACCGCACTTGGAATGGGGGAGGGCGATTCTATTTTAGGAGGGAGTTGTGCTTTATTTTACGTTGACATTTGAACAAGTGTAGCATTTTTCGATTTTTTTTCGTTTGATTGGTTGGTTTGAATGGGATTTTTCCGTTTTATATGCAAGTAATAAACCTGTTGGCATTTTGTTATAAAAAAAGAAGTCGTTTTGGGAAGAATTTTGAGAAATGATTTACATGTACAAGAAGCTGTGATACAGTCCTTGACACAACTATATGAACACCTGTTTTTTTTTTTTTGGATTAAAAGTAGAAATAGAAGAGTTAGCTTAAATCGATGTTGCAGTAAGTTGTAAAGAATAACAAAACACACATTTTGAAGAAAAAGTTATAATTTAACACACACTGTAACAATTTGTTTTTGCACCTGAAAAATTTCCTCCATATCATACGAACACCTAGGGAAAATATATTTCTCCGTTATTGTATTGGCTTCAAAAATAGACTTTAGACAACTTTTTTAAAAGTAAATAAACCATTTTGAAACATATTACTAAACGTTATTGACGCCATGCCATAACCCATTTTTTATAACTTCTGGGCATGTTTAATAGGCTTTCAAATAACACTTCGCTAGAAATGCAAGCAATGCTAGAAATAGACAAGCAAAGCGTAAAATTCGATTATAAAACTTAGAAAAAGGTTAGACTAAAATGTAAACTTTTTTGTAATAATAAATTAAAATAATAATGATACACAATAAATAAATAAATAATGGTAAAAAGTGGGAAAATGGATGCACCGTTTGGGTAACTCAGTAGCGAAAAGTGAGTACCCTTGGGATACTTTATTCGGACTTTTGGCGAATTTTGCAGTTAAAATAAATTTGTTGAAGTGTATTTAAAAATAAATATTTCCTTCAAAATGTTTTACTCCCATCTCTAAAACCTACTACAACATCAATTCAAGCTAACTCTCGTTTTTCTACGTTTATTCCTAAATAACAGGTGTTTGAATAATTGTGTTAAGTACTATATTAACATTCAAACTGATTTCGAATTTTCAACCAAGTTTCATTTTAAAACAGCAGCCACTACCAGCCTATTAACAGTATAAATTCAACGCTCATAACAATTTACATTACACCCTCGGCTCGGAACAAACAAATTCATTTCACTATTTATAGCGCAACAGGCAAAAAGGACTTCCGAAATGGACATTAATCATATTATTCTCGTTTCAATTCGTACATCCCCGTACGTATATCATGCAAAGGACATGATAGCTAAGTGATGGACAAATTGCTTTTGACTATCGCGTCCCAGTCCTATTCGCCCTTCCCCAAAATGCCGCCAGTCTCGGTCGCTCCCTTAGGCTCTTGGGCGGTGGAGCATATTCGCGGGGACTACTCTCCATTTGAATGTTTCTGTGTGTTTCGGTGTTTTTTTTTTTGGGTCCCACCTTAGTGGTGGTAAAATGGTGGAAAATTGGAAAAAAATCACACGAACCGTGGCGAAGGAAAAATAGCATAGCATCACCAGTCAAAAGGCTACAACGCGTCCAAAATACCCTCCGGAGTAGACAAAAGCGCTCATGTTGAAAATAAACGCCACTGCCGCGAATGGTGGAGTGTTATGTTTTTCGTTTCCGGTGCGAACCCACTTGACGCGAGTCGGGACAGTGATTCTAATCCCTGCAGCTATGTTGCCTGTTTTTCTTTCCATTTTTACATGTATATTTGCTCGTTCCACCATGTTTTATTTTGCATGCATCCGGTGAAGTGTACATCCAGTTTTTTGCACCTCGCACATACGACCGTCAGTTATCATCATGGATCAAAAACATACCAACGCGATTTGATTTCAATTTCAATTTTCACACTTTTATGTATCGTACCTTGAAGCGGTGACGTTGTGGGTATTCGAATGTGATTACAGATATATTTTTTTCCTTCAACTTCGCTAGTTGTTTTATTAGACGAACGGTTCCGATAGCGCAATGAAGTGCCATGCACAGCGATGATTTAATTTAGACAAATCTTGTTCATGCGACGGATGTTGGACGGAAAACTCATTTTCATTTTTAAACGGTTCGTTTAACTTTATATTACTGGATCGTGCTGTCTTGTACATTGTTGTTTGGTTGATCCTGATAAGGGTCCAACGTTAAATGATTGAGAGTTGTTAAGAATTTTTTTAAAATGTAGAACAAATATTGCACCACTTCAGACTTTGATATCAAGAGTGTACATAAGACAATCAAACCGTACAGAAATGTAATTATCTTTTGGGAAGTTTCATACCCTGATAGTCCATACTCTGAAGCCCAAAAATTGACGATTTCCTATTGATTGGAAATTTACGTGTACGTGTGGTGCCAACGTGACACTGCCAGAGCAATAACGATCCTGCCAGTAACGTACAACTTGATGCTCCTCTACCGATGCGGGGAAAACGATAGTGCCATCCAGGTACAAGCGAGAAACAACGACATACGGCCTTAGGGGACCGGGTCGGTTCGCCAATACATAACTCCTGTCCCTGTGTACATAAGGTGACAAACGCGCGCCTTCGTCACCATTGTTGCGCAGCCTCGTCAGCACCGAGAACCGAGCAGCAACCTGTGCGACGCCGAGCGATCACGCTTCGGTAACAATGATAATCATATTTTCTATATTGAAAATTACTATAATAGTCATTCTACTGTTTAAAAAGGTGTGATAAAGGTAATTGAGCGTAGAATCGGCACAAATGGAAATATTTCCCGTTGCAACGGACGCCCGTGCATGATGAAGTAGGTGGGAGAGTGTCGGAATACCGGTGTGACGTTGAATACTGGCTCGTCGGTTGAATCGGTGGGCTGTATTCGAAACCTAACCATATTTACTACTGCTCATCATACCAAAATGGAGCCGGGTAATTGAATTTCCTGCTTATCCGGAGGAAAAACTGGTTTCACTGCTTGCCGTAGTGAATGTTGGTGCTTTGTCTTATAAAACAGTTTGCTATTATTTATGAAAGTAGGTATTTTGTTTTAAAGTATTATTGTTTCTATTCGGATTCCGGGCACTCCGACGTTTTTTGATACTTTTCCATGTTTTTTCACAGTGTTTCAATTTTATTGTTTTTTGTTAATCATGACGGACCGATGCCGTACTGTTCAAGAAATTTGAATTATGATAACATTTTAGTGCCAAAAAAGAGTAATTTATTCTTAAATATTGAACGTAACTACATGTTAAAGTTATATTGCATTTTATAGACATTTAGGGGGTCGGAAGATGCGATAGCGGTGCCAGTCCAAATAAGGCAGAACCGGAGCTCAAATCCCACCTGGGTCGTTCCCTCATAGTAAGTGAGGACTGTCTATCCAACTATACCTTACTAACTTACTGCAAAATGCTGCAAAAATCCTCGAAAACGCTCACGGTCCTGCGCTTTCTTCTGCCAATCGATTATCCTAGCCGTTCTGGTGAACGCATCAACGTCATCACTCCATCTCAGTTTGGGCCTACCACGCCTCCTCTGTCCGTGTGGACGACCCAGAAGGACTTGACGGGCAGGGTTGTCCGGTGTCATTCTTATGACGTGATCAGCCCAGCGTTGACTGACGAGTAGTGTTTGGGTAGTGAGCTCGAGAGCTAACCGAAGGCCTCGCCTCAATAAAATGAGGGCCCTGAGCGCGCTCTTCGATTTCAACAAAGTAGCGTCACGGGGTAGCTCTTCGCACTCTTCGGCCTCTTCGCGCTCTTCGACCTATTCGCCCTCAGTGAGTGCGGAGTTACCACCTCTCACATGTTAGTGAGCAGTTGCTACTTGACCCAACACTACTGGCGAGCCTATTTCGCTGCTCGAGCTCGTCACACATACGGGGTCGGAAATCCTTCTGAGCATGCTTCCTCTCAAACGCGGTTAAGAGGGTTTCGTCAGTTTTGGACAGAGTCCCTATCTCACAGGCGAATGTGAGTACTGGGACTATAAATGTTCTGTACAGAGCCAGTTTCGTTTGTTGCGACAGATATTTTTAGTGGAAAAGTTTCCTCAGGCTGTAGTAAGACCGGTTGGCAGCCAGCACCCTTGCGCGTAGCTCACCATCAATGTTGTTGTCGGTGTTGACTTTTAACCTAAGGTAGGTGAAGTATTGGACGCCTTCGAAGGTGCGGTCACCTATGTTTACATCACTTCTGCGTGGATCAGTGTTTGTTAGCGGGACCGCCGGTGGAGTAACCATCATTTTGGTTTTCCCCAAGGTTTAGTGCCGTTCGCTCGATCCTTTGGTAAGCTTCTGCTACATAGGAGAGCCTCAAACCAATGATGTCTATGTCATCAGCGTATGCCAGGATCGGGATTGACTTATAGAAGATGGTCCCCGAAGTTTCCACCTCCGAGTCCCGGATGGTTCTCTCTAGCCCATCTCCCTGGCGGAGGCTCTTGGTGGTAGTAAAGGGGAGCCCTAAGAGTTTTCCATCCACCTTTATCTGGCATATGATGTTAGTCATTGTAATTTTTACAAGCCTGGTAAACTTGGCCGGGATTCCAAAAGAGCTCATTGCGTCGTACAGTTTTACCCTGGCTATGCTGTCATATGCGGCTTTAAAATCAATGAAGAGATGTTAGGAGTGGAGCTGCTGCTCCGCCATCTCCTCCAAGATTTGACGCATCGTGAAGGTCTGGCCAGTGGTTGATTTTCCGTTGCGGAATCCTCTCTGATAGTTTCGGACTATTTGTTCAACGATAAAAAATACTCGGTAAACTGAAATATAAAATATAATGAAAATATATTAAAAAACGCTCCGAGATATCCTGTGTAAGAAAACATAAAGCTTTCCCTATGCTTTAGGAATGACTATAAGTAGGCTTATTTTAGTGTGAGTAAAACACATGGTTGAGGCACAATACAAGAAAAGTGTACAAATACAAGCTAGTAAATCCGTTTTCTCGTAGAAATCCTTGCACGGTAACGGCTTAGTGAGTACTTGCTGTCGTGCTGTAAGGCATTACATAAGCCAAACCAACATGCTTACTCCTTCGCTTGTGCGCTTTGTTAAGCTGAAGAATGGCTCGACGATATGCTTTACAATAATATTCACATGAATCCAATGGTGCATTTTGCGATTCCTTTTTCCATTTCGCTCCCAACATTCATCGATTTAAAATCACGCAGGAAAGCAGTATATCGGAAAAACGAGTAGGAAAAAGATTTTCCTCGCAACAATGACGGGTGTAAAACGCCGTAAAGATAGCTTCAGCGTTACGCAAACCTTTAGAATTTTTAACCAGAACATACGTACGTAACACAACAGACAATCTTTCTTCTCCACAAATGGTATTGATACGGTTGAAAGGAAAACCACAAATAGCTTGCAGCTTGCAGCTCGATGAAGCAAACGTGAAGCAAAGCGTATCGCAAAAAAAGTCAAATTTTAAATCCTTTTCACATTTTATTGTGAATCAAGCAGAGTATTATTTAGCAGAAGAGAAATTCGATTCAAGCAGAGTTAACCATCCCAATAAGTGTTTCCATTTCGTAACCATTAAACTAAATTATTATCACGCCCGTACGATCAATCAATGGCGTAGACTCCGGGCAGATCGAATCTCATCAGCCTCTAACATCAATCGAAAAGCAATCATAATGCTGTGATACGAAAAGATTGACACGGTACGATGAATTAATCGAAGAAGCATCACCCGATCCCGAGCTAGCGATATAATTTCGTCCGACGTATCGTCGTGTCGCTCGGAATTAGTTTTCTCACCTGCAAATGGGAAAGCTAAAGCTTCGAAGCTAAACCGTGGTCTGTACTTTTTCTTTTTTTTTTTGGCTACAGATTCTTAACCTGAAAATTATGGGACAATTTTTTACCTCATTAAACTCCGATATCGGTCGTAAATGTGGTTTCATGCCCGTTCATTATGGGCTTGTGCGAAGGGGTAGATTCGATTGTGGTGGAAAATTTTGATTGGAAAAGCTTCAGCAGCTGAAAGCTTCTCTTTTTTCGGGTTTACGGATTAGGGTTTTGCTTGGTTTTGCACAAAAAAGTGTGAGAGTTTTGTAAAGATGATTGTAATATAATTGAAAATAATAACACTTTTTGTGACTACACTTTTCTACTCGATTTCTTGCATATTGATTATTGTTTGTTACAAATATTGATGATGATATTGATTTGTTTGAATGTGTAAAATAGTGTTGATTTGTTATCGATTCAGGAAGCATTTCTAAAACGATGAAACTTCCGCTTTTATTTACCAAATTCCGTTTGTTGATGTAATGATAAGTACGAATTGCTAGCACAAGTCGTCACAAACTCTTTCCATTTAATGGATGAAAAAGCGTATTTTATTGTGTATTTTAGGTGTAAATTTGCTGTTAGTCATTCAATCAATCAGTTTCTTAAGTAATGCGACAAATCATGGAAGTAGAAGGCAGAGCAGCAGCAGCCTTCTTAATATCTCTGCAATGCAGTTCAAGCTTCATATGAAATCACAGTTGTGTGAACTCAGCAATGAACTCTTTTGACATCTTGGCCAAGGTTACTAGGCTTGTAAGAATGATAGTGACAAAAATCACATGGTTTTTTACCACCATTAGTGGGGGCCATCCGAGACTTGGAGGTGTTAACTTCAGACACTAAGCCATCTCCTATGAGACACGCTGCCGACAATTATAACATTGGATTGAAGTTCGCCTGGGAAGCTGAAAGCTTGCCAAAAGAACGATCAGGCGACACAAAAACTTGTGTAATACTTGAGGGTATAGCTCGTCTATTAGACAAGGTCCAGCTCACCAATCCTTTTTCCAGGAAACTCGGTCCAACCACGGCTGCATCCGATCGCCGACAGGTAGGTCATCACCTGATGCAGCCAACGAGCTCGCTGTGCTCCTGTAAGCCTCGAGCTCAAAGAGTCGCCAACGTGCACCATCATGATGAGGCATTAATCCGGCATCCTCTCAAGGTGCCCCGAATATCGCATCCTTCCGGTTCTGACCATCGTTAGATTATCTGCAGCGCCAAACAATTCAGTTAGCTCATGGACAGCACCCCATGGTCGAAAATGGGACCTCTGTCATCATAGTCTCGTGCTCGTACCCTTAGAGGATTAATGGACACATCACTGCGTAAACTAGACTGGTCTGGCTCCACATGGACAGAGGACGCTTGGTAGAGTTGAACTGAGATAGAGTGATGGCGTTGATCTGGCTCCACCTGATAAAAGCCCGGATATTGTATTGGTAGATGACGTCGTTCAGTGATGGCCGGTGTCTTGGACTACTTCTACAGCCCCGCACCACAAAACGGCTATAAACCCTGGCAAGTGAGCAAGTAAGACTTCACTAATCTCCCTAATTTTATATTAAATTTAACATAACTTTTTATTATTATATAGATCATATTTATTTAGCAATTTTGGCTGTTCTAATTTTAGTTAATGCAATTTTTTACAGATTGTAACTGATATCAGAAATATTTCTTTGAAAAAAAAGGTCAAGAAGTTAAAGTTTAATCACCAACAACAAATGTGTTATCATTACACAGCAAAACAAATCTAACCGCCATTCTTCAATGAAACAGTAGCAAAAAGAACAAACAAACCAAACGACCAACCTGTTCTCTCACGGGCCGGTCCGGAAATGAAACACGTACCGATAAAATGAGCAAATCAACTCGTGTACTCCCAGCGCACGCCTCCGCAAAATCTGGGTGGGTGTTGTAATATTAAAGATCTGTCAGAAGCCTTTTATGGACCACTTTTAGCAGTGAGAAGCTGCCAAGCGAACGAAAAAACAAACGCCCGGGCCCGATGGAAAGCAAGAAAGATTGGTGTGCAATAAATGAAGGCACGCCAAAAGACAAGGATCGGGCAGATATTGGGCTGTGGTTAGGACACTGTTGGCGTAAAAGACAGCCAACCGGATGAGAGAGAGAGAGGGAACAAAAACAGTGCCGGATCGGAAAATTCGAGGGCGATGGTGGAACGGGGGCCACGAAATAGGAAAGATATATATCCGTGATAACATCGTTAACGTTTTGTGCGCTTTCAGTGCGCCATTATGTGGCAAACACAAAGACAGGAAGAAAGGCAACTCCGGCCAACATAATGGCTCCTTTCATTGGCTCCCCGGTGCACGGTGGCCGGGTTTCTTTGTGTGTCGCCCGAAAAGAAAAGGCCACAAGCAAATTGACAGCACGGTTGCGGATAAGAGTGCCGGTGTTGGATGTGGTTTCATTTTTAGCTAATGTCTCAACGTTCTTTTTTTACTACGCTCGGTGCTAGCACCCATGCCCGGACACCCGAAGAGAGAGAGAGAGAGGCGAAGAACGTCCTTTTTCTTTCTTTTTTTATGGGGAGTCCTTTCTATCGCTGGAGGAGGTTGTTAGTATTCCGGTGTGGCTTGGTTGAATATCTTTCACACGGAGAATGGCTTTCTTTCTTCTTTCGTCCTAGCGTTCCAGTCGACATACCGATGTGTGGTTGGTTGTACATACTGAAATGCTCTGTTATCGTCGTCCGCCAAGCGTCAGGGTCGGTTAGAGCCAGTGAAGCTGTGTGATGTTCATCAAGAAATGATAGGTTTCTAGAATAAAAATCACGTTTTTGGACAATCTTTAGTCGTTTCTTTATAGAGGCTTTGCGTGTTTCAGACTTCATTAACCTCTTGTATTTAGACCATGGAACCAGAGAACATACAAGTGCTGATGAATTTCATAAGATTTTTTAAGATAAGAGAAGAGATGTTATCAAATTTGGAAGTCTTTAACAAAAGTCATAATCATTCTAAAATGTTTATTATCAACAGTAGTTGTACCACCGATCTTAACTCTGAGATTTTAATTATAAGGATAAACAATCACATAGTCATGATAACTTATCACACAATGTTCTATAAATCGTCTGTGAATACTTTCGTGAGAATAATCATGAAACTGAGTAATTGTATTAAACTGATGTTTCAGACTATATCATCATAATAATTTACTAAGACTGATAAGCTTAATCGGAGTATATACAGTAACAATTTATTAGACTGATATGATTGGACCTAGAGTAGAAAAACTGGTACTCTCTAGACATTAGTTGTGAGTAGTTGATACCACGTAGTTGGATAGTCAGTCGTCACTACGTTAGAATGATTCAGATGGGATTTGAACCCCGGTTCTGCCGTATGAAGACTGGAGCCATTATTGCCTCCACCACCGTTCCATCGAAGCTGAATACGAATTTCTAAAGCTTCGAAAATTATAAAGCCTTGATAAAAAAAATGTCAAAAATCAGTTGTTTTACTTGCTCCTTACAACTTCCCGTTTATACTGTTTTTTTTTTAGCTTTGTTTCTGCAAGTTGTACTCAAAAGCAAGCACTCCGTAATAACAATAAAATAAAATTTCAAATGACAAATATCCTCAATGTAAATTAGCGTCTACTAAACACTACTGAACTTTAAACAGACCCTCAAAAGTTCAAAAGCAAAGGAGATAAAGCTAGAATATTTTCTAAATAGTTTACTTACTAAGGATGATGGCACTGCTCCGTCGAAAGGTTCTGTTAAATGTTGTTTGGGATTTGACAGATAGCATCTTACGACGGACCTGTGCTATTAGCCCTAGTACTGTAGTACATAACCTATAATTTAAATTAAATAGTTATTAAGATGGCTTCGGACCTTTGACAACTATGAAGTAAAAAAAAACAAACTCAGAACCATCTGCTACTCTAAATACTTGCCAAAACACTTCTTTACCATAGAATATGCCTTATTTTTTATTGTAATCTGCTTCCAGGAAGTTATCAATCCACTTCAAGCACCACACACATAAAAATAAGAACCGTCCCTTGCGCTTACCTTTTCTCTTCCGAAGCGGCTGTATAGTTTTCAAGTTTTAGTATTTGGTGCGAAGGTACTTAGAAACACATTTAACTTATCACTGCTGATGCGTTTGGAGGGATAAACGTATTACTAAATATTAAACCATGGCATAGTCGGGCGATGTAAGCGGGGTTTGTTTGCCATCCTGGAGCCTTGAGAAAAGAACAACCGTTGCATTGAAGACTTGCAAAGACACTAGATAATATTATTATTAATCTTGAAGTTTTGATATATTTATTTTAATATTTTGGTAGAAAAGATTGCAAAGATATTTTAATTATCCTTAGAGGAAAATATTTGCCCCTCATCAGCCCAGCGAGACAATTTGTGCCCGAAATACCGCACTTAAGTGGCTTCAAAACTGCTTCTGCTGCACGTTTATCTGCACGAATTGCGCCAAGTTTGTCTAGCAATTGGAATAAATTTTACCTAAACAAATCAACCAACTCCCTGCAAGCAAGGGTAGTGCTCACTACACTCGTTTCCGGATGTTTGCGGCTGGGTAAGATAAATTACCCGCGCTGCGAAAAGTTTAGACATTCCAGTGCAAACACCGCCCTGTTTCCGACTCGGGCGCGCTCGCGAAAAGTGTTTCCCGCCGTTTGCTTTCGGAAGTTTTTCGCGCAATGTACGGGTCCCCGGAAAACGATGCTTTCCGTTCGAATTCATGCTAAAACAGAGGCACTTGTTTAAAACGTCTTTTTCCGCGCGGCACTTGCTTGTTGAGAGTCTCGAGTTTTCCCCGAGCTGAACGGAAGAAAAATCAGTTCCCGGGGGTGCCGGATCTGATGAAGGGAGAACGCTCAGGGAGAACTGATATCGCAAATAATATTTCATGCCACGACAACCACCTCAACACAACACTTGGCGCCCGTTTCGGGTGAGTTTTCGGAAGTGTAATGTTTGGAGTTATTTTAAGCGAGATCCCGTTCATTACACTCGAAAGACAGCAGGGCAAAAAAGTAGCAACAATCGGAAATGTTCCTTGCTTTGCCGTAGACGGAGCAAATTACTGAGCATGTTAATTCGACAGCCAGTAAACTCGCAACTCGGAGCTGATGTGGCGCGAGCTGTTTCGAAATATTTATCATGCATTTGAAAGCTGCAACACGACCGGCAGTTCCGGGACCCGGTGTGAGTTTATGAGTTTCTTGTCTAGCGTCGCAGACGATAATCAGAGTTAGCTCGGGCTTCCTCGAGGCTACAAAGAAAACATACAGGAACAAACTCAACCACACATCGGTACCAAACCCAGCGAGGGAATCAATGGGTTCTATTGATAAACTGATCGGGGGAACCATAAAACTGTTATCGTACACACCGAACAAAACAAATAGGAGCATAAACGGGGAAACATTGCGCCTTTTGTTGCGCACGTTTGCAAGCCCATTGATAGCCGTGTTTGCTGAGCCTTATCAATGAGAAAAGTTGGTTGTGGCCCTGGGTGGCCGTGTTTGGGGTGTGTGCGTGTGAGTGCTTTTTCTTGGTTCGATCATGCCGTTTGTGTTGCATCCGGAAACAGGGCGATGAATCGATAAAAATCTAAATGACAATAATAATCCATTACGCTGCAGTTAATATGACGATCGGGTGGGTAGAGTTGCGTCACCTGTCACGGGCTGTGTAGGGAGTGTTTCAGGCGGACGATAATGAGGGGTGCTTTTTGCCTTATGGTAATGATTGCTCATATTGCTTAAAACAATAGAGATAAAGGTGGAATGTATGGAATTGATATTTTTTGCGTCACGAACAGAGTGTCTATAAGAGGTCTTTATCAGTAACGCTGTGGACAAGGTACCATCTAATAATAAATTCGGAGTTAGGCTAGCAAGTATGAAATTTAAGGTCGTTTGAGGAACAGGAAGACTCTGAATTGCTTAAACTAAGATATCCAAAAGCTAAGCTCCCTCAGAACTACTGATTTGCGCTTTATGCCAACAGGATACATCGTTGGTCCTCTCAAGGTCTACCACCCTCCGGTCGGAGAAGTCTCTGTTAAGGCCCTAATTTTCGTTCCACCAAAGGCCTTCAAAGTTCTTCCGCCACCGTTTCTTGTTTAGAAGCTAAACTGAAGCTACTCGAATTTTCTCAAAATTCTTTACTCCGGCCTCCTGTCAGTTTGTTCCTCTCTGGAATACATCTATATCATTGGATCTCGAATTGAATCTTTTCGATCGATAATTAAAGCTTAATAAGACTTCTAGATAATTTATCTGTACATCACTCCTGCTTATCAGGTTTTTATTCGCCTCTTCAGCCTGATTTTTTGTGCCATCTGCTCGAACTGCTGGGGCAGTCCAGTGGCCGAGGCGATAGCCGAGCCGGTCTCCACACGACAGGACCGCGGATCAAATCCCATCCACAACGCCTCCCCGTACGCAGCACTGACTAACCAGCTTCAGGTAAAATCAAGCCAGAAATGGCAGGGCGAGGCTCTCGATCAAAGAAGAAGTAGAAGCTCCAACTGCCTTTAGTAAGTTTATTTTACATAGGAGATCCTCAAATTAATATCAGCGCATGTTAGAGTCTGGATTCACTTTTAGGCAATTGACGATTAGTTTAGCAACCTGCTAGAGCTTCCATTATCAGATGATAACATTATGTTGTTAAAGCATTACCGATCGATGTCTGATGATCCTTGGCATCTCTACTCCATATAGAAGAGACAAATTTGGATATAGGGCAGCTCTATGGTGTTGAAGACTTCCCTCTGAACGCAGAACATTGACTTCTCCCATTAAGCCAAGAGGCAGTTGGAATCCTTCTGGATGGAAACAGAAACTCAAGCACTAACCAAGCCTTTGACATTCGGCAAACTTTAAATAAAATAGTAAAACAGCAGCTAGACTTCAACCAGGTCATCAGGGACTTGAAAGTCTTTTATGACAGCAAAACTAAACTATACGACGCTTGAGCTTTTTAGGCAACCTAGCCAAACATTTTACGCATGTAAGAATGTCAATGACCAACATCACATGTTAGATGAAGGCGGATGGAAAATTCTCAAAGATCTTTGCTACCACCAAAGCGAGCAACGGTAGCACAGATTTGTAAAAGCCGGATCTTCGCGGATCAGCTCGTCCTAAACAAGAGCATAATGGGAAGCATTTGAAACAGAAAATAGTCAATTTCTAGACCATGCCAACGTTCTGGCGAAGATGAATTTGTCTTAAAGTAGTTATAAGAATTGTATGAGCTAACGATATGCTATCGCAACACCCAGTGGAGGATTATATTGTGTGAGAGTTGATTGTGTGGAGTCCACCAGGACTCTTAAAGTTTAAGATGTGTAGTACTCAGAACTCTCCTATAAGTTGCTCCTCAAATAAGGTTCTCGTCTACCAAGAGTTCGCATATATGGAGAAATCGCGTTTCTTTGCTGTCCAGATGGTCAAACAGAGCTGCAAATACATTCACAGCTGGTCTAGAGATGTCTAGAGGCTTTGGCACGATGAAGCCACTTCCATCAAGGAAAGAGCTCATGCCGATGTTGTTGCAACGACTCAAAAGTTGAGCTCAATTTCGCGTATAAACCCCTATTTGAGCAGTACATTTATTAAATTACAGATAGTATTGCACAGCGACAGTTTTTAAACAGGGATAAGTCAACAGCAACAAAAACTTGTTTTCACTACGCCTTTTTGGTCACAAAGCTGTACCTCTCTACATCAGTACAACTCCCTTTACTCCTTAGCCAAGTAAAAGAGTCCTTTTATGTGTGGCTTGTGTTTTTCATTCCTTCTAGCAGTTTTTGCGCACACCACGACTATCAAGTTTCATTTCGGCATGAACCATTTCCGGGTTCGCGTCGTCCTGGTCGCCGTTGACACAATAAAAATGGTTGACCGGAAATAAGACGATTCTTATCGCGCTGGCTATACTTATGTGTAGAGCGTGGTAAAAAGAATGAATGTGGTTGGGTTAAATTCTGGGCCTTTCTTTTCGCGAACCGATCGAAGGAAAGATATTTTCATTATTCATTTGTGTTTTAATATAATAAAGAAAACTTCTAGGAAGCAGGCAGGGGTAGCAAAAAAGATGGCTGTAAAAGGAAAATCTGAACCCAGCAAACAACTCCCAGCCTTATTGTAAAATGGTACAAAAACTTCAACCTTTTTGCGGTTATCAAATTATTCTAATCTAATTTCGCGCTTTCGGGTGCCTCGTTGCACCAAACGAAGTTAATGAACTTGACGCGGCGTCGGTTGAAAGTGGCCAAACCAAGATACATACGCAGCTTTCGAACAGATTGGAAAAATGTGTTTTACCGGATAATTGCTTCCATCCGACCGGGAGCGTCGCGTTGGGCTGGAATTAGTTTTGAATTCAGCTGCAAATGAGCCCTTCATTCATTGGGCGCTTGAATGGGGTTTTCCACCGCGTCGGTTCGCAAGTCGTTTTTCTTGCGTGTGTTTCTTTGGCCTCAAATTTTCAACCTTTACAGTGTGTGAAAAGTTTGCAACAAGCGGAACATAATCGGTAAAATAATCCAACATCGTTGGCTTACAGCATTCCAGTCCCGATTTCGGGAAAATCTTAAACGATCTCCCATGTTTTCCTCTTAGTTGTTGGTTGCTTCTTTTGACCTTTCCGTGCTAGTGACGCCATAATGTTTTTGCTCTTCTCTTTGCCTCGAAAAAAGGCTTCACCGTTGTCGGTTGTCCCTCCCTGCGAAGAAAAGACGATCCCGGAAAATTGCTTCATTATCGCTGATACCGTTTTTATGGCCCAATCTTCCTGTTTGCCCTTGTGTGCGTTGCCGTTTGTCTTGTCACTTCTTTTTCGGTACGAGTTCCTTGCGAGGTCTTCTCCGAAACAAGCCCAGCGTTAGAAGGAGACTTATTCTTTCGCCTTCGCCCAAATCTTAAACGTCCGTCCGTACAGCGAGCGGTTGGAAAACTTAATTAGGTACAAAAGAAGCTTATTATGATTTAATGCTTGTTTGTTCGTTTTGTATTCATTCCGACCAGCAATGAATGGCGCCGAGCGAGACCAGCTTTACGGTGGTGATGCGGATTGGTGAGCTGCAGGAGTTGATGACTCCCAGAAGCCGCATCACAAAAGCGTTGAATACAATTATTGTGATTGAAGTCACAACAATCACCTTTATTGAGCCATTTGACAGGATGGTTGGACTGTTTTGGCTTTAGCAGTAGAACAAATGAGGAACAAAGAAGGTACACTTTCGTTTATAAATTCATTATCCAAAACTTCGTAAAAGATATTCATGCTCGTCCCTTGAAACCATGCTACGCCTAATCGCTTATCTCTCGGTCATGTTTTTGTGCAAACATTAGTGCGATAAGGCCTGCAATGCACTTCACTTTCGACGTCACACTTCATTTGTTTCACTTTTCGCGACGGAGTTTAACGGTCCCCTCATTTACTGAGACACAACTTCATCATCATCATCAGCAGCACCCATCCCCATCACACCGAAGTGATTACCGTTTGATTGTTCCACTTGGTGCTGCTTGCCGATCAAAGCCCATCGCGTGGCTCATTGAAGGTGCCAGATTTGGGCAAAACAGGCCGGGAACCACATATCCCGGAACGAGCGACGGGACTTTTGTGCCGTAGGGGTGGCGTTTTTTCCCTCCTGTAGGGGTGGGTTTTTCGGTGTCGCACGCCTGCGGGCTGGTGGTGTGAACAACAACAATTTGCTCGGTTGATTTCCATCGGTAAACGGTTGCGGTGTTGATGTCATAGGGTGGTGTTGACTTTGGTTGGGAAAACCTTCGGCAGGGAGGGTTTGGTGGTGAGCTGTGGAAAATCGTAGGCTTAGATAAACGCACCGCCCCGGAGCTTCACAAATTTCTTATTTATTTTTCACTTCAGACTCGTTTATTCCCCCTTTTTCATCTTTGGGTGCCTGTTTTTCATACCAGTTTATTATTTTAGTGTGTTCGTGCACAGCGTGCTTGCGATCAAAGTGGTCAAAATAGGTAGAATAAAAGATTAAAATGAAGGATAACAAGGAAAATTTAGCAAATATAAATAAAAAAACAGAAAAAAGTAGCAAATAATAATACAAATATTCATTTTCTTAAAAAAAACTACAACATCACATGACCATGAATATGTATTGTTTAAAATACAAAACGATTAAGCCAATATAAGCGAACAAAGAGTTAATGGTCGATGTGGATATTTTCACACTACCAAATTTGCCAATTAAATTTATCAATTTCGTACAAAATATAAAATAATTCAAAATTTCTTCGACCCGTCATAATTAAAAATAAAATAAAATGATTCAAAATTAAAAGTTGCAAGCACGGCAAAGCAAACGTAAAGTATTACGCTGTATTGCAGTGAAAAGACTTCTGGACCACATGTAAAGACCGACGAAATTTGCCGTTTACCTAGCAAATAGTGAAAGTAAATCCTATAAGAACAGTCAAAATATATTGGCGTTATGAGTTGAAGTGGATCATTTATGGTCAAAAAAGGTTCCTACAAAGTTTCCCTCAGCAAAGAAGATGGTGTGACAGTGTGATGACCGATTAATGCTATCCTTTAAATACAGTAGTCACTTAGCAGTAAAACAGTCCAAGATGCAGCAGCATTTCATAGCTAAAGCTCGGAATGATTAGGGCAAAAGGAAAGATGTATTTTGAACATGCCCAGCCATGATCAAAGCCCCAGCTAATTGCCGGAAGGCCGCTCGGAGTCTAATATTTTTGTAGAATGCTTTTTAAAAACCTACCTTTTAGAGAAAAAAGTGTTGAAATTTTACTTAAGAAGTTAATTAGTTTAGATGTCATTTTTACCTAATCTACTCTTCTTATTATTTGGAATTACAAGTCATTTTTGTTCTTTTTGACTTGATTTTACCTGTAGCTTGAGAGTCAGTCCATCGATTCATCCTCTTTCTTTCTTCTACTTTTTTAAAGATTTATTTGTAGAAGGCATTAGTATGGGTTTATTTTATTTTATTTTTTATTCTATTTTTTACATTTTTTTTTATTTTGGACCTAACGTCCGCTAAAATAATTTAGGTTTTTTATTTACGCCAGGCTTGCCAAATGATAAAAGCCCACTATCCACTTCGCCCTACGTCAAGTGTTTCAATTTGTTGCTTTCGTCCCCTTTAGGGCGATAAGTGTAATAAGCCGCATGGAAGGGAAAAGTATGCTACCGCTCAGAGTAAATTTGAGGAAATTAATTTTAACCAGACCGGCTTGCCGAGATTGACTTTTGTTTTACAAAGGACGCAGCATTTTAAATTTTTTTAACCGACCGTTTAGAAATGGCGTTTTGTGAAATCGTAACACAAACAAACGTTACTGCCGATTGTCCTTTCTTCTGGGCAGGACTTACCTAAGGCACTGGTGATTGTGAGCCCCCCCGCCTCATTCGTACACACTACTGATGAACGTGATTTGAATGCCAGGGTACCGCATCCGTCAGTCCCAACTAGTTTCGGGAGACCTCAAATCCTTCTCTCAAACGCAATCCTTTGCCGACACTCGGTCCCGGTAGCAGTCGTTAGCTGGGTTGCGCTTCCGTTATCATTTGGCGACCGGAAGTGGCCCAAAAATGGGCTCTTTCTTTCGGTAGCTTTTCTTTCACTGTTCAACCGTTCTGTTCAACCATCCCATTAAGAGTCAATTCACGCATCAAACCAGCGCGCGTACACCTGTGCCCAACACGCACGTACGCAAACGGATAACAATGAGTGTTAATAAAAGAAATGCTACACCCTCTCCTATCTCTCACGCTGACCACCCTTTTCCCACGCGATCGGTCGGGGATGTTCGCTTTTGATTGATTTTTTATATTTAAATTTGCTTTGTTATTTACATGCCCGGGGAAGGGTGGGAGCGTTCATGATCAGCCGTGTAAGGATGCTGCTGATGATGGGGTTGTTTGTGTGACGAAATATTGTGACGATACACGGTTTGTTTCGGGTGAAAGCAGCAGCAGCCCTCTCCCCCCTTTTTTGTTGTGGCAGTTCGAGTATCACTAAAGGGAATATCTGTGTGAACGGTGTTCGGAAGGGTTATGACTCCTTGGTGTCCCGTTTTTTGACAACACCGATCACGTACACGACTGTAACAAAGCAAATGATGGTCATCCGGTGAAAAGCAGTCGCCACGCTGCCTTTTATGCGAGTGAATGGAAAAACTGTCGGCCGGCTATTGTACGCACAACAATGCATCGAGAGAGGGAGAGAGAGAGAAAGACAGAGCGATAGAGAGCGATCAACAAAAGCGAGAAACGAAGTGGAGGTTTTGATTTTGGCATTTTGAATGTGCTGTCATTTTTAGAACTGTGACAATTGGATTGAATTTCTGTAACGTTCCTCAGCTATGTCTCCAGAAGTGGTTGGATTTGTTTGGGATATTATAAACCTCTCGAGGTTGTAGTGCCAAGGAAGAAGTTAGAGATCTTCATCGCACGATTGAATCCCAAGAATATGTTACAGTGGCATCTGTAATATTTTGGAATCTCGTATTAGTATTACTACAAATTACTATAAACTTCATAAACCAACACAACGCACGTGGAAACTGTTGTAACTACAATCAAGGGTCCAACAGCCAGAGATACGCAGTCACCACGTGCTGTAGATATCCGAAAGGTAACACATTTTTATCAACGGATCAGCACCAGTGAGTTGAGCTTTGCTTTTGGTAATCTGGTAATGCTGGGCAGAAAGACGACACTAGTCCTAGATGTCTGGCAATCAAAATGGTCGATGTTGCAGAATCCTGGGACAAGCAGTATATCCGGTGCTACAACCGCTTCGTGGTCTTGCACCTTCGTCTGCCAGTCGATTATCCCTGCCGTTCTGGTGGACGCATCATCGACATCACTTCATCTCAGTTTGTAAAAGTAAAAGGACTTTTGACTCCAGATAGGTAAAGTTTTGGACGAATTTTCTTTGAACGAAAAGCTTCTGCTACATAGGAGAGCCTCAAACCAATGATGTCTATACATACATCTGAATGAGGGAGTAGATCAGTTGCAAACACCGTTGGCTGGACCGCTTCTTTTGAACCTGTTTCCCAATGGCACTACTGAGTACTGACTAAGCTCCCTGGTCATGCAAAAGGATCCCTGATGGTTCAACTAATTAGTGAGATAGAGTCGAATTTGGACAGTATGGGCATTCTGGCGATTGAAACGAGGGCCAGCAGAACCGATTCTTCAGCAACAGGGAACATAATGAAGTAAGGGACATAAGGGTAAGGTACCACGTCTTCTACTACGTCTTCTATCACTAACAGGAGGTGTTGATGAGTACTTCTTTGGAACTAGCTACAACATCGAAAGGTCTCGGCCCGTCATTTCTAGCTTCCAATGACTTGATTTTACCCGTAGCTGGCTAATCACTCCCGCGTACTGGGAGGCTTGACATTCAAATTCTGGATGGAATTGGAACCCCGGTCCTGCCGTTTGAAGACCGGCCCCGCTATCGCCTCGTTCTCTGGGTCACCCCAAAGTTCAAACATTACATCCAATGAATACCTGGGAACATGTAGAAGATATAAATTTCTTTTTAGCTTCAAAGAAACTGGTCCTGAAGAGCATAGTTAGACATGGACTTCAGTTTTTGAGCTTTGTAAATGAAAGTTTGAGACATCGCGGCTATCGAACACGCCTTTGTAGTCAAATTTTAACTGAATTAATGATGAAGTAACGAAACAAAACAAAAATACCAGAAGCTACACAGTTTATCTGGAAAGCTTTAAAGAAGATGGCTACATATGTTATAATCGGATTTAAATTTGAAGTCATTTCCAGAGTCGTGGAACAAGTTTAATTTATAAAACCTTACCTGATTTCTCGTGGAACGAATATAGTTGCTTTGAGATTTTTTTCTCAAATATGAAGGCTTTTAACCAACCTGGTTGCATGAACCTCGCATTCCCAGCTATTTAAGACCGACCGGACCAGCATTATTCATTATTCTCCAAGGTTTTCTATACTATTTCCAAAAAAGAAAGGAAACACATGCATGGTTTCGATTTACTTAAAACTGTCTTTATTGGTAGTGTATAACACTAAACACTGACAAGAGAGAGCCTCTGCAATGGGTTAAGGGGCCGACCGATCGTGACCGCATGCCTTGTGCCGCCCATTGGATTTTTGTCTTAAAATGTACACAAAAAAAAAAGATATTTAAACGTCGTGAGTTAACTAAGCATACACAATAATAGTAATAATAAGTAACAATTTTGATTAACCGTTGGAGCAACCCCTGTTGTGTCCGTCGTCGTACTGGGATTTTAAATTCACTGGGCTGTTAGTAGTAGTAGTTGTAGTAGTAGTAGTGCGGCTATAAATAAATTGAGCAACATAATTTGGGCTTTACGCTTAGAAAACCGAAACCATCCCACTTTTTATTAAATGACAAACAAAAAAAAGCCACTTCGAAACACCGTCGCCCCGTAAACCAAACCGTGTGTTTTCTGTGCTTCTTTCCCCCTGTCGCTACGGGCAAGTAAAATGCGGTCAACTATATGTGGGTATTTGCTTTCACTCGTTGATATGGCCTTTTTGTTCGTCTACATCTGTCCTTATCACAATGTACACAATCCCTTATCATTCCGCTTTTTAACAGTGTGCGTGTGTGTGTATTACGTTAACGCAAAAGGGTTGACGAGGGCCTGGATTGGAACGACGAGGCGAGTTCAGCCAACCAGCCCCATTCGCAGTTTGCTGGCCAGCGTTAGTCATTTAACGACCGTTCCTCAGGTTTCAATTGTTTCGTGCTCACGAAAAGGGGGTTTCGGTTTTTTGCTTTGTTTTTTGAGACATGTTTGGACAGTGAGCTGTGTTGTTTTGTTGTCTTATTTACTCTAACCATACAGATACAGATAAACAGCATTTTACATGTTTTTGAGCCTTTTCCTTTCCCCTATCGCCTTATTACATATTACAACGCGCCTTCGCAGGAGCATAGGACTCCCGGGAGGCTATTACTTCATTTTTTACACGTGCCTTTCGCATGAGATAGATGCAGTTGGTTTGCTGAACTGATGTCCAGATTACCAGTTGATCAGTTTTTTTTTTTGGTTAAATAAACACTACCATCAAGAAAGTCTTACAACGATAGACAACGATTGATTGTGCGTGTGAGTTAGGGGGCCGATTCAAAGTGGACAAAAACGAACCCAGAGAGAGAGAGAGGATATATTGTGCCGATAGTAATAAATAACTTCTCCTTTTTGTCCCTTCTCCAACTGGTCTTTCCCTCACGCACGAAACCCACCCATCATCTTGTCATGCAGAACGGTCTTACTACTGGTTTGGTGTGATGTGAGCGGAAAAAAACAAAGTCTCTACATGTTGCACAGGCATTTGATATGGCGATAATGCAAGTTCCCGCGATATGTATCTCCTAGAAAAAGGGGAGAGGGAGTTGAGAGAAAGGTTGCTACCGTCAAATTGGCTAGACATTAGGTTCGGCGCTGTAGCGCAGTGGCGTAGGTCAGATGATGTTGCTCGACTGGATGGGCGAGGGTGGTGCCATCGGGGACGGCGGTGACGTCTTGGGCGGTTTAATGTAGGACAGCGGGAGGGCAGCATGGGGAGGCACGGTATACGCGGACGGTACGACGGACGACAGGAGATGGGGTCCGTACAGGTTCCAGAACGCTTTCTGGTGCAGATCGTAGGCGAAGTGGTAGGACGGGAAGATGCCGGGCGGCAGGCCGACCGGCGTTGTCAGCTGGGTCGGGCTGAACGATGTCCGACCGACGGGGGACTGTGATTGGGGTGCCGGTTCCTTGACCGAGGCTGGACCGTTTCCGGTCGCTCCGTGGTTCACTCCGTTCGGTGTGGGCGATTTGACCAGCGGTTTCGGTTTCCGCCGGGGCCGGTACTTGTAGTCGGGATGTTCTTTCATGTGGAGCGCTCTGCGGATGGAAACAAGAGAATGAAAGAGGCATTAAGCATCCATCTGTTTAAAATAATTCAAGTTAAAAATCAAATGTTGTTTGCAGTGATACGTCTGGCTTCTCTTTATTTAAATTATCAAGAAACTTCCTTCGACCAGAAGAGCTGGTTCAAACAAATGTTGACATTGAATCAACACGTTGAGGATCGAAGGTTCGGCAGCGTTTGGTTCACCGGGGCATCAATCGCCCCTTTCGCCAGCCGGCGAGGGTAATTTCGTAATCGATAATTTTATGTGTTTACCCTGGCCGTGATACGGTATCGATTCGGAGAATTTGATGATCCACTACGGTGAATGGCAAAAGAGTGCGTTTGTACACGTTTGCTCTTGATAAGAAGGAATTCCAGGAATGGGATAATGTTAGGTATTTTCACAAAAAAAAAATGGCACCATATTTAAACATTGACCGAAGAGTCACGTTTGTATGGACCGACAGAAAATAACAATCAGACAATGTTTAGGTCCAATCGTCCCGGGAACGTTTGTTGGACATGGACAATAAAATAAAACCGTCTGATTTTGTAAACGTCTATGTGTGTGATTGTGGGGCAGATATTTAACGAATATGTAAACATTACTGGACAAATATCTAACTAGAAAAAAATTAATGATTTTAGGAGGATTCCAGATTATTTTTTATTTATTTAAAATGTAAACATTTTCGTTATTAATTCTTTTTTGAATTGACATTGTGGGGCATTGCTTGCCGCATACAAAGAAATTTGTTCAGAAACTGCTGAAGCTTTGCGTTTGGATTTCTTCAATTCTAAAATTAATTTCTCCATTGGAAATATAACCTAGAGAGGCGATGAATTGCCATTTTCTGGCATCTTTGACTCAATTATACCAGAAAAGCTAGATAGTAAATCCAGTGTAGGCTAAGATAGTCTGGATAGGATTCGATAACCAGTGCTGCTGCTTGACGTTGAGCTAAGCTATTTCCTTGGGCTCTGCCACCCAAACTGGTAACACTTTTACTTGAAGTTAATTCATATCATCTTGATTGTTAACGATTTGGACGAAGTTAGTACATCGCAATGATTTGCTTTATTTTGTAGGAGTAATTTAATAAAATAATCATCGAATTCGAGTTTTTAATCTATTACCGCAACAAATTGTCAACAGTTGACAACTAATTTCCTCAAACTTGGCACTACAACCTCGAGAGGTCTCGGCCTGCCATTTCAAACTTTCTGTGACTTGGTTTTACCCGTAGCAAGGTAGGGAAGCTTTTCGTACGGGGAGGCGGTCTCTGATGGGATTTGAACCCCGGTCCTGCCGTGTGAAGACCGGCACCACTGTCGCCTCCTTACAACCAATTTATTCTGCATTAAAAAATCTTGAGAATGTGAGTCTATGAACCCAAAAGAACACCTTCAAAATCCGCTGCAAACGTTCCTTGAACGGCAAAATCTGAGGGCAATTTGTATTCTGTACTATGTTATATTTTATGATGAGTTTTTATTGTAGTATTGTTTAGAAAATACCATTTTTTATTCCGGAAAGGAGGCGATAAAAATATAAATAGACAAGTTGCCATACAGCGATTGTTGTTGATGTGGATCGACAGGAGCAATTATAAGCTATTTATTTCTATGCTCATGTTTGCACAATAGAAATATTCCGGTGAATCACATGACAGGATTGTGAGTCAAATCCTATACTGACCTGTCTTGACTGATTTGCCTTGTGCGGATATCCTAAAGACTACTGACTATCCAACTACGTTTCAGATAAAGTCAAGGGATGTACAAAAACCTTTCAAAGTTGTAGCACTAATGAAGAAGAAAACTTAGTAGAAATCTAATACATTTTTGAGTTCTGTTTCCAACGCCAAAGTCCTCCGGGATTCCTCTCCAATTCAAAGGAAGCCATCCGCTTTGCATATACTATTTCGTATATCATCTAACTATGAGTGAACGAAAATGAACACAAATGAACACCGTTGCCCAAAGCTTCCAAACGCTCTTTAAACGATCGAATCCAAGCTAAGCTCTGATAGCTAAGTGTGTTAAATAACGGACTCTTAACCTTCTAAATTAAACTCTCAAACAATTTACTACTTCTCCTGTCGCCGGGAGGTCAGTTCGGCTCTCAACCGTCGTTGTGCATCCCGGATAATCCCAACAAAATAATCAAATAAATGTTTGCTCGCTCACACCAAATGGGCAAACAAGTACGATCCGATCCGAAACGATGTTTCAATTGTTCGCCTTCCTTTTATGACTACCACAACACACCGACGCGAGTTGGCGTTAGAACCAGCCAAATTGCTAGTGAGGAGGGTTTTTTTTTGGGTGAGCAAACGACTAAAACCCGGTAGTCATCGCCCGCGAACAACTCCGCCGCGCATAACAATGCGTGACAATTGCGCTATTAATTGCGTACGGAATAAAATGCTGTGCACAAATCAAATAAAATAATACACACCCACCGTAGCGCGCTACAGCCACGCGCGAATGTGTGTACCATCATCCCTTCTCAAAAGGGATGAAAGAGTGTCGTCGCATTTATAAAAAAAAATGGGAAAAATATTTCCGCCCACCATTCGACCTGTGGTGGTGGGGAGGTTCGAGGTGCGAAGGGATGCTACAAAGTGCGACGGATTATGACACGGTTTTGGGCGAACCACCCAAACCCCCCCCCCCCCCACCGTCAAATGGGGGGGAAATTAATTTGATCCTGTTTTTCATTATTTCATCGAGCGTACCATTTGTTCGCTCATTATGCTACTTTTGTTAAGCTTCGCCAACGATTGTTTCGCTGTTTTTTTTTTCTATTCGAGTGTGTGCATGTCCTTGTTGCTCAACTGTTCGTGGTTGATGTGACTGCTGATTGCCGCTTCGTATCAGCTTAACCGGACCATAAGCATAAGGAGGAATATGTTGTCGCGCTGCAGACAATTTGATGTATTACTGCTGCCACTGCCGCTGGATGGGTAGTAATAATCTTTTCGATGGATGAAGCTGAATGTGGTGTAACGCGCTTTGTAAGGCACAGATTTATGACTCTGAGTGCAGGAAACGTAAAGGAGATTGTTCAGTACGGAGATTTTAATCCGTAAAATTGAGTGGGAATCACATCAGCAAATAACATCGATCGGAATAAGTGTTGTCTCTTAGCTGTGTTATTATCATTTACGTATGTTAAATTGATTTTTTTTGTGAAATAAGACAATAAAACGATATTTTATAATTATTTTCCTAAAAAAAATGCTATGCCTTTTTTACTACAGTTCCAGTAAGAATTAATCTTAAAAAAATTCTTTTATCTGAAGAATTGGTTTTTTGATGTGATCTAAATATTAATTTCTAAAACAAAAACTTTATCTACTCTTCGTTACATTTTTTTTAATTATATTTATTTGTTACCTTTTTAAGGTTGCTAAATTAAAATAAATTAACGTCTTTCACGGTAGAAGTTTATGTGGGTTAATGAAATAGAAAAAAAACGTGAGTTAGATGTTTGTTAACGGCTTTCTGGACACATGACATATCTTGAAGGGTTACTAGTAAAAGGTTAAGGATTTCAATTACTTAGCTTATCAAGAGGTGTGTAAAGCTGAAATTCACCTCATCTCTATTTAAAAAAAACGTTAAGATTCTTGCAGGTTTCCTTGTTTGAAACTGATATCACGAATTGACGGCTCAGTGGTAGAGGCGACAACGAGACTGGTGTCGATACGGCAGGACCGGGTATCAATAAGTCTAGTAATCCATAAATGGCAGACATGACCTAATTAAGAGGTCGGTAGGCCAAGAATAGAGAGAGAGAGAGAGATCAAGAAAAAATATATCGGAAAGTCTGAAAACTAAATTAATACTGGTCGAGAATACCACAAGCACAATCGCGATTTTTGTTTCAATAGAAACTTCGAGGGCATAGCACACTTATTTATAAGAATTATTGGAAAACGTTGATGCAATTTTAAATCTATCGTCGCTGATAGTTGAAAACACATCACAAAAACTCCAGCAATCTGACGTCAAATATCAGTACAGATGCCGATAGCTGTTGAGGTACTTTGGCAAAGCTGGGTCTGTAGAGAAAATCTATAGTTCAAGCTCTTCTAAGCCGCACTTCAGAGGATATTTGGCCTCTATAAAAGGATATTTGGCCTCGTTTTTGAGGTAGGACAATCGAATGCCTAATACAATGACGGTGATCTCACTATTGTACAGAGAATTAGACCTGCTGCACTTTGGTAGGCTTGCCCAACTCGTAAAGTTCTTCACCAGTAAAGATTCATTAGGCAGTCAGTATAGACAGAGAAGTCTTGCAAATGTTGTTGCTATAAAAGTTACTTTGTTTGAGCATTAGTCATGTGGTAGATCAGTTCAGCAATACACTTAGAAAGTTAATAAAATACAGATTAAAAACCTTTTCTTGAGAATAAAACACTGCAGAGCAATTTGCTGCCTGTCTGGGCGAAGTTAAGCTATTTGTTAATTCCATTTTATTATGCTGTTACATATTGGAATCAAATTAAGTTTAAAAATTAAAATGAATACTAAAAGTTCTACACCACTAGTCTTGACTTGTTGAGATTTTCCTTTTCCCATACTTTTTCTCACTCACGTTTTCGTGTTTAGGTCCATCATACGCTTATGCTCCGTTCCGGTCATTAGATTGTACCTTGGCCTCCGGGGGCAAACCCCCCCTCCGGATGTCCAGGGAAATATATCCTTTCCGGAGAGGAAACCGTGCCTTAATTAAGCGCATGAAACGACTTAATTACTTTCCGCAGTCACATCCCACTTGCCCACTAAATGACCACCAGAAGACACTTACTCCGGGGAGGTGATGGTTTCCCTACTGTCCAGACATGCAGTTTGGATTATTAATTGTCGGAAGTTTTGTCAGTCACAAATGATTCACAAAGTAGTTTATCGATTCTTGCAACCTTCGATAATATGTCGTGATATTTTTTTTGTCTTGCTTTCATTAATCGATTCCAAGGATTCTAATCATCGTCTACTGTTGCTAAATTGTTTGAGCTGTGTGTCTGTTGTACAAATTCCGATGCATTGTTTGCCGTGTAGAAAGGATTCATTATTTGCCTATGAGTAAGAGTTAACTCACACACAGCCATTGTGTTGTACTGCCATGCCAACAAGGACCGATGCAATTCCGATGCATTTCATCGAATTGTTAACGTCAGTCGAATGCTGCCCGGGTTAGACCAGGCCTTCGAACGTCCATCAGCTCTAAGCTCCTCTCACGTGCAGTTTGGCTGAAACAAATGAATCGTCGATAAAGGACGAAAATTACTGCCTTTTTGTGTGAGTGCAGCCAGCCAGCCAGAGTTGAGCAAGTGCCCTCGGTGGTAGCTTCGTTCGGTGCCTGCACGCGCGTCCGACTGCTAGCACCAACAGCGTAGAGGACTTCAGATACGTTTGTTTTGCTCTATTGTGTGTGTGTGTGTGTGTGTGTGTGTGTGTGTGTGGTGGCTTAAATGTTCTCATCGGGGGGTGGCTGTTGTTGTGTTTCAATTTTAAGCCCATTGTACTGTGCCTAACACCCTTACTGCTCGCCACCTCGAAAAGACAAACAATCAAGCTGGCAACGAGCTGCTGCTGCTGCCCGTTCGAGGGAACTCCCGATGTCCCGGCTAGGCAGGCGAGATTGTTGATACTTTCGGCACGGGATGAAGAGGGCGTGATGTTTGCTGATTTCTTTCAGACGATACTCTTAGGTCTTGATTACATTAACCTAAGGCAGGTTCGTCAAGCCGTATCATTCAAACATTGTGACCAGCACGAGCCCCGTGCTCTCGGGATGAAAAATGAATGAAAAGAATAATGAAGTGAGAGAACAGAAGAGCGAAAAAGTGTGTGCGAGTCAAAGGACATTTTATTTAATTTTCCTCCACATTTTTCCCGACCCATCATCGAGGAAAAGAAAAACAGAAACAGATAAAAGACACTCACACTGGGCACTAGAGCAAATAAACAATCGCTCTTTTCTTATTCTCGCACATGTGGCTTACATGGACGGGCGGATAAGCTGTTACGATCCTTCCACCAAGCAAACACATCTGGAGTGTCCTTTCGAAGCGGGAATGTGTCTGCAAAGGAAAGCTCCCGACACACACAGCTAGATGAAAACGGTAAAATAATACACTAAAATTTATTAGTTTCGGAGCTGGGTTTTTTCTTGGTCTCGGTCTTTCTCCGCTGTAACATTTGACCATGTGAAAGGAAGTCCTTGACTCACACACGCACACACATACGCTATTGTGATGGTTGGCTGTATCAAGTGGCAAGTAAATTACAATGTGACCGAAAGCCTGAAACACGGACGAAACAACGGAAAAGAACAATCTAGCCGAAGAAGAGACCGTTGGCGACCGCAGGCTTGAGGAGAGCATGGCACCGCCTTGCTCAAGGACTCATGTTACACAGAACTAATTTAGAGCTCATGTTTTGTGCGTGCATACAGACTCACTCGAGATGTAGAGGTTTAATGCGTTTTTGTTCTTTTTCGTCTTGTTGTTGTGTGTTGTCACTTTATGACGGTTTGGTCCTTATGGTCTTGCTTTTTAATGAGTTTTAGAACACAGAGAGATAAATCGATAGCTTCTTGAGGTAGCAGACTACCACATAATGTGCCTGAGATAACCCAGAAGCTGGCAAGGGATTGTGGCGTAGGACCATCAAAATAGCGCACGTATTATTCCATTTATTGCAACAACATTCAATCGGCTAATATTGCGATCATGCCTTTTTATTGTTGATGGAAGTCGGAATTCCTGACGCACCCCAGGTTCAGGACTGTAAAAAAATGATATTCAGCTGCGTCTAGCGTGCATCACTTGGCAGGGAGATATTTTGCAAATAATAAAGATGACATTTTGCGATAGCTTGCCGGTGTTTTTTCGGTGTCATATCTGATAAGATGAGCGCGGTTCCGCAACGCATCCAGAAAATAGCACATACACACACTCACTCCAGAAATAGACCGCGCGTTTCTCCCTGCAAATCACGCATGCAACCACGTGGCGAAGATTTCCAACCGGTGGTGGGAAGCTCGTAACGGAACGGTGGAACACCTCACGAGAGACAAAGTCACGCAACCGCTGTTCACCTCTTCGTCAACAACAAACACACACAAAATCCGCTTATCAGACACACGGCGTTGTTGGCATGCCGTTGCCTGTTGGCCGACCGTTGCTGTTGATAGCTGGTTACGCCACGCTGTGGCCGGGCGCTTCTTCCGGAGTGATGATCCGGAGCAGCGTTTCAGTTGCTGGGGTGTTTGCTAGGTTCGTGCATTTGCTCCAATTTGTTCAGTACGGCTTTTTAAATGTTATGGTGGCGTTTGAAGAACTCATATGACATTTTTTAGATTCTTCAAGCAAATATAGGGATTTCAAAATTTTATTACGATTTCTGATCTTCTGACATTGCATCATACTAAGATGTGTAATATTCTTATCAAAATTTAAGTCGGATTTTTACATATTTTGCTGAAATTTATCTGATTTATTTATTAAATCTTAAGCAGTTTTCCGAAGGTATGTCAAGATCACTCGAAGTGATCGAAACCCAAATAATGTAGAAGAAGAGCAGTTTTCCTTGAATGGTCTGCCATAGAGTTTAACTGACGAACTGGTAACATTCAAGCCATTTCTGAACACTGGTTAAGATTAAATGGACCGTTTACAAGTAGAATCAGACTCTAAGGTACTCTCTCGATATCGCTCAAGAACTGGAACTGGATCACTCATAAGCAGTGGCGGATCAACCTTGAAGAGGAAGGAGCGACCGTTCGGAGCCTCGACGGTCAGCGAGGAGAATTCTTGATCTTACTCAAAAACAAGTCACAATATGAGGGCCTCAACTGCCATTCCCCTCGGGGCCTTCAAAGACCTTGATCAGCCACTGCCTATAGATTAAAGTAGACAATGTTTGAAACATTAAAACTAATAGTTTCCACAATGACAGGTCTGAAAATATGTTTGTCTAGTTCCACATCTAAAGTTTCTTTGAG
The DNA here is from genome assembly GCF_013141755.1 of Anopheles stephensi. NCBI lineage: Eukaryota > Metazoa > Arthropoda > Insecta > Diptera > Culicidae > Anopheles > Anopheles stephensi. Next base: position 17,531,656 of record NC_050202.1, on the reverse strand, counting down.
CAGAACCCAGAAATAACTCCAACGTTACTAGTTCATTTCGGAAAACTATTAGTACAGGTCGCTGCTTTAGTAGGTCGTTTGAAATAGATAAGCAGTGTTTAACCTGCAAAGCAGATTTTAAACAGCCCTTTTCCGAGGGATTTAAATTTTTTAGTATTAATGTGTCAAAGGTATCCTTCAGTTTTGAGGTACCTTACAATAAGTATTAAAATTATATGAAGGGTCCCAGCTGTTATGAATAATCCATGAAGTTAACTTGAGAGCCGTGAACAGTTTATCAAGCTCTTAATTCATTTCAAACGCTTTGTTCTTGCCTAATTGTCCTTAAGGTTCAACCAGGGTACACATTATTCTCAAGCTATTTATAAGCCTAAAACCTCCAAAGAAATGAAATATATAAAATGTTTGACAACCCCTTTATAATTTGGAACAAATGGGCATAGAATAATAAGTTCCATCGTTTGCTTTTTACAGGTTTATAAGCTTCAAAAATAGTTCAAAGTCAACCAATCTTCCTAAACTCTCTATAAAAAATCAATAAAGGTTACCTTTACCTTAAATTATTTTTAAGCAGCAAACGCTTTTGATTTTTTCTCGTAAAAATGTCAAACGTTTGTCACCCACTGTATGATTTTATTTAATTAATTGTACAGTCAACATGCGATCACTCAGCAAGCAATTTACCATCTGACTCAAGGAAAGGGTAAAAAACCGTGGCCTAAACTTGCCAACAGATGCAGAGAAGTGTCATTTGTCACGAGTGTCGTTACAGTCCTTGTTCACTGTCAAACGGTAAACAATCACCGAAACGCTACTTGACCAATCCCCCTTACTGCACCATCCCCTGCCCCGGTTTCCGTCACTCCCACCAGACGAATGCAAATTATTGGTTGTGAGGACAAGAAGAGTCCTTCAGACAGGACGGTCGACGCAGCAGGATGTTTAGCTTTCCCAACAATCGAAACTGTCATCCGACGGGGGGTTGATGGTCGTAAATATTTAAAAAAGCAACAGCGTATGTCACGCGAGTCGAGATTTCCGCTCGCTTCAAAAATCGTTCCAGATTTTGGAGTTTCTATCTTATTCTGCTCTCTTGTTTACTGTGCTGCACTCCCCACCCCAGACAGGCCGGTTTCGGTCAAAGCATCGAAAAACCTCGAGCACACATGGTTTGATTGCGCTGTTTGTGCTTATGTTCATCGCCGAGAAAAACAAAACAGCCTTTCTTTTGGAAGGATCAGTGCTTTCCTTCTCACAATGATGCACTTTCACATCGCGGCAATGCAGAACAGAAATTCAATCAAAAGAGCTCTGTGTCGCACTGTTTGAAGTAATTGTACTTTAGGGGTTTTTTCTTCCCCAATCCATCTTCGATTAAAATGTTTTATCCACCCTCTACCGATTGCTGGGTGGCGTTTCTTTTGCATCTTGGCCCCTTCGGTCTGTGAAGGCTTACAACACACACACTCACACACTCAGGGCCGTGATTAAACAACATCTGGTTTCGATTGGCACGATATGAAGATACGATGATGAGGTTGGGGGGTGTTTCGGTGTTTTTTTTTTTCGTTTTGTTCGCCACAATCTGGATTTTTTTGGTGGAGTGGCGGCGACGATGTGGAGCATTCTAGATTGCCAAGACAAACCGTAAAACCAGCTGTACAATTGTAATATTCTGGAACCAGCAGCTCTTATGTGCTCTCAATTTTTTCGCAACGACAAATGTGCTATTGTATGATCTCATTTCGCGTGACATTGAATCGTACGGGCATTTTACGCAATATTTAATCAGTTATTTGCTGACGTACACGTGTTCAATCGAGGGATTGTGAAATTTGGGGACATATCTGGAGGATTATAAAATATTTGTTTGCTTTAGGTCTAATATTGTTTTCATGCTGCTTCTAGCGAATAAAAAATAAAGAGAGCTTGTGGAACTATTTTAAGAGTTCTATTATCATTGCCTAAGCAATTTGGCCAGGTCGTCTTCTAAGAATAAAAAAAAAATCATTGCCCTTAGTCCTAATTTTCTTGAGGCTCTTCTTTGGCCTATAGACCTTTTAGGTGATGTCTGCCATTTCTGACTTTATAGACATAATATGATACCACGTAATCATTGCTAGGGGGGAATGGTCCGGATGGGATTTGAACGTCGTAAGACTTTTTTTTAATCATTTATTTAAAGAGGTTTTGGGTCTTTGAGACCTCATTCGCCTATTTGCACCTCGTAAGACTGACGCCGGTAACGCCTCTACCACCGGGCAGTCCGCCCTTTAATTTAGAGACTTTTGTTGATAAAAACACCTAAGAGCCATGCAATATTGAACACTTAATTATCTTGAGGAACAAGCTCAGGGAAAATCTCTTAGCAGAAGTTTATCTAGTCCAACAGAGAATACGCTTGGTTTTCCACAAGTCGAACGATAGCGCTCAATAATACTCAATACTCAGACAATACAGAAGTTCTACATCTCTCTGACGTAAACCTATTGGCAGATGGCACTACAATGTAAGGTTCGCTAAGAAATCTTAAATATGTAACTAACTTTCGTTCTTAAATCCCTGGGTTAATGGTTAGAACTGTAAAAGAAAATTGAAGTTAAGTACGAAGAAGACCCCTGATGTGTTAATTTCTTGAAGTAATGGTGATCCAACCCCTAAACGATTTTGGTTATTGATTTTGTAGATAAGCAAATAGAGATGTGGGACACGATTGAATATCTAAGAGCGATTTTTGATATTGAAGTCTATTTTGAAATATTCTAGAGGTGTTCAGGTCCCATAGAACTCTAACTCGCTTAATGCTGTAAATTGCAATCCCTGTTTCCAATGATTAATAGCCAATCAACCGGTGCAAACCACCTAGAAAGTTAATTATCTTTTCCAAACCCTTCATTACGCCCGAGTACGATAATCTTTCGCGCGCAAATAATCCCGGCGATTATCAAACTCTAAACTATAATAGGAACATTTTAGGAGCTGTTACAGCCACTTCGAGCAACGACTGGCTGGTATCAGCTAATTGATAGGCTTACCACGGAAGCTTACCTCACGTAGGCGGAAGAGCCGTCGCAGCGAGTCGATTGTGTCCCGGGGCATTAAAAATCATTGGGTTTCAAAAGAGGTACCCAACACGTTTATGATGATCGATAACACAATTTTTGGGGTAAGTTAGCCCCTGCTTATCACTCCTCCCCAAACTGTCTTCAAACCACTCCCGCTCCTCGCTTTAGTCACACGCTGCATGATGCAAAAAGGTAAAGGTACGCGTGAAGCATGACTCAGGATGTGATGTCTTGCGCAATTTTTGGTTGTTGCTGTCGCAGTGTGGTACAAATTATTTACGACTCCACCCATAACCCCACACTACAATTCGCCACCTCACGGTGATGCGTTACTTCGCGGGCATGACCCGACGGCACTTACCTTAACCGTTTCGCCTCGTCGATGAACGGTCGCTTTTCGCCCTCGGTCAGCAGCTTCCATTGGGCGCCGAGATTTTTCGAAATCTCCGAATTGTGCATTTTTGGATTGTCCTGGGCCATTTTGCGCCGCTGGCCGCGCGACCACACCATAAACGCGTTCATCGGCCGCTTGATGTGTTCGCTGGCGGGGCTGTGATGTTTCGACGTCGTCATGTCCATCGTTCCGGCAGGGACTACACTCCGTTTACTCAAGACACCAAACCTTTAGACCTTTAGACTATTTGGTCTCGGGGGTTTCCTCCTCCTTCACAAAAACTTCACTTTATCTTAACTTTGCCCTTTAATGAACTTTTTGTTTTCTTCAAAATCTTAAACACTGAGCACCAAGATCTGGAGCGTGTGGTTTTCAAGGGGGTCTTATCACGCCTGTCACTATCGTGCTGTTAATTGTTTCTAGCCAGCAATTCTTGCAATCCGATACACATACACACACACGCACCACCCAAATCAGTGGAGATACCCAGCTCCTCTCACCTTACCAACCACTAGATTCCGGAAGCACCAGCTTCATACTCCACTGCCGAGTGTCATACCGTCGAAGACAAAAAAGCCCGAACAAAATAAAGCACACTTTGGACTGGCTCCGATTGCCGCTAATCGCACGATAGTTCCATCTCACTAAGCGGTCAGCATTTTATAATCGCCAAAGAAAATTGGAACCGGGCATCGATCCGGGCCACCGAAGTCACCAACGAAAACACGCGCGTGCCTCCCCGGGAGCTAGTACTTTCACTTGCTGGAGCGATCGCTACTAATCACGCGATAGTCGCGGAACGGTGCAACATCTCGTGCGGCTCAACAACCGCGGCGTACTGATGCCCGAGATTCCGATGTTTTCACGCTGGGTTCTAAGCGCATAATGGTCCCTATCATAATCTGTTCCACTGTTGATATTTTGATAAAAAAAGGAAGAGACTAACGAAACACACGACGACCGACGCGCGGCCTTGTGTGCGTTCGGTCTCGTCCGGTGAGTACGTCGGCTTCACTCTCGCGCACATTTGCTCGTGCTCGTGTCGGGTTGTGTGTGACCAGAGCACCGTAACAACAGTTCAGAAGAAGCTCAGTCAAAAAAAAGCAGGCAGGGAAATGTGGCAGGAATCATAAAAGCGCACAAACAACAGCTCTCCTAATGTGTTGTGAGCTGTGAAGTCAAAAACGCGCAACGGTGAAAAGCGTGAAAAACAGGGACAGACAGACCGGTTCGTCCGCACTCTGTTTGGCAGGCGCGCAGCTGTAGCACATGGCCGGGCCGGTTTTCCGCGGCCGGATGATGGCTGCACACGGGACAGGATACGCTTCCTCGTAAGGGATATGCACGCTTGAAAGGGATAGCAAACGGTGGAAAACAGAAAACGCGAGCAGAGCCTGTCTTGTAGGCGGACAGTTTTTCGGTGAGCAGCAACTGTTTGGCTCTCCCTTTTTTTAAGGATCCGAGGGCAGGATGATTTTTAAGGATAAGATTACCCGACTGGTGTAATGGTGATGGCAGGATTGTTTGTATGAATGAAGACCGGGAGTAGGTTGTTTGAATTACAACATAATCTTAGTTTGCGTTCTTTGCCTCATTTTTTCTGCTTGTACGTGATGTTTTCGTCTCTCAGCGTAACATGAAGTTGGAAAAAATGAAACAGACTAATAAAATATGAAATTTTGTATAAAATGTCTAATGAAAAAATCAAAATAGTAAAACAAATTAATAAGAGATCAAATTTTCGATAAAACATAATTAAATCAGTAGAATTAGAAGAAAATAATAAGCTAATATGGGATAGATATTTAAATTAAATTTAGCTAAACCTGAACCAAACATGGGTTAATATTTAAAGTTAATAGTTAAGGGAAGCTGTGATAGATTTGCAAAAAAATAATTTAAATTAAACTAAAACAATGAATTTTATTTTTTATTTAAATGTTATTTATGACGTTCAGACGTCTTTTTTTATTCATATGGACGTATTGCTACTTGATGCCTTATTGTCAAAATTAAAATATTACTTGACTTGGTTTTCACCCATTGCAAAGTAGTCAGCCCAGCGTACGGGAAGGGGGTGTGGATGGGATTTGAACTCCGGTCCTGCCGTGTGAAGATTGAACATGTTTTTGTTTAGTTTAAGTTTTGTGTCAGGTTTAACTGATAAGTTTTCAGCAATACGGCCAGGCCTTTACTATCGAATAAAAAAACTGATAAGAGATCAAATTAATGTTTCGCAACTGTTTTTTTTCTTCATCCGTTTACTTCTAAATGTTTTCGTTTTTATGCAAACTATTTTGCATTTGCAATATTTGTTCCCAATCTCTGTTTTGTTTGCACTATGCCTTCAATCAATTTTTGGTTGTTTTTTATATAAAAAGTTACATAACAAATATGAAATTTAAATAGAAAAAATCATGCATTCTAATGGTGTCAAATTAATGTGTTAAACTTGTAACTCTCAAGATGGTTAATTATTTCAAGTTAATTAAATAATTAATTTATTATTCTAGCGTTTTTTTTTTCAAATCAAATTTATCCAACAATTATTAAGAAAGAATACACTTCGGATTAATTGGGATACATTATTTTCACCTTACCGGAAAATGGATATTTAATTTAATTATTATTTTTTCCTTTTCTCCTTTTCACATTATGATTTCTCATTTGTTCCTTATTTTTGTTGTTGTTTTAATATGTTGTATTGATAAGGATATGTTGTATTGATAAGGATTCTAAATAATGAGTTCAAGTTTTTGTACAAGTTTTTGATTTCTGACTTATTTTCGTTCTTATGTGCATTATTATCCTTTTTCTATATTCTTTAATAGTTTTATATTTTTGTATGACTAAGAAGTCATTCAAACGATTTTTTATTTGTTGCTTTGTTTGCTTTCTATTTATCATTTATTTATTTGCTGAAAGCGATTTGAATCTCTTTCCGATTCTAAATATACCTTCCGATGAATTATGCACCATCTCTGGGCCAATTAAGATGTTTGGCTTATAGGGATATGAAAAAAGGAGTGGAAAAAGAAAGGATTCAATAAATGCAGGAAAAATAACCTTGAATCTTACCAGAATATTTCATAACAAGTGAGTTAAATATAACAATCAATAAATGAAACTGTTTAGATATAATTCAAAGTTCTTTTTCCATAAATCCTTAACAAAAAACTAGCATTACAAGACTCCTTTCTTTCCTACCAGTGTGGAAACAATTCCCTTCTGCTTGATGCAACATGCTCCACATAATAACAACATACAATACCGCCACATAAACGGCCATTGGTGTTGGTGGTGGTGGTGGTAGTTCTCATCGCAAACATAAATATTACTCTATGTGTGAAAATACGTTAACCAGATCGGAATCCACTCACAAACACACGCGTACGATTCGGTAACACCAAAAACGCACATTGAGTGAGCGAGAGAGAGAAAGAGAGCCCACCGGAACACGTGAAGTGGAAAATCTTCCCATCATAGTCTATGCGCGAGAGTAAACGGCGTTCCGTTTTTCTTTCGCACGACAGCCACAAAAGAAACCATGGTCGTGGTCGTGTTTTTCACCCTCTCGTTTCCCGGAGAAAGAATACATTCCACAAGCCGTCAGTCTTGCGCACAAAGCGACAAGCACGTGGAAAAACAGACAATCACAAAGCATGCTCCATGCATAACGATGGATGGAAAACCATACCGTGGCGGGACCAGGATTGGTAGGATGATGGTCGGGAGATTTGGGACAACTGGCAGAGAGGAAATCGAAGATAATTAGACATGTAATTTTATTCGGCCATGGACACTCTGTTTTCCCTTTTTAATGTTCGAATGGTTCGTTCGAGCAAGGATTTGTTTAGGATTTGTTTATATCTTTATGATTTCACTTTCACCGTGGATCCTGTTCCTGTTTCTCTTATCCTGTGTGTTTGATGAAGTAAGTTGATAATAAATGTTTTTTCCTTCCCATTTCCCAGCTTTATCTGCCCGTTCTATCCATACCACCAGCCTGAGCCACAAGCACACACACACACATACACAATTATTATTATTGTGCGCTGTACTGTTTATCATAAAGTAAACTTTGCGTCCGATCCGACCTCCGAGAGTCTGTTTTCATGTTTTGTGTTTCTGCTTTTCTGCTTTGCACTCTCTCTCTCTTTCTTTTTCATCCCTTGAGCATGTTTTTTTTGTTGTTGTTGTTCGGTCTGTTTTTTGTTCTTTCTTTACCTTTTTCCTTAACTTCTTTTTCTTTTTTCCCTTAATGCTCGCCTTCAATCGTGAGTAATGTTTTCCTTTCCCACACACACGCAAGACACTTTGGGAAGTGCGCGGCATGTTTTGTTGTGCCGTTTGTGTACAAACAATCGATAAGTTAACCTAATGCTTGCCGGGAGTAGCTCGTAGCATCGTAAGAGAGCGGGGGAAAAAGAAAACTTTTGGAAAAACGCATAAAAGCGTCGTAAAACATGACGGCAAAATAGCACCGCGAGTTCGAGTCGCAGCAAGCTCCAAATAGGGGGTTGTCTGGTCCTTACCGAATGGGTGGCAACTCAATGGCAGGAAGAAGAAGAAAAAAAGACGCACCGAACAAAGCAACCCTCACAATACACCGTCCCCACAAAACACGGTCATCATTGTGTAAAGGCACAGTTATGTTGGGGGAGAGGGAAAGAGACAGTGTACCCAGGCGCCAGGAACGAGAGCGAGAAAGAAAGGAAAATGACATCATTTTTCCATGCGCCGCATTGTCGCCCCCCCGTCAAAGAGCAGCCAATAAGAAAAATTAGCGGGTGTGGTTTTCCGCCCTTTATGCTACGCTCTCGCTGCTGCTGCTGCTGTGTGCTATGTTTTATGTGGCGTGAGGATGGGGAGAGGGTGGGGGGGGGGTGGTTGGAGGTCGATCCACTCCCGAGAGTACAATAGCTCCCACAGCGCGATGGTTGGCGGGAAAAATCATGACGGCCGGCACAACACGCACACACGTACGGCTTCTTGGTGTGTGCTGGTGTCCTTACCAACACAAAGGATTGCTGTCGTAGCACAATGTTGTCCACCCATTTGCCACAAAGCAAGGGGACCCGACACGTCCCGCATCTGGTGCATTGTTACGAGCGCAACACGTGGTTCCGTGGTTCTTTTGGGAGAGTTTTTGTGTGTTTCGGAACGATCGGCTCTCCCACGGGGTTGGTAGAAGGTGTGTGTAACAGTAGCAGGAAAAAAGGTAAGCGAAAGCGATGTTTATTGACAACCAATTTGATAAAAGGAATGGCACTGTTAGGCAGTGTGCAGAACATAAATGAGCCACTGTGGTGTGAGCTGACTGGGTGCAGATGAATTTGGAACGCTGTACTCTACGTGTGGCTTCTATGAAAACTAGCAGTGGAATGTAAATTGATAAATGATTTCTATATTTTATGTAGTCGTTTGAAAGCATGCCTTGTTTTGAGCTATTTTATAGTTGTAAGTGTTGGTTTATTTGACACGCCATTTCTTGATCTATTAATAAAAATGAAAAACTCATGCCTGGGATGGTAGTCAAATAACAGCGAGGAAATGTCTTTTATAGTTTTTACTCTTTATCTTACAAACTTAAATAAAAATAAGTGAATAAAATTAATAAAAATTAAAGCATTTCTATCATTCTATTATAGAAACTTTTATAAGAATAACTATTTTTATTCATGTAGGACGGTCAATTAGAGACGGCCTGTCCGTATTGCTTAAAACTATACCACAAAACGAATACAATTCACGACGGTTTGAATTCCATTTCCCTTCTCCAAACCGTGAAAGGCCACCATATCCCGGGTGATCTCTGCAAATAACAGAATAATTTATTTGTGTAAAAAAAAATCTGAGGATACTTAACAGTCCTTTATCCATCGGAAGCAAGGCGGTTCGGATGAGGATATTACTTCCTGTTTCTGAGAATTATATATTATTATGTGACTTATACGGCCTCTCATTAATAAAAAAAACCTTTTTATGTAAAAATCGTTTGATTTTTTCTTAATTTTGTGTTAGCAGCGCTTCTTTTTTTAATCAATGCACTTTATTAATTAAACTAAACTTATTCCTATCAGCACTGACTATCCAGCCAATTTAAGCATAGAAACACACACTAGTAAAAGATACGTTTTCTCTTACTCTTCTGGGCTGTTAGAATAAAAAAGGCATCAATCATAGCATCCTTGTTTGATTAAAAAAAAAAATAAAATCCCTTTCTTTGCAATTCTCTTCTTGTTTGGTAATGGATACTAGGTAGGCTATTTGCTAGAATGGAAAGCGCCTAAAAGTATGCAATCGAATGTTTAATGTTTGATGTTATTTGATGTTATTATAACACAGTTAACGATCTTTGAAGTCTATTAGTCATGATTTCTAGAGTTTGGTGGTAGTGTGATGAGCAGCAAAATATTGAGACTTACATTACTTCTAATATTTTTAATATTAACCTGTTCGCAATTCCTTTTTCAGAATTTTGATAAAATGTGAATCGATTTAGCTAACTTTTTTTTTGAAAAACCGTTTTAATCGTTTTAGCTGAGTCATAGAAAAAGTAAATGAGAAATCAAATTAAGCCTTTAATTTATATTTTTATTTCATAAAAACATCCAGGTCCTAATGCTAAAAACTGGGCTTTTTATTTACTATTATGTTTACAATATTTAAACCAGTTATTCAAAATGAAGGGAATTGTGATAGTCTTATTATCATAGCTCGTGATTGAAGATACAGGACTAAAATTTAAACTATCAGATGTTGAATGATAAAGGCTTCAAACTTTGACTACAGTTTTTGAAACAGCTCGCATAAAAAAACCCTGGAACGGGAAAAATCGAACCACTGAAAACTGAGGATGTGTTACAGAGCTAAGACAGACTGTTTGAACAAAACCCATAATGTTTTCGTCTACATTTGAATACAAACAGGTTTTATTACACTTTTCATTTATTCGTAAAGGACGAGCTGGTCGTATTATTGTTTTATTACATTTGAAACCTAAAGTCGTGCTTTTTCACCTCATAGGTGTCGTCACTTTCGTCGCAAACAGTCTCAATCTCTGTATTGCCATCATGACTTTTGGCATATGTAGTATTAATTGTTAGTGTCATGTTAGTGTCCTAGGGACATTTTGATACACTGAGAATTAGCAGCTGAACGATGTCTAGAAGGTACGACAGAGTGTTGTTTTACCTATAAATTTTCGATTTAATCATGAGTAGTATCCAGAAGGCTGGATACTGAGTAGTACGAAAGGCTGACTACTTTTCTACGGGTAAAATTAAGTCACAGAAAGCCAGAAATGGCAGGCCGAGACCTCTCGAGGTTGTAGTGCCACAGAAGAAGAAGAAGAAGTATCCAGAAGGAATTTCTATAATGGGCTCTTGAAACATTCCCGCCTTGACCACTCTCCTGGAATCATGTCCTAGAATGGTTTATACATGGTGTAATCAAGATCTTGAAAGCTAGGAGTGATGCAAAAATACTATTAAAAAGTCAGAATATGTTTTCATAATACCAAAATTCCAAAAAGATCGCCTGGTATTACACAACGCACGTATGAATGCACAGACAGTTAGTACAGCTTCTTAGAAATACCTTTTTTTGTTCTATTTAGCATTAAAGAACTGAAAGATGAATTTGATTATTTGAGACAAACAATTAAGACTTTGCTTAACGTTAACTTTATTTTAATTAACTTTATGGCCAAATAATACATCCTCGAAGCATGTTGCCACATTCCCTAGTATGTCGAAACTAGAGTTGAATTTAAATTTGTCACGCGAGTGTTCTTTATGGGATAAAAATCAACTGTTTTGTTTATGTAGAAGCATATACCGACCGGCTTCATGAGACAGTAAATGAGTCAGTCAGCATCAGTTTCAAGTAGTTCAACCGTACCGAAGGTCAGTGAGGGCAGTCCGTTAGCGCAGTCTCTTCCACCGGAAGCACATGGAAAACTTCAATCAACTCTACAATTCACGGCTTCCCCGTCCGTAAAGAGCGTGTCTTCAGGGGTAGACTAGACTGCACCAGACGGGAAAACTAATTCGTTGCACGCTTCCTCAATTGCAGCTCAACAACAGCCCGGCAATCCTTTTACCTACCACGGCAACCGAACTCATTCCCCCTCGTGTTTGAAACCTAATAATCACACAGACACACACCAGCAACCGTACGCGCACGGTTACGAAACTGAAGATATAGTTATGAATAATCATAGACACACTGTAAACAATAAACACAATCCCGTCATTATCGGAGACTAATCATCGCCCTACCGACCCGAATACGCAGCAAAAGCATCCATCCCTTCGGCGCAACTAAGGGTGGCTGACGGTGACTCCTCCTGCCCGGCAGGAACGATACGAACCCAGGGCCCGAAATTACGCTTCGTGACCTTGCGCCCGAGTGTAGGAAACGAGCACGTGGACGATCGCAACGTGCCACACGCCATGGGCTCTCCGTCAACCAATAAAGAATCCATAATCCGTACACACTGAAGGACAGATTATAAATGCCATAACAATAAGTTAGGCGCTTAGCCCTCGGGGGATGCATTGGTCGGGGGTGGGTTTTGGGTTGCTTCTTTTTTTTCGCTCTCATTCGCCCAGCATTCGATGGGATCGCTATCATCTGTTGGCGAACGGTAGGCTCTTGTGCAACATCTATGCGCTCGGCTGGCAAGCAAAGGGTTAGCAGCATCGATCCGCCACTGATCGGAAAATTTGCACACGTTTTGTCGAAGCAATTTGTAAATTGAAATTCTATCCAACCGGACCCATTGTGTGGTAGGAGAATGACCGGTGACATGCGAGTATTGTGGCCGGCAGTAACAATGGCAGCAACGGGGAGCTATCCTGGGAGCAATAAAGTATCGGACATTATGGCAAACGTTGGTGTAAAAACTCAAAATTGATTGGATTACGGAATGGCAAAAAAAAATTTATTGATAAATTATTTGATCTTTTGGTCGTGTCGGGTTCGCTATAAAGAATCGATTAGCGCTTGTACCAAACAATTGAATCTTTGTTTCTTTTGATATTAAACTTGTCGAGGAATGGTGTTTTTTTATAAATTTATTTTAAATTATTTTAAGTCAAATAGAGTGGCCCGAGTGTATCACTAAACCACTTTTATATTCTTTTTAATATTTTCCAATTGTAAGTTATTCGGAACAGCTTAAAATTGATTTTTGAAGTGCTGTTATCGGGGCGGTCCGGTGGCAGAGGCGACAGCGGCGCCGGTCTTTACACGGCAGGGCCGCGGTTCAAATCCCATCCAGACCGCCTCCCCGTACGTAGGGCTGACTACTTTTCTACGGGTAAAATTAAGTCACAGTAAGCCAGAAATGGCAGGCCGAGACCTCTCGAGGTTGTAGTGCCAAAGAAGAAGTTATCGTCCTTTAAGAGCAATATGGCCAGACCGTCCCAGGACTAATAAATAAGTCCAAATCATGCATAAAACTTTTGTGGAATATGAAACTAATTTTAGTTTATAAGTCATGGAAAAAACATTGCTAAGAAAATAATAAAAAATGAAAGAAAAGCACAAAAGACATAGAAGCTTACTTAGATAAATGACCACAGCAAGGAAACATTGAAGCAATAAATCAGAATATAAAAGTTAGAAAAACTCAAAAATATTTTAATACAAAAAACACGAAACAAAAATTTATAAATAAAAGCATTCAATTTAGCAAAACTTTGGGCAAATATTCATAACTAGAACATAAAGGAGATCTTAATAGAAATAGCAACCAGGCCACACAAATGGAGCAATAAAGACGGATAAAAAGAATCAAATTTTAAACATTCAAATAGTGAAGTAAATCATGTCTAGGAAGGAAGGCTAGCACCAGCAAGGGAAAAAAAAATCCCTCACACTCACAACCAAAACCGACCGTTGGTCATAAGCCATTCAATGCCAAACGGAACGTGGAGAGAGAAATTTATTGTCCTTCTGTTGGTTTGGTTTTTCCGTTCTTTTTTATGCTCACCGCACGTGTCTCTGTGCGGTGGGTTGTGGGTCAGTGAAAAGCGGGCGCGTAAAAAATTGATAAGAAGATAACAACTGCACCAGAGCACGAGGCATCGGATTTCATCCTCGCTGAACCGGGAGTAACATCCTTCAGAAGGCACAAGCGAGCCTCGACCTATCGCTCGATACGATCCTTCGGGTATCAGTGGGCTTCTCCAATACCCACCCAAAACAAATGAAGATATTGTCCTAAATGCTGTGTGTGTTTTGAAAATCCTTTGTGGCTTTGTGGTTGTGGTATTGAGCGACAGCAGAAATCGAATTGATTTTCCTTTTCATGTCGCTTTTTTCTTTCGTTCGCCAGTATCTGGCCATCATTGCCCATGGCGACATATATATTGAATTTCCTAGCAGACGCGCCACTTTGCAGTTTTGGGCTAGCCCACAGTGGGTTGCGTGTGTAAATTGCCCTTTAGGCATCTCGCACCCAGCAACCGGCCGACCGACAATCGGATGTTGGTAAGTTGGTCACTTTGTAGGGCTTTGTAGGGCGATTCATTTAGTATGCTTTCGTATCGACAACGCATTTTACCGAAGCAGCTACATACAAATGGCCCCAATTAATGTATATATCCCTTAGTATAAAAATTCACCAGGTCTTGAAGATCATCCTAAACATAAATTACTATATTATTCAGCAAAATCAGTTCCGATATGTTGTGTTTGTCTTAGGGTAATTGGCGTTCTATTCATTAGGTCTGATTTTTAACTAAATATGGTTTCTCCGTAGGTTTATTGAAAAACATAAGACTTACAGGAGATTATGAAGTTCCCTCAGTGGGCAGACAGATGTCAGGATGAAGTTGTCCGAAATATGGTGTTTAAATTGCACTACTCTTGTTGGCCACCGATTTCATCAATGGTCAATTGTGTTGAGAAGTTAGTTATTAATATATTTGAATCCCATCCTCATCGTCAACTGTAATATCCGTGTTCTCTGTGTGAGGCAGATAGAACGCTTAAGTAGTATGTTGAGTGTCTTACCCTCTTTTCTAGACTTTTAATAGTCAAATAGTCACAAAACATTATGACTGTTGTAGGAACTATTTTATATTAAACCTTGATGGAAGACGTACAAAAAATGTCTACGGACTTTCTAGTCCGTCAGAAGAGCCTCCTTAACTTCCAGTTCTATGAGCGCACTAGAGCCTTAGGAATGTGTTGCGTAATAGAATCACAAGATTCTATTCGTATAGTCATGTCTTGAGAATGGCACCGGTCAACCGAAGCCTTTTTTGTTGTTTTAGGCGTCTACAGGGACCTACTACCTCCGATCTGGGCATGACCTTAGCCTACTATTTCTGGCTTACTAGACATAATGATACCACGTAGTCCATTTTAACATAAATGTTCCGGGGCCCTGTGGCGCCGTTTTTCATACGGCAGGACCGGGGTTTAAATCCTATCCCGACCGTTCCCCCTGACTACTGTCAGGACTGACCATACAAATACGTGGTATCATTAAATCTAGTGAACAAGAAATGGCAGGCACGACCACGACCTAAAGCGTTGTTAGGCCTAAGAGCAAAGACTTAGCATAATCATATTCAATATTTTTTTATTGGCTCAGCTTTGGCGAATTGAAGTATTAAGCAATATATTTAGTGCTTTACAGGATATGGTTTCTCCCAATATGTATCGAAAACTTTGAGAGTTCTACGTAGCAGAACCAGTCGTATAGCCATGTCTTGAGAAGGGTATCAGCCTTTTTGTTGTTTTAGACGTCTTCAGGGGTTTTCAAATTTAAATGAATTCATGATCGTAATATGCGATTAGCAGTCAACTCCTCCTCATGTTGTACCTATTTCCTCTTCTTCCTTGGCACCACAACCTCGAGGGGTCTCGGCGTACCATATCTGGCTTTCTGTGACTTCATTTTACCCGTAGCAAAGCATCAGCCAGCCCTGTGTACGGGGAGGCGATCTGGACAGGATTTCAACCTCGGTCCTTGCACAGGCTCCACCGGACCGCTCCCAAGTCCCTTCTATTGTATGCTAATACTTAAAGATTATTAGCCAGCCTGGACATCCTTATCCATCTGTTTATATCTGAATCTCATATCCAAATGCTTTCAGTCTCTGAATTTGAAGTATGAAGAATTGCCCAACAAAATATGAAATATGAAAAGTCCGAAGTAACATACTAGCAATTGTCGTCGGGTTGCAAGAAGAACTCCGGACAATCGTGAATTCTTCATCGAACTTTTGTAGGATATTATAGAGTGATATTGTTTCGTTCTTCAATCTCATCTCTTTAATCTCTCTCTTTAATCTCTCATTATTACAGTGATGTCTATGCATTTTTACTGAAAGATTTGGATAATTCTGTCCGGTAGACTATCAGATGTAAATTATTGTAGAACCTTCATTGTAATAGGCTTTTGTTGATATTCTTTATCCCTTCGTTTAACATACACCAATTTCCCAAATTCAACTCCCTTTGTCAGGTGTGCTAAAGTCTTTTGCCACCGACAAACCGAACAAACCTCCAAAGCAAGATTAAGTGTGTATTTCTATTCCTCTCTACTTCTCACTTACCTCTTAAAAAACCCCGATCACCACACCTCCTCCTTTCGTCGATTTCCATCCCATCCACCACAACAAAGAAGAAACCAAAAAGGGTATCACACCCGAACCCGATCAACGGAAATCGAACACTTCTTCTGCCTGTACAGAAATCATGTCGCAATGTCTTACTACCGAAATCGAATTCTATTAAGTCAAGGAGGATTAAAATAAATCACGGACACCCACCATTCGCAAGGCGGAAAAGAATTCCCATTTTTTATCTGTTACAAAACCGAGGGACAAAACCCGGTCCGACGATGCGTATGAGTATGTAGATTTAATCCGATGGCTCATGTTCATCGGGCTTTTTCCCCGGGTTTTCTCCAGGGCCTGCTAGAGTTGCACTTGTGGAGCAGTTTCGACACTCTTGGTTGGTTCCACACACTCACGCACTCGCTTGTCTAAACCACACACACACACACAAAGAACACTGGGTTGGGTCTTTGTGTTCGTTGGGATGCGTCTGTTACCGGCTTACAGCTTCCACCACCAACACCCCTCATCATCCTTCCGGGAAAAGCAAGTGAAGAAAATCACAGAGCTGCTATTCCGTTTTCCATCTCGATTTGCACACCCTCGAACGATGATGCCGAGTAGAGGGAAAATGGAAATGGAGGTCGGGCGGATACGGGCAAGCGGGAAAGGTACGCTATAAAAAGGGAATAATAGAGAATAATGTCCATTATTCGAAAACAAATGGCTTCACTGTGTTATTCTGATAACAAAAACATTGTCCGCATCGTCGGAGACGTTCACTCGGTTTTCGGGGTGTGATCGTCGTCGTTGTCGTTGCTGAAGGTGTCCTCGGGCCCGTTCTGTCATGATGCCATTGCTGCATACGATTCACCAGAACGAAAAACGATCGGAGCTTAGAGCGCACACGGCACTCGAGGGGGGAGAAAAACCTTTTCTGCAAGCTACCATTTATTCAGATTTTATTGCCATCGCCCGCCCGGGTTATTTGGGGTGGCATCAACGGTGGAGAAAAGCGCTAATTTGATGACACCTTGTTTGAAAAGGTGTGTCGCTCGTTCTATAGGGGGAAAATCCTGTGGTACTGTGGCCGCGCTCTTCTAGAGATGAGGGCAAAACAGGAAGAAATCATTGTTATTCAATCAGACATTTTGCACGCGTCTTTTTGGTGGGCTTCGCTGGTGTGAATAATTGGGAGCTCGGACGGACGGACCACTGTCGGACGTGAGGTTCGATTGACCGGAAAAAGATGTCGCGAACGTGTAGGAAACGCGCGATTGAGGACTTCCAGACGTCGGGAGTACAGTGGACAGCAAATTGAGCTGATAGAAACATAGTGGAGATGGTCTCAGTAAGCTATGAAATAAGCGCCTTTGGTTAGGCAATATGCCATACATGCTATGTTTTGAAAAGGTCGTTTGATTGGGATTGGTTTAGAATTAATTAACCATTTCGAATACATTATTTCAAGTCTTACAGCTCAGCGATATTTCAACTGAAGACTCTATCAACATCCAGACACAAGTTACAGTTGCTGACCACTGGTCGAGAAGGGCATCGCTCTGGTCCACCACGGCACGGTACAAATTGCTTTATAAAAGATGTCAGCGGAAAAGGCTTTCGCGATTCAAAGGACTTCTCTTCCTAGTCCCGGTGCCAATCATTTCCACGAGACCAATTCTCCTGCCACCCCCCCCCCCCTCCCCACAACTTACGCGTGTGTGCATCGCGTCACGCAATTGGCAATTTCAAATCGACAATTGCCAATCGAGAAGAGAGTTTTAAAAAGAAGATTTCGACGCGCTTCCACGAACCGAACTTATGCTCACTTCCCACGAAACGATAGGAATGCGTCTTTCTAAAAGGAAAGGTGTTTCAATGTTCAATTTACCCATACAAAATAGAAATTCTATTCCGCCACAAAGGCAAATCATGCCCCAGCGCAGACGGGGAAGCGCAACTTTTGGCTGCTAATGAATAAACGTTTCTTTCCACGTGTGCTGCGATGCGACGCAGGCCTAATCATGTGACAGGCGGCTTTTTTTCTGTTGCCGTGCGTCGTGAAGGAATCGTTTCTTGGAGTGTGATTCGGCTCGGGCGCTGGAAAGGAATTTAGCACGGTCATTACGCACAATCAGAGTGGCTGTTTACGGGTGAGATGTCGGTGTCGGCTTTTGTGTCGCTAATTTTATTTCCAATTTGCATACTTCAGCAGGCCACGTGGAAGTGGTGAAGCTGAAGTTGCGTTTTTATTGTTATCATTTCAATGGAATGACTATTACGAGGAAGAACATAAACATTGAGCTTGTGACTGAAATATAACATTGATTTTATACATTTCATTATTTTTATAGAATAATTTGGAACAGGAACAACAATAAGACTGAGCCGTTCCTAAAAGATAACTAAGAATTAAAAAAAAACTGTTAATTAAGTAGTAAATGTAATTTAATAGTTGACGATTGTCTTTATTGAAAGCTGGTAAAACTTAGTTATTGATGAATTCAAATTGTATTTAAAAATGCATTGAAGATTATTAATTAAAATATTGAAATTATTTACCAAACTTCAACGCATTAAGAATTATTCAAAGATAATCAGTTCTAAATCATTTGTGTCTACTTCTAAAACACGGAAATAATCAGTAACGTAACCGCTGATTTAAAAATATGTCCCAATATTGCATACTTTTGGGTCAAAATTGTGTGCATTGCTTAGAAAACCATATGTTGTGCGCATTGCATACAATACAGGCTGAAAATCACACCTCACACAACTTGATAACCTATTTCACGTTCTCACGTATAGATGGCGCTTTGACGGAAAGTTTAAAGCAACGGTTATTTACAAGCTCAAATTGATTCTGCTCCACAGATGATTAATTTACTAATTTCTTTCGATTTAAAATATTTCGTATGTAGAATTGAATTATAACAATAGAAAATATGTTTCATTTCTAGCCGTCATAATAAATTAATAAATATGTTTCATTTTTTTAAACTAAACTTAAAATTTAATGAACAAGTAAAGCCGAAGAGCTACTCTTACTCGCAATTAATTTGTTCCGAAAAGTTTTCGTTCGTTTTATTCAACTTTAACTTAATTATTTGTTTGGATTTATTCCTAAAGTTATCATTATGTGCGTTCAATTTCGTTAATTCATTTAATTCCTTTCCTTCCGCAAAAGCCATGCATCATTTTATTCAATTCGAACTCTGCATCTCAACCTCTCTCTCTCGATCCTTAGCATCTTCTTGACTTTGCACTATTTAAGCTATGAATAAATGAATGTTCGAAGACGGATCTAACCTTTCCCGACATGGTGACTCTGTTCTGTTGCGTTTCGTTCTCTAAGAAGTGTTCCAAAGCGGAACAGTATGACCGTGATAGAGGGGTTCGTTTTAAAATGATTTATATACCAGCACAGGCGGTTGGTCATTCTTACACCTTATTTATAGCCACATATTTACTCATTAGTGTCGTTTAATGCCTTGGTGCCAATCGTACGGCACCTTAATGTTCCCCAATCCACTCTATTGCACCTGTTACCGCATTGTAAGTGCGTTATCGGCTGGCAAATAAATAAAAGCTTGAGCATCGGACTCACACGGCTTCCCTAGGCGTGCGCTACCACTTTCCCATCCCCGTGCGTAAAATCGACTTCGTATACTTCGTTGAGACGTCCTGGCCTAGTAGTCTCGATCAACCATCAGCTCGGAGTTGGGTCAAAAGATGACGGTCAACGGTCGTCGGTATTCGCCGGCAGATCCTCCTCCAACACCACTGCCTCCACCACTCGCCCCTGAACTCCCACCACCGTTGGCGGCCGCTTGACTGGCAGCCATTGCCGCGGCAGAATACTGGTAAAGTCCACTGGCCGCTACTCCACCAGTACCACCACCAACCCCACCAAGCAGACCAGCGCCATAGCTGTGACTGTGCAGCGGTGAACCTTCGAGCGGTTCCACGATCTGAGGCTTAATGTCGGGCGTGACGTCGCTCAGCTGGGGCGTTGATTCTCGCTCGTCAATTACGCTACCGCTGCCACCTCCACCACCACCACCATTCTGCAGCTGATGCTGATGATGCAGCGGATGGTGTAGATGTGATGACTGCTGATGTTGCTGCTGGTGTTGTTGCTGTTGCTGTTGGTGCTGCTGCTGTTGCTGCTGTTGGTGTTGTTGATGTTGTTGGTGTTGCTGCTGGGTTGCACTGCTGCCGCCGCTGCTGCTGCTGCCACTGAGCTGCTGCTGAGCGGTCGAACCGTAGATCTTGGAAATGTCGAACGCGTAGTTGGCAGCGGCCTGGGCCCGGTCCTGGTACATCTTCGAGTCGAAGTAAGCCTTCGTCAGGACGGAGGTTGGA
Source organism: Anopheles stephensi (assembly GCF_013141755.1). NCBI lineage: Eukaryota > Metazoa > Arthropoda > Insecta > Diptera > Culicidae > Anopheles > Anopheles stephensi. Next base: position 17,511,248 of record NC_050202.1, on the reverse strand, counting down.
TCGAGATAGGCGCTGTACGGGTTGGTCTGCGATTTGGTCGTGTCGTAGAGGGCTCCGGCAGCGGCGGTGTTGAGGTATGCGCTGCGATCGAGAGCAAACTTCGACACGTCCATCTGGGATGCGATCGATGACTGAAATGAAGGAGTATAAGAACAGCGTATTAGTCATCCAGTTTTGGATTGAGCTAATGATTGAACTTTATGCCATCCACAAGAACAGAGGAGACCCGAGCATGGTTCATGTGTCCGCCAGATACGGCCGGGATATAGGATTGTCAGTCGACGGCGCTAGAACGTTAGCAATATCGAGGACTGCTGCAGCTGTCCAAGACCGTGAGGCAGTTTATAGCGCCTGATATGTAAGTTAGTAAGTATCATGAGAATGTAGATCACGATCATCATCAGTACGGTCTGGATTGGATAGTTAAGATTAGCTTTTCCCACCTTGCGCAGTCGTTGTCGTTGGTGGGTTGAAGAGCGTTGGAGAAAAAGTTCGTAGCGCTTTTCAATACTTCGCGATCTATCTCTTGTACTTTGCGTAATTTTTACTGCTTAATGTTTGTATGACAATTAATATGTTGTCAATTTGAAGACTTTCAATAAGTGCCAAGTAGTTAAAATAGAGATTACCAAAATGGAATACTCAGAAGGGACCTTTGTGCCACAAGACTTTGATCCATTACGCTTCATTCGTCTCTTCTCGTAGAAGTGTGCGGTTCGAGGAGATTACTGCATTAAAGTACTTTTAGTAAACAAAGCCTTCTCTTAAAGAGAGTTAAGTTATCTTATTAAAGAGAGAGGGAGAGAGAAAGTATAAGCTTCGGAGAGAAGAGGGTATATCTGTATCTTACAAGTCCGTGCAGCAACGTTTGAAGAAGCTCGACAGGTATGATGCATTTGGAAATGGAAGAGCTATCTGATGGCTCTAACAGGGAATCGACTAGGGTGATCGACTAAATTTAGATTAAGCGTCAAGTAAACTTATAGGACTCCAGGCCGAATAACGAAGAGAGCTTCTTCTTCCTCATATTCCCTTTATTTCGATATTAAAACTTCGAGAGGTCCTTCTTAGTCTGCCTTTTCTTTCTATCCTTACTTGATAATATCCGTAACAGCCTGTGCAGAGCGATGGTACGGATGGGTAAGGACAATATTAAAAGTCTGTTCGAAGTTTAGGAAGCTCTAGCAATGTTTTGATGCTTTCCCGGCTTCTGGTTCTGATGATCATAATCCATAGTCGTCCTAAAGATGCCTATGAGAATCAGAGTATACTATAAGAGATCGTGGAAAACAAGGCTAATCCAGTTAGTCCATGGTTACATCCAGATCTCTAGTTTTCAAAAACTCTTGGATTGGAAAATCTTGTTTGTCTACAAGACGATACATAAAGACATTATTTTGCTATTCTCTCATACTAACGCCACGCATCAAAAGAAGAGATAATAGTGAATTCAAGAATTATGATTGCCTACAAGATTTTGATTAACAAAGACTTTTGCATCCCACACGATTTTAGATGAAGACGCTCCTGCATAAACCATCGTCCAATCTCTAGAAGAACTCTAATCACTCACTTCTTCCTCGCAAAGTTCATCGATTCTTTATTCCACTTCCATTGGATGATTGTATCATCGCAGCTTTACGATCGCGACACCACAGATCGCAATCCTATAACACACCTAAGCAACTCCTATTTCCGGGCTTATTTGGATAGCAAATCGCTCTCGATCAACGGGCCAGATTGCAGAGCTGTGCAAAGGTGTTATAAAAACGGATGCTTCGTAACTATCCACCAGAAAATGCAAATCACCATCAGCTGTGGCCTTGTTGGCAAGGGAAGCTCGAATGGTTTACAGCACGTTTTACTACACTCTGTTCCAATTATGTGTTGAAGGAAGAAGATTATGCTTTTGTAGAGAAACACAACGGAGCTTATACGCATTCGGACACGAACAATAAACCTGGCGTCATTACAGTAGGATGGTAGTGGCCATGTCCACCAGCAATAAACTTGTAAAGGAATAAAATAGCATTGCTGCTTTCGGATGGCATCAGTGTTGAAGTGGTGTTGAACGATCTTGAACGATCACATGATGGTAGATAAAGGCAGTTGAAGATCGTACAAGGAGAGGACGATAAAGGTGTCTGGTTTTCTAGGTAGCTAAAGATTCTAAAACACGAAAAAAGTCTCTCTTCTGAACTATCAACACCGAAAGTGATGTGATGATCCCAACCAACGGGGGATGATCGAACCAAGCGTTCCTTCCAGCTGACGCATCTCGAAAAAAAGCAACACAGACGACGAATCGGTGAAATGAAAAATTCGATAATCTCCCACAAAACAAGAAGCTAAAATATGATTCCCCCGCGCAGAATGAGCTTCCTCGCAAAACGCTGTGGCGTCGATCGCGCCGCATGCCACTGTCGGTGTCGACTGCGGTACGACGCGCGGTTGTTTTTGGCGGCGCACGGACGCATGGTTTTGCTTCTTCTTCAAGACAAAGAAAATATCACACACACACACACGATCTAAAAACAGCAACAACTGGAAGCTAACCATTGCGGAAAATAAAATAAAACGCCCCATGACGACTGCCGCCTGCAGCTGTTTTAATATTCAAATTAGTTCTTCTCCAATGGCTGGATGATTGGGTCGAAGGATTGTGATGGCAAGCAATATGGTGGATATGTGCCACCGCTGGGTTTATCTTATCTTGGGCGATATCTTGCCTGCCTGCTGGACTTGTGTGATCGTATCATACGCGCCATAAAGGCAACTATGTGTCATATAGTTAAAATATTGCTAGTGTTTTGTTGACGATTGGTTAGATTTATCAAATTGTTCCTATTGTTTTTAAATAGGATCCGAGTTTAAAAAGTTATGACAATGTACTCTTGTTGTCTTTGTCCATCGTTGAGGATACATTGAAATGTTTATCTTTGTTCAGTAGTATTACATATATAATATTCTAATTTTGTGAAAAGCTTAAATTGAAAAATAATCAGTTTTTGTAATAATACCTTAATTTTACCATAAAGTCTAAAAGCTCTCATCCAGCCATTGTCTTTCAGAAGTAAGAGTAAGACCAAATTTTCATTCGAGCTGTACGGTGGCCTCACCATTGTGCAGTGAAGTAGACTTGCCAGGCTCATGTCATGAGGATGACACCAGCCGACCCTGCCCGTAAAGTTCTCTTAGGCCGTCCACATATACAGAGGAGACGTGGTAGACCTATATTGAGATGGAGTGATGGCGTTCAACGGTTTGGATGATAAATTCACCAACGACAACGCTGAACTGTAAGCCGAATCGAGGATTTTTGCAGCAGGTCAATACCGCGAAAAAGTTGTAGACAAGGCAAAACAAATATGCATTTCTAAATAAAAAAAGACTTTGTTAATATCAACTACAACTGCTTTTTTCTAGATTCTGGAATTCTGGAGAAAGTGCCTGTGTCTATTGGGAGACTTATTGGGGCCACCGAGATTGTGATGTACTTATTGTGATTAGGACCAGATTGTCTGACCCTTGAAATGCATCAAAAACTTTATCAATGTGAAACTTTCATACAGTGCTTTAAACTTCCGTCTTAACGGATTAGAATATGCTGGACCATACGAGCATTGTTAAACAAATATCATCGTTCATGTCTGAGACGAAGTCTTCCATGTGACAACCAGTGAGAATGTGCAGAAGACAGAGCTCGAGAGAGATTCCTGCGGTGGGCAAGTCGTAGAATGAAGTGACTCCCAACTGACCTCAATAGATCTGAATAGAACTGCCGATCAACAGAATTTGCACAGAAATAGTTACGAATTAGAGACTTTTTTTTCAGAACAGCCATTTCCAAGGTCCGTGGGTATAATTTTTAATGCCCTTTCTCTAGTTTTTAATGGAAATGCTTCCTATAATCATTGTTAGCTAGGCTAATACGAAAACCTACTCCAGAATGCTAGCTAGACCAATTCCTCGGATTCTCTCTCTATCTCTCTCTCTCTCTCTGTCGCTCTTTCTCTTACTCTTCTAGGCCTAACGACCTATTAGATCTTGCCTGCCATTTCTGGCTTACCAGTCTTAATGGTTCTGGCTTACTAGTCTTCTTACGGGGGAGCGGTCTAGATGAAATTTGAATTCCGGTGCTGCCGTATGAAATCTATTAACAGGAGCTTTGGTTGTGGTCTAGGATTACAACAGTTTAGTTAACAAACCTATTCCCAAAAATAAAATTCTTCTTCTCCTAGGAACTACAAAACCTCGAGAGGTCTGCATTTTATGGTCTTCTTGGCTTGGTTTCACCAGTAGTTTTGGACGGACGTAGGAATGTAGGTCTGGACGGAATTTAGAAACAGCTTCAGTAATTCGAAAGATCGATCAGAGGCACACCTGACCGCCGAAAAAGAATTAGCAGGACAGACCAACGATTAGACATCTTATTAGTCACATGGATAGAGATGTAAAGAGGAAGAGATTTCCTTTAACACCTTCCCATTTATGCCTTAGAACAATAACACTCCCAGATCGGATGCAGTAAAACCATACCATCCCGAAGGTCGTATCGAAACTGCACCCCCGAAGGAGCATTCGATCACGATCTTGAGATCTAGCAGTGTGTCATTCGTGTGTCTTTAACCGTCGACTATGGAGAAACAGTTGGAGAAGCGAAACGAGACGGACTGGATGACGGTGCGTTGCTGTGGGTTTATGAATTTAAATAACAAGTAAAATAATAAATAACTTCAAATAAATAACCAGTAATGAATGTGCCGCTGCTGTTGCCTTCTTCACACCGTTCTCCGCGAAGTTCGAGCTACAACCGGCGTGAGTGTGCCCGTTCCTTCTATCCGTCCGGTCCGTTTCCGTCCTTAGCGTGCACATTCATTTTTTACATAATGCTTGGGCATGGGGAGGGGGTGGGTAGGTTGTTTTTTTTTCATCACCTTGCCACATTCGCGAACGTGATCGAGCGTGAACGAGACGCTCGTTAAGCGGCCATTGTTTGAGTGTCATCTTTTGTCAGTGCATTCTTTCGTTCGGCTTCATTTCTTAAGACTTCCTTTCCGTTGCTGTTGTCATTTTGGGGCGGTTTTTTCTTCTTCTGCTCTTTTGTCTGTTGTTTTGTTTCCCTTTTTATTTGTGTGTATTTGTATTGTTTAACACTTATTTTGATCGAGTTATAGATTTTTGGGCTTTGTTATTTATAATATTTAGTTTTCCAAAACATCAAATCAGAAGGACCTAACCCAAATCTTATTCACACATTTAATAACAAGTAAATAACACCACTTCCAGCACCTATTTTTCTCACCCTATTCAAATCGCCATAGCCAGCACACAAGTATAAAAGAATGTCTTAATTTGACATTGACTTGGCGAAATTTCGATCCAGCAGAAGAAAAACTTGCCGAAATAACCGTCGACAGCATCGTTTCCATTTGTTTGCGCCACAGCTAATGGACAATAATTAGACGGCTTATGGGGCGTCATTTAGTCTTTCCGGTCAGCTTCCGGCCTTACCCGCCCTTTTGTGTTTGATTGAAATAAGAAGCAACACTATTTGTTCCGGACGGACTTTTGACTTTTTTCCCTCCGTCGAGGGCTTGTGAGGTGTTCCTCGTTGTGTATATCCTCTGTTTGTGTGAGACAAGCGGCCCTTTGCACGGGATTACTTCACGAGGTCCGTTCCCACCGCACCCTTGCGTGGCGGCCGAACAAATGGCAGATGTTTTTGCAGACTTTTTCGCCATACCAGTGAGGGGTACAGTGAGAGAATTGGAAGGGATGCCAAAGGTTAGGTGCGCATGTCCTTGGGGCACACTCTGAGACTGTAATTTTCTGGCCCTCGCATGCCGTGTGCGTCTTTGTGAGGTATTTTTCATGAATTGAACACCTTATCTTGTGGTTCCCTGTAAGCCCCGCAAAACCTATAATCAAATCAAAACAAACTCCAGCGTTGGGCGCTAGGGTGACAAAACCGGGTTGGGATGCCTGGAGGCTGTTAGCTGGTTGTGGTTGTCAGTTCTGATTTTGTTGTATGTGTTTGACGCTTCTGCTTCAGTGATGTGAGAGGTTAACTCCCAAGAAGTAATAATCCTTAGCAAATTGAATAAGGAAATATCTTGAGGAAAATTGAGGACTTGCTATAAACAACAGGACTCTATATCAAACGATAATATTGTGAGAATTTTAATGAAAAACATATAGTTAAATTTCAAATTCATCACACACGGTGGTAACAATACGGCATGAAACCATAAAAATAATTAAATAAATAAATAACTAAATAATTAAATGAATGAATAAATATAGAAATAAATGAATAAATAAACAAATAAATAACTAAATAAACAAATAAAGAAATAAGTAAATAAATAAACAAATAAATAAAAATAAAAGTTGTGGAAAAAGATGATAAAAATCTATGAAAAAACATACAAACAAAAGCAAACCAGCAAAAGATAAACAAATAAAATAAAAGACCCGTTCCTCCATTGAAAACCATCTTAGGACAAACAAGACAAGTAAAACCCAAGGTAAAACAAACACAGAACAAAAACCCCTCCCCAAGGTGAGCGTGAATAGACTGGATAATGATACAGTAGGAAGAGCAAAAGTGTTAAAAACATAATTACATCTTGCACCTAGCAGCACACAGGTTAACCTTTACCGGCTTACGTTACCCTGACAGGTTAAATAAATGGCGTACAGATTGAAACATTGCCTTCGGAGCCCAAAAATTATTTGAGCTTGGGGTAATTACTCCACAGAAGCACAGAAGCAAAAGCCTCGATGGTGAAAACGTGCAACCGGGCAGTTAACAAGCTGAGAAATTTCCTAAAAAACACAACCCCGTACAGAGGCACCGTACACACAAACGCCCTCAGAAACTGACGGGCAGCGAATAAGGTGATGATGCACTGTGGGTTTTTCTTAACCACCACCTAATGGTATATGATTAAAAGAAATGATGCGATAAATATAATATTTTCAACCTTCCCTCTTCAACACTTACGGTTCGGACGCTCATAAATGGTGTCCGCCACTGCGGTGGTTTGATCCAAGAAGTACACCTTCTGCGTAGTACCATGAGTTGGTATGTTTGTTTAGGATTCCAGATTCCATTGTTCGACTGCTGGCTGATTTTCTTAGCCAGCCGAGGTTTTTTTATTCGCACTCAATGACGAACGAAATTCTAAGCCTGTTATCTGTTATCTATAATCACACCGAATGATGGTTTGTGAAACGATCCTGCTGAATGGTGCATCCGAAGACAGCTCATTGTGGGAAGCAAATTGCACTTCACAGTCCACAGTGCCATCGTCAATCAACCGTTGCTGCTTACATTGTTGAACTGTGTTGTTTGCCATCGTCCGGTGCTGTTGGAAAATGATAGCCGTTGCGCTTGCTTTTCGCGTCTCGTTTTGCACTTGTTTTACGCGAAGATCAGTGGAAATAAAATCGATTTTGAATTATGTGGGACAAATGAATCGATCGTGTGGGTTGGGAATGTAAGGAGTTTGAACTAGATTGCTGCATCTTTGCTTAAAGCATACAGATTTCGAAATAGTTAGATTGAGAAGATGATGCTCAATTATTTTAAAAATAGTAGAATATTATTTTATAATCGTTCTGGGATTATTTGATCGAGTACCTATCATGAAACCAATGACGTTCGCGCAAGTTTACTCCAAAAGACAACGAAAAAGACAGTGTGCACGACCATCGACTACCACGTGAGTGTTATTATAGACATGAGGATTTGCAGTTCAGGGTTAGCATTTGCTTGTCTCAAAAAGGATAATCTAAAAGCCCAGAATGTTAGGCGATTATAAATCTTTGGATGAAAATTTCTGTTTATTATAAAGAATCGCAGGGTTCGATATGACTTGTGATGTAGAGCTCGATCTTATTTTAAGACAATTAATTAACCTTCAGAGTAGTTGCTCAGAATCTCTCAGGGAAACATGAAGTCCCTGAAAATTCTGATTTTCACCAATATTTCCAAGCTGGTTGATGCCACCAAGCGATTCAATATGATATTCGCCGTATACATGAGTAGAACTTCAAACCTCCCCATCTTGGGGGACATCTTTAAATTTGGCTGATGAAATTAAGCCAAATGAAGTGAAGTCTTTCATCAGCTTTCTTTAAATTTTAGCGATCGAATCACACAATAGTAATCTGGTAAAATTTCACTCTAGCTATAGGAGTGAAGTGTGCAAGTCTTCGTTTTGAATAGATTCTTAAGAAATATTGGCAGGCTTAGCAAGTTACGTGATGCTTTAGGGATTTTTTTCAAGAAGATTTTGAATGAAGCTGTTGCAATGCCTGTGCGTTCGCTTCCTGATATTTCTACATTATGATCATCTCGTAGGACATTTTTAAATCCTATAAACATGAGGCCAAACTACATACAAAATGCTCTTTGATCTTCTAGGATGTGATGTGGTCCTGATCCTCAATAGACCCGGAGCCAGTGCTCACAAGTAATTAGAAATAAAGCAGAAACTTACTTTAATAAGCGATTATTCGCCCTGGTCGACCTAAAAATTATATTTTACCATTTTAGATTATTTTCCTGTCGCGTCTTATACAGACCTGTACAGAAATATACGAACATCTGTTTAATGATAAAAATGTATTAACGTCAAATTGTCGCCTTAAAATCTTAAGACCAAATTGTCGCCTTAAGATAATTAAAAGTTTTAAGTATTTTCTATTGTAATGTAAAGTTTCAAAATTCTTCTTAAATAATGAAGTGTGATTTTGAAGACCAATTTAAAATCTAAACTCAATTCTTGTGATACCTCTCACGCAAACTATGAAAAACCTTTGGACAATATTGTTCTTAGGAAAACAAACTAGTTCTCACGACATTCCTGCCACTCAACACAAAGCAACACACCTGATCTCGTTTCATCCCACTCCAGCGATTGCCCCAGAGCCAATCATTTACCGCCGGACCGTACCGAACAGCAAATCATCTCCGAATCATGATCGGCACTTCTCATTAGCTGGAAAAACGTGGCTAAACAGCCATTTCATCTGACTCGGAATTCGGCACAAACCGCAACCCAAGCCGAACGAGATTCATTCATTGGAAGGTCGAATCGATTCCGAGGATCGAATTTTATACCCCATTTGCTATGGCCGTCCAATTTCTCACCGACTTCGCGGCCTCCAATAAACATCTTCATCTGCTACGGAAAAGTGGAAATCGATTTACCGGGCCCGGGACGAACGGTGTAACCCGGGATCATTGAAACTGATCCAATTTCTTACTTAATCGTCCATCCGATCGTCCGGCTGGGAAAAGCTGGCCGAACGGTTAGGAGCGTTTCGTTGGGTAGCGCTGGGGAACTTAAGCCGATTCTGGCGCAATCATTAGCACCAACAGTTTTTTCCCATGATCGAGAAGAATCATCCCACCGATGGGTGCGATGATGTGTGCTTGTTTAGACAATGGGGAAAATAGCAGAAAATTGCTAGAACAACAATGCCGTTCCGTTCCGTATCCCTATGGAGTTTTTTTTATGAGCTCCCACTAGAAAGCAAAGTTTCTCACGATTTCCACCGGCCGGAAGGCTTCGTATTGCGGAACAGGAGAAAAATAAATCATACTGAAGGAGAAAGTAAACACTTGAAAACAATGACAGATCGGGAAAAAAATTCTTCGTGCATGATTCGAAATATCAACATCCCGGAGTTTGGTAAGGAGAGCCCAACCCGGCTGCCATGTCTGGGTAAAAATGACCGTCCGCGTAGGGTGTCGTTGTCAAAATCTAAACAGTGACAATCGTTGGAAAAGCAAACACCTCACCACACCACACCACATTTGCGTACAATTATGGGGCGTTGTTGAGTCGTCGGTGTAATTATACACACACACACACACCTACCGAACCCTTCACCAAATAAAAAAAGGCCTGGAATACGCACATTTTACCAAACCCTGTACTCTCTTAACAGTGCTGAAGTTGCACAATGAAAAATAGAATAGAAAAATCGGGGAACGGTTTTCCGTAAACGGTTTGAACAACAAACGGTGACAATTTTGCTGGCTGCCCCTCTCTCTTTCTCTTCGAGCAAAAGGGAGAGTTTGTTTTACTTCCTATTATGCGTATTTTGGTGGAATATGAAAAAAACTATGTGTTTGTTTGTTTAGAAGACTACCGGCGCAATACTGCTGTGAGTGAGATTCGAACTAGCGGCCGGCACACACCACACCAGAAAGAAGCCTTTGTTAGACGCCTGTTTTGTTTGCTCACATGCGAGGGTGAAACATCTTTGACTGACAGTGAATTTTGAAACGGAATTTTAAAGTGTTTTTTGAGAACACAATTTAGTCTATTCCCATTTGTGTCTTAAGAGATATAAAATATAATTGAGTTATGAGTATCTTTGTAACAGATTCGATTTATTTAAAGAAATTGGCGTTTGTTTTAAATACTTGATTATTCTGTTACTAGGTTGTAAATATATGTTTTCTTCATACTTGCATCGACAAGGTTTGGCATGAGGTTATTTGTACACTTACAGTCTTCACCTTAACGTATAACTCAACAGAGAAAAAACATTGACAAACTTTGTATTCATTAGCATGCTCAAAACTGAGGCCAATAAATTATCGGACAAATATTATAACAAAATCAATAAAATAAATTAAACACAAACCCGAGTTTCCCGTGATTTAACATTGATTTGGTTAATTTAAAAATAATTTAATAATTGATACAAATAATATAAGAAGAACGCTTTTCTTCCTGGCCTAACGACCATTTAGGGTCAAGCTTGCCATTTCTGGCTTACTAGACTTAATGATACCTCGTAGTTGGATAGTCAGTCCTCACTACGGGGGAACGGCCCGGATGGGATTAGAACCCCGGTACTGCCTTATAAAGACCGGCTCTAAACGCCCTAGAACGCTTTAAGAACCAGTATAAAACCCATTTCAGTAACTCTGAAGTGGATGAAATCTTGCAGAAATAGCTCATACTGACGCAAGTTTTGAAAATTACTGACCATGGCTCTAAATTTTCAAGTCTGCTTTTACTGTCCTTTCTCCTGATTTTTTTTAATTATCGATTACAGATGACCATAAACCGCCCTATAAAATAAACTAAAATATACTATTTCTTCTTTGGCACTAAAACCTTAAGAGGTCTCGGCTTGCAATTTCTGGCTTATTAAAATTTATGGCTTACCGCATTGCCGGATAGTCAGTCCTCAATTTGGGGGAGCGGCCCAGATGAGACTTGAACCCCGGTCCTACCGTATGAAGACTGGTGCTGCTGTCGCATCTATCACCGAGCCACCCTATGACTTTTACTACTTTATTTTACCCGTAGCTGGATAGTCAGTCTAGCGTACGCAAAGGCGGTCTGAATGGGATTTGAACTCAGGTTTTGTCGTGTACAGACCGGTGACCGTAATTACCTCGGCCACGGTCCGGCCCCAAAACTGCAGAAAAATCTTAATTTAAAAAAAAAATCCGAAACCTCAACATTAAACCATAACTAATAGTATTTGGCGCTTGCAGTTGGTTCATGTTTGAAATCCTATACATGGAAAGCGAATAGTAAGCGATTCAACTATTTTTCTTTGGAATTTAAAGCACTTAGGATAACTTTGAAAATGAGTTTTGAAACAAAAGTAACCTTAACTTAATATATTTTACATTTTCTATGTCTTACTGTTTTAGTAGTAAAGAATAGTGTGACGAGCATTAAACCATCAGAAATTTATGAATTTTGTGTTCGTTTAACCCTACTCACTGTATTGTCTCGAGCTATTATAAACACTCAGTCTTCTCTCTTTAAACATCCTTGATTATATTTGAAAAAAATATGTGAAAACTAATTCAAATTGCGGACTTGAATTTAGTAAAGTAATTAGCGGTCTAAATGATTTATCTAGCGACGTTTGAAAACCGCAATCGAAAATATTGGACATTTTACCTTAAAAACCCTGAAGTTTCTTTAATCCTGTTTAATGATTTACTTTTCCCTTCCTTTAAAATTATTTTTTAACCAACATTTTATCTGTGCTAATATAGTCTTTTCCAATTAATATTAATTAAATAAACCTTTGCCTGCGCTTCTAAAGTTGACAATGCTTAATCTAAATACGAGGCAATTTTCACTTTCAACCTGAACAGCACACGACGGTCGTATCATTTATTTCAATTTCCATCTACCTCATAACCAGTGTTTCAATATCACAACCAATAACAAGCCGGTTGTGTAATTTTTGACACCATCCCGAGCGTCACGCTAACCCCATCCTTAAGCCAAGCAATCAACCGCCAATCCATCAAATCCCACTTAATCATTAAACCAGCACCGCTTAAAACAATCATCCCGATCCGTTTAACGCCGTTTACCAATCTTCTGCTACCGTGTAAAACACTCACAGACAGCACACACACACACACTTTCACGCTCCCCTTCCAAATACGGAACGAACCCCAAAAAAAAAAAATACAGAGTTTGACATGAAAATCATCCCCGTAGCCCGTCGATCAGACAAATCGATCGAAATAAATGAAAATAACTACCGGGCCCGATACAGCCGATAATTCCTATAATTTGATCGGTCATAGTGGAAACCGTCGAATTATCACTTAAACCACTACCGAAGGGCAGCACAGCTTTACCGGTTGGGAAAAGTGTAAGAGAAAAAAAAACAATCCTCTCCGATTAACTTCCACACGAGCGGATGAGCCATCAACGCCGATCAAGATGCGAAGCGAGAGAAAGCCTCGAAGCGACCGAAAGCCACAAGGAAGAAGGTGAAGGCAACACGAAACGAAACAACCCCTAAAGTGTTAAATCATCAAATTAATCTTGTAATCATTTTAAACACAGCGTTATGCTTCCACTCCCAATCGGTGCTCCGTCTTCATAGACAACTTCATCAACCGGTCCCAGCCCGCACATGTTCCTGGATGGTTCCCGGACCTACGATTTCCTGGCCACAGGTATCATCGGTTCGAGTTCGTGGAGCTGAGCATGCCTTCGGAAGAAGGAGGAAACTTGTTTACGGTTTGTTAAACGCTTCTAGCAGCAAACCAGGGGAAGAGATACGGTCGGGAAACTCTTCAACTTCAAGTCATAAAACTGGTGCAAAGTAGAATGGATTGAACATCAGCAACAAAAAAAGGGTAACTGCTAGAAGCTACCCATAATCGGCTCCAATTATAGATGATTTCACAGTCAAAATGTTTCTCTCCGAAGAGGTCTTCTAGAGCACCGTACATCTCTATTCGCTTTTTACTTCTGGTTTGTGTTAACCATCTGCTGCTTTTGTTGAACAGAAAGGATGGAAACATGGTACAAGAATTTAAACCCGCTTCCACAGTGTCACTGTTTCCCACTGTACATTTCTCCTGGAAGGTCTCCAGATGCAATTAACTTAATTAACTCCAACACTTTGAAGGCAGCTGACAGTCGCTCAGTAGTAAGCCTCCCACGAAATCACGGGCCCGCCAACAAATAACGGCCATTTCCTGTTCCAGCACTCGCTTCACTCGCTGGCAGCTCCAGGCGATGGTTGAGCAAGAAGCTGATGATGATGGGGACATCAGCATGACAAACAACTAATCAAGTGAGTGACAAATTTCTCAATCAAGGTAGCTACCGTGCGAGGTTCGCCTGCGCTAGACATTGAACCCGCGAAGGTGACATCCGGAAGATCCCACATAGCACTTCAAGTCTTCGAGAGGTGAATCTCTCAAGGAGCGTGGTAATAACCATTCAATGCTAGCAGGAGTGCCACTTGGAACATAAGACACTCGAGTCAGCTACAATGTTTTACCTTTAGGTGAAGATGTAACAGTCTCTGGCTCAATTATAATTTCGGAAACAAACAAAATTATGTCAAACGATTGTCTGCCTGTTGTGAGAGGACCACTTCTCGGAAGGATTGAATGAGAATTTTGGATGCATCTTCAACGACCATTTGACAACTGCAAACTGTCACTTTGAAGTATTGCCCCTCATTGTGTCTTATTGTACGCTCTGTAAAGTCTGATCGCGATCAGACTTGATCGCTGAAGCGGTACAAATCCGCACGTCGGGGACTTATCTCGATCATAATTGAAACTCACCTGTGTCGTGGGTGGACTGGCTTGTGACAAATGGCTGCCTAAATGGTAGGGAGCGCCCGGTGCAAAGTAGCTTGGCGTTATACCTGAAAGCAGACGTTGGTGTGTGATGAGAAAAACGGGACACGGCATATCTCTTTTGCTCACGATGGTTTCGGATTGAAGCTACTTACCGGCTCGCAGGGCATCGACGGGCACCGATGGGTACGTCATCGGGTATGGGTAACCGTCGCGCCGGATTGGCTTTGGCTTCCGGCGTGGCCGATACTTGTAGTCCGGATGTTCTTTCATGTGCATCGCTCGCAAACGCTTCGCTTCGTCGATGAACGGTCGCTTTTCGTCTTCGGTTAATAGCTTCCATTCGGCACCTATGGGAAGGAAAAAAACGTGCAGCTTAGATTAAAGTGAAGTTTTAAGGCAATTTTTTACTGATTAGGCTGCAAGAAGATTGCAGAACTTTGTATTCCGTCCATCTATATAAATACTAAATGTTTTAAACTTGTTCTGACGTACAAGGAAATGTTTTGGACTTATGATTGGATACAGAGGTAGCATCTGTTTTCCTACTTCTATTTCCACACCAGGCCTAGGACTGACATTTTAGCTACAGGCAAAATCAAGTCCAGGAAAGCCATTAATGACAGACCGAGACCTCTCGAGGTTGTTGAGCCAAATAGATTTTTGAATTTGATCGACATTTGGGTATCAATTGGTCAAAATAAACCAAAAACAAAAGATCAATTATTTAACGCTTACATTTTAAAGTGAAGTCTCAGTATGAAGTGTTCTAGGTATTTGATGGTTAAAAATATTAAAAAGTCATATTAGTCTTCGAATTATTCGATTTTAATGTGTCCGGTCCCCCCTAATACCGGGGTTCAACTCCAATCCAGACCGCCTCCCCGTACGCAGCGCTGACTACTTTGCTACGGGTAAATTCAAGCCAGAGAAAGCCACAAATGGCAGTCCGAGACCTCTCGAGGTTGTAGTGCCAAGGAAGAAGAAGAAGAAGTCCCCTTTCTGAGAGTGATGAATTGAATTGATGATGAAGTAATTAGTGATAATATCCGAAGAATCAATTAAAACATTAAATTAAGCATCGTTGGTCACGTCGTGAGAATAACACCGGACGACCCAGATAATCGACCCAGGAACACAGGAGGATTAATAGACAAAGGAGGCGTGGTAGGCATATACTCAGATGGGATGACAGCGCTAATGTGTCGTTCAGAACGACGAACGGATATTCGAATTTCAGGTGACAGCTCGTAACCGTAAGCGATATTGACGTCTTCTCAAGGTCAAAGCAGTTATATGACTAAGATAATAGTCTTCTCTTTGCTTTGCTAAATTCTTCTTCTTCTTCTTTCTTGGCCTTCTAAGGACATGTCTGCCATTTCTGACTTACTAGACTTATTGATACCGCATAGTTGGATAATCAGTCCTCAGTTTGGCGGACCACCGCTTTGCTAAATAAGTTTTGAGGGTCTGAGTTTTATAGGATTGTGCAAAATCAATTTATTTATGCTGTTTGAGTTCTGCATTGCTGAATTCGTTAGCCGGAGGGTTAGTTATTATTTAACCACTTTATAAACAATTTTAAATCAGTTTGTCATACATCGGACAGCTCTATGTCGCACTTATTTGCCAGATTTCAATAATTTATTAAATAGAGGACACACAAAACTGCTTTTACTGCTTCTGGAACTCAAACACAAAAAAGACAAAGCATTCGAACATTCGAATTGGAAAATTGTAAATTATTCGAGCAAGCCGATCCCATTACAACAATGCCAGAAAGGTTATTGATTGCAGTGATTAATTTTCCTTCCTCCACACACTCGAAACACCGGGATAGCAGATTGGATCGGCAATCTGTTGAGGCAGCATAGCTGAACTTCAATTCAAATGGGGCCACTGCTTAGCCCTCGATTGGTTTCACATTAATTTTGCAAACCAGCAACGCAAACTTTACAATAATTTGTAAACAGTGAAATAAAAACTCACACACTCGCACACCGACTGGTTGGCCCTAAACAATTTAACCTACCGCGCTTAACCTTACCCAGGGCTTGAGCGCATTGTTACACAGTCCGATCTACGGCATATGATGCCAGTGCAAATAAAGGCACATCCACACAATCAGCGACTCAGTGGGACGCCTGCCTTGTATATGCCTGCCCGTTCGCCCGCTATCGAATTGTAAACAAATCACACCATTGTTTTCCAACCCCCGTAACCCCGTTCCAACCACCGGGGCGAAAGATGAGAATCATTCCGGAAATTGAACTCGAGCATGAGTGTCCTTTCCCAATTCTCCCCACGACGGAACCTGGGAGAGGGAGGATAGGCCCGATTACACGTCATGCCAGCAAAACTACAAATATTTGCTCACATCCTTAACAACAATGACGCTGCACCATTTTGTCCTACCGTCCGCACATCCTCGTGGTCCTGACGTTTTCCAGCCAGTGTGTGTGTGTGTGTGTTTTTTTTCCTGGTGGCTTTGGCCAAGGGTTCCATAATTCCGTGAAGTGGTTTGTTTCCGTCAGTCTCAGCTCTCAAGCTGCAAGGAACTGCTGCGTCCAACTAACTGGTTGTGCATACGGGCGTGCAGTGAAGTGTTCGTGTTGGGAAAATAAATCTACCGCCTAGACACGATTAACACGCTCCACCAGACGATGCACTACAACAAATGGACGGTTTGTTTCAACACAGGTTCGAATATGGTTTTTTGAACCTTCACAGTGTTTATGGGAAGTTTGGTTTACATTTGTGCGTTGGATGGAGCAGTTTTACTCTGCAGGATACGGTGTGGTAGCAATCGCATGCTGGCAATCGTCGCCAGTAATATCCAGCATCGTTGGGCAAAGTTTTTTAGTAAAATTCAAAAAGTTTAAGGATCAATTCACTGCAAGCGTCAGTAGACATCTGATAGGCTCGGATAGTGATTGGAAGTATAATACCTCTTAAATATATTGAAGCGTATCATAAAAGCAAGATACAAAACACTAAGAACAGTTATTACAGATGAGTGGAATGTTAAGGATTCAAGCTGACGAAAAAGCAGTATATTCTGGTAATAAATTATTAGAACCATCATCATTAATACATCTTCTTTATAATATTGAAAGGCTGTTACTCTCAGTCACTCCCAGTCCCAGCCCGAGCAGCAGCAGTAATCAATAATTTTGTAATGAACCTTGTAATGTAATCAGTATCGTCGAACACTGTATTGGGCTTATTTATAATAAGTACTATGCAATATGAACCACTTTAGCTATTAAAAATGCTTATTATAGAACTGAGAACTGCAAGAAGAGGTAGTTAAGGTCGATCAAACTTGTTACTCACTTAGGTTTGAAGAGATTAGTTACATACTGGCTAGTTTACTTACTTATTTCTGCATCAGGCCTTAGAACCATTTTCGCCGTCTAAGCCCGCTGCAGAAATATTTGAACCGCTAACAGACTTAAGTCCATTAGAAGCATTAAGGTCAGCGCTCCATCTAAATCTGGACCAAACCACGCTTTATCTTTTCGTGTGGTCAGTCTGAAACTTATTTTCTGACTCGGTCGTTCGGTTCCATTCTCATGACGAGACTAGCCCATTAGGAGTCTGGCGATGGTGAGAATGACTTAGGGATCATAAAGTTCCTCATAGTTCTTTCATTATTCTTCGGGACCAAAAATCCTTCTGAGGATCTTTCTAACGGGTAACAGGAGCTTGTAACTTTTGGATGGAGTCCATGTCGCAGTACAAGATTTTAGTACTAGTTAGGAATATAAATGTTCGTTACAGTTCAAACGTTAACCGTTGCATCAGATGTTTTTAGTGGAGAAATTTCTCCAAATTATAGTATGACCGGACAAGTTGAGTTGGTCTGTTAGTAGAGGCAATCGGACTACACACGGCGGAGTTGAATATTGAGTCCTGCCTGAACTGTTTTCTAGTAGGTAGGACTGATTATCCAGCTACGGGTATAATCAAGTAAAGGAAGCCAGTAATGGCAGACTACGGCTTCTTCAAGAGGTACTTTCAAACAAGAAAAAGTGTGAAATGCTGGTAGATAGAACCACAGAAGAAAAGAATGACAGAATGACACAGAATGCTTTGGACAACTGCTAACATTTCATCGATTGTAGTTTGAAAACTGATTGGCGCAACATATTTGTTCACGCCCTTTCTTCATGTACAAGAAGTTTAACACTTATTTAAACCTGAGTCACTGCTCAGTCGTATAAAATTGGTATGGAATTTGACGGGTGAGATCTTGCAATCAAACTCCCTCCCGAGTCGTATACATTTGAGCAATAGCTCCAGCCTAAGCCAATGAGTTCGTATCTGCTTCCTTCAGGTATTATTTTTTACTTTTCTTTAAATAACCAAGTTTTCTGATGAGTCCAACAAATAAGATATCCAAATTTTCCCTGTAGTTTAGAACCTATAGTATTCCTCTGTGGCTTATTCCAAGCAAATCAACCTACGCTAGTTCCATAATAATATTCAAGCCTATTTCAACTACACCATACTACTCTATTTAATCACATACGAAGCAATATTCATTTGTGATAGCTTCATTCGCACCCATTGCAACATTTTCCCATCGTCAAGTGCACTTGTGCTTAATTATACAAATCAAAACCAAACCAACGAGAGAGGCAAGCGACACTGAGCTGTTGGCCCGGTTCAATATGGTGGTTTGTTAGTTTTGAGAGCACTTTTCAATTTGTGTAATGTGTTACTTGAAGTTTCCCAATCCACCTACCTAACGCACCTGCACACCAAGCCGGGATTAGTTTTGTAGTTTGTGCCTCGCGATATTATGCTTCAACAGTCGGGCGGGCTGTCAGTTTCACCGTGTTCTGTGGTTGTTGAACGTGTTTGGATGCGGTTTCGGAAGGCATGATCTCAATTAATTAATACAATCAACCTGTACGTCGACGTGCGCAGTGTGATTCGCTTTCGATTTTGTTAATGCGAAAACAAATTCGTTCACTCTGACGCGCCCCACAAGTGTCATCCTTGAGAGCAGAGCGGGAGCGAGAGAGCGAGAGTCCTTGAGCAATGTATCCTTTTTCGCCAAGAGCTTGGGAGGCGTGCGCCTGTCTGCCTGCCACCGACGGTTTGGCAGAGTGCCTAACAATGGCGAATTTCCACCTGAAAGGAGCACTTTTCAATCACATTCAGGGCGCCGTACGCTTTCCTGTCATTCGTTTCGGCTCACTGCTGTGTCTTGACACATGCCCTGCCTTCCCCTGGTTGTGTTGGGATTGAAATGGAAGTTTCCATCTACACGAGTTTTCCTTCTTGCACACGAGGAAGCGCAAGGTGAAGGCACTCCCGTCACAACCGGATGAAGAAATAATCTCGGATATCCTTGCACACTTCCTCTAATTTCCTCCGTAGAGCGTATTGTCTTCGACAGGTACGCTCTCTCTCTCTCTCCCTCTCGTTTTAAGAGGGAAACTCTAGCCGGAAAAGCGTACGCCATGCTATTCTGTAAAATCTCACACAGCTGAAGCAAAAATGTTCGGGGTTTCGGGGGGAAAAACAGCCGAAGGAAAGCGTAGCTTACATTAAGAGTACTTGTGTGCTTGTGTCTGCTGCACAATGCTTCGATCTTGGTATGGATCTTGGCTCGGCGTGGACCGGGCAAACGGACGAGCGGAGTTTTGCCCAGTATTCCGGCACAATACCGGCACACAATACGTGGCAACACATGTTTCTATGGCCGATCCTAAACGACGACGAGCAAAACTCCGAAACACAGCACAAAGGAGCTCCCGCCATAGCTCGGCAACCATTTCGTGACCGGTTTTCATCTGTGATGCTCGTTTCCCCAGGTCCGGTCGGAAAATCTTGGTTGGTGCATCGTAGTGGAAGTTTTCCAGCTGAAAATTCACTTCCGCTCGAATGGAAACAATGCCATTTTGCAATGCCAGTCCCACTACTACTACTACTTGGTACGCTCTGGCACAATCCATTCGCTCTCGTCGGAAAATGGGAGCCATCACAACGGGGCTTTCAACGATAGGGCTGCTGTTTAATACTCCCACCGAGCGCTCCACCTTGGGCAACATTGTCAGGAAACTGATGCCTCTGAAGGGCATTGCCATAATACGTACGCGGCCAGTTGCCGTCGCAAAAACCCCGATGGCAACACACGTACAATGGGCACAACTCGCACAATCGGCACAACAACTGTGCTGTGCTGTGCACAATAATGGGTTGAATAATGTTTTAAAATTCGGAACAATGGTGCCTGGGTGCATCCTTGCATCCTCTGCCGTCCTGGTTATGTGTTTGTATGTAACGTGCATTGTGTCATTTGTAACTGTCGGTGGAACCATGTTTTGAGCCTCGCTAGCCCGAAGTGTGGTGGAACTAGTTTCCTGTTTGTTGATGTGTGTGTGTGGTGGAAAGCATGTGATGGTTAAATGCTTGCTAAAGAAGAAACTTTACATCGCGTTGTTTGATTGTAATGAATGAGGTTTGTATAAATAGAGCGGTGAATTTAGGAGGCTCATGTCGTCCTATTTAGATTAGGTTTCATCATTTTTTTATATCTACAGATGGAATTTTTAAATATTGACAACTGTTACGACCAGATTTTAAATCCACAACATGTTACACTAGCGACCCACTTACGAAATCGATAGCCTCATAAGACTCGATCCAGACTATAATCTTATTGATGTTTTTTGATATTTTACTTGCTCGCAAAATGAAGTAGTCAAATATACAAAATTATTTAAAATAAAATAAAAAAGATTCCATTTCACCTAATACAACAAAATCAAATTTATATAAAAATCAATCTTGAATGCAAGAGTTGATCGCTCTCAGATATTTATAAATAAAAAAAAATTAAGCATTACCAGTTCAGGCCGTTCTATATTAAAAAAATACAAAAATTGTTTTGAAAATGCAGAAAATTAAGTCCTTAAACAAAAACCTAAAATAAAAAGGATTTTTACATTTTTCAAGAAGCGATAAGAGAGTTCCAGCGGATTTTGAAAGTCAATCATTTCAGTTTTAGTTTTGTAGATCTACACTTGCTTATAACTTTGAAATAAAAAGAATTTGGTCCTACTAAACTATACATCACAGTTCGACGGGAGAGCTTTCACGCGGCAGGGCATAATATTAAGTCTAGTGTGGGATGAATCTCTGGAGTGGTCGGGTGGCCGAGGTGAAAGCGGGGCCGGTCTTCACACAGCAGAGCCGTGTTTGAAATCCTATCCGGATCGCCACCCCGTACGTGACAACTGTCCAGCTACGGGTAAAATAAAGTTATAGAAACCGTAGGCCGAGATTTTTTGAGGTTTAACTGTCAACGAAGAAGATATTAGGTGAATCTGATTCAGATTCATGAATGTAAATTATTATTTGAATGACTCAAAATCTCAATTTTAAAGGCTCGTGAATCCACAAAGATTTTTGAATCCTCAAAGATTCATACATTCCCAAAAAATCACAATTAGGAATTCTTAAAGCAATAATTTTTCCCTCAGCTTTATGATTCCTCGAAGATTCATTTGAGATTCAGACCATCTTCTTGCACGCAAGACAATCTTTTCAGCTAATATTAAAGTAAAAGATGCTTAAAATGGCAGGACGAGGTCTCTTGAGGTTGCATAAAATAAGATTGAGATAAAAATTAAAAGCCTACGCCTTTGCAGTATTTTCGACTGAGAAACCCTGTTGATACGTCGGTGTTCGTCCCCATCTCCTTTAATATGACAAGGTATTCAAAAATACTGGAGAGTGGAATCACATCCAAAAAGTTTCATGTAAGACATGACCGAGCAAAGAATTTATTGTAAAATGAGTTGCACAAGTCAACAAGGGTTCAAGCAGAAAGGTTTAGAACTAAAATATAGTCAGTGTTCTTCTGCTCATAAGAAATAACAGAAAAAATATAATCGTTTTTGCATACATTGCCTCTCCAAGTTCTACTTCAACCCTTATTTACAGTCCCATCCTTATTCACGTTCTTTCTATCCAAAACAATCGATACCGATCGAAACCAAGCACAGCAAACACCGCTAACGCGCTCGGGCGCCACCACGTTCCCATGAGCGGACGGCGCTCATATTGCACGCTCTGTTAAGTTTCGCCACGTCATCAAACACCGATTTCGATGGGCTGCCCGTGACATGTTGCCAAACACGTTGCTCCCGTCAACCCAGACCCGATCCGTCGAAGCGCATCGAACCGCTTTTCATCAGCGCAATTCGAACCCCCTCGACGGCTAACCACGCTCGAGACGAGATAATAAATTCAAACCCAACTAATCCAAATTATCATATTTCTTTCGGGTGGTGGGATTTTTCCTCTTCTTTTCCCCCAGGCGGAAGCCAAGTACCGCTTCCACACGTCACACGAGCCGCGGAAGACACGAGCCCTATCTGTGAGCGACAACGTCCGGCAACCCGACGGCTACCGGCGGCACGTGACTCAGATTAACCCTCTTCTCAACACATCATTTAATCGAAATCGGTTTTAATTGAATGATAATATAAATTGAATTCAGCAAAACGAGTACACGCACACCATCAATGCGCGGAGTAAAGAAACAAAACGCCACCGCATGCACGCTTCGTTCGGTTGTCAAATCTGTGCGCAATGCAACAAGCGCAACCGCGGGACGCTGCCTAAAGAAACGTGAGAGTGCCAGAGGGTACCTTCGCTCCAGTAAGGGTTAAGGATTTTAAATTTGTAAATTGACCTTCAAGCAAAGCGTCAACTGCATCCACGGGCGGGCGATAGAGACGGGGGAGATTTAAGTGTCAGAAGCGCGAGATGGAACATCGCGAACATGACATTTGCGGCGTAATGTCACGTGCCGCTGTCACTCCTTCCGGCAGTTTAAGCTTACGCTGTGGCGGGCGGGGTTGAGAAGAGGAGTTGGGAGGATGACGTGGTACGAACCTGTCACGACGTTCGGTCGCACACGGGAGAAAGGTTCAGGCGAAACTGTGCAATTTCCTAAATTGAAGTCAACTCATGTCACGTAATGGTTTTAAGGGATTTGCTGCCGTAGAACAGTGGTGTGTTTGCTTGTTGGCAGAGTATTTCAAATCATTCTAAAATTGAACGAATCGCTCTAAGTGCAACTGGTGCAATGAAAACCAAGCAATTAAAGTAAAACGTTCGGTTCTTTGCTTCCTTAACAACAGGAGCAACAGGATGTCTGTATCCGGATGACTTCAGGTCGCATGGACGGATGTTTCAATTTCATGGGAAAAGGACAATAATTACTTACATGATACTATGGCTGCTGATATATGGTTGCATTTATTATTAATCTTAAATATTGTGCTTCCTCAGCTAAGAAATCTATGCTCAATGAGTTAAACGATCCTTCTTCAATTCCAATCTTTCAGTTATTTGCTTCCGTTTACTTAAGAGGTGTTATGACTCCTAAACAATACATAAAGATTATATATTTTGTTATGCTTGTACCTTAAATTTACTGTAGGAAATGTTTTCCATGTTACACAAATAGGTAACTGATTCGGGCGTACTCTAAACGAACTGCAATTTATTTAAAAGGCTTCACCAGGTAGTATCACCGTCTGATAAGTTTGAATCACAATCAAGACTGATGCAACTTAGGGAACTCAAAGGTCAGAGTTTTAATTTGAAGTCTAATACGAGCTAACAATTCCTATCCTTTGTTTTGATATCTCTCTCTCTTTCTTTATCTCTCCTTGGTCTCTCTCGAACGACCTCTTAAGTCATGCCTGCCATTTCTGGCTTACTAGACTTAATGATACCGCTTAGTTGGATAGTCCGGGGCTCGAGATGACCGATGTAAGAGGCATCCGTACCGTGTCCAGGAGCCTTTACATGCACGAAGTCCTCAGGACCTCACAGCCCGATCTGTTTAGATGCCTATATGCTTAGTTTGCTTTTACCAAAATTAGTATTCCGGTCCTGCCGTATTCTCCACTGGGCCACTCCTGTTGAGACATCTTAATTTCATATAATTCTAATTCATATAATCTTCATTTCATTTTAAATATTGCAAGTTCTGAAACGAATGTAACGTAAGGCCAGTATTGAATATACAGGATTTCCGTGAGAAACTGGTCAAGTTGGACCATCTGCTGGACACTGATATTTGATAATGACAGGACTGAAATAGCTCTGTCTAATTCTTCCTGAGGATTATCCTCTTCGTCTAGAACCGTGTCGTAGCATATACCTGTTAATTGAGTAGAGGTCCTAAATATTCTGAACTTTACTAACTCTTCTCGGAAGCTCTGTATTACTTATCCTGACATTAAGGTGTAGTTGAATTCTGGGCTTGAACTACAAGACTACTTCAACTATTTTACCCAGAGCCACACCAAATCAGCTGATGCAGAATTAAAATCTTCCAGGACAAGCCAGACTTGAATTCAGCTAGGGTTGATTGGACTATCTTAAATAATCTTACAAATCGCTATTATCAATACGAACTAAGCAACTTTGAATTCGCTTCTTCTCATGAGATCTCGGATCAACCGAGGAGCGGGAAAAGCGCCCGTCGGGGCCTCGTCGGCGAGGGAAATCCTGTTGTTTTCCTCTTATATCACAATTAGAGGGGCCTCAACTGCCATTCCGCTTGGGGCCTCTAAATATCTTATCCAACAAGTGATCTAGATATAGATAGATCCGGATAGAAATAGACAGAGAGTTTATGAAGATAAAAAATAAATATAAAACAAATGGAATTGAGACCTTGGTCAGTTCTCCAAGTTTTGTAGTTTCGGAATCTACAATCGATTCAATTTTTCAATTCACAAAAATAGCTACCAATAAGTTTCAAAATTGTTTTATAATACCTTAGACTTAGACACATTTTTATACCTTAGACACATTTTTATTAAAGACTCAAGAATCCATTTCACTTTAACCATCAATAGCCGTGTTTAACAGCACTGAATTGTAAACCATTCGTCACCCGGCTTCAATTCCAAACTCACCGTTACTACACAAAAGAAGCCGAGTATTCGCAGGAGAGTTTAAAAATAACACACACACACTGGTAGTAAAAAAAAACCTCCGAATGCCTTTTATTGACACTGTTTTTTTCTTCCAGTGGCATTCCATTTGCCGCCAGTCCACCACTGTGTTTAGCAAACATAAATCTTTCGTCAGTTTATTTGCATACCCATACGATTTTTTCGAGCGCACACAAACACACATAGAGCGAAAAAGCATAAATTGAACATCAGAACAAATATTCACTGTGAATGCGAAATAAATTGTTACTGGAGTTTGCTGGCTACCATTCAAAGTTTTGTGTTTAACAAAAAAAATGCGAAAGAAAAAGGGAAATGTAACTTTTTCTCCATTCTTTCCATTCAAATCTGGCTCTCTTCCTTCTTTGCCCACAATCCAATTGTGATGGTATAAAAGTGAAAGGAGAATCAACCATATCGACCGAAATTCCGACAAAACTCACTAACCCACCCACCAACGCTCTCAACGTTCGTTACTTACTTTTGCGCTAACGCAATAGACTCCCGAACCCTGACGTACAGGACGTCAAACCTTCCCGGCACCCAACCCAGCACCGGTGTATGTACTTGTTTGGATGTTTCGATAAGATTTCAATCAAACCAGTGTCTCAGTCACCTTGGCCGAAGGGTGCTCCCTGGATTTTCCGGACGGGCGTCACCAGCGAGGAAGGAATTACTGACGCACCACATGCGACATGTGACATTAGATCGGATAAGAGCGGTTTTGTAAAGCGGAAACGGAGACAACCGCTTCTGTGTGAGGGTTGTTTTACCAGCAACTTCGAGGGATGTGAGATATGTTCATTGTTCAACACAATTTCATATAGAGCTTTCCCGAATTTTTGTGGCAACGAAAATGGGGAAAAAGTGATCCTTTTGTGCAAAATTGTTTCCTCTTGCAATGGCACCGAGCACCGAGTTGTGTGTCTGTACATGATGCGGGACAAAATTGGTTAAATGAAGCCATAATCGATAATTGAGTGGCCATTCTTTGGGAGCCTCGCAGCCGAAGATGGTATCGCAAACAATTTCGTTTTGCCTTCACAGTCGCAAGGGTGTTGTTCCTGTGTGTTCTGCATCGGAAGTTGCACAATAAGCTGCTGGCCTTGAGTATTGTTTGGGATGAAGGAAAACCCACTGCCAGAACTACTCGTACTCGAGTACTCGAGTCGATTGACCTAATCGCAACAGCATTAGTTTTTGTGACACACCATCGAAGCCAAGCAATGGCCCTCGGTAAACGTTCTTCAGTGCCGTCGGTCCTTGAAAGTCTGTTTCGCTCGTCCTGGCCCAAGCTGGAAGATGTCAGCGCGTAAAAGGAGCTGTCACTTGTTGACTGACACAAGCAATCACATCCCGTTCGGTACGTGGAATGACGCATGATAGTAGTGCGTAGAAAGTGAGGTTACGTATTGTGCTTTAGCTCTTTTCAGATGAATCGCTTCGCTTGGCAATACTTTGTAGAATTGACCAGTTGTTTGTAAAATTCCAGAATTCCCTTAAAAAATACTCGACAGAATATGCTCCGGAGATTACTGTAGCCGCATGGTTTATGCCTGTTATATTCCAGTAACATCGTCATCTGGAATTCTTGTAGTAATTTTAGGAGTAAAGTTCATGAAAGACCTATGGCTCAAAGTTGAAGGCCTCTAGCACATGGCAACCTGATGACTGGGCCAAAGTCAGTCAACATCAGACGACCGTAGGTGCTCGGGATGCCCCCTGAAACCTTAAAAGCACAAAGTCCTCAAGACCTCACTACTCTCCATTTCTCCATTAAAGATCTCCATTTCTTCGATTTGGACGAGGTCTTGAAAGCTCGGGC
This sequence comes from Anopheles stephensi, assembly GCF_013141755.1. Taxonomy (NCBI): domain Eukaryota; kingdom Metazoa; phylum Arthropoda; class Insecta; order Diptera; family Culicidae; genus Anopheles; species Anopheles stephensi. The sequence goes on along the minus strand of NC_050202.1, from coordinate 17,484,304 downwards.
CCCAGACACCTGATTAGTTTCTTCTTCTTCTTCTTTGGCACTACAACCTCGAGAGGTCTCGGCCTGCCATTTCTGGCTTTCTGTGACTTGATTTTACCCGTAGAAAAGTAGTCAGCCTTACGTACGGGTTTGCTTGTAGTATTATCCTGACACGAGACTAACGTTCCCTGAGTCAAAACATGTTTCTGAGGATTTTAATATTACACCATGAGAAATTAAGGACGAAACTCTCAATTCCTTTAAATCCTTGCAAATAAATCTTTAATTAATAAAATACATCCTTTCCAACAGGTTAAAACAGACGTCCTAACGATCTAAAACGCATCCTCCTCGTACGGTCTGCCATCGGCACAGCATGCTCGCAGATACGCGCTCATATCGGGGAACAACACTTCCCAACGCCACTTCCTTTCCAACTCCAGCACCTCTTCAAACATCTCCATCAGCACCTGGTGATTTTCATTTTCCGGATCAATCGGTGCACGGTTGAGATATATTTTCCGATAGTTGTCCACCGCCGGATGTTCGTTCCAATAGTCTTGCTCCCCGTTAACTTCGGCGCAGCCTGCACAGAAACTATTGCAACTCGAGTGAAAACACTGCAGACACTCGTCGTGAAACAGAAATCCACAGTGACTGACCCACACCGAATGGTGGGCGATTCCTTCGCAAAGTTTGCAACAGACGTACATCTTTCTTCCGGAGATTCTTAAAGCCTTTGGTTACACACTGTACACAAATAAGCAGACTACTGTGATGGAAGCAACTACAAGATTTAATTCATATTAAATTTCGGCTTTTTTTGTTAAAAATTTCGCTGCAAATTGTACACTTTTTTCCTCCCTCTGTTTGTCACTTCCAACGCGGAACGATTATTTCACTTTACCATCAACGCCTCGCTTGGTGCCTCTCGTTTTCGATGGTTGCCTGGGCGTGTGGTGGCCACACCTGAGACACGTTCCATTCACTACCAGATGCTGAATAGCACGCAGCTCTTTTTGCACCTTACCGATCGTTTCCATCAGCTGACAAATTTCCTTCCTTTTCGCACTTTGCATTGCATCGTAGTTGAGGTAGATGCGTCGCAGTCCGCCCGTCGAAATAATGTTGGACGGGTTCCAGTGCAGGCTACACTTGGGCAGTTGTTTATTGCCCTGGTTCGTGCACGGTGTGATTGGACTGTGCGTAAACTTGCTGATGCAGGTTTCGTGGTACAGGTGGCCACATTTGGTTGCGACTACACCATCGATCAGCATATGGTTGCAGATGGTGCAAATGGGCAGCATCTTTCGTGATGGCGAGCCGTGTTCGGTTTGTTTTGAGGTTAAAAAAGTGACACTACAGTTCGGTTCAGGTTGCTGTGATTAGTTGATTCTTGCTAGTGGGATTGCGTGGCTGAACATCTAAGTAACCTCAAAGGCGCTATGATCTTATGTTTTTAAATGTCTGATTCATGTCTGGCAAAGTGATCCTCATCGGGGTAAAACTGGGCATCTGAAGGTGGTCCAATTTAGACTCTCTCTTAGCTTTAGTGAACTTTACGATGTATTGTCACAGTCACAAGATACTTTCAGTCCCACAAGTTTGAAATGAAGTTCGCCACAGCTGCATTCGATTGTCATATTCTAATATCTGAGGGACAACATCGAGGTGTGACCTCAGGAAAACAAGACGCTTGGCACAGAACTTAATGCCTGACGTCTTCCAGGATAATGAGATAATTCTTGAGTCCACCTGGACATATGAAGTCTTCTATATGAAGGAATTAATAGACCGGACTTCATTATTAGAATGCTTCCAAATAGTGGACAGGGTAAAAGTCTTCGATGTAAAGGACTTAAAAGACCAAATGTAATTGTTGAAATGTTTCCAAGTACAGTATAAGCTCTCGGTTTGAAATAACTAATAACTGCTAATCAAAATTTGAGATTAGTCCTCTGTTGCTTGGTTTTTTAAAGCTCACAGAAGACTTAATATTGTTAATAGATCGTTTCATGAAAGTATATTGTACAAATATCACACAAATAAAGTTTCTTGGCATCGTAATTAGTCCTATTGCTTACCGAGCCGCTTGGAGATTTCCGAGTTGTGCATTTTCGGGTTGTCCTGAGCAATTTTCCTTCGCTGTAACCGCGACCACACCATGAACGCGTTCATCGGCCGCTTAATGTGCTCCTCTGCCGGTTTCTTCAACATCGCCTGACCGAGCAGGCTGTGGAGGGACGTTGCGGTCGGAAATCAGCAGAACCGGAAAAGGGATCGATCCGTTATAAGGCGATTCGTCGTGGCAAGCCCAGCCCAATGGCAGGCCGCTTCCAACCCAATACTTACCCATTGCCGGCCGCACCGTTCAGCAGTCCGCCAACGTTCTGGTGCAGGTTCGTAGTCTGCGAGTTGTGTAGCGCATTTACGGACGAGGCATGCAAATTTTGCGTATGTAGTCCGAGCGAATTCAGTGCGTGCGATGATTGATTCGAGAGGGCCTGCGAGGTCGGTATGGAGAGGGAATGCGATAGGGATAATCCCGGTATCGATAGCGACGGTATTCGATCCATCATCCTGCCGTAGATCCGCTGGATCCGGTCGAGCGATGATGGGGAAGGATTGAGTTGATAGGCTCGGCTGGTCGGGTGCTGTGCGTCCTTGGGAACCGAAGCAATCAGCGGCGGTGCGTCTTCACGGTACGGTGCCGATTGTGCTCTGCAATTGGTAGTTACAATGTCGATTTTAGTGGAAATTGACGGTCCGCGATAATGCGTCAGGTTAAATGAAGCGTCAATGTTGCCGGATGTAAAGCATGCATTGGATCTGATCTGTTCTATTTGCTAGATGACATGATTGACAATGTTGCTTGGTGTTTATTGAACGTTTTTAAAGCTTTGCATAAACAAGCAGTGATGGACCTGGCTATGGGAAAGCCACAAGACGGGAAATTGATTGGAGATTGAGATGATTAACATTTCTGGAATATTGACAGCTTAATACAGTTGATACTCAGACACACATTTAGAATGCTATCCCACAGAAGAATTTGTCTTTAAATATTGTCCGAAGTTACCAGAATTAAAACAATACCAGGAGTGATGTCCTATCTTAGAATATCACGAAGCCAAATGTGAGTCCCGTCTAAGAGCGTTTAAAAACTTCAGAATTTATAGTTGATCAAACTTATTCTTACTGTTAAATGACCACAACAGAAGAAATTAAACAATTATTCCAGAACTGCAAAGCTAATTATCCTTTCATGCGGACACCGGCGGCCCTGTAACATGATGATCGTATCGTAAACGATCAACCGAAACTCAAGTAGGACTTGATTACTTATCCCACTTCTGTTTCCCTCCCACCCTTCTTTATCGCACCAAAACCGAAAAGGAAATGAAAACGACATCCGACGGCGAAACAGATTGCAGAGCACCCACGAACGCCCGGCTCTACCTTACAGAGACCGGCACGGTGTAAAATATCCAATTTATGGACGAATATCTTGATGCGCTGGTTTCTTGATGTTCCGCCGGACACGACGCTTTGAAAGTGATATGCTTGTTTATCAGCGTCATCTTGCACGCACCGTCATGGAGGGGAAACCTCACTGTGGCACCTTCTCCATCCCGCGGGTGTTGTTTGAATGGAAGCTTTGGAATTGGAATCATGATTAACTTTAACATCCAATCAAACTCCCCAATGGCAGCATCATTCCGGCTAGTGTGGCCACGTACGATCACGGCAGGAATTGGAGAAAGAGAGAGAGAGAGGGGTTTATGTAGATGAAAATAAAATTCAAGTAGCTATAAAACCGGTGGGACACCCCGTCGAGTAGTTGGCCAGTTGGGTGTGTGTGTGTGTCTTGGCAAGATGGACGGTTGCGGTCATTTGCCCTGTTTCGGGTTTTTGCTACCGGTGATGTGCGAATTCCGAGTAACAGAGGCCGGTAGCTATCTAGTGTCAAATATCAAGTCATTTCTACGCTAGCAAGGTGGGTCTTAAAGACTAGTTAGCCAACTCCGGGTCATTAGGAAACATTGATTAGCTGGAGTTGAAGTCAATATCTGCAAGTTCATAATAGCAGCACCTTAAAACTCTTGCATTGAGCTCCAGGATAAAGTTTCATCCGACAAAAACCCCAAAATCAATGACGCCACAATGTCTGACCGTAACTCCCAGCACAAACTCCTCAGCAACTTCAACACCGTAAGCGACCTCCGAAGAATGCTCCAAAACGTCCGGGAAAAAACAATCTGCTCGCCCAGCAAGGGTCATCGCAGGAATGCAGACATCCGCACCCAACAACCTCCACGATGTCCACGAGCTCCACCCAAAAAAAACTGAAGTTGGGACAACCCGCCCGACGTCCGCTGGTCCGATCAAACGAATTCCTGAGTGACAGATTTAAGCACCACTTCTCGGCGGGAGGTTCGGTACGTCCGGAATCTCGGTTTACCGCACACTAATCTTCCTTCCCATAAGAACTTTGGTGGTGGTGATGGTGCTGCATGGAACATGGAGCTTAAAGTGCCATTTTGACGATGCGAGTGGAGTTTGGTTCGATCTTTATTGGTTGGATTGCTTTCCGAAACTATTTGTGTTGAGGAGTAGAATATGATCGGTTTGCTTGTTGTAGGTAATGGGAAAATAATTATTAAACATTCAAAAACTTGAGCTTGAGACGTCTACTTAGTTCTGATTGAAGTAAAAGAAGATGTCCACAAAACAGAAACCAGCGACAACTATCCACACCTCACAACAGTGGCCGTAAAGGATTAAACGCTCTTCGAAATTAAGCGCGCAAAACAAGACGCTGTTGATGGGGCCGCTAAAACCTCAACGCATCGTTTTCGTAAAAGCTTTTTTATTCATGGCTAGAATTTAAAGTTTCCAGTTCTTCTGCTTCCTCGGTCGCCCGAAAACAAGTTGCCAACAGTTATCATTAATAAAAAAGTTAATTATTATTTATGGAAGATTTTGATTCGGTTTATTACGGTGCTCGGCATTAACGATTCCTCTTGCGCCGAGGATCAAACCCGGGCATTATGGCATTGTTTCGTGCGCTCGTACACCCCAACACAAAGCAGGTTGGGCAGCTGCGTTGTTTGGTGATTGTTGCATATTAATGGTGTTCCCTTTTCACACCTTGCGTTACAGAAATCCGATTGAAGCAAGCCAACAACAATTGGGAGAGTTAAATATTTTGAGCATTTCATCAGCTATTGGAAGTGGTTTTTTAAAGTTTTGATCAAATAATTGTTTTAATTGGGATAAAAAAAAACCTTTAAATTTAACACAACTTGACTCCTTTCTCGTAACTGATCGGATAAGAATTCGTTTAATCCTGTCTGCCTGTCCAAAGAATCGCTCAGCGGGAGCCTCACACTCAAAACAATGTGCCGGAAAGTAGCAATTTAAATTTGAATATTAATGAAAGCCAGCATCATCCAAGAAGCAGCAGCAGCCACCAACAGCAACACGTTACGCCCAACCTCAACTTCGGATTCGATACGCTCCATTCCATCCGACGGCATGAACTTTGCCACGTTCGCGCAGCAGCAGCATCAGCATGACGGTGATGATCATGCGGTGATCGCGCTATTCTTCATCAACACAGCCGAACCAAACGGAAGCGGCCAGAATGCTGCTGCTGCTGCCGCGCACCGTGTGTGTCACTGAAAAATAAAACATTCCTCACCCGGGTGCAATAAAATTAAATACTAAAATTTATCATTGGCTGATTATAAATTCATAAGATTTGTTTCGGAACGAGCTCGGGAATCATCATCATCTTCATCATCGTCGGGTGGGTACGGGCCCTGTTGTACCGTACCGCCGGACTCTCACTCGCTGTTCAGGTTGTCTGTATGCTAATTTGGTTCTTTTGGTGAAGCCTCCCCCGGGAGGCGAGAAGAAAGGCGAATGACTTTTCTAACACATTGCGCTGTATTGTCTTAAAGGGGGTCTTTGGGGGATGATGGTTCACGCCTTTCCCGGGGCGATGATGATTAGATGGTTAGCACGAGCTACGCAGCTGCCGGTTCTTTACCTGTTCTTATGAAAGCTCTTTTTATTATAGGAGGGAAGATGATGTTTTGAGGGTTCAAGGTGTGCATAAGCTTTTAAAGACTGAGGTTGAAATCCCTCAGGACTAGGAATGAAAGAGGATAAACCGTTGAGTATTGATTTGCCACATTTATGAACTTTGTGCCGACGGGCATTATAATATGATTTCTATATTCTCCAGCAATAGATAGCATTCCATTAGAATCGAAGTCAGATCGAATGTTTAAGTCGTGTGATCCAACACGTAATATGACTAATTGCAAATAATTAAGCTTGGAACGGAACTGGTCTTTTTCAAACAGGAATATATTTATAAACAGGAAGGACTTGGAGCGCATCTCATAGAGACGGATCTGAGCTGGTATGGAGCGTTGATATTTCTCTGAAGAAGTGTAAAGCATTTCAGAGTTACTTGTGCGCTCGGAGTACGCTGGACTAGCATGGCTACATTCTGGAGTAGTTGAAGTAGTTTGAACCAGCAAAGATATTCAAAGGACCAGATTGTAACTTCCAGAATATTTTGATCGATGCTCTTATCATACCATCAGGATAACCGACAATAGTCCTTCCAGATTTCCTGGTGGAGTCAGAGACCCACTACGCAAGGATTAATATGTCCTCTACCAGTGCCTCTATCCTTGTGAGGCCACTTTCAGCACTTCAGTTTTGCTACTCCTTTGAGTATATTATCAGCCACACATATTCTACGGTACAGATACTTCGAAAACATATATTTCAAGAGCTCCAACACCAAGATGAAGTTTAAGGTTGGTATAAGACTTCACTATATTTTTTTCTTCTTCCTTGGGATTACAACCTCGAGAGGTCTCGGCCTACCGTTGCTGGCTTTCTGTCACTTGATTTTACCCGTAGCAAAGCAATCATCCCTGCGTACGGGGAGGCGGTCTGGATGGGATTTGAACCACTCTAGCTCTAAGCTAGAGGCCGAGAGCACTAAGCAGAATTGATTCTACTAGGCGCTTTGAGATGAACCAGAGGGCTTATTTTTAAAACTGAAGCGTTCCTCAAGTGCTTCCTGTTTAAAGATCTGACAACATCTCATTTGCTTAGGATGAATACATAGAATATTGTAGGTTACACCCTATTTCAAGCATTTTTTAAGTAATTTAAGTACTAATATTTCTCCTTTACCTAATCTCTACCATCGCTGCTGCCATTTACCTCAATCAACCTCTTCCAACAGTGACAGTGAAGAAAGTTGAAGTTCTGATTAATTAAAATCAACCCTTTTTTCCGCCCTATCCACATCATAAACGACATCTCCACCGGCGAAGCCACTCCAATCGGAACGGTGCATCCTGACACGGATGGATGTAAAACCCCTCTTCCCCACCACCAGTCCCCCCGTGGGCGGTCCCGCCATAAACAAAGCGGCACAAAAAAGGGCCGAGAGAAAACAACTTGACGCGTTTCACTCTCAACTTGTTGAGGCCGATCCCGCAAATGATCGTTAATTATTTGCCCCATTATTCGCACTTCAAACCATCGACGGAGGGAGGCCTCGCTAATGATGCAAATGGCAAATAAATTTTGCAATCCCAACCCGTTCGAGAGGGGGGCCGAACGGCGGGGTGTACATACCGGCTGAGAGCTACACGAGTGCCCCATTAAGTGGTGGAAGACGTTTAAAAAATTAATTAATTTTATCATAATTAATTTTCACACCATCTCCCAAACATGTCGCAAGCGCGCGCACGCCTATGCAACGCAGTTCGTGGAACGTTCCGTGGCAACATTTCCGTGGTTGAGTTGATGGAAGTTGAGCGATTGTAAGGCAAAATTGTACGGAATGGAGAGAGATATTTTATACACTTTGTAAGCAAACATTGGATACATTTTGTGGAGAGATGGTTTTTTAACACTTCAGATAACAAAGGAGCAGTACTGGCAGTTTTAATTTAGTTTTTAGATATTACACTAGTACCATTTAGAGTCTATAGACAGAAATTACTGCTTTGAAGCTTGTCAAGCAACTCCTCTGAAGCTTGTTTCTAGAGGCTGCTGATCCTTTATTTTAAAATTTTAGCAACAACCAGCTATTTCTTTCTCATACATTTGATTTGTATTTTATATCATATATTTGATGCTTCTTAATCATCGTGATTTCTTGTTCTCAGCAAATTTGAGTAATTCTACTTCATATATTGGAACAATCCTGTGATCGAGGCGACAGCGGTGCCCGACTTCCCATGACAAGATCTAGTATCGAATCTCGCTCAGACCAACTTGCCGTTCGCAGAATCCAACTAGAGTATAATCAAGTCAGGAGAGCCGATAAGAAAAAATACTTGATACTTTCGTTAACATTCTTCAGTAGTATTACAAGATGTATGCCTGCAATTGGACAATAATTTCACCATAATACAGGTTTAAGGCAAGTCATCGGGACAAACATTTCTTGATACCGAAAACAGGACGTTTCCTCCGAACGAACCAGTTGTGGGTAAAAGTACGAAAAATGCACAAGATTAAAGCTTTTGATTTTTGAAGTTTGGTCTAAAATGGAAGCTACTGAAATCCTGATGACATCCGTCTTGGTTTATAAACCTGTCAATCTTTAAAGGTCTGCCTGATTTTTAATATCGCGCACTGGACGTATGTCCGGCCAAACCGGATACAGATATTAATGTGAAGGTTCTTGATTACTTTTTTAATAAGAAATTAAACACCGATTGTTTCTATCTATCTAACATACCCAGAATAAGCTCTTAAACTTCACATTCCGATATTCCTTCAAAAACATCGCCCGAAACACCCCTCATACGAACAAAAGCGTCGAACAAAATCCACCCAGCTGTTCTCGCACAATGTACGTACAAACAAACTACACGCTTCAGTTTTATCACTTTCGATTACCATCGCAATCGCTCAATAGAGAAACCTCCCGACACTGTTGCCAGCGTGTCTAGATCAACCGATCCACCGGTCCAGGATGCATTGCGACGATCACGAAATTCCATCTCCGCAAGCCGTGTGTGTGTGTGTGTTAAATGATTGTTGAAATGCCGGTGTAAAAATGATTAATGTACAGAGTATCCCACTGACTACGTGTCTTGCCCAGCCACCTTTTGTTCCACCCAAAGAGGAACAAAGTAAAAAAAAAATCTTTAAAACGTTTTGTACCGGGGCACACTTACGGAGCGTTCGACACGTTGGACCTCGAGGCTGGTAACCTAACTTATCCGTCGTGCTGTGCTTAAGTTTTGGTTTTATTTTGCGCCTTGCGCAGAGATTGAGGCGTGTAAATAGGTATGTGGTGCATGTGGCCTTTTCGGGCTGGGGAGGCTGTTAGGGCCAACGTTAACGAAAGTGTTTGTTTTCTTTTTGTTCGCCCGGACCAACCCTCAAGTTATTTTGAAACGGATCTCGTAAACCATGTCGAGCGAGCAAAAGTTTTCTTTGTTTGGATGTTGCTGTTGTGTTTCCATCGAGTTATCCTTCTCTTGGCGTGCGTTTTGTTTTGTTTTGTGATGAACTTTGATCCAGAGGTGCAATGAGCCATTTCATATGGAAATTTTAAAAAAACTTATTAAACTGCTATATTTCCTTCCTAGTTCTCTCCTGTTATTGGCCTCAATGTGATAAGAATAGAGAAATGCTGCATAAAAAAAAATATCACCCAACGAATTTAAAAAAAATAAATCTACATCATTCCAATCCAAATCATCTTTTCCAATATACGAACGCAAGCCCTTTTCTTGCCAAGATCAACGAGTCAGAACAGTAACCGGATTGCTATTTCATCTCGCGCCACGACACACGTGAGCGTGAAAACAGAAATCAAGGAGTCGCTGGCTTTACCTTTTGTATTATGCCACCCTCCCTCCCAATTACCCCTCCCCACGCCCTTTCAAACCCATTCGAAGCTTTCCTAATCATTTATAAAAGAGCGAGAAATAGTCGCAAGATTCAAAAGAGAATGCTGATATTCATATAGCAATAACAAAAAACAAAACTCATCCACACAAATGAGCGGCGACGGCTGACGGTGAACGGTGGGTGGGTAGTTCGTGGGGTGTGGGAGAGACGGGGTGGGGGAAGAAGAGGGTGGAAGCTTGAGAATAATAAAAAGCGAAACACTGGGCTCTTAATAAGCATATCGGAAGGAATGCAATGAATGTAGCAAAAAACAGGAAAAGCGATCACGAGATAAAAGGATTTTTATCTAAAGTGTTTTCGTAAAATTTTCCAAAATATTTTTATTATTTTTAACAACAGGATAAGAGCTAAGTAATACAGTAAAAACTCTCTTAAATGATAAAAATAGGTAACTGATCTTCATTATCCCGATTCCAAACACTTTTCAATCCAACGGCTAGGACACAGGAGATGCCGATAGGCACGATGAATGGAGAAAAACTGACAGATCGAATCGAGCCGAATTGGACAAGGTTGTTAAAGGTGGCCTGAAGGGAAGGGGAGGGTATGAGGAGAAGCCAAAGGGGCGAACCTCGGTGGAAGGGGGTGAAACCTTTATTGCATCAATCATAACACCTTTTGCTGGGCTTCGCGCGCCCGACTGCAACAAGCTCGGAATCTCTCTCTCTCTCTCTCTCGCTCTGTCTTCACACAGAAGGATTCAAACAAGTCCGGCACGTTGTTAGTGGAGATTAGACATTTGTACACCTTTCCTCCCACCCCCCTCCCCTTCCCTTCACTTGACCACCCCTCCATCATCTTCCACCTGGTCGCCTCATATAACGATGGCCACCCGTCGTTGGCTCGTACGTTTTCAACCCCAACTCCCAACACGAATGGTGGCCATTACACCCACAGGGCCCACACCGGGCTGACACTGATCGAGCTTGTCATTGTACGTGGCAGGCTTATTGATGATAAAATCATCAAAGTTGACCGACAGCCGTTGGGTCGGTCTCTGTTCTTTCCAATCTGTTTCTTTTTTGTTGTTACCTCCCTTTGCTGGCCGTTTTGTATTAGCCCCCCCTTTTCGAGGACCCAGTTCCGCCAGGTCTTTGTCGGCCAGTGAGTAATGTGTCAATTAAGGTTATATTTAGGCGAGCAAAGCGGGCGGACCGGGGACGCGAAAAGGCACTCGAAAATGCGACCACAACGGCGATCACGCGAATATGCATACATTTCGTTGATGTCGCCCATCGGTCGTCAGGAATCGGGCCAGGTCGAACAGTTTCGAAGTTCCCGTCGCTTTGCGGTCGCCTATTGTACTTGCTCGAGTACGAATGGTGAGGCCGTCCGTTTGTTTGCTTGCGGCGATCGGAGATCGTCCACCAATTGATCACGGTGTTGAATAGTCGCATTAGCAAAAAAGGATCTCCAATAATCGGCCAATAGACTTGCCCGGAGCGCGATTCTTTTTTCCGTTGAATAGCTCAAGCAAAGGGGGGGGGGGTTGTCTTTTGTTGGTTGGGCAGGGGGAGGTTATGCGATTGGGAACCAGGATCCTTGCAAACTATCCTGTCCAACTTGGCTAACAAGCGCACCGGAGATTCGATCGTATGCAATCGGAGGAGATTAGATTGAGATATTAATGATGATTGTGATCTTGCTTAGAGGCTCGTTAGTGAATGAAAGTAATGGGATAAAAAATGGATAGCTTTTAAGCAGTATGTATGCAACGAATCTGATATCCAGCTCTTTATGAACACCAACATATAGCGTTTGCTGCACAAACCTTGTATCATGCAGCCTTGTACATCAGCTAAAGCAGTTATTACTTAAAGGTTTCTTCGTACTATGAACTCAATCCTGACATTTCATTGTAATCGTTGTCCAAGCCAATTCAGTTTGGTAACGCTCGGCCTAACAAAATATCAGATAGCTCGAGCTGATGGAAACTGATGCTAATTGAAGTAACTAAAAATCAGAATTACCCATCAACTTCGACGATGGGGATCACCTGAATTAATTTGAATGATTAAGCGACAAGAAGCCTGCTTTCTCCAATTCTTCAAAGTTCACATCAGATCTGACCAGAGTTCTTCAAATTGAGACGAATAGCATGGGTAGCGCAAAGAACCCAAAGATCTTGATCTGATGGCACCATCATCATAGAAAATTGACACTCATCTAAACATTTATGGAAACTATCCAAAAGCACCTGCTCATAAACGGGACATAAGGACAAATCCAACATGTAAGGTTGAGGCTTTACAAGTACTTCAAATCGGTATCGGCAGTACCAAATCGGACTCTGTAGTGAACAGAAGAGGAATGCATATTACATGGAGGAATATACAGTCCATAATGCCTATCGGATGTATTCGTCTTCAGTTATAAGCTCCACACAAAGTCTAGCTATCCTGGACAAGTTTGATTGTACCTAGAGATTAGTAGAGGAGACGATGCAGCTGAAATGATATCATATACTGAAGATCGTTTAACGACTCTAAGATCTTAAGAATAGACAAGAGCAGAATATGTTTTGGTAGTCCTCAAATCTCATTCTCAGTACCAATAAACTTGGAAGAAATTTTCCATCGCCTTCTAAACCAAACTGGTCCTTACTGTATCTTGTCTATATCATAATGTCGGCGTCGGAACTATCACTACTACGCACACTCCTACAAACCAACCTCCAGCACAACAAGTGTTGCGCAACAAGAAAATGTCCCATGCTGCACGTCAATTTTCGGTAAAGACAATGAAATTCCTCAAGCCAAAACAGAAATTCCACCGACTCAGCAACGGCAACACAAAACAAAATCCCAACCCCCAATCCCATCGGGACACTATTCGCTCGCTATTGCTTCGACAATTCATCCATTTTCATTAAATCTCTGTCTCAATAGAGTGGCCGTAGCAGCAAAAAAGAAAACCTCCCCCCGATCGGCAATAATGAGGGCGAGGACGATTCGAGTTCGAGGAAAAGCGCCAGTGAGTCGCCCGTACCCTCGTGTCACAGGTTGACAGGTTTTTCCCGACACGGGAACAGGCGTGTTTCCCGGGTGCGGTGGATCGGTTTTTTTTGTGCCCGTGGCCCATTGTCGCCATTGTTGTGTCGCCCGTGTGCCGTCGCCGGTCGCCTTCCCCGGGCTGAATGGCTGTTGTTTTGTGTTCCATTGGAAAATTGAAATGAAATAATGAACTGAATCCTAATGAAAAGCCAATGCAGAGTGGGTGAACGCTGAGGGTTGGGGGTGGTTCAAAACCCTTACGGTGGTTGTGATGCAGGTTTCGGTTTCCCTGACGTCGGCCCCTAACGAGTGGCGCGGTGTGCTTCCGTCGGTGCCTGTTACCCGGTGTTGCCCGACGGATGCTGGATTGTTGGCACGATTATTATGCTTGGCACCGTGTGTTTTATGCGTCCCAGACAAGGATGGTATTGTTCGATCACTTTTTTGGCTTTTATTTCACCGACTCGGGACACACACACGTAATGCTTCGGCGATACTGTTTGCAGTCGAATTGTGTTGTGTTCAACAATATTGATGGCTTTGTGAATGTGTGTGTGTGGGCGTTGTTTTTTACGTGCAATTGAGAGTAATTTAAACCGAGCATGGAAGAATTTGTCTGTCGAGACGAGAAGGGATTGTTACTAAGGTGAGCTAAGCTACACTGAACCGATTTGCAATTTGAACGATTTGATTTGCTCCAGAGGACTTTAACTACGACTACGACTATGAAAACTAACTAGACAATGTTAGGACTTAAATTCTGAATGTGACTAAATTATTGTGCAAGTTTAATCATGTAAATTCCTATATAAATCTTGACCTTAAAGAACAGTTCAATCCATATATCAAGTGTCTCTACATGCAGAGTATTAGATTCACCAATCTTAGGTAGGCCGGACATGTTATGAGCATAGCACCGGACGACCCTTTTAGCATAGCACGTGAAGTCCTTTTAGGCGTTCTACATAGACAGAGGAAGCATGGTAGGCCCAAATGGAGGTGAAGTGATGGTGTTGATGCATCCGACTGAACGGACGGGATATTGACAGACGACGGCTCTAAACCGTGAGCGGTATCGAGGATGAAGCGTCCAATTAGTAACTGTATAAGTTAGTATTTTTCGATTTTCATCTCATTTTTAACAGTTTAAAATTGAAGTGTTTTTACCTAGTCATCAAGAGTTGTGCAGAATAAAACACAATAATGTCTTGGAGAACTTCATAACCAATTTTAGAGATTTCTTTAGCTTCTTCTTCCGTGACACTACAGCCTCGAAAGGTCTCGGCCAGCCATTGCTGGCTTTCTGTGACTTGATTTTACCCGTACCTGGCTAGTCAGTCCTTGGATGCTGTCTGGATGCGATTTGAACTCTGGTCCTGTGATGAGAATACCGGCGCTCCCGTCGCTTCGGCTACCAGACCTCTTCGAGACCTCTAGCTTACTTGGTTCAAACAGGGACTGTACGAAAATATCTCATAGTCAATAATCGCTTGCCAGTCCGACCAAGCATGGACAGTAGAATCTTTCTGTTAGTCATTTATAATATTGAATCCCAAATCACCATCTGTTCAACTCTATACAAGCAAGATTTTTCTAATAAAAAATCATGTTTCTAGAGAGAACTCGATGAAGAAAACATTTTTTATTTTATTTATAAAATAATTTTATAACAGTTTTTTTGGCATTTTTGAAGTGCTCTGGTTACCAAAGATCCTATATTGTTCCATTATGCCATCCTATATTGTCTAGTAAGCCAGAAATGACAGGCATGGCCTAAGAGGACGTTAGACCTAGATGGAAGAAGTCTAGAAGAGATTATAAAACTACCAACCTATCGTAATTGATCTCAAGAGTCCTGTCAAATAATTCAAGATTTTGTCGTAATTGATCCCAAGAATCCTGTCAAGACCAGCACTTGTCATCCTACACCCAAGGATATTTTGAGCTTAGTAGACCCTTTTCACTGTTGTTTTACATTTTTTTAACTCATCTTGAAACAATCTCATTATAATAAACAAGCGTAGAAGTATGGCGAATCAACACATAATATGACATAAAGTGTAACACTGCAAAGCAAACGTTCACTGTGAGCCCCAAGACCTGTGTCAATTGCTTACAAAGTAGTTTCTTATAAGAAACCACTCCCCTTGGCAGGCACTTTCCTCACTCGCATTAGCCCCATTATAAGTTAATGATTTATCGCTTTCATGTATGATTGAAATAAGTCAGCTTATTCAGCCCGCCCCGAATAGACAAACGTATGCTACACCCAACCGTTGTCCACCCGGCTTCACGATAACGAGCATAAAAGAGACTGCATTTCCATTCACCAGCAAAGTACACACACACACACTCATACAAAAAAAGGAAAAACTGGAAAAGCATCTTTTCACGTACAATTTATAGCTTTAATTAGTAACTTCTCGACGCTCGACGCTCCCTCTAACACCCTCTCCTACACACCAGGTATCCCGGGTATCGTACCATGGTTGCCACCCCTAAATAATAATGCGTCATAATGCTCCACTCAATGCGACATAATCTTTTCAGCAAACACAAACAAACGTTCACCACAAGGTTCTTCGCTTCTTCGCCGGGCTTAACACCCGCCCCGAAAAAAAAGGCATCCCAGGAGTAGCATTTTCCGAACTGCTCCCCCTCTTCAACGCTTTCCCGGCGATTCGTCTGAAGAAGTGGTGGCATTTTTCCTTAGACAGTTCCCCATTTTTATGCCACTGAAACCGGCTCGGTGAACGTTTGGAACGGGAAAGTAAGTGAAAAAGACGAAATATTATTACATTCATCATAGCAAAACGCACCAGCTGCCGGTTGGCCGGGCATTTGCCCCCAAATGATACCAGTGCACACCAGCACTGGATTGGTGGGTGAGTGGGACGATAATTGGAGAATTATGGTATCATAAGCGACGTTTTCCGTCACGAGGCTTGTTTCCCACAGCCCTCGTGACGCCTCGTCTCTCAAAGCTTGCTCAAGAATTGGTGGCCACTTGGCACTGCTTCTACCATCGCCTGTGAGCTCCTCTCGCTCCTTTTTGTACATTTGTGTGCAGCAGCGGTACCTTCCAATTCAATGCGAGCCCGAAATGGCAGAAGCGACGAAATGTTACGAAAAATGCTCAATGTCACCGAAGAAAAGAGCTGCTGCTGTCGGCGATCCGAGGCGGCCGGGCCGGGGCGAAGAGTTTTATTTAATGATGTTTGTCGAGTGCGGGATTCGAGTTTGGGGCGAGTTTTTATGAAAGCGAAACTGTGCTGTGCTTTTTAGCTACGTTCTATGCACCGGTTTCACCCTCTTGCAGTTTAATTGCTTCTTCTATTTTTTCGTCTCCTTTTAACAATATTTAATGACAAACAATGTCACACAAATGGACAATTTTCAAGTGTGATGATGGTGGTTTCTTCTTTGTTAGATTTTTAGATTTCAATATGAGATTTTTATAAAAATATATGAATACTTTCTTCTCCTACTTATTTCTCTCTTTAACCTTGAAGTGGCTTGGCTTGCCATAGACCGGACAAAGCCGGACTACTTAAGCATTGGTATAACTTTGGTCTCATTTTCATGATGTGTGTTGGTCATATCTTCATGAGTATGACAGCTCAGAATACTCAGATACTCAGAATTTATATCTGAATTCATACAATAATAGAATAGTTTTTCAAACTTTTAAACTAAATCGTACAAAAAAGTAGACCTGTTATACATGGACACCATAACCTCAAATTTACGATTTTAACATAAAAGCTTGTCTTATTATATAAAACAATGAAGCGGCCAAGTGGAAGATGCGACAGAAGCGCTGATCTTCTCACGACAAGACCGACGTTCAAATCCCATCCAGACTGCCTCCCTGTACACAGGACAGCCTATCCAGTAACGAGTAAAATCCTGTATTAACTAAAAGATGCTTTGTTTATATTTCTAGATCACCGCCATTTGGAACAGTCAAAAAAGTTCGAAATATAAACAAATCTTAGACACTACGGCGTCAAGCCGAAATACTAAAAATAAAAATAAAAATAAATAAATGAATCTTAAGCAGTCAAATAAAATGTCTAAATTTCCCTTTAAAAAATCTATTAAATTCGACTGTGTGCCTGTGACAGTGAGGTTTGTTTAGAGATCTAGCAACATTTCAGTCGCAACATGTCAACGGACACTGTCTAAGGACACTATTTTTGTTCTATTTAAACGATCAAGATACTAGAATTTGAAATTGATTTCGTTTCGAACACGTTGAATCATTTTAAAGGCAGTCCTTACATTATCGAACATTTTATATAAAGAGGACATATTTATAAGATTTGCATTTAAAAAAGGTATCTTTCTTACCGAGAGTAATAAATAAAAGAAAATATAAAAAAGATTTTTCACACAAAGACATACATGACATAAGGCGAAGAAAAATCTCTGATTTTAGATAATGACAACTTACAGAAGGCGCCGGTGACAGAAGCGATAGAGGCACAGATCGTCACACGGCAAAACCACGAATCAAATCCCATTCAGATTGGTCCCCCCGTATGCAGGACTGATTTTCCAGCTACGGATGTAAAACCAGGTCAAGGATAGCCAGAACTTGGCAGGCCGATACCTTTTAGGGTCGTTGTACCAAAGAAGAAGGGATGGAAGAATACAACAAAATAAACCAAAATAAAGCTAAATACCAAAATAAAATCAGGAAAATTCAAAATCAAACAATAAATTTAACAGTTAAACACAAACACAAAAATCTACTTGAAAAAGAAGTACAAAATAAAGCAGACAAAAACGAAACGAAAAACATGGAGGAGATTCTGATGAAACATATTATCCGTCTAAAAGCACATAAATTACTGAAAATAATATTTCAACAAAAAAGACGGTCCTAGCCAGCCCTAGAACAGGGTAGCAAAGTTCAAGTGATTGATTCATTGTGTTGATACAATTAGCGAAACTTTCCTATCCCGAGCGTAACGTCGCCATTACCGCGTAACGATGCAAAGCACCGTACCGCTGTCCAATGTATCTGTCACTTTACTTTTATTAATTTAACAACCACAAAAAAAAACTTGGCTACACTTTTCCAGCCACTCAAAGCCCAAAGCAAGCAATTCTATCAAACCGGAAAGATATTTTTACCCATTGTTCCTCAACAACAGGCGGCCCCAATACAATGCGACCGAACACAATTAGCGAAAGGACACGGTGACCGCAGATTTGAATAAGTTTCACTTTCATTATGCAAAAAAGGGTTCTTCCCGTCCTTTTCCGGAGCGAGCCAGCTTCCCCGACGCTGGTCCTTAGAAATTAGACGAACGTTCTAATTGAATAATACTGTCGCGGTGCGTTTTGGGCGACAATCGGCCCAAAAGCTGACGGCCATCTTGGCGACCTCCTTCGTGAAGGAGGCACGTTTTTGACCAACTTTTGCCGTCAAAAAAAAAGGTGATATCGCCGACGGTTATTACGTGGACACGTGCACGGCACGTTGGCCCACTTGCCCGAAAACTGCTCGCCTCCATCGGTCACCAAGCCTTCACCTCCCACCAAACCTCCCGATGGTTCGGATGGTTAATCCTCAACCAACTTCACTTTGCACGCAAGTTCCGTTCAAGTTGTAAAGGTGCACTATAAACTGGTCGGTAGAGGGTCCCCCGCGAGGGATATCGTATATGGAACAGGGAGTGTGAACAACTTATGGATAGCAGCACACACACATTCATTTGCTAATACGATTCAAATGTTTAACATATTTATTACGCTCATGCTTCCCTATTCTTCCCTTCGCTTCTTTTTTACATTTTTTGGTTCCTTGCGAGAGGCACTCCTGGCTGCTCGAGAAAGCATACGGTTCCGATTAAATAATTTGCTTCCCTTAACAAACCCCTGCTCCGGCTGATGTGCTGCGTATGCTTCTGGGAGGGTGCGCTTTCACGCTGTGCGTTCGTTTGCGTACGAGCGCAGT
This sequence comes from Anopheles stephensi, assembly GCF_013141755.1. Taxonomy (NCBI): domain Eukaryota; kingdom Metazoa; phylum Arthropoda; class Insecta; order Diptera; family Culicidae; genus Anopheles; species Anopheles stephensi. The sequence goes on along the minus strand of NC_050202.1, from coordinate 17,465,392 downwards.
AAGGAAGTGGATTTTGCCGACGGCTATTTGGTGTTTGGTGGGATGCCAGTCAGAAAGTGTTTCTCTTGCAGCGGTTGTGTAGGGAACCGATTTGTGTTTCGAACACAGAACTTATCGAGGTATTGTGAAGAAAATTTGAAGGAACATGTGCACATGTGCAGCCGAAGATGGACAGAACTTCAATGACTTATTCTGGTTGAAATACAAATACAAACTACAGGTGGCAAGGAGATGTCTGATTCTGACAGAAATTTGAACTCTATTATTCAGGTGCAAATTACTACAGTTGTCGAAAGTAAAGCAATCGATTGCATGTTAAGCTTGCTGAGTACAGTTTTTATGTAAAAAGTTTAATTTATAAAGAAGATGAATAGGAAAAACAATAAATAAGAGAGATATAATCAGACATAAAATCAAGCAAATTGAGATTAAAAACATTAACTAACGATTTTCTATGACTATCTATCGATCGAAATCAGTTTGAGTTTGTAGCAGTATTTGTAAGAGTAGATTAATAAGAAGTTATATTAGTAGAAGAAGTATTATAGATATTAGAATTAGGGGTAGTACTAGTAAAAAGGCTTATAAATTATATCATTTTATCGCTTGTTTGTTCTTTGATTTTTAGAGGATGGAAGTATTCAACTATTTTTTAGAAAAGTAAAGTTTTTAAGGTTCTCATCAGTTTGTCAACTCTATATATAGAGAAGAAGCCTTTTTGCTTCGGTCAGTGCCCTTTCGCAATGATCTGTCTTTTTGCGTATGTAAAGTCTAAATCACATCGATCTAATTTTATTTTAACTTCGAGGTAATAATACTGTAGAACGACGATTTATGTTTAATTTGTTCATTTCCTAATTTTTCTGTAAAGTTTAACCTTCCATTCCCTTAAAATTGTACAATCAAAGGCAAAGAAGAAACTTATGCTTTAATCTGTCCTGTTGTTACCTTAGCTTGGTTGATATTTTGTTTCTGCTGGGACAATTTTATTTGAGTTCTCGTTTATTTAAGCATTTTTTTATATTTTATTATCTTTTTTTTATGCACTTCCAATATTATTTTTAGTAAGAAATGTTTAAATAAGACCTATTAACCTATTTAAATAAGACTATATTAACCTACTGTATTATTTTGTTTGTTTGTGTGTTGTTCTGTGGAGCTGTCCAGTGGCCGAGGCGATAGCGACGCCGGTCTACACGTGGCATAGCCGGAGTTCAAATCCCATCCAATGACCGCCTACCCGTACGCAGGACTGTGACTATTCAACTCTGTGGTATCATAAAGTCTATTAAGCCAGAAATGGCAGGCCGAGACCTTTTGAGGCTGTAGTGCCAAAGAAGAAGGTTTTATGTAGATTTTTTTTTTTATAATGTTCATTTTATTTTTTTTTATAATGTGACATTTGCCAACTTAATTATGTTTGCACTGATTCTTCGAATCAATACGGCTCGGTCATCTCTCGTGAATACTTCGAAGTTTGTACTAGCACAAATTAGCAGCAAATATTATCAATACCATCACTGCGGCTTTGTATCGTAAGATCTTTAAATTTGAGAAGATGAATCCTCATCTCTTTTTCCATAGAAGGAACAGAATAATAATTGAAGCCTTAGGATAATTGTTGGAACGTGTATAAGAAACGGTCGTCCATGATTTAAAGAAAAACCCGTGATTGGAGTGCAAAATAAATTTAATATAAATAAAATAAAATAATCAGCAGAAGAGTAGCAGCAAAAGGAGTTCAAAATTTAGATATATTACAAAGAGTTCAGTTCAAAAAAATCAAGACACATTTACAAGTACCCACCCATAATGGAAATGTGTATCAATTTCTCTCATCACGCAAGCCCCTTTCTTCCTCCTCTCAAAACTATTGACATTTGTCATGTTATTTTTATTCTTCCTGCTTGAATCAACCCCCCCCCTCCTCCCCCCCCTTCATCACTCCAAACAATGTAAAAAACAGCTAAATTATACAAAGTAAAGGCATCCACGGACACTGATGCCATTCGCCAGCTCCGTCTGTCCAAGAGCTGTGGAGCCAGACAGATAATGCAATCACGCACGCACAACGCGTTTTTGAAGTGAAGACTTACTGTTTATTATTCTTTCATCAGCATTGTGGTTCGCTTTTGACTCTCGGCATTGAAGACGAAATATCGTTCGTGCCGGGGGTTTTTTTTTTCTTCGCGACGTCTTCTGCCGCTATTTAAATAGCTCCCCCGCCCCGCATCTTCCCTCCAAGACTTTCACCCCATCTCAGTAACCTTCCATTCGTGAGGAGCGCGTGCTGATGAAACATTCGACATGTCCGATTTTGGGGGTGGGGAATAAGAAAAACACACACACCGAGACACAACTCCCCCCTTTTGGAATCACTCACTCACGGCTCACGACGGATCAACTTCATCAACACTCGAGTGTCACTCGGGAAAATGGGAATCAAAAGCTATCATCAAGCCACGGTCAAACAACGGCGCTACAGTTGAGTGTGGGGGTGGGGGCCTCCGTTCTCAACACTGTACAAACACTAGAGAAGAAATCGGTTTTTGCGGTATCTTCGGAACGATTGTGCAGCGTTCAACAAGGTACACCCCACGCGGGAACGAGTGAAGGATTTTTCCAAGCATCTGAAGTTGGGCCGTGCTATCTCTTCATCATTATCGTCGGTTTTCAACACCAGCGCGGCCGAGATTAAGACCCGTTCGAGGGACGGTTCGAATTCGACAGAGGAAAATTGGTTGCAGCGTGGATAAATATTGGTCAGAAGGCTTTTTCTGAGGCTCATCGGTCGTTACAGATGAAGATATCTTAAAGTCGTTAGGCAATGAAAGATTGGTTTGGGAAATATTTCATTTAAATCAGGAAAACTAAGTTAAAAAGCTAATACATTTAAATGATTGATGTATTGATGATTTAAATGTATTGATTAAAGTAATACATTTTGAGCATTAAAAATATTTTAATGATTATTTAAAGTATTTCTTGAGCTAGTATCAAAATATGAAATAAAAGTCCTAAAGCACACCTTCACTTTGCCATAACAATATGTCATTATCACCTCAACGCTAATAGCTAATAAAAATAGCACTAGAATATTATGTTTGCTCAATCAAATTTGTATAATCGTATAAAAATACACTCAACCTTCAGGGCACAATATAGATCGCAACCATTTTGCTGTTGTGTTTGGTGGGTCAAATAATATTTACCTTCTTCATTATCATACATCAAGGAGAGGAATTTAAATTTTGTTTGCTAAAGGCTCCATACTTTTAAGCCTTTTTTTGTGCTTCATATCATTATATAAAGATCTGTTACATTTAAAAATTAATTTAAATTGATGTTTATGCTAATTTCCCAAGCTTGTTTATGCCTCTTTTATTGCCACAATCAATGTCACCTAGCAACGAGTCACAAATTTGCATCTGTTACTGTTACTTACTGCTGATTCATACGTGTGTATTGGTAAACATTTGTCATACATCATACTCACACTGGCAGCTTTGGTAACAAACAATCACATAAGAAGTTAATATGCTGCAACCGTAGCTAACGAATCTCTTCTTACTGCTTCTAAATTTTGAACACCTTTTCACTAACTTTTAATTTGAAATGAAGCGCATTTCTTCACAGTAAAACGTTTATTTTTTCTTGTTTTGGGTTTTCTCAATTATCGTTTGTTTTTTTTTTTCATCACACAAACACATCACAAAAAAAAAACTGTGTAATTTATTGTATCATGTGATACGTTCCCTTAAATTCGTTGTTACTTGCTACCCTTTAACACGTTCTGCAACAATTGCCACACACTTGAATGATTTGGATGATTGTGAATCACAATAGGAAAGAAGGACACACACACACTCACAGACATTCACACACGTCACCAACACTCACTTCCACCACTAACACACTCCTATTGTTTATCGTCGATAGTGGTGATCACCTGTGAGACGTCACCGTGTCCATCACTCGTAGGGAATCAATCGATTTGTCACCCGGAATTGTGACGTACTGCTGCGACACGGAGTTCCCTTCAGGAAGCATCAAAGCACACAAGAAAAAGAATTGAGCTTTGAACAACGTTCACAAATAAAAAAACAACAACAATCCAACCACAATCACGAGCAACTGATGTACAGTCCGAGAACTCGTCGTCACCCGGCATCCGTGCACGGTAGCCTGAACTCGCGATAAGGATTGTTGCCGACCCCGTTTTGTGCCTGGATGGAGCCAACCACGGTCAGGGACTCCCGGAGACCGACCGAACGGCCCTAGGAAACCGAGCCCAACGACCCTGCAAACCGTTGGCCCGAAGTCGAGATACGAGCCCGGGTTGGATTCTCTTTTTTTTGCCGCCTTTTTTTCGACTCGGTCGACTCACGAAACGGTTTGGAGCTTTCCGGTTGGGTTTTGGGGGTGATGACGGGGTGGAGGAAAAACCAGCTGCCCGTTGGAAGGAGATAGAGCGAACCGACTCGGCGAAGGTACGAAACCTGTTTTATTCCCTCAATCGCTCACCGGCAGCGATGGGCGACAGCGACTGAACTCAACGCGTGACCGTATGCGACAGGTGAGAGAAGCCATCATTGGTGACGACGGACGGGCAGGGAAAATGGAAGCGTGGGGGGAGGAGTGTATGGGGATGGTGGGAGAGAACAGTTCGTGAACGCGTGCGCTCACGCCCAGGGAACCCTTCGAAGGATTCCCGAGGACACTGAGGACATCGAGTCCGCAGGCCGTCGTCGGCGCATGTGCTGTCGAGGGGCGACCGAAACGCGTGCCGCATTGTTCCACACGCTACGATTGGCTTTCCCGGGAAAAAAGGTTTCGTTCAGTTTTCAACCTCCCCAAACCGAGCGGCACCCATCAGCATCGCAGAAGGCGTTGCGTCGCGTCTTTTGGCGCGAAGAGAAGGAGAACGAACGAACGAGAGAGAGCGAGCAAGTAAAGGAGAGCAAGCATACGAACAGTTTATTTAGGCGAGAAAGAGCACACAGTCCCTCTGTCAGTTGAAGCTTTCTTGAAGCGAAACACCACAGGCCGCGAAAAAAGTAGGGGAAAAGCGTTCCGTCAAGTTAAACAGCGGCAACAGTGCAATTTTGGGGCTCGAACTTTTAGCGTCAAATGACTCCGATATAGGGAACTGGAAAGGTTCCAGGATTGCCACCGGGAATGTGGCAATGCGGCTAGAATTAAAGGATTACACTTTCTGCATCACAACGGACTCAACTTCAAGGGTATATGACGGGTGTCGGTTTTTTTATTCTTCTTCTTTCTTCTACACCTACCAGATGACACGACAATCAATAACGTTTTTCATTACGGTTTGCATGTTCGAGGTCGATTTAGGCGGCAGTGTAACCTAAATTTAAACGAAATTGATAGTAGACTTGTTACACGTGTTTTGTAAAATGTCTAGCCTTTTTTTAATATCGATTTTTACCTTGGTTTGCTTCTTTATATCCGTCTTTCAACATTTATTTCGTTTTTTTCTATATTACTTTGTGAGAATTGAATGTTCTGGACTGCTTTTTGTTTTTATTTTTGCTTATGTAGTTGTTGTGATTTAAACATTGCTTTTGACATTTCTATAAGGTGTAATAAAGACTTTTTATTTTATTTTTATATTTCATTTTCTGCTTGCTCTGCTGCTTGCTCTAGCAACTTATGATTTCTTGATTCGTTTTGACTGTTGCCATCTCCATGTTCGACGTTCTTCTTTTTTATTATTATTTATTTATTTCCTGTTTTTTAAGTTTCCTGTTCTTTCGTCGTTTAAATTCTTATCGTTCGATTCATATTTTATTAAAGTTGAATAATTATTATTTGAATTGGGCAAGCACTACTAGGATTTTATTAATAATTGCCGAAGTGGATTCTTAGTAAGAAACTATCAGGAATCGGTTAATTGGTCAGGCTTCATGATTTGATATATTTCAAGGGGTATCATCAAGAATTCCATTTAATAATTATTTTTATTTTGAACGCTAAGCAACTTTAAACATTGGCTGCCTTAAACTATATTTAAGAAAGCTTAGACCCTTTCGAGCCTTTGCCAGGATATGGGATTTTCGTCGTCTAATAAATAACCAAGATGATCTCTTTTGCTCTATCAATATAATTTTTTTAATCCTTTTTCAGTAATCAGTATCACGTTTTTTTTGCTTGATTTAACACATATTTTCTTCTAGCTTTTATGATGAAAATGTTGAGGCATTTTTTCTTAAATATTTATTTTATCCTATTTTTCAATCTTTTTGCAGCTTCTTAACGAAGATAATTACTAGTGTTATTATTTGTTCCTTTATGCTAATATGATTATTCTTGTTTGATTCTTTTATGTGAATTTCTCAAAATTTTCTTCTTCTTTATTTTAAGTTTCTACTTCCTCTTTTTCATTTTCTGAAGCTTATTATACTGCTGTAATTTCTTTAGTTAAAGTTTTTTCTGTGTTTTTTTTCTTATTTTTAATTGCTTTATGCCAATATCCACTTTCCACAGTAATTAATTCTATACCACAGTTTTTTTTTCTACTCAAAAGTGCATTGTCAATGTTTACAAATTTTTCAAACTGTCATTAAGCCTTTACCCTCTACGTACAATGCGACGTACAGCGACCCTGCGCATTACCACCACGTGCGCAAAAAAAAGGGTTGGAAAATTGATGCACTTAAGGGTTGACTTTCGGTGTAAAGAATGAATGACACAATGCACGGGCTCAATATCGACGCGACGACACAACCGACACAAGCGTGGTTCATATGCAAATGTGAATGGTTAATTGTGGTTCAGTACGCGACGAGGCGAACGATTTAGACGAGGGAATAAAAGTAATAATTACAACAAAGCTGATAATAGGAGAAGAAAAAACTCGCTCTTGGAAATGGAAATGACAACCGTTTTTGTCACGTGTAGAAAAAGGGGAAGCAAAATGATATAAAAGCAAAAAAGGAAGAGTAGAAAGGATGAGCATAAGGACATGCATACAAAGACAGTTAAGGTTGGTTAAAGTTGATCCATTAATAAATTTAAAAGCAGCCTTCTTTGAACCATCACAAACTAAGGATGTATGTACTCCGTTGAATTAGAATCTTTTCTTTTTAGTCTCGTTTTATAAAACAATCTTTTCTTTTAATACTTTCATGCTTCTTCTTTTTCTCTCTCTTAAAATAAAGTAAAAAGCACCGGTTTATTCTTTCCTTTCTTCCATTATCTTCTTCGCATTGTCACCGGGCGTAGTACCAGTACCGAACCTAGCAGACAGAGACAACGGCCGGCGACAAAAGCCGAAGAAAAAGCATTCCCCATCCAGCCCGGTCCCATTCAAATAAAAAGCAATATGAGCACTTTCATTCAGCCCTGCTACCGAATAAAACGATAAAATGATGTGCTTTGTAGCAGAACTGCAGAACACCCGCTCTATCTGTCGTCCTGTGGCGTCGTAGAACTCCCCACTTCATGTCTCTGTGTTGGTTCATCAACACAGACGCACACAAAAAAACTGGCGACACCCTCGTGAAGACCCTCCCGAGCGTTGAGTGCAAAATCTCTTTCAAGCTTCTGGTGCGATGGGGGCGGAGGGTTTTCCCTCCCCTCCAGGCTGGTTTTCCCACCCCTCCCCCTTTCGGCGGTGCCTTGTATGTGTGGGGGTGGGCTTTGTTGCCTATTATCAGCCAAGCACTCAACTACTGCACAATGGCGAACGGAAACTTTTTCCGATTTTTCACTACAAAAATCACTTTCCCGACGTGCGCGACGTGGACGGTTTTCATTTTAGTTTATGGTGTTTTTGGGTGTTGCTGTTTTTTTTTTTCGATTTTTTTTCGTGTTTCATTTTCTTCATTTAAATTATGAGAAAAAAAACTGTGAATAAAAGACTAAAAAAGTAGAAAAATAATAAAACACAAAGATTTAAAATTAAGAAAAATAAGGAAAGAGAAATTTCAAAAAGGTAAGTGATTCAAATAAAAAGAATAAATTTAAAAAAAGTTATAGATAAACAAAGAAGTAGAGAATCACACAGAACACAGAAAATACCGCAATCCAAGGGGAAAAAATATTTAAAATATAAAAAAACAGATGAATTCATTAAAAAAAGGAGAAGTTATTTCAAAAATGATAAAAGATAATAACATACATACATGTAAAAGGAAGTGGATAATCTAAACCGTAAATGAAGAAAACCAAGATGACGGAATAATATAAAAAAACGAATACAATCAATTGAAGTATATAAAAAAAAAACAAAACATAGAGCTACAAATGAGGTAAAAGTGAAGAAGAACAAAGATAAAAAAATGATAATAATCATAAAAAAATAGTAAAAACTCCTTTTTATTCAAAAAGATTAAATAAAACATAGTGCTAAGGAAGTGTTGCATTTGTGGTAGAAATTGGAAATAAAATTTACATGTTAAACAATGAAGTAATGAAAAAAATTATATTGTGTAAAAAGTGTTTGTAAACAAAGTAAAATATACCATACAAAAATTGAACATTAAATCCTTATCCTTTCGTTTAACCCCGCTTCACACAAAGCACAATAATTCCAGCTTGAATTCGCTTCTACTCGCCAATATTGTTCCCCGCTTTCAATTACATTCCATACACCAAAACTGCTCAATGTGTTGTTTCGAAACAACAAGAACACAAGAAAATGCAAAAAAAACTCAAAACAGTCAAAAACTTGAATGGCACAAACCACAAAACAACACCCGACTTGTTCCTAACCGTTGTTATTATGGAGGCCGTAATGTTGGCGATGTCTGCGGTCTCTTCCACCCAGATATTGTAACACGGGAACTCACTTTCAACGGGGAGGGAAAAAAGGGCCGGGAAAAACACGAACGCGTGTGCCGTTTCACGAAAACCCGATGTTTTTAATTAATTAATTATTCATACACCACTTCAAACAGGCAGTTGGATGGCTTTTTTAAGGGAACGTTTTATCGCCGAACCAAAATGTCAACTGTCGAGTCGAGCCGTCCCTACGCGACCACACCGTACTGCTGTGCGCGCGGAACAGGGGTGCGAACATTTGCTGAAAACTTCGTCCAAGTGACCACCACTTTGAATTTCCCCGGACTTGAGGGAAAGAGGTAGCTCCTGGTAAATGGAAAATTCCTCCCGTGGTAATTAATTAAAAGCCACCAGAAGTCGGTGAGCAATAGTTCTCGGGAGGGAAAGTGATTCCTCAGCTACAGCTCCACGGGTGACAGTTTGCATTTCCAATGTGGCTGTACAGAATGTGGAACACACAATTGATTAGCTTTAAGTCGTTTACATTCATTTTTGTTTCGAATAAAGCATTAATAATGCGTGTACAACAGATGGATTCGTGGATGTGGAATGCTTTCTTCAGGATATCTTGACATTTTGTGCTGACAAGATTGATGAATGTCCAACTAAGGGTGTTATAAACAATTAATTAACATCTGAAAGATGTATTCACTTGGAAGACCGTGGATGCAAGATTTTTGAAATGTTCTGTGAAGGTGTTAAGATTTGATACTTTCTACATTAGCCGGTGAGGTCTGATGCCAGAATGGTAATGGGGACAATTTTTCCCATGGCAGGACTGTGACAGAACAGGACTTCTCATAACAGCGTATTCTTGTCTAGGGCTGGCTCCTCGACTTTGATCTAGTCGGGCAAGCTAGAAATGGCATTCCATAAACCCCTGGACTTGTAGCGAAAAACGAAGAAGAATTCTGGGGCATAAGGTTATGTTGTGTAAAGTCATCATCCAAACGGCTAACCAATTGAAATCGATAGTACATAAAGCAAAATTTATATTATTGTAAATACAAATTATAGCTTTAAAAGCCTGCTAATGATAATTCTCCACTTGCCAATTTGCACTGCACTGTGGTTGGATTTCGCTGCTGCGTCTGCAAATAATCCGTCAAGAATGAATTCTTATAAGAATCATTTTTCATACAGTACATGTACAACACGTAAAATCTTATCAGTCACCGATGCTCTGTGCCATGTCAAAAAGGCGAATGAGGTCTCAAAGACCCAAAGTCTCAATTAATTTTAAGCTCCAAGATTGGTCAAACTATTATGATGCCAAGAACGACACTAGAAGTTAATGATTGACAGGCATCATCAGGCTTTGGAGCTCTTTAAGACCTCATTCGCCTCTTATCTTCTAACTTCACGTCTATTGTTTCGCTTCACTTCACGTCACGATATTTAATTTCACTTCAATAAAAGATATCCTGATCATGGCATCACAATTACTAATACGAACTTTGAAGGACTTGCTTAAATTCTTCACATTTACAATATTTTTTCGCATTGAAATTCAATTGTTGCGGGTCCTATACGATCGCTCTGTAATACAAGAATAGGAAACCTGTGTTAGGGTCGCTACAACATCAATAACTCTCAATCTTCTTCTTCTTCCTTGACAATGACTACAATCTCGATAGGTCTCGGTCTGTCATTTCCGGCTTTCTGTTTCTTGATTGTACCCATAAGCAAAGTAATCAGCTCTGCGTACTTGCAGGAGGTCTGGGTAGGATTTGAATCCCGGTCCTGTCTTGTGAAGACCGGTGCCGTTATCGCCTCGTCCGCCTAGACACAATTAACTCCTTATTTTGAGTCAAATCTTGTTAGGATCCCGCACTGATGATGAAGTACAAAGGAGTTTTCAGCTATTTATCATTAATTTTATAAACTTTTCTTGGCCTTTCAGAGATTGGAGTCTCTGTTTTGCAGCGTAAGAAGGATGTGCCGGAAATAGTTGGTAAAGCCACCATATCTCAAGAAAGATTCACTCAGACTGAGGACCAGGACACCACACCAAATATCAAATCGTATCCAATTCGAAAAGCTCTACAAAACAGAGACCTGGTTCGAGATACATTCCTTGGGAGTGGACAACATAAATCGTAAGACATTCTAACAGGGTATATACATGATTTCTTTAAAAATTCTAAACTAATTAACAGATACACAGACATTTCGACAGTGTTTAAACTGCTTCGACTAAACTTTCGTTTCATTAGACAGATCACTACAAAAAGCACAATTCCAGAGTTAAGTCTACACAGGAGTACTTTCGGTATCGCTCCTCATTATCCTCCTCTTGGAGTCATTTTGAGTAAGGTCTGCGTGGAGTCAAGTATAAAAGCGACACTTCTGTGCTGCCTCGAGAGTCGTTGGTCTGACACTTCAGGATTTCTAGACTTAATTCTATTCTTGATTAAATGGTCACTCCTCCTGGCCCAATTCCAGCAGCAATTGTCAAATGTTATTAAATTCACATTAATATTGTCATTTAAAACTTGGGATAATAGTTCTTCTATGTGCAATTACCATAAAACATACCAATGGCATAGTTTTCTTATTTTCCTTGTGCAGTCTTGTGTGGCTGATCATATTCTTCTTCTAACAAACATACTTAGCTCTCTTCTTTCTCTCCCGCTCTCTAATACACCCACCAAACCATATGCTGACCTTAATAGACTCACCTAGAGTTGAGTGAAGCTTTCTGACTACTGTTTTTCCTTATCCCCACCATCACAGCCCATATCCAGCCCTGCTGGATGCCACAATGACTATGATGGTAAAGTGGTGGAAAATCAAATCGATAAAAGCCAATTTATCGATAGTATCACTATCGCCGCCATTTGGCTAACGGCTACCGAACAGAAGTGTTCCGCACTTTCTTCCTTCATTTTCTTCGCTGTTCCATTGTTCAATACCGGCGCGTCTTGTTTTGTGCTTAGTGGTAGTGTTGTTTTCTTTTTTTTAGGCACAGTTACACGTACCTCTGCCTGAGATCGTTCTCTATTTTGCGCAACAATCAACCCAAACAGTAACTGCAATATCATCCAAAGCCCTTTGCGGAATGGGGGAGAATGGTCCCGATAAAGGTTCCCGATAGCCGAAACAATGGAAACTCAATTAAAACTATTTCCCACCTACGGACAACCGGGGGCAACAATGCTGGCTTCCCCCGTCAGCAGGGTAATCGGCTTCCGTTTGCGCCGGGAATGGACGAGTATAGCATGGAGGTAACGTTTGGAGAATTGTCGGCCAGCAGAGTAACCTTCTTCTTTTCTATGCCGACAGGTCCAGATGGTAAATCATGGTAATAGCAGCAGGTCGGGATCATGTGTCAGCAGCAACGTGTTGGCAAGCCAGTTGGCATTTTCCGTTGAGTGTGACGAATGGTTCGCAGTTCGTCTGATATAACTCTTCCTTGTATAATGGTTTAGAACCTTCCTTATTTAATAAATTTTATATTTTAAAGTATTTTTGTAATTTTTTTGATCATCTTTCTTAACTCCTCTAATCCACCATTTTAAGTTATATTTTCTCTTCTTTTCGTCCAAAATTTCTCATTCCAACGCAAGCTGCATGTGGGCTTCCGTAAATCGATTGTGCCATTGTTGGGTGGCCCCCACGCAAAAAGGGCTTTTTTGCTCTTTTTGTAGCTGCTGCCACTGCTGCTGCTGCTGTTGTTCGAATCGAATCAAGAAAAACGAAAATGCTACCTTTTTCCCAATAAAGTGTATGCGCCTGTGTGTGTGTGTGTGTGTGTGTGTGTGTGTGTGTGTGTGTGTGTGTGTGAGGATAAAGAAAGGAAAAGAACTCTCCTTCTGGGCACACGGTAGCACTGTTGCGTGGCATTGTCGATTCTTTTCGGGATGGAATTCATTTCCCATTTTTTTCTTTACCATCCACGGTCTTTCTCACTCGCTCTCACTTCGATTGTTGATGTCCTGGGTACGGTGTACGAAACATATGTACAAGTGGACGGTTTTCGCAAGGTCATCGTATTCGTCGTGCGCACCAGAGGAAACGCTAAATTAATGGAATTCAGGCAGATCGGAAGGCGCAACGGGGCGCGGTTGGGTTACATCGAGAAGAAGATTAAAACTTTCGAACAACAATAAAGGCATCCGATACGCACAATTCGAATTTTGTGTCCAGAATTACTTGGTGAGGACCTAAGAATTCGGCGAGTCAAGTTAGGGAACACCTCACGCACTTCACATCATCAGTGAATAATTATGAAAAATATTTACTTTTACTCTGGTCGCTCGGGAATCGCAAAGGTCCACCAAACCAGCAGGAAGATCTTCTCGGAAGGTAGCCAACACTGTCCAACACCTGTAAAAACAAAAACCCTCGATGGGCCCTTTGTTTGCACTTTACCTGAGAGGAACCGAACCCTTGAGCGGACCGAGCAAATGACACACCTGACCAGCCGCTGTACGGCGACAGTCTGTCTGGAGCGTCGCTTCTTCCGATTCCGTCCCGGGGCTGATCTTGAAGACGGTGAAAGGGAACCATTTTTTTTGTTGCTCGTTGCTGATCGTTTAGAAAATAAGCCTGATCCTCTGGCTCATTTGCATGATCGGCTTTTGGAGTTCAAGATCACCGAGAGCTATCTGCTATCTTGCGATGGCGTGCGAGCGGAAACGAGAACGTGACAGTTTCTGCGGTTTTAACAACTTGCTGAACGAAGATCTTCAGAAGATCATGAAGAAATGGAAAGCACCAAAATAATAAGAAATCTTTCCTTTTGTCTCAAACAGAGCCTAATCTAAGCATGTAAGAATGCTTGGTATTTAAGAATAACACAGAAGCTGATAGAGATGGTTCAAAGTGATGATTTAGTAAGGAAGCAACAACATATAACTTCAATTCCGATTTAAAGAATTTTTTGTATATACTTGATCATTTAAATGTGGAAAATAATGTGAAAGGAATTTGGGGCTTACTAGACTTAATGGACAATCAGACCTCACTTTGTTGGAACGGTCCGGATGGGATTCGAACCTCAGCCCTGATGGGTGAAGACCGGCATTGTCCCCTTTATATCTCTGGTTTTACGACTTTTACGACACTCTTAAGAGGAAAAAGAAATAATTTTACGTAAAGAATACTTTGTGAACAAACTGTCATTAATATCTATCTAGTCTCAAGTGATCTGCAGTGTATCAAACGGATATCCGGGCAACTTCAAATTACAAATTGCATGAGCTTTTTGGTTTTTTTTTTTTTGTTTATTTATAAAGGCTTTGGGTGTGATAGACCTCATTAACCTCTGATTTTGAGAGAGAGATGAGAGAAATTTTCATGAGATAGTATTGGAATGAAAAATTATTATGTAAAAACGATGTAATTCATAGTTAGAAGCAAAAGCTTTTTAAGAGCTATGATACAGAACAGGGGAACAAAATCCTTTTATAATTAAAACAATATAAAGCAAATGCCACATTGGATTCGACAATGGAGGAGCCGCTACAATGACGAGCTCTACGAGCTGTACGCTGATCTCACCATCGTGCAGCGAATTAGACTCAAGTCAATCTCCGGTGGGCTGGTCACGTCATTGGCTGGACACCGGACAACCCAGCCCGTAAAGTTCTTTTAGGCCGTCCACACGGACAGAGGAGGCGTGGTAGAAGCGGTTGTAACGCCTTGTAATACAAAGCATTTGCTACGACAAAATAAAAACAGTAGTGAAAAACAGAGTTGAGAAATAGGAAATATCCCGGAACAAGGCTTTTTACTTATCAATACCACATGCCAACACATTGCAAGAACTTTAAAAAATTACCTCAATAATAGCTCTCCTAATCCTTAATTCCAGTGTCCAGAAGCGTTCAGAATGAAGCTGAATCCCTTTGAAGTACTGTGCATTATTCAAAGCATAAATCGTGGTGAAAATAATTGCAATACTATGAGTGAAACTAGGTAAAAAAATAGTCTTTCTTCAGATTATTAATAATAATATCATAAATGCTCAACTATCTCAACGTGTGTGTGGTTTATATCCAAACAACCAAGTGTTGCTTATGTTACGTACTGCATCACTACCGAAAAGTGGTAATGCATGTTTTCCATCGAGTGAGAAGCTTTATTAAACGGACGAATAACAAAGCACACCAACCCGAACCCGAAACGGATCGGTCGAAATGGACAAAACGGAAAATAGTTAGGTAATGAGTTAACAACATGTTTAAACCTCGGGATGCCTCGGGGACAATTTCGACCTAATCCTCGACCGATCTTCAGCTTTCGTTCCAGATGGTCCATCTGGTCACACAAACCCTGGTGCCGTTGGAATCGTGCCAAACGAAATTCCCAAGCACACAATGCGAACTAATAATCCCTCGCCCAAAACTAAAGGATTACAAGTGATAAATAATGAAGGCAAAATAAAAACCAACAAAAACTCCGGCTCGGTGCAAATCGTGCGAAGCCCGGGCGATCTGCTCCGCACAGCCAAAAACTTATCGTTTCGTTGAAAAGCGAGACACACAACAATGGCGAAAGGATTATGGGGCGGTTTTTCGAGAGTGCAGACACATTTCGCTAGGACAATCGTTGGCAGTGAAGAAAGGGAATGGAAAGCTTTTTCTTTTGCTCTCTCACAATAGGATCAGCGAGTGGCACAGGCAGGCAGCATCATAATGGCGGAATGGCAAAGAAAAATAAAGCAAAGCCTTATGGGTTTGAGGCAACGAATGAGAGGTTAAATATAATAGTATCCAGACGCACACAGAATAAATAGTCATCCGAGTTACTGGGATTGGGCGAAAACGACACAAATAATGAACCTTGTGGAGAAGTGAGGGCAAAAAAGCGCGCTCGTAACCCATCCAACAGATCGTACACAAAAAAAATCGGACCAGTTGGTAATGATGAATTGAACGAAAATCAAACTGCCGTACCAAGTCATCATGCTTTTTTTTTACTGAACGAGGGTATATCAAAGCAAACTTCCAACAAGGCACATAATTAAAAACAAATAAGTCCAAAAGGACGGGGTGAGCAGAGTATCAAAGTGTAACTGTCCCTCATGAAAGGCTTTTCTTTGAGTAGGTTTAGCAACAACTTCCCCATGAGTTGCGATCGGACTGTCAACACTTGATCCAAGAGAGGGAGAGAGAGAATAAAAATGATAGAAGATTAGCTTGCTGTAATCGCTACTAAGCTGCACTACATGGTTTTGTTGACGACACTTTGTACGAATTAGTGTATTAGAAATGCGAGGGACACGCGAAGGATTGGTGAATGTAAAGAGCTTTTGTAACGTTTTTATATTCAACTCACAGATTTCATCAGTTGAACACGTTTTAGTTGGGCAATCTAATCCTTTGATCATCTGCAGGTTTATATTAGAAGAGTGTTTCCTATTATTATTAGTGTTTCCTCTAAATATAGCCTATTTAGAGTATTATCAGTTCACTCATTTAATTTACGAGCTCAAGCTTTTTAATAAAGTCAGCTCATTGCACTAATGCTCTAGACAGGAGATCAAAATATGTTAACATCATTGTAGCTATGCAATGTTTAAATTTCCTCGAAAAGCAGCTGAAGTTAGTTGGAAGTCTCCTCAATCGACAACATGCTAACCTACAAAGACTTTTGTTTTGCAAGGAGCAAATGAACATTCTGAGTGATTGACAGATGGAAGAATTCTTCTGAGATACAGAAGGCCAGTTTGTTGCAATAAAGTCTCTCTTGTGTTCACCAGTAACAGGGGAACCTTTTTCGTCTTAAAGTGAGTTGGAGACTCAGATTTCATCTTCAGCTCTAGTCCTCAGTTTGAGCTACATTTGAAGAGTCATATAAAACTTTTGGATGGCCGGGATCTATCCCTTACAAGATGGTATCGAGAATCACCAGAAAGAAAAATATGAAATACTCGAGTCGGTATGTTGTATCACTAATTCCAACTATTTCTCCAGACATAATACTCATACTACGAAAAACGCTTTGATTGAGGAGTTGACTATTCTGACTTCCGCTGTTCCATATAAATTGATAACGCTCTAATATGTCGTTCGAAGAATGAGATGATAAATATTTGATTAGCGCGCTAGTAGACGGAGAAGTCAAATGAAAAATCTTGAACATCAATCTATTTTGTGATCTGTGATCATCAAGTATGAAATCATTAAATGGTGTCTACTACATATTATTCTATCGGCCTGCTTCTATCGAGCACATGTATACGACATGGCCTGGTCTCCAATCCGTTTCCAGAAAACACGGGTCATGGCTGCCTAACTCGACCCCCTCAGGTCTGACTCCACTTCATCCAGCCAACGAGCTCACTGTGGCGCTGAGCACCTTCCTGGTAGTGCAGGAGTCCGTCATCCTCATCACTTGCCCCAACCATCGGCTCCTTCCAGCTTTGGCAACCATCAGAATGTCAGCATCGCCAAACAGCTCAGCTAGCTCGTGGATCATCCTCCTTTTTCTGGTCACCTGGACACACCACCAGAGATAGTCCGAAGCACTTGCGCCGCTCGAAAATGGCGGGTGCATTGGTGTCCTCCGTCAGTTCATAGTCCAGGACTCGTGCTCGTAGAGAATTACCGGCCGTATCAGGGTACAACTTATAGAGTATTTCGTGCGTTTTAGGCGTCTTCTGGATCTCTGGAGTTTGTGGAGCCCGTAGTAGGCACGATTCCCGTTGAACAATGTGTCTTCGGAAATTGTTGTCTGAAGTTACGATCGTGCCAAGTTAGCTACCTCAAGATTGAGGCCGTCAACCAATACTCTGCTTCCGAGTCGTGCTCTATCATGACTTTGTCTTCGTTGCATTGATCCTCATTCCAATCTTATCGGCCTCACGTTTCAGTCGAGTGTCCTAAAATATTTATGAAGTTGTATTAAGCTTCTTATAAATATTCTCATAAATATTCTCTTATTAGTGACAAACATGCCGCTGGAAATATTTCGTCTAGAAAATTTGTATAGAATTATCAAAGAAAGCTCTAAGTCCTGGGTTTTCACTATCAAAAGGCGAAGTATATAAGTAACAAATCATTAGCTAATATTTAAAATTAACCACAGGTGTTGATATTGTTGTATCAAGATCGTTTTTCCTTGCGACTAACAAACTTATTGTAAGATTCTAGAGAAATGTTCAAGGTAGCTTAGCATACAATCAATCTCATTACAGTCCTGTACAGGTGCACAGGGCACATACAGCACAATCCCGATTCACTTTCAATACAAATGCTTTTTCATTCAGAGAAAAAAAAACCTACCGATGATCCAGTCATCGATTAATCGTATTTACACCCCATCATGCGTGATATTGCTCCTTTAATTAATGCACGACCAGAGCCGATGCGATTGACCATCTGTGCTGAAGTAGTCCGCGATGCATTCTGATGCATTTTCACGCAAGCACAAGTATCTCGCATCGGTGTGTGAGTGCCTTCACAGATAATCATAATGACAATAGTATACGCCCGAAACCCCGGTTGAACAACACCGGTATCAATAAAATAAACTGACGAACTGCATCAAAGCAAACCGCCATCGCCAATGCATTCCTTTGCTTACTGGCATTTGTTGCCAGCGCACAAAAGGGCACACACGGGCCATTGTGCCCCGGTGAAAAGAAGCGACCTGCGTCTGTATGCGTGCGCGTCTATCCCAAGGAAGGCTTTGTGGCTTTCTTTGAAATCGTGTCTGTTTTTTTATTTATTCAAATCACACATTCGTACGCATTGTGCAACGGAATGAATGAATGATCGAGTAGAGGGAATTGATAGGGGGAAGAAGGTTTGCTTCATCTTCTTGCTCGAAGGTTTGCTTCCTCAAGCTTAATTGCGACGCAATCTAGTGCCAATAATGAAACCATGATGACCATGTTTGCCCGCCCGCGCATGGAACGATTTGTTTCGCATAACGTAAACTCTCCGTAAACTGTGAATAGACGATCAAATGAACAAGAGTTAAACACGGAGGAAAAAATGGTGTTTTTTTTTTTATTTAGGACCTCTTTTTGTGGTAGAGCACTTTTATAATAGGATATGGAACGGAAAAGCGGAAACGAAGGTGGGTTTACGATCGGCGAACGTGATCATCGGGCCGGCAAAGGGATATTAAGGGTGAGGCTGAAGTTCCGATCCGGGTGCTTCCCAGAAGAAGAAGGGTGTGCAGGGATTCGTTTGAGGATATGCAATAAATTGTGATCACAAAGAAGAAATCTTACATTTAGGAATTTATATCAATCTTATTTCTGTGAATCAGCACTTTACACTCAGGTAATAATTGGATCTAAAACATGCTTAAGACGTGCTTTAATATAGTTTGGTTTGGACTTGAAAATGGGGTGAAATTCTGGTTTGGTGTTGGATTGTATGGAATCCAGTCCTTTGTCACATAATAAATAGAAATAATGAACAAAATATAAGTGCACAGGATCTATCTAAACACAGGATAGTAAACACGAAAATAGAGAGCAGTAAGCACCAAATACTGATTATAAAACAATTATTGTAAGAGTAGAAAACCAATACCAATGTTTCAAACAAAAAAAAGCAATCGAAATAGAAAACCAGTGAAGTGATAAAAAATATGCATCAATTTATTTAAACAAAACACAGACTAAAACACAAAAAATTATAAAACATACCCTTATTGAAGGGTGAACTGAACAAAATTAGAATAAAAAAATGGACCAGACATGTGACTGGAAATGAATCTGAAACTATGTTACCCATTGACTATGGATCAATAGACAAAAGTTAAAGGAGTTTTAACAACCATTAATTTATTTATTTAGAATTCTTTAAATAGAAACATGTATTTGAAAAGCACTTCGTATCCTTTACATCGATCTGATTTGATAGACCATACCTTTGAACTGCAAACATACAGTGATGGTTAATTAAGTAAGTCATCTATATCAGTACGTACAATACGTCGCAAACCGTCATACTTAAATTATAAATAATAAAAAACCATACGAGTGTTTTTTTTTGTTTCTTTTCATTTCCTTTTTGTGAACCAAAACACAGTGTGGAACAAAACAATAAGATCAACTCAATACCAATTTTTGAAATTACTGCCTTCGATACCTACAATAGGTCAAATTTCCGAAATATCGTAAAAGCATCACCATGTTACGACCTTTAAAAGTTACCTATTTTAAAATTTGTTGAAGTCTAAAAGTGTAGCAGTAAGGCCAGGTAATCCCTAACTATTAAAAAAATATATATTGAAAAGGGTAAAAGAAGTGGATGGTTTGTCGAAACCAAGCTTTTTTTCATATTTTTTAATTTAATGAAAAACCAAAACGATCAGTATTTCTTTGATGAATTAAAAAATGAACTCTGCATTAAAAAACAGAGCATGCATGAAGTCGAATGAAACAACGCCTGAATCAACCAATACATCACGCATCATTTTCGTATTTTCGTGACGTTTTCTTCCGATTAAGAAACATACAATATTATACAACATTTTTTTAATTAATGTAGGACGGCCTGGTCATACTGCAACCACGATGCTCCGAGATTTTCAGCTAATGCTTGAAAAATAAATTAATGCGATTGT
This sequence comes from Anopheles stephensi, assembly GCF_013141755.1. Lineage (NCBI taxonomy): Eukaryota > Metazoa > Arthropoda > Insecta > Diptera > Culicidae > Anopheles > Anopheles stephensi. The sequence continues at coordinate 17,445,052 of NC_050202.1, read as the reverse complement.
TGAATATCGACACTATAAATTCACTTTAACGCATGTACAAAACAAGATGGTGTTATTTAATTGTCCGTCACTGTAATTGTAACAGAATACTAAAGTTCTCAGCCTAGAACAAAAATAAGGAATCAAAGAATATTATTGCCACAAAGAGCGTAAGAAACTCTTTATTTATATAAGTACATGTTTATTAAGTTACGAATATTATAACCTTTTGCTTTGGCATTTCTGGTTTCGTCGGCTTAAATTACCCGTCCTGTGGACACTTTTCTTCACAGATGACCTTAGTACAATAGTCACCACTGTTCACTCAGAATCGCTCGCACAAAACGGCTCCGAAAACACGCAAACAAAAAATGAACATCATGTACACACAATTGCTTCGCTTCCGTTCATGTTCCATTTGTGTAACAAACTTAATCTTCATCTACAATACGATTGTCATTTGCAGTCGATTTCATGTCAACCGGTACACCGATTCCGAGTGAAAATGTGCACGCACCGGCCAAATCGACCCAAAGAAAAAGGTTCCGACACGATCACTTTCGAGATGGTCGATTGCAATTTTTGTTTCCTTTTGTTACCACTGCCAGGCACATCCGGGTGATATCCTGCCAGCTCTTCCCTACGTCCCTCTGGCATGGGTTTGAGAACATTTTTTCCGGCAAAAAAACATTTGGTGACATCAGGACCGAAGGCGTGCACCGTTTGATGCTCTATATACTTTCTCAGCTCATCATCCATAGTAGGGCAGAGGGTAAGAACTTTCGCAACACAAGGTTAGGTTAGGCAAAAGAGTTGCAAGGCTTTCCGGAGCAGGGAAGACACAACACAAAAAGGGTGATCGCAGGCATCGAAGCACCTTGTACATTAGCTATGAATTTTAATTTCCACCAATCCAACTATAGCAGAAATGTTAGATTCGCGTCAAGATGCGTGAGAAAGGTTTGATTAATCGATCGCGCACCGATTCGCAGCGACTGGGGTTGGAGTTTCGAGGAGGCTCGCTCGTTTGATTGTAAAGTTAACGAACTTTCTATTGTCGGTGAAAGCGTAACATTTCTGAGGTAAAGGTAATCAATAATTCATAGTAATATTTATATGGAGCATCGTTCCCTTAAAAGGTTTCCCAACTCTCGTACCGGGCGGTGTCTGGTGCCGGGAAGAAACTATTCTTGATGCAAAAATTAAAATATTAAAGTCTGCCGTTTTGCCCTCGTAAAGCTTTAAAGAATTCATTTATAAACAAAATAGGGATCCGTTCTATGCAATTGCCATACCCACCGAGGGACAAGCGAAAGAGCACAATCTTCAGATTTAAAGATTAGACAATTCTTTCGCTCAATTGTCCTTTGGCTGACAGTCCCAGACGAACTAAGCAAATCGATTGTCCGGTCCGGTGACTGATTGACATGCTCTCATCGGCCCGGTTCGATCGATTCCTGTCGCAGCGTCGGAACACGCACACTCCCGGCTGTGTTCCAAGCCCGAGATCCGCCAACAATCGAAACAAAAGTGCGGCACAATCCAGCACAATCGAACGGTCCTCTTGTCCTTGTATTATGTCCACGCATAATGAAATCCGAACCGAAACCGAAGGACACCCAATAATGGCTAATCTCTTCCAGGGCGAAAACAGTGTCACACAAGGGTCAGATCGGGAAAGCACGGAGAAGGGACTATCGAAAAGGGACACGCACCCGTGACCGTGGTGACGATTGTCCTGGCCGATGTCCCCCGGTTTGGCAAAGACAATTTCATACTTCATCAATATTCTATCACCAGTTTTGTTCACGATGTTGTCTTTTTTTTTCTTTGCTGTTGCCGGAGACGTCATTTGCGTCTTCTTTTATGACGGGATTTTGAGGTTTCCGTTGCATCTTGAGTCGAAAAAAAAGCAAATGGGAATAGAAATGAGAGATCCTTTCCTAATCCACCCTCTGTCATTTTTATGCACTCTCTACAATAGGCACGCGATTGTTCGGGGTAGAAAAGTCCTTTGGAACTCGAACCACCAGAAGCAGAGTTCGAAACGATTGTCGCGTAAAATTAACAAGAATCCGGGAAATGAAGGAAGAACACAGAGGAAAGTGTATCTAGTTTTTGCTTCCTTCTGTGCAAGCTCTGATGAACAAACAATGTACAATGAAAGGTGTTTTTGTTTCTCGAATTTCATCAACTTAGATTAGTTGAAAGACGAGCGCCTCAACACCAAGCCTTGGAGCATGTTGAAGCTTTCTCATGAGTACACTTATGCAAGTTGTTTTTCCCTTTTTGCTTCAACTGGATCAATTTCTTGATGCTATCTTTATAATTCCTGCAAGAAATAGCAGTGATTTTCAGCTTTGTTTAAAGAAAGTGTGTACAAATGGGCCACAGCAAAAATAGGAATTGCAGCCGTATCCGATGTAACTCGAGCTGCGATTTGACACCTCCGGACACTAAGGAAGAATGGTTTCTTGTTTGATCGGAGGAGTTTTGTACTGCTTTGTGCAGAAGTTGTTATGGTGTCAAATACGATACTGGTAATTCGTACAAAGAGTATTTCCTTTCTGTTTGCCCCAAAAAACGGCTTTCCTCATTTATTTCGATCAGTAAAAAAAACCTTTGACATATTTTAAGATTTCTTATTTTTTACACTAGTTTTATCCCAATGAGTATTAAGAGATTAGCAGGGAAATACTTTATGGTTTTTTTATTGAATGTGTGCTCAGTTCATGACAATTAATAAATGTGCTCAGTTAATCTTTTGTGTATTTACCTTAAAGTTGATAAAACAAAGTTACTTATTATTCTTGGACAGTTGTAGAGTTGAAAGGCTTCACTGTAAATATTATTTGTTATTATTTATTTAATATGAACGATTGCCTCATCATTCACTGCAGAAAATTAACACAACCACACTTAAGCTCTGCGACATTTCTTCCAGTGATTTTTACAAGGCCGGTTTTTTTTACAAAAAACCGTCTTCCCGGTACGCAGGACTTGACTATCTAGTTATCGGTAAAACCAAGTCAAAGAAAGTCGGAAATAGCAGGCCGAGACCTCTCGAGGCTCGAGGTTGTAGTATGTATTAAGTAAAAGATCTTTATGGGCAACTGTGCTGACCAAGTTTAGCTTTATTTTTTTAAATAAAACTATTGAAATTTCATCCTGATAACAGAAAAGAGAAGTGCTTATTATCGTTAAACAGAAGTTATCTCAAATTTTGATTTGAAGTAACAATTGGGATTAGTAGACAAAACGTATCATCGATACAGTTAGCAGCTGTCAGACGATTAGTCAGTGAGCTACAGAATAATTGAGTAAAGAGATCCCTTGTAAATCCGTTTCATCCCTGCTTTTTGATGACAAAAAAAAAACACAATGAAAATCAAATGAAAAATGAATGTTATCCAGACTCGAACTCATACTTTAAAAGCACAAGAGTCTCAATCAAGAATACCCACTGAATGGAAATAGCCAGAACACAAGCCTTTTTTGAGGAAACAGCCAAATTGTAGTACAAAAATGGTAGCGAATTGTCGAAAAAATCGCTTCAATCCCTAAATCACTTACAAAGGCGGCTCACTCGCTCTCTCTCTCTCTCTCTCTCTCTCTCTCTCTCTCTCTCTCAACTTGACCTACCGACCTCTTAAGGTCATGCCTGCCATTTCTGGCCTTCTAGACTTAAATGATACCCCATAGTTGGATAGTCAGTCCTCGCTACGGGGGCATTGTCCGGATGGGATTAGAACCCCGTTCTTGTGCAGACTAACGCCATTGTAGACCCTTCCACCAGACCGCCAGACCGAAAATCGACTGATTCTTACTAAGGATTTATCACCCAGACCAGCTCATGTATTAAAAGAGCTGGATATATTTGTTTGACTTTAAGCAATATTTTTTGTTTTATTTAATTTTTTGAAAATTATGTGGCTAAATAAATAATCAATTTATATGAACATAAAAAAGAGATAGAGTGTTAAGATAATGCCAAGTTTCTTCGTAATTTTTGAACGCTTTTTCCTGGTAGAAGCAACGATAGCAGTAGTTTGGACGGTGATTGTAAGTTGATGTCCATCACTGTAGATTTCAAAAAATATTATTTATACATACAATGCTTGTAAATAGTAGCATTTCTAAAGCTTTCATCTTAGATTGTAGTTAAACTGTACAAAAGCCACCAGTGTAAAGCTCTGTCCATTACATCCTTTCAAACAGAGCTCGGCAAATGAAATCAGCATAAGCCCAGCCCGGCCAGCTGAGCCCATTTTTCGTGCTACGATTACCCTTTACCAATCATCCGCAACGTGAAAGTGTTTCGATTTGCATGGAAAATAACTTTTAAATTGAGCTGTAACATGATCCGGCCCAGATAGCAACAGGGGGGGAAACAAAACGCGGCCTGTTTTTTTTACCGATTCAGTCCAAAGGGACCGGAGCGATTCAAACGCGTTCACATTCATTCCGTTATTAACTGTTGCTACTTGCAATCGATTCGGTTAATAAATAGTAGGGCACCGATAAATAAATTCGCCACTGTACCGTGTTCGCGTAAAAAGGCGTAAAACTACATCCTTTTCTTCAGCGCATAAACTATTTCCATCCTTCCACCAGCTGTTCAGCGTGGCTCGCAGATAAAGGAAATCTAAGGATGAACCACGGTTTGGCATATGCAAATCGAATCAGTTAATTTCATTTGCGTATCAATTGGTTCGCTGCGATAGGGTGTTTAGAAAACGGGTTGCCAAAAAAAAACATATAGATTCGCTTTTGTTTGCGTCGATTCGCATATCGATCGGTTCATCTGTTCGATCTTGTTGAGTCGATCGGCAAAAAAAAAGGGAAAACCTCTAACCAGTGGGAAAGTCAATCGTTTCTAGCTCGTTGGAGTTTTTTTTGTACGGCTCTAGTTATTGTTGTTTTCGCTTCGCGTATGGCATGTTTTATTGGACCAGATTTACGAAGAGAACTCTTGTGTTCTGTTTAGCTCAAAAGGGTGTAAACCTAGGGCTCATAAAGGTGCCTTAAGACGGTACACTGGGCAGCCACACAGCCACATTTAAAATTAAACACGCCAGATTACACCGGTGAGCATCTGCTCCGATGGGTCATAATCGTGCCAGACTCCAGGAAAGTGAATCCATCCCAACCGGTTACGATCGATAGTGCCATAAAACGGGGCAACCTAACACGCGCATATTTTCCGCACATACCGTAGCTCCCAACAATCGGTCTCTGCCTGTATCGATTTCATTACACCTTTCGCTGAGAACAATCTGAGAATGCTGTAACAGAGAGGTGCGCGGCCTGCTTTGTAAACCAGCCCCGACCAGAACATAAACTTACGCGCCAAAACCAGAACGAATGATGATGGAACAGAGAGGAAACCAGTTTATGGCATCGAATTGAACGCGGATGCTAACACAGCGAGAACGTTTGAGGCCTTCCCTTAGCCTGCTGCAGCATGTAAATCCATGTAAATAGGGTTCTGGAGCGGTTTGGAGCGATTTTGCACCGGTCGATCAGCTTCGCGCCAATGCATCGATACATGATCTCCAGTAAACATGTCTAGAGAAAATGCAAGTTAAAGTTTTAATCGTTTTATGGGGCTACTTTAACGCGAGCTTCATGGGCGATTTGAGATAAACATGTTTATGACAGAGGATGTTTGATGCTTGAGCGGTAGCTAAGGCGTGTGGAAAAAGGGCAACAAAGGGTTTATTGTTCAAAGTTGGACTTAAGACTCCATCGCGTTCTAGACTAGTTGGGAACGTTTACGCGCAAGGTACAGGCAGAGTAGCTCCAACGCTCATATGAAGATACCAAGAACTTGAGTCTCAAAATAACTTTAACTTAATCAATTATCTAAATGACTCAAGCTTTCACGGGATATCAGTAGTTTTGTAAGATCTTTGAGTTATTTTTGAGACGATCATCGTCAGCTTTTCAATTATCTCAACCCTGCTACTGGAAGAGACTTTTCGTCTTTCGAGCTAGATAACCTTTAACACTAACTTAAAACACAAAAAATATGTAGAATGATCATCATTCAAAGATTTTTATCAGCAAATTATTCTTGATCGCCGTCAACAGATCTTCATCTGAAAGGTATACGTCCTTGTCACAGTGATTGAAATTAAGTAGTTTTGAAAGGCTTCTAGCAGATGAATTTCAATATCCTATTGAATCATTCGAAGGGTATTACCAGGTTAGACTTGGCATCTCGTTAGTTCGCAGTCTTTAGTAATATTTCGAGTTCTATCTATCTTTAGTTCATCAGCTCAGTTTCAATTTTGTCTGTGCCCTCACACATACTAAGGTGATAGTCTTCGAATTTATCATCTGAGAGTCTAAGTTGGCTGGACGGGGACAAACATACACAGACTCTCGAGGATGATCTATGCCCATATGGTGATGGATGATACCAGACCTTGAAGACTTTTGTAGATAACAAATATAGGCTAGCTTATACACTCAATAACAACATACAAGTTGAAGTACTATGATAGAATTTGCAAGTTGAGCTTAGCGAAATTATTGGTAAACCATTCTATAAAGATCTCTGGATAGCTGATTCTGATCTGACCAAATTTGTATAACAACAGTACGCCACTAGAGGGCTTGGACCAGACGACTTGCAGCAGAGGACTACCTGCTTAGTACTGGTTAAACTCTCTTCAATGATCAAATAAATTGCCGAAATTCTCGAGCAACCTTTTGTTATAATAGTTGACTTCACGATAATAGTTGATAGTTGAGGCGGTCCAGTGGCAGAGGCGATAACGGCGCCAGTCTTCACACGGCAGGACCCGAGTTTAAATCCTACCCAGACCGCCTCCTCGTACGTAGGGCTTGACTATCTTACTAGGGGTAAAATTAAGCCACAGAAAGCCAGAAATGGCAGGCCGAGACCTCTCGAGGCTGTAGTGCCAAGGAAGAAGAAGAAGAGAGTTGACTTCACAATCGTTTTTTCTAATCGTATCAAGTGGATTGACTTCACCATATACATAACTGTTCCCAGATAAATGAAATACCAAAAATAATCTTTCAAAGGAATGGTTTTTGTCGGCTAATTTATCTCTTTTCGGGCGGACAATTCATAATGCGCTTTCTGGTAGAAAGAGGAATTTCTATCCTAATCCACCATTACAACTAGTTCTGTTTTGATTTCATGAATGGGATGTGATCTTCAAAACTACTCGTCGAATACTCGTGCATTGATCGTAACCTTTCACACCATGGGAATACAGGACACAGGAACCAGCTCACCTTCTCTCCAAAAAGGACTATTTCAACACCTAGCGACGCATCTTCCTAAGGGGTATCATTTTTATTTATTCAATGAAACTGGGCCCAACAAAGACACCGGCACGGGATGCGAGAGAAAGGAAACGAACCTTTAAAATACCTTTCATCCCATCGCACCATGATATATGATATTTGCGTAGTTTCCATTGAGCGATAGTTCGGAAACATACGGTTATGGCGATCATTGAAGAGTCGATACAATGCGACCAAATGACAAGCAGGAATGGAAGGTGTAAACCCGGGGGACCTTCTTTTTTTTGGTAGGCGAAGGTAAATAGCTTCCTGTCGCGTTGGCGTTGGTTTCGGTCAGCATCTACCATGAATGGATGCATTCCTCCTGTTGGTCAGTTTACTCTTTTGCTTCACCGGTTGTTCCCTAAAACTAGACGGGAACCAACACACTTGCTCGATGTAAGGGAAGAACCGTTTTTGGTAAGAAATTAAAACAACGATCAGGTAGGTAGGTCCACATCCCTGTTTAGAAACCTTTTTTTCTTTGCCCTCCTAGGGTGTTGAGGTACACATTCGATGCGCCAAATGACACTGCCAAAAAAGCAACCTTTTCCAAATGGATTCCATTCACAACACCGAAAACCGGTGCATCATTGCTCACCATTCATCGCCACACATCGATGAATGGTTGTGGTGATGTGGTTCATCAGAAAAGGAAGCAACAAAAAAAAACACACGAACCTTTTGGTCAATTTCCCACTAATGGACGATACGCCTCAGGTCCGTACCTGAGCCCGTAAGATATCTCCCGGGGAATCGATCGATTTCCCGAAAGAAGCAGCATCGATTTGCAGGCCAAATGGAAAAAAGGTCATTCTATGGTGGGGCCCCTTTTCTTTAATTTGCATGGAACGGGTGGGTTATCGGTCAAACGGCTACTGATGCCACAATGGTTTCCATTTCATTCTCTGCTGCAATCATTTTTCAACTGTTTTTCTTATCTAGAAAAAAGTGCTTCGTAATCACTCCGGTAAGGATTCTAATATATGAATCGCAGAAAGAAATCCGCGCCAAACATTCCGCATCCGGGAGTACCATTAGCCATTCAATCTGATCTAATCTCCCAATTTTGTTTCGTCTAGTCTAGGTGTGAGGCGTAGATTTTCTCCAAAAAGAAGGATCATGTCGCCAAGCTGGAAAGACGATAATTCCTCGCACAATTCCAGCTCCAGCACAGGGTCTTGAGAAGAAAAGCATACGGATAAGGCAAAAACGGAGCCTTCTTTACACCTGCACCCGTCTGAAGATGGCATCTGGAGAGTTGCATAAAAAAACCCTTCGAATATCCCTTCTTGGCAGCAATTTTTTTTGTGTAGAGTATCGCCTTAAGAATATGCCACTACACATATCTGGGTGACCAAACATAATCAACAAATCCACTTCAGCTCAAGGATTCGATAAAAGTTGGTGTGGGAAGGAGAAGGGAAAAGAAAACTAAGTCCATCATCTTCAACAGTATTGATAAAAGGTGCTTCAAATAGAAACCATATTAACGTGGTGGATGAAGCGAAGTCCACTTCAAGGCACCACTCACTTGGGTCAGACATCGGAGGGAGACTCTTACATCAAGACACTCGTACGGGGTAGATAATTCGAACCACCAGTCGAAGTCAGCCGACATCATCGCTTTGCCATGGAAATGCCAATTTTCCCTGAACCATCCAACCTCCCCCTTGCAGGGTAACTGGACAGCGCTTTCAACATTTCTGATGCATGAAATGGTCAACGGATGTATTATGTTTGTCGTCTTCGCTACTTCTTTTTTGCAAATCTCGCTTCTTAAATGCTTCCTTTTGTGTGGTGGTTTGGCTGCTTTTTTCTTGTTGTAATCTGTGTCAAAAGGGGACACTGTATCATCGCTTGGTGGTTTTTTGATAATAGCTCATAAAGCCCATTATGGGATGGTAGATAAAATTATGAAAATTGATATAAGAAATGTTGATGAAAGTTTGTTGCTAATTGCGTGATTTTAGTACAGGCCTAGTCAGTCAGCACAACGTATAATACCACTACCCTAGGTCTATTTCTTTCTCAGAACGTGAGACCCCCAGGAAACCCCAGAAATGGCAGGCCAAGACCTCACGAGATTTTAAAGTCAAAGAAGAAAAAGGGACTTTTCTTTATTCATGAAGAACGGTCTTGCCGTATTTTGCTGCGAAGAAGAGACTTGATGTCCTATAATTGTCAACTTGGATGTTAGCTCGTGGTCAAATCCATATCACCAAAATTTCACATTATTTATTTTAAAATAAATGTTCTTTCCATTCTCAGCATGTTTGAGATGACAATTGCAGCTGGACAAAACGTAACTCTCTTCATCTTCATAAACTATAACGATATAAATTATATTCCTAGACCTTTAAGGCTCGTCTAATTTTGCATCGTCCACAAGTTACTCCTATCAATTGTTTTAGACAGCATCCTTATTGAATTATTTGCAAGGTCAAGGAATTCCACGCACTTTCTGAAATCTAGCGTTCCAGATTTGGGGGGCCGATGGTAGAGACGACCGGGGTTCAAATCCCACCTGGGCTATTCCCCCGTAGTGAGGACTGACTATCCAACTGCGTGGTATCAAAAAGTCTAGCAAGCCACAGATGGCAGACATGACCAAAGAGATCGTCAAACCAAGAAAAGTTCCAGATCAGAAGCAGAAGTTTCTCAACAAACTGGAAGAAATATTTTGCGCATTTATTCTTGCCTAATCTTGAAATCGACATCCAGTTCTTTTAGCACCTGGTGGATTCTATAGATCCTACTACTACTGATCTGCTAGCATTTCGCAAAAATGACAGATAGTTGTTCAACAAACTTGCAGATCGATTTCTTCGTGTTAAAGGCAGTGGTGGGTTAAGATTTTTGGAGGCCCCGTGCGGATTGGCAGTCGTGGCCCCTGTAATTGTGATTTTAGAGGAAATCAACAGGATTTCCCTCGCCGATGAGGCCTCCCGAACCGACGGGGCCCCGAGCTCCTTCCGCTCATAGGTTGATCCGCCACTGGTTAAATGTATATTTGTTATGATCTCAACATTCGTCTGGATAATTCTAGTTAATTTGTGGAAATGAATGTTTGCTATCTGAAGAACATGCTACCGTGACAGGCAGTAGATCAACGTTGACGGTTGGAAGAGTCTCATTAGCTCTTCGGTGACCAACGGTGATCGTGAAGCTAAGACGCCCAACAATCCTCATTCATTACCAACGTCTTGGTAATCTGGTATGTTTTGCCGAAAAAGGCTCAAGGAGGTTTTAGTCGGTGCGAACCCGGCAGTACCCAATCGTTGGTCCCACTGGTCTCTATGAAGATGTCCTCCTCGGTCAAAAAGCTCCACAAACATAAGGGTCATATCTGCCAACGGACATATCCCGATAGACTTTATAATCTGTTTAATGTACTTAGACGTGTATCGCGTAAAACTATCCCATAACAAAAACGAAGAACGTTCTCTGGCCCATAATTTCCGAATGACAATTTCTTAGTTCTGTTTCTTTTACCCTCAAGAAATCGCTTGGTGTTTTCAAGTGACCATAGTGCTTCCAAAGTGCTTCGAAGTCTTCTCCTACTTTGGCAACCTCGAAAGGACTCGGCCTGACATTTCTGGCTTTTTTTTACTTGATTTTCCCCAAGCAAGATAATCAGTCTTGTGCACGGGGAGTCGGTTTTGATGGGATTTTAATCCCGGTCCTGCCGTGTGAAGTCCAGAGTTGTTATTTCCGCTGACAATAACAGAATCTATACCTTCAGATGTATTTTAGCAAGCAAGCCTAGCACTCATTCAAAGAAATATTCCTATATCCTAATCACTATAGTTTTAGTATTATTATTAAAGTTTAATTTCGAGTTTCGATTGGCAAGTTAGTTCTAATCCTTTCAACTGTATTCACATAAAATGTCTTTGTGCTATGAATGGCTAAGAATGGATCCCTGCAACCACAGTCCTATTCGCCTGACTAGCCAGACCCGCTCCGAACATCGTGCCTTCGAAACTTGGCCTCAAGAAGTTTCCTGCCACACACAACCGCCACAAGCCACCCAACCAGCGTACAATGCATGAAATATTTGCGCAAATAAATTTGCATTATCGATTCGCATGTGACAAAATATTATAAACTGCCTTTATGCACTCCGGAATCATCACAATCCGGACCCGTGCACCGGGTTCTTGCAATTCAGACGCCTCCCCAACGCCCGTACGGAACTGGCAGGCCGTGCCGAAGGTGCGAGAACCGTACAGTGAAAGCGCGAATTGCTGGCAAATTTATGACCGTCCTATAATGCAACGCGATATGCAGTTCGCTGCACATATGCACGAGGTTGAAACCCTTTTGGTGCGTTCGAGACCACCTGGATCCAATTATTTATCCGTTTGCAATTTTTCCCTGATTATCGACCACTTCTCGAGGGCGGCCGAATGGTTGGTGGTGAAGCCGATACTTCTGCTCCACGAAGCAGATTCCTTCGGCGGTGCTATTGGCAGAAAAAAAAACGAAGTGAATCCGTTGCTTTATTTTGCCGATTGCTGAGTTTGTTGCCGAGCGAGTGGATGCCGGAGTACACGACGCAAAATATTTGTTTTTCATACACTGCAAAGTGAGCATAATTCGTTTTATTTATGTTGGCTGTTATGATTTGTGACGGCTGAACTTGTTGACCGTTCGGGGCACACGTAGTATTATTATTTTATATGCCACCAAGGCATGCACGGCATTCTTATTGATTGCATCAGCACCACCATATCGTGGTGGTCGGTGGGTGGGATGGTTGATTACGCTCGACAATGGTTACGAACGGTGAAACCTAATTTACTTATCAAGTGCTTGTAGGAAGCAAGCATTTTCAATCGTATCGATTATGCCAAAAGCATAAAAGGTATCGGAATCAAAGAGCGGTTGTACATGGGTTTGCTGTAATGAGGAGGTGCAATTCATGTTGAGAGTTGTTAGAATACTTCGGGTTTTCTATAGCCAATCAATTGGTATAAAATTAGAGCTTACAATGACACGAATCCAAAATGAAACTATATCCATATAACCTGTGTCTGGATAGATGCTAGCTGAAAGAATAATACGAGGACAGGAAATCAGCAAATTATGAACCCTTTAATTCACCACTCACAGGGGTGGCCAGAGTGTAGAGGTGACAACGGCGCCGGTCTTCATACGGCAGGACTAGGGTTCAAATCCCATCCGGACCGTCCCCCCGTAGTAAGGATTGACTATGCCTATGACTATGATTGACCCCGTAGTGAGGATTGACAAATATGCGTTATCAATAAGCCTAGTAGGCCAGAAATGACAGACATGATCGAAGAGGTCGTAAGGTCAAGAAGAGAGAGAGAGAGAGAGAGAGAGAGAGAGAGAGAGATACTCAGAGATCCTAGCTTTAGCTTTTCTTCAAACTATGGTCAGATGTTGAGATAATGAACGATATGCAAATACTGAGATTTATCTCTACAAGAAGTTAGTGTAGCTTAGTGTGCTCAAGAGGTACAATGCAGCCTTACTTCAATAAGCTGAGGGCTTTAACCTCACCATATAGATCTGTACTCACTATGCAGCTCTGTCCTCATAAAATAGCTCTGTCCTCGTTCCTTGCTAGGTAGCTCAGTCCTCACTAGATAGCTCTGCTTCCCTTACTTAAGTCTCCCTCATGAAGTAGCTGTATCCTCATTGTGAAGCACCACTGCCCTGCGTAGGTAGCTATGTCCACACTAGCCGTCTGCCATTAGATAGTTCTACCCTCACTAGGTTGCTCAGCGTATGAGCTCTTCGCCCTCAGTAAACGCTCGTCTCACACTAGGCACCTCTGCCTTCACAAAGTTACTCTGTCCACATTATGATGCATTATCCTTACTAGACAGCCCTACCCTCTGTAGATAGCTCTGCCCTCACTAACCTGTCTGCTGTCACCTAGTTCAATATTCATTCAACTAGATCGCAATTGCTCTCACATTTTTAAAAAGAAGGACTACTGCAGTGGAACAGCAATAAAAGACATAAAGCTTTGGAAAAGCTGATGTCCTATGTGAAGATCAAGAAAAACAAACTTCCAGAGATATTTGGAGTTTTTGGCGTAGACCATTACTATATCTGACTACGACTCGATATACTAAGTAACGATGGTTTATACCTGCATTGACACTTCTTGGTTGAATATCTCTATCTTCTTCCCCTAACGTCCTCTTAGGTCATGCCTGCCATTTCTGGATTACTAGTCTTAATGATACCACGTAGTTGGATAGATAGTCCTACAGATCCTGGTTGGACCTGGTGACTACAGGACCTGGTGGGATATCGTAGACTGCGAATTAACAGTCCAGTTCCAAAATCTATTATGTTCTACTGTGACACATTCGCTCTAGTTATTTGGTAAAATATGTATATCATCAAACAAAAATGCCCTTGTAATTTTACTTAACTTATAGTTATTGAATCTCAGTAGAGTTCTTTAATTTACTGTGAATTTTCATCTGATTTTTAAATTCCTCCAATAGAAAAGTGCAATCCTTTCCAACCCCGACCAGCCTTTTCATGATTAAACGACCGTGTCAACCGAACAACCATTTCTATTCTAGCACAGAAAGGTTGGCAAGATGTAAAAGTATCAATTTCCTCGTAACGTTCGCTATCAGTTATAATTAGAATAACAATTGCCAACTGCTCGCGCTACACATCCCATGCCAATTCTTTCTAGCATCGGAAGCAGCCAAGCATTTGCCCTGGTTATACGATTGTTTCTTTGATTTCACATAAATCTTTCATTTGCATGGCATTGACCGAAGGCTGCACATTGTCGCAATCTAGGTTAGTTAGGACGAAGCCCATCCTTCGTCTGATCGCATCTCTTTGTGCCATTGTTTTGCAGATTTAGGATCAGCAGTACGAAGATCCTTAACCCTTCGCTGTCCCAAAGTTTTGGCGGTCTTAATCGCAAAACCCACCGCGTAACGTGTTTGCGGACGTGTGAGGACGATTTCTCATCTCCGGGCAAAAAGGGAGATCTCGCTCGTACCCTTGACACTGGACGCGTTCTGTCTCGGCAGCAGGGGCCGAGAAGCTGGAAGGGTCCCGTTGGTCCTTGCCTTGCTGTAACTTCGCGCAAGGGTATTTGCCTTTTCATGCTGAATTTCCACCACCTTGTGAGTGACCTTATTTTCGGATGATCCCGGCGGCCGTTTTTTTTCCCCCTGGCCCGGGAACAGATTCCGCGCCGAAAATGGGAACAGATTCGCGCCACACAAGGTGAATAAGAGAAACGATTTTGATTAAAATTTATTAAGATGTAAACCGGGAGGACCGCCAATCCATTTTTGCAGCCGAGGTGTGTTAGCCAATTGTTACCCCGGCACCGGGCATGGTTGCGTTCCATTAGCATACACAAGCGTTTTATTGCTGTTCGGGAATCCTTTTTTTTTTCTTTGGTGCCTCGTAGAACTGTTTCTTTGTCGTGGTTTAACGGATTTTAGCAAGCTTCTTTTGCTCTAATTCTTACACTCGCATCTTGCGAACGGGCACAGCATTTCTCCGCAGTGTTGTCAATGTCTTTGCATAACGCGCCCCCTTTTTGGCTGATGGGCTTTTTCGGGGGAAAATTAATTTACGCGCGGTTGTGTCACCCAGTCGGTTCGTCTGACGTGGGTTAGATTTCCGAGGTAGCTTATGTGAGGCAGATGAAAGTAATTATAATTGGCAGCGAAATGACGGGTGTGATAGGAAAATAAAGAAAAAATCGTTAAGCCTGATAGGCTAGGATAACATGCTGGTTAGGATTTTCCTGAAATTAAAATGTCCCAGAAACTATGCAGCTTTGAATTTGATGATTGAGTGTAAGAAAGGAGAACATGATGTTTCAGAGCAACTTGAAGGTAAATAGATGAACAACAAATCCTAATTTTCCGTTAGATTTCATCTTGGAGAAGCGTACATGGATTTACAGACCAAGATGCATGTTGTAAGCCATTAGAATTGCTTTTAATTCAATGTTTGCGCCTTTTCAAATTCAAATTTACTCGCCACTTCTCGAAGCGTATAGAAAAGGCTCTGCCAGGTTCCAGTATTTAATACAGTAACAGGAGCAGCAGTGCCAAGGTTCTAGAAACATCTTTCCAATATTCAAATATGAATATAAACTATCCCTAGCTTGCGAATATCTGAAAGGATAATCTCATCTGATAATGTTACAGGGCTTCCCGGTGATTTTTGACGCTTTTCCATGAGTTTTTACGCATTCTCTAGATTTTGCTCGTACTGAGATTTTTTAACGTGATAGGATGTGAACCTTACCTTTAACGATTTTTTATATAATTTTCAAAATGATTTAAATAGCAAAGCAATCGATCTTTTTCGTAGTCCAATAGAAGTCCAATGGAAGCATAGTCCAATCATTGCTTAAAACTATCACCAAAAAATAATTCTTTCATTTTATAGTATTACTATACTAGTACAATTTAAAATATTTTTTGCTATCAACCTTTAGTAACATCTTTTGGAAATATAATTATTCGTATTTGTTTGTACAGGTCTTGCCATGCCTTTATTGGCTTCCCCGAGACTCAAATTTTCTCGTAGGTGGATTAGTTTGACATGTGTACAGGGAAGCAGTCCGGTTAGGGTTCTATACCTGTGGGCCAGTCTGGTGGCCTCATTTATTCGTAAACTTATATGATGTTCAAATGTATATATTCAAAACATATTATCTTTATCAATACTCAACAATAAATATAAAAAAAATAATAAACATAAATCTGTACAGCGTAGGTTTTAGACCCTCACAGTACTTACATAATTTTCAACTCCTTGAAGAAAACAAAAATATCCCGATAGTGATGCATCAAGATACTTCGGGATACCCTGTAATATTGGCCACTTGAAAACATTATTATTATCCAAAGACACAGTTATAGAGAAATACTTTAAATACTAGAACACGAAAAAACTACTTGCATTTAAAGCATTTCAAATAAAGAAACTCTTCTCGCTGCCCAACATTTGCGTATAATCTGTAGAATTGATTACTCTCTTTTCCCACCCATATCGAATTTTTACACAGTTTCCCTATTATCCATTGTTTCCGGAAGGCATGTTGCAAATGTCGATTATGACATGATTTTAAATGTCCTTTTATACCACCCTTTCCCATTCGTTCCATTGCCTCAGACCTAATGCTTTTTTACCCTTGCAAAAAAAAATCTCTTTAGGGGCAAGTTCTTATCACACTCACAGTAGAATTCGCATGTGACATATGCTAATTCTGCAAACTTTTTTTTCTACACTCACAAGCTCACACACACGCCAGTTGCAAATATAATATTAGCACCCCATTAGAAATTGAGCCAACCTCCTTGCTGTTTCGACCTCGAAAATGATGTCAACCGCCCGTTCTGGTACCACCCCTTGGTTTGCGAAAATCGGAAAAGCATAACAGCAAAGAGTTTAAAATTTTGGGCGTTTACCGATTTTATGGTTGCAAGCAGGTCAGGCTCAATAAATTATCGCACGATTAAGGCGCTGCGAAGAAAGTGGTGTACCGATATACACGATACCCATTAGCACGTAGTAATAGAGTTATCATTCCGGTGGGCTGGTCACGATTTGGCGAAAAACCCACTGTACGGATCATTAATCAGTGCATTGCAGTGATCGTATGGCACGATTTGCGACTGGAAAAATAGGTTACACTGTCCATAACGGTTGAAAATAACATTAATAACATTTTAAAGCTTCCTCATTCTACAATTGCTATTAAATTTCCGATTGAACCCTTTACGCTACACCACATTACTGACAGAAGGAGGTTTTCTTTAGTGCGGAATGTATTTCTCTAGGTTGTTCGACCAAATTTTGGGGCGTAGCCGCAAAACACATTGCTTCCAATTCGATTGTGGCTTTGAATTTAATCGTCAGTTAAATCTTCCTGTCCTGTGCGAGTTGAATGTGATTCAAGGCGAAAGAAGCGGATTGAAGTAGAAAAATAAATTTATTAGAATGTAATATACAGAATTACAGGGTTTTCTAGGTAAATTTGACAGTTACCTAAGGAAAAAAAACATTTTGGAAAAAAATAATCAATGAGAACAATTACTTCTTTAAAGAAAAACTAGCTTAATAGGCTATTTATTTTAAATATTCCAAATATTAATCTTAAGCATCGATTAGCTCCTCGATCCGACTGCGGAGCAAGGCTTGGCAACCGTGTCGCTGAGAAGAGCTGCAAAAACAAATATTATTTTTGTAACTCATTCTAATTTTGTTTTTTGAATGTTCTCTTGTTATCTCTTTTATCTTTGCCATGCATAAAACAGCCCATTGAGTCTCAGCTCTTTATTCCGAAAAATTAAACACGAATACGTCGGTCAAGCGCAATCCGATCGTCTGCTGGGCGTCCTTCTTTCCCAAAACTTTCGCAAAATTCCCGTCGCAGTTTTGGGCTGGGTTGAACATTTTTGCTGCACCTGTTGGTATACAACGTTAGCTTTTGATAGACATATCGCTTGTGATATACTGTTCCTAATGAACACAAAATAATGCAGATATTAAAAATTTAATAATAAAGAAGCAATCAAATTGCAAATTATTCCACAAGAGGAATTTAAACTGATTCTTGATCCTATACTCATAGCTAATTTTCTCATCGTATTTGATATTGAATATATAGAGCATGATTGCGACGGATATTTCTCTTGATTATTCTGACATAATCTATCGCTTCTGGAGTATGCAAAAATGAGATAAAAAAGGCTCAATTTAGGAATTTATTAATACATTAAAATTTTATGTTTAGTTGGAACAAGAGTTAGCTAAAGTTTCTTTAGAAATGAAACTGCAATTTCATGCTTCTTCCTCTTCTTCCCTGACACTAACAACCTCAAGAGGTCTCGGCCTGCCATTTCTGGCATCCTGTGACTTCATTTTGCACGTACAAAGCCTACGAACGGGGGGCAGTCTGGATGGGATTTGAACCCCGGCCCTGTCGTGTGAAGACCGGCGCGCTTAACGCTTCTGCCATCGGACTGCCCGGGCCGTCAATAAAATGTACATTGTTTAAAATACTAAATACACTAAACAAATTTTTAATACCAGATCGATATAATAAACCAAGAAAAGACCATCAAAGTTTATAACACTGTTCTAGATATTATTACACCATAATTCAGCTTAATATTTCCAAATTGTTTTGTCATACTGTGGTTGCAACCCCATTAAGCCCTCCGTTTATGTATCGGAAAGTAATATTTATACCACATATAAATTTATGTACAAAGCATCTAAACTACATTGTCTAACTGACCCTAGTTCCAAGCAGCCAGGAAAGCTACAATAAATTGTCAACAGTTAATCCTCTAATGTTTACTAACAGCATTATTAGCAGCAGTCCCAGAGTCCCAAACCGGGGTGGAAAACGGTCGATAAGTACCGGAGTGAGCCTGCCAACTACAACACACACACACACGCAGTGCACCACTCCGTCCTACCTGCCGCAAATCAACGGCTCAGCTCTAATGCTTATTTATTGCGCACTGCAGCACATCCACAAGTGGAAATTCGATCGGCAACATTCCAGGGCACGCGCGTTATTATTTCCTCCGTCTCAGACCGGGAGTATAGAGCGGACCGATGGGGTGTATGGGTGAATAATTTATCAATTAATTTAAATATCAAAGCCGGATCCCTTCAGCACACTTTCCGTTGAAGGTTTCACATGCATTTCACGTGTCTTCATTCATCGATCTTGAAGTCCCAGTTAACCCGTGGAAGGTTAACCCCGAGGCCTTTCGATCGAGGCTGGGTTGGGTTTTGCGGTTTTCTTCGGCATACAGAAAGGAATGGCTTGGCAGGGTGAGTCCACTAGCCACCGCTAACTAATCGATCATCCGTCATCAGCTCGATCACTCTCTCGAAGCCACCGGTTAAAAGGGATTCCGTCCATTCGGGTTTTTTTTCTCGAGTGGTTTGAGAAATTGCGTCATCATGTGAGTCCCATCAGCTCGAGCGGGTCAATCGGATACATGCGCGTACAAAATGTCTTAATTGTGCTCCGCTTTATGCTTCGGCCACAGGAAGTGTTGGATCATTCCGCTTTTCACGCGAGTCCCAGATCACCGCAGCAACAACAAAAAACAGACGAACCTCGAACTGCGCCCCGGTCAACTCCAAAAGGCATTCAAATGTTCAAAGAAGCCCTCACCAAAAAACGGTTCAAGATTTCGTCCGTGTCTCTCTCTCGCACGCCCGAATGCTGGATTCCACCGTATCATCAACAATTTATTTGTTTTATGATTTTTTCAACATGTCAAAGTACATTATACACCTATTGTTCGGGATATGAATTAGTGGAGTGATAAATCATATTTCCAATTCTACACAGCATCAGCTCCGGATCCTCCAGGTCCCTCCATCGCCGCCATAATGGAGAGCGCGGCCCAATGTCGGCTCGGGTGGTGCTTTCGTACGCCACGCTTCTTTTTTTGACGGGGTGTTCGTATGGATGGGGATCAACTTGGGCGGGACCTTTGTACGAGACCCTCAGGAATTGAACGGAAGATCTCGTGGAGGAAGGATAGTCACGTATCGTGTTTGTGCCGCCGCACACTCACAGCTCGGAAACAAAACCGCTGACTGTATATGGAAATTGGACCGATCGTGTGGGAGAGCAAAGACAGTTGATCGATAGCATTTGTTGTTTCACGCTCTTGGGAGCTAAAAGCTCCATCCCCGAACCGTTCGGCTGAATCTTTACCCACGGCACTTTAATTCATGCAGTGTGCCGCTTGAGTTTGATGGTGATTAGTTTTTGTTTTCGGCTCCAACTTCAGGCTGTCCAGTTGTTTCGTATCCTATCTTTCGATGAAGGTCTCGTTCTAATGGTTAGAAGGTAGCTTGTTAGCTGGGTTAAAACGTGAAGCATTACTCACCGTATCGTTGGAAAGAGAGATTGTTGAAATTTTAACCTGTTGAGAAAAATGAGTAAGAGAAAGTAGATTAGAAAATGAAATCAACTGTAAGAAATATAATATTTTTTGAATAATATTAGAGATCGGATGGACATACAACGGATGAATCGATGGGTCAATCCTGTAAAACGATGTTAGATTAAGCAAGTCTTTGTGATTTTACGGAACCACCGCAACATAAGAGACTCCAACAGAAAAGAGTAACTCGAGATAAGTAATGTTTCTTATTCCAGTGTTTAACATGATTAGAATATTCTATAGTTACGTCTAAAGTGATGCCAACCTTCAAGATTTTAACTTAAACTCGAACTCACTACGCCAAGATATATCACTGCACCAAGATCCATCAGGCAAGCTTGGTCCAGAGATAATAGGTCTCTCACTCTCTTTCTTCTAGGCCTAACGACCTCTTACGCCATGTCTGCCATTTCTGAGATAGGTGACTGA
This sequence comes from Anopheles stephensi, assembly GCF_013141755.1. Lineage (NCBI taxonomy): Eukaryota > Metazoa > Arthropoda > Insecta > Diptera > Culicidae > Anopheles > Anopheles stephensi. The sequence goes on along the minus strand of NC_050202.1, from coordinate 17,424,356 downwards.
TTGATACCACGTAGTTGAAAAGTTAGTCTTCACTACGGTAGAAGGTCCCAGCACAGAGACTAAAACCCCGGTCCCGAAGAATACTATAGTCGAGGCAACACACTTCAAGAATCAACGAGAAAATTTCAGGTGTTTGAAGTGAGCATCAAAAGTTGTCTATTATGTTTGAAACACAGTGGCATAAGCGGTCTCAGAATCCTGATGTGGACAATATTAACTTCAGAATTCTGTATATTTGAGATCTATTAATTGGTAAAATATTTATCAGAGATAATTTAAGTGATAGATAACTACCACACAAATATATTGTTATCTTCAGGACCAAAAACTTCACCAGATATCACCAAGTAATGCCACTTGAATCTAGAACCGCTAGAGCAAATGAAACCAACAATTCTAAGTCCATCAACAACAAAAACCCCACCCTTACTCTCCTACCTACCATTCCCCCTCAATGCTCCACCAAACATCATTTAGTAACTGTCAAGCACCACTTGCACCTCCAAGCCTCTGCTCAAAGTTCTAGTTAGGCAAAGAATTGTTCCGGGTGTCGATATTTAAAAAAATGCCCACCATTTGCCATTTGCCAGCAAAAACATGTTCGGTTCGCGTTTTAATCCCAGTCATCTTCGCTATTCAATCATCTCACCCATTCTTCGCTTTCGATCGCCGAACAAACCGTTTCGGTTTCCTGCCGAAACATTCATCGGCACGTAGCGATGGCAATCGAAAGCAGGGAAGAAGTACCCTAAATTGATATTTAATAAAACCATCGAACAAAGATAAAAGTGCCACATTCAAAACATCCTTAGGGCTTACTTTTTGGAGTCGTCTCTTTAGCGTTCGGTTAACAGTTTCAACGGCCCCGCGGCGAGGGACATTGGAACGCATTAATGGACAGAAACGGAATGGGTTTCCTTCAGCGCTATTGCCCGTGCTGGACATTCCAGACAGTACGGAGCCATTGAATTTGTTGTGTTCAGTTTGGGTCTTCTCTTGTGTGTGTGTTGATCGCTTTTTCCTTCTCGTCCACATATCCTCAAATTCGCTCATTCATCGTGATGATCGGAATGAGTCCAGAAAGTGGAAAAAACAAAACTAAAGAAGGAATGAAAACCCAGAAAGTTTCAACATTCCTTACATAGTCCGGTGAGTGTTCCGGTACATTAAATTAATGGTCAAATGTTAGGTGGTTGTTTTCGACGATGAAAATTAACCGACGTAAAGTGTCTGTTTACTTCAATCTGGATCTCTGATTCGAGAGAAATAGCAGGTTCTGAATGAGACATTTATAATATTTTGGTAAGGACTAAGGTACTTCAGTTATTCTGTTAGTGTCCTAAGACTTCACTTAGATGTCTTGATAATATATACTCAATGTTATTCTTCCCAGAGTGATGTGTCCAAGACATCAGTTCACTGGTTTTTATTCAATCAATACCTGCCCTCAATACCTCGAACACCAGCATGCCCCACTCTGCAGTCACAGCATAATGAAATATTCTCAACCTGCACGTCACTTCATTATTGATTTCTGCTATTCATAAGTGAGCGACGATATTGATTTCTGTCAAACGACGACCGAGGGGGGATTACTTCGCGAGCCCCTGCCATCTGGAGACCGCATTGTGCGAACGCAAATCTTTGAAGCCATTGTTAGGCGGATTTCCGAACCGTGGCCCACGGTTGCTGATTTTCGGTTGAACATTGGGGGCCTTAAGAAAACGGGCGCTTAATTCGGCAAACCCTGGTGCCGCTCGTTTGAAACCACTGCCAGTACCTGATGCCATAACAAAGCATCCGATATCGAAGCAGCGAGCAGCAAAAACGCAAAACAACGCACACGCAAGGCAATTTTGCTTAAAAACTGCTTACATAAAACCGCTTCCCAAATTCGCATATGGCCAACTTACCACAATCGGATTTTTTATGCCACTCTCCCACCAACAGCCCCCCCGGGATCACAATATTTCTTATCAGCCTATGCCGTTCGTCCACAGCAAGCCAGCAACGGCATCGAAGGCAGTAGTTGTCAGGATTCCTTCGTCTAAAACATCTATCAACCGAACAAAGGGCAAGCATGCCAATGCCGTTCACGCGCGCCCAGCCGAAAATGTCAAAAGTACGACAAACTTTCACCGTTTCAGCAAATGTTCTGAAGCGAACAAACGCCTCAAGGGGGTGGTAAGAGCACAAAAGGTCAACAGCAGCATTTAAGAAATTCTTGTACGCGAATGCGAAAGTGCGTCAACTTTGACGCCGGCCGGCCCCTTCCGAACAGGTCGGTCTGACAGGAGATTCGCCCTTTTTGAAGGATGAAAATGCATCAAATTGGCCATCTCAGCTAAACATCAAAGAGAGCTCTCCACCTTTTCGGGGAGCTGTTTGATGGTGATGTGTTTTTTCGCCTTGTGTGTTCATCCCGCCTTTTCGAGCAGTCGAAGTGAACAATTGGAAATGGAAGCTACTGCAAAAGAGCTGATTGTAGGAAGTATTGAATTGTATGCGAATAAATATAAGAAGCTCTCACTGTTGGCTGCTCAATCGGTTGTAGACACGATTGAAGATGAAAAATCAAATCAAACGGAAAATAATTGTTCAAATTAACTAATGGCGAGTAGCAAGAATTTTATTGAGATTATTTCAAAATCGACAAGTATGGTAGAATAACGATTTTTAATATAACATTACTGAGGGAAGCAGAGCAGGCCTGAAGACAGCATCTTCTATAGGACAAGAAGAGGTTAATCGCACTAGCATGAAGCTCGTATTTCCAAATTCGAATACAATCCTTTGAGCGAAGGCTTGTCTAGAACTCAGCTCAGGAGGATGAGTGATCTCGCATCTCTATACGGAAACAACTTTGAGCGAAGACAAGTCTGGACTCCCTCTTCTTGTTCCTTGACACTACAACCTTGAAAGATCTCGGTTTGCCATTTCTGGATTTCTGTGACTTAATTCCACCCGTAGTAAAGTATTCAGCTCTGGGAGACGGTCTGGATGAGTTTTCAACCGCGGTCCTGCCGTGTGAAGACCTGCGCCGCTGTCGCCTCTGCCACCGGACCGCCCCTCATGAGTCTGAACCTCATGTTTGAAAATGATCGAGAATCAGTGATCTGGAGGATCTCAGTAAATGAACGTATGAATGCGGAGGTCAAATATATCCAAGTCCGATTATAGTATTCAGTACAATATGAATTAACATCCATAATGAAATTATTAAGCCTTGGTACAGACACAAGCGTTTGAATTCTAGAAATTCCGTCAGAAATAATAGAACAATGGATCAAAAAAATATTAAAATCCCAGCATGTCCTGTGTCTTGCACTAGGAATCCTTCTTCTTGGCCTTACGACCTCTTAAGTCATGCCTGCCATTAGCTTTCTAGCAGACTTAATCAAACCAAGTACTAGGATAGTTAGTCCTATAGACAAGGACTATGGATCTCACATACGATTATGGGGCACCATGTCCCTATTCTTTAGTCATCTACACGGCCAACTAGAATGCTATCTGATATTGGTTATATATACCTTAAGGAGACATTTCATTACGTCCCGTAACACAATCACACTCTAGCGAGCATCTTTAAAAAGAAGATCAAATTTTCATGCAAATAATTATGTCTTCAAAGGATTTAAATAAGCTTAACAAAGAAAGTCGTTATCATGGCAATTTATTGTAGAGTTAGTCTTATTAATCCCTTTACAAATGAGCTCATCTAAAAATCCGAATTATGTGCTCTAAAGCGAACTTATTTTATTATACATTTGAGGCCTTGTACTGAATCGCTCGCTTCAGCAGTGTTTGATTTATAGCAGTTAGAACACTTTTTGACCATCGACGCTTTTGACCATATCTGCAAGGGTCCTTTTGGATGCTAAAATTTCGTCGTGAAAGGCAGAAGTTGTCTTGTTAAGTTGCATGGGTTATTTTCTAGAAATTTTTTGGACTCTTATGCTAAGACACCTCTTTCAAACCTAGGCTTTTAAAGTTTTGGTTATAGAAAGAATCATTATTTTACTACCATTTCTCAGAAAAAAAATATAGTTAGTTGTATACCCTACACTTTTGAACCTTTTATACCTTTGAAACAGACTGTTAGAAAAAGGCGGCCTTAGAAACGCGAAACCTCGATACTACACATAAAACCGGCAAACATTATAATACGAACCATCAATAAACGGTTGATGTTTTTCATCGTCTTAATCCCTTGCTAGGTTCTTGTGTTTACCGCCAATCTTAGCCAATCAATTCCTCGCCAAGCGTCCCATTAAACTCGAAGATTCTCCACCGCTCCAAACAAAACACGTCACCCGGCAATCACTTCACAAGCGTATCACCAAAAGAACGGGAAAAAGCAAGGGAAACACACTGGTCCAACATTCACCCATAACCGTCCGTGGCGCGGACCCTGTTACCCCCATTACCCCACCCCGTCCTCCCATTATTGATCGTATAAACCATACACAATTTTCTTAATCCGACAAGTGAATAAGATATATAACAATATTTCTATGGACCATCAACGTCAATAAAATAAAACTGGAATATTAGCCATAAATTGGAATTAGCTAAACAGCTCGCGTCGGCTCGCATCGCTTTTAACCTGCGCCTTTACCGGATCTCCTTCCATGTACATGTCGTCCGCATCAACGGAATCGACTCGGAACTCTGCTCGGGGCGTTCGAAAACCGCACCATATCGGGATGGAGGACGATGACGATAAATATTGTTTTAGAGCGTCTGGTGCCACTATTAATTTGCCACAGCGAGGAGATTCGAAGCTCAAGCACGATGTGGATGTTCATGATGATCACTTTAATTAGTTTGTATCGATGATGAGAGCATGGTTAGCAGACGTCGGACCCCAACTTCGAGAAGTTTGTTTGAGTGTGTGTTTTATCTGATGAAATTCTGCGGTTCCCTCTGTACTATCTGTGTCAGTTAGAGGGACACAGAAACATCTTCAAAGTTAGAAGAGGTTATCCTTTTTCCAGATGAAGATCCACAGTTGTATCAACAGCGAACAATGGCCTGTCTGACATCCTGACATGAGGTCCTTTTGAGTGACAGCTAGAACAAAGCCAAACGTTACTTCATCTTCCTTTTGTACTCCGGGTGGGTTTTCTTTTTCCGTGTCTATTGTCATACATGTGTTGGTTTCAAAACTGAATTTTATTTCAGAAATGGATTCTTCAACAAAAAAAAAACGAACTCACCTCAGACTACTTTCGAAAGGTCAGCCTAGAGAATCGCCCTACTTTGTAGCCGTAGTAAGTTTGGCTACGATCCTTAATGCTTTCATCCCATCGTCTTGAGCCCGCGTACCCTTCAACCATTGATTAATTTCGCTGTGAAACTGTGTGACGCACTCCTGGGGTAAGGGGCTGTTGTACAACGCAAGGACATGTGGTTTGGTCCTGAAGAAAGCGAAAACTAACGAACGGAATTAATGGGAGTTTTTTTAGTTGTTGTTGGCTTTCCGTACCCTTGAATGTTGTTGATCTAGTTTCAGGGCTTGTGTTTTTATCGCTGAAGACTTTAAGAAGAGCTTCTTCTAATTCCTAAACCTTTAAAAGCCTCAACTACTCCAATTCTACTTCTTTCACCCTATCTCATCGTTCACATTATGCAGATCTCGTATGATTTTCTCATCAATATTCATTTTCCTAGCTCGTGCTCTTCATCAATCTCGCTAAGGCCGCACTTTAAGGGGATGTTTTTAACACCGTACCGCGGTATTGCAAACCCCGCTCTTGCCTGAAGTATCGTAAAATCCATCTTAACATGCAGCACTACAACACAGACACTTCTCTCATGCCTTCCGACTCGCAAAAAAAGGGTTTTCTTTTGTCAACGGGTTGCCACCAATCGATCGGAGATGACGGATGATAATTTCATTGGAATGTAATCTACCGTGAAACTCAATTAAAATTGCACCCAAACCGACACAAACTTGAGCCGAGAACGTCCGCGTAGCAGAAATATTCTCATAGATCCCCGGAATTGGCCGAAATTGGCATTATACCCTTCGATCGTCTTGCACCACTTTGATGCCGCTGTTTGTGTGTCACCAGATTAATCTTTCTGTGGACATTTTTTTTTTTGCTAACCCCGTCGCAACTTCGGTTCGGAGGTTTCTTTGAAGAGTATCGCTTACGTTGCCCGGGTGCCAAGCAAATGCCTGCCGAACGGTGCTGCTCAATCTGCTTTTGATCTTTCGAGCAAAAGATTAGCGTATGCGGTGTGTGTGTGTGCATTGACAGATGTCAATCGATAGATACCGATCGACGCCGACTGGCAGGATGGGCCATTTTTTCCACCGATCGAAAGTCTATTGAGTGGAACCAATCCGGCTTGGTAACTTGGCCGGTGGTCTAGAGATGAATGTTTTTCGCAAGGTACGAAGTACGATTTGCGAAGGGAACTATTTCGGTAAACTTAAGATGCGTCGACAACTTTAGTTTAAAGTAGAGAAAACTAGAGCAGAACCTAATATTGGAGTAGTAATGAGGTCCCAACGTAGTGAGGACCGTTCCCCCGTAGAGACAGTGACTATCAAACTACGTGGTATCATTAAGTCTAGTAAACCAGTAATGACAGACATGAAGTCGTTAGGCCAAGAATAGAAAGAGAGAGAGATAGAGAGAGAGAGAGAGAGAGATTAAATATCCATTTTCATTAATGCAAAACTGATTCTAGCCTCATTCTCAATTGGACACCCAAAGCTGGTGATGTCTGTTCCAATGTCTAAACTATAACTTCAATATCCTGAAGTTCAACGGCCATGTCTCGAATAAAGTTTGAAGCTGCCAACTATCTGATTTTATTTTACATAAAGATTAATCTGACAAAGCTGACTTAAAAATTAAACAAATCAAAGGTTAAAAGAAGCGTGATTAAGCAAAGATTCTTATCCAATATCTGATTGGAAAAGCGTTACTTTCTGCCGCCATTTTCAACTCCAGCTTTTTCGCCTGATTTTCGCTCTGTTTCCTGTGGCCTTAATTTTGTGTTTTTTTTTTCCTCCAGAAAGACAAAAGGGTTACAGCAGCCGAACAAAGCTTATCATCATTTCCCATTGTAAAGACCCCGTACCCTTACCGACCCTAACACACACACATACACAATCTGTCGATAATTGCATCATTGCAACAAATTTCCTTTTCCGGCTTTTTAGACCCAAAAAAAAACCCAAAAACAAAATACACAATTTGTATGGCAAGCAACAAAAAAAAGCACCTTTTCCCAGCCGTGGGAAAATCAGTTTTCTAAGGCCAAGGATTCGATCAACAAACAAGCAAAAAAATGGATCTGCAAAAACATAGAAAATTGTAGCAAAACCCGAAAGCAAAAAAAAACTCTTTTTTGCCACTCTTGCTACACACCTTGAACCCGGGACCTTCTGATGTTGCACTATTCCCATTAAGCTTCGACCTAGCACACTCATTTTCTCCTTATTGTTTTCTCTGTTCGGGGTAGAAATAAAGGCAAGATGGCACCGAAGTTCGAGTATCGGAAATAAAAACGGCTGACCTTGCGCAGCCCAGAGAATCCATATTGTTTTTTTTGCGTGTTGATGTAGAAGAAAGGTTTTTTTCTGGACGCAGCAGAAAAAGCAGCATCATGAACACAAGATGACCCGGTTTTGGGTTCGCTCAATAGCTACAACCGTTGAAGTTTTTCCCATGGGCGCATAATGAGTTGATCCTCCGCAATGGACTGGAAGGTGAAGGTGTATTGACCATTCATAAAGTTATGTACCTGCACTCCCCGTGCCTCGAGAGACAGAGAGGCCTGTGGTTCTCTGGGTGTTTGTTCTGAACAACCGACTCGAACGGCAAATGAGCCCGGCATTAAGACCCCGGGGGTGTGTGTGTGTGTGTGTGGACGGCGTGCGTGCGTGCGTGCAGGGACATTTGGTGCGTCATTTCCTGGGATTAGGATGGCCCAGGATAGCCAGACAGTCTGGCGACTTTGAGCGGCAGAAGTCAGACCCAAAATCCCGTACCGTCCCAGACAGCTTGTCGCCGATGTCCCGCTGGGCGTAAAGTCTAGAGAGGTCGTACATCATCCTACCCAACACAAAAGGCGGAATGCGTACGCGGAAAGAAGGAACGCTTTGGGGGTGAAACCCGAATGCGTGCCATACTTGAGACCCTTGAGGTATTTGAAGTCGTGAGCCGGGCGCGTTACCTAGCCAACTCCAGCCAACACCTCCTACCTTCCCAATAAAACGATTTCAACCGTCGATGCTTCGAATGGGCCGAACAAACAGACACAGTTGGAAGCCTGGAGGAAGAACAAATTCTTGTCCTAAACTCACAATACCTAGCATAATGAGAAAGAAAGGTTCCCGAATGTTCCTCGTACGAACGGAGTTTCGCTTTTGAACGCTTTTATGCTGCGAGGAAACAATTTTGATCGTAGATCATCCAGATTTAGCAAATCGATACTACTGGCTATGGTACTGCAATGGCATGGAGATGCAATGGAAGAAAGGGTAGCCCTTCTAATCTACCGCTTCCTTATAATGGGGTACAAAAGCAGGAGACAATTTTTCTAAAGCGTTTCTAAAACCTCAAAGGATGCGTCTCTCTCTCTCCGTTCTGTGTATGTTTGCACGCTGAATGATAAACATATGCAAATCTTTTTTCTGTAAGATGAAAGAGAATCGATTGAGATTTTCGCTTACGTTGACACACCTGTGCTGTGGATGAGAATGATGGGACTTGGAAACATGGCAAGGTTATTTGAACCGCCGGCCATAATCCGATCTATTGCAATCGTTGTGATGAGATGAGGAAAAATTGCTTGCAAACACAAAACGAGGCCTGATATGTTCTTTTATTCTTTGCTGTTGTTGTTTATACATATAGGAGCACTTGCTTTGTTCGGTTCGAAGAAAAGTAATAACAAAACATAAAACAGATAATTAAGAATAAAATTTATTTTAAATTCAGATAACAAAAAAATATTGGAACATTCTCCTTCGCGTATTTATATATACAGAGTAGAAAACCCCCTAGCATTTAATTAATATTTTAAACGAAGAATTATATTATATATAATACCTGGTAGTTTCTACTTTTTTGGCTCTACAATTTCAAGAGGTTTTGGCTACTTGGCGATGATAAAGTTTCACTGGATAGTTAATCCTTCGTATAGGAACCCGATCTGGACGGGACTGGTCTTGAACTAGATCGGACAAGGAGTTTATAAGCACTATAAATTAAATTTACTCTTTAATAATAACTCTCAATTATTATTTGATTGCACAGGTGGTTTGTTGAAGCAGCAGTGTACCGGTTGCCCTATTTCATGATATTTGCAATTATTTTTAAGCTCTAACAATATAACTTGTGTCGGATGGCCGAGGCGACAGCAGCGTCGGTCTTCAAAGAGACAGGACCGAGCTTAAAATCCCATCCCAGACCGATTGTTTAACAAGACCGGCTGCAGTTTTAGCGTTAAAAAGACTGAACCGATTTATACAATAACACAGCTCAATAAATAGTGTTCAGTATTTGAAGACATTAAATATCTTCCAGAAATATTTTACAAAACATGTTGATGTTCCAGATTTTGTTCTTGTAGAATGGTAGAATGTAGAATGGCCGGTGCGTTCCAGTGACGGAGGCAATAGCATGACCTGAGGCCAAATCCCATCCAGACTGCCTCTCCGAACATAGGACTAACTATCCAGCTACGAGTAAAATCAAGTCACAGAAAGCCAATTTTTTTTATATCATTCTTTTATAGAGGTTTAAGGACTTTGAGACCTCACTCGCCTCTTTAACAGAAAGCCAAACACTGCTCGAGGTTCTCTGTCTCTCTCTCTCTCTCTCTCTCTCTCTCTCTTCTTAGCCAAACGATCTCTTAGGTCATGTCTAGCTTACTAGATTTAATGATACCACGTAGTTGGATAGTCAGTCCTCACTACAGAGGAAAAGTCCCGATGGGATTAGAACTCTGTTCCTGTCGAATGAAGATCACTCGAGGTTGTAAAGTAAAATTAGAAAAAGAACGGTAAAAATGTAAAATATTTTAAATATATTAAAGCTTATAATCTTTGAGAGCATTACCTCAAACCATGACAATCGTTAAATTATGGTGGGACTGAAAGAAAATCTTATATTATGAGCCATTTCAATACGAAAACAACAATTGATTTGAATTAAGCTTCATAAACACTAACACGGCTACAATAAGTAAATCGGTATAATTTCGTAGGTTTAACGTTAGTCTAGAATTTACTTCTAGTAAGGCTCTTCTAGTAATGCAAAAAATCCTGATTGCGACTTGCTAGAACAATTCCTAGAGCTCAGATTTACAGAGTCTTTTTTGATTTGACTAGCAGGATGATTATTTGCTATTTTAACAAATGTGTGGCATTATTTTTGAAAATTTAGTTTAATTTTAACTCTTTGTTAATTGTTTAACTGGACTGCTTGTTTTTTTTCTGGATATTGAAGACAATTCTACATTATTTACAGGACCCAGCCTTTATACACCATCTATCGACGTTAACCTTCGCTAGCGACGTTCCAATCAGCATCAGCACCTATCTAAAAAGCTGATCGTAAAGTGATGCTACGCATGCATACAATGAGCGAAAGGCAACTACAGCACACACAGCAAACAACACACACAAAAAACGCTTCCCCAACCCTTCCACAATACGGTAAGCAGGTAATAATCCATTAAACGAATCCGGAAACGAATTCGAACCACCCTAATGAGAGCGACAAGCGGTACAAGGGTGAGGCTGTAAAAACTCATCAAATGTGATCATCCGCAAAAAAATAATAACAACGCCACTAGCACACAGACAGTGCACAGCAAAACCCGGCGCGAACGTAACCCTTGTTTCCGAAGGGATAAGCGTTTTGCTGTATAAGCTGCCACCCCAAGCGCAACAGCCTGTTTTCCCGAAATTAAAACAGGAGCAGAAGAGATTTCGCAAAACTAGATCATCGCGCCGACCTTTAAAACAGATGGACAAGCACCAGCAACGGGGAATCGGGAAGGGATGCGAAGATTGTCTGCAAAATAACAGAACAACGTAAAACCAGGGACAAGGAAAGGGGTACGGAAATGCCGAAGCTGGTGTGGAAATAGCGGCACGCACTGCCGTAGCTGGTTGGAAAATGCTGAAGCGCGCGCTTTACAAAGGCCTAGCAGCCCCTGTTGCCTGCCTGGCTGTTGGGTTGCTGCTCATCTACCAGGGGCAGAAGGATTGGTTCGAACGGTCGGCCACGACGATCCTGGGACCCTTTTGTTCGTTGATTATTTTTTCGGTTCAACATTGTTATGCTAAACTCCGGAGTAGTAGGCAACAGCGATTGGGTTAGCTTTGCTTTCTTGCTGCCCGGTTCTGTGCCTCATTTGCCGTTTTCAAACTATCTGCTTTCCCAGACTCTTTTTTTCTAGGGGGGGGATTTGTTTTTGTTGAATCATAGATAGTTCCACGCACAAATGCACAAAACTGACTTCAAGAATCCTTGTTTACACTACAACTTTCCTGTGGAGGAGTGCGTTATTTGATCAAATCTTCAGAACCTAAGCTATTGAGCAGTAGCTGTTGCGGCGAGTGTGTTTTGTTAGGACAGAATAGCCTCAGGAACAATTTCCTTATTCCAATCTAATCCTTGTCTGATCTGAGACCACCGGACTTGATTAGCCTTAGGGTATGAAGTTGGTCCTTTTGGGGTTATAAATCTGATTGATTATGGAGCAAAACGGATTGAAAGGAATAGGACTATTTACAAGTGATTAAGGAAGACTTCTGATGAACAGGTATGAGGCCTCGACGGATCACCTGCCAGCCATGGTTTGATGCAGGATCCTCACTATTTCTGGATAAAACATAATAAATTCTTAATCCAACCAACATTAGGAGGTAGATAAGATGTCTTTCTTATTGGATTCTTGCAATTGTTGGTAAAAATCAGGCGATGTGTGGTGGAGCTCATCGAATTGGACAAGTGACCTGGTGCAGAGACCTCCAATATTGACTAAAATAAAGACCTAGAAACTAATGCCTCTGGTCTGATTTAGGTCCTCTGACGAAGTTTGAGACAGAGACTGAGGCATATTCTGAGAAGGACACAGAATGTGGCGTGACACACACTAAAGAATGGATATCTATCTAATTATACTACCATAGGAAAATCCTTTTCTATCTAGCACACTTCGTCCTGCAAGTCCTTGCGATCTTCAATAAGCAGTTGCATCATACCTTCAAGAACAAAATGGTTCATTAGAGTGCTTGCCATTACGCTACCTGAGCTACCAAACCTCACAGATATCTCTCAAGCGTCCATTAAACTTTAATTAAACACAACGTCAAATACCCATTCAAAACCGTTTCTTGTCTTACTTTCCCAGCAAACGGCGAGAACTGGTTCAATCAAAAATCGTCCCATGGGCTAGAGCTTCGGCAGTCGTTACCAACTGACCAAATGCGTACCAAGGGGTCACCAGTCCGGGCCAGTTGGCTGTCAAAAATAATTTTGACATAGTCTTGTCAGTCCGCATACCCTCACTTACCCTCACTTGCTACCGTTCCCGGTGATCTTGTTCGGTGGTTAGACTCAGCTTCACACTTCCCAAGCAAGCCATACCACAGTCAAAGGCGCCCTTAATTTGCATCACATCCGTTCGTCCTTACCGCGATATCAGGCTGCAAGTAAAAGTAGGTCGGCTCGGGTGCGTGTTCCCAACAACCGAAAACATCCTGCACCTCTGCATCCCATGATCGTAAGTGATGTTTATTTGTTTATTTAACTTCTGGCCAGAAGAAAGTTGGCAACCTACGGCAACATCCTTCGGGGTAAATGCAGACACACGGGAGAGCATGATTTATGGGAAACAATCCATCGGATTAGGTTAAGGTGAACGACAATGGTGAGAACAAGAAATTAATCAAGTCGTTAGCTCATCATGCAAGGGGACAAACCGGAACTGGAAGGAATGGTGGTATACATTACCCAAAAGTCGAGCATCCCGTTTTTGGACTTTCACTTCACCCGTCCGAAACACCAGACTGGGGGGGGTTAAGGGTCAATCGATGACCATTGAAACTAACTACCGGTCTTTGAACTGGTTTTTGTTATTTTCCCTACCAGCGACCGTGCAAAGATCAACTTCCTTCGATTAGGAAAGTTTGGTGCGAGGAAGTGTAACCAACCGACAGAAGAAGAAAAAAATCTTCAGCTCACAGTAAAACAGGATATTAAAAGGCTGTTTGCTATACCTTGGCGCCATAAATCTAGACCAGCGTGAGTTTAGCGTGAAATTTTTAGGACCTCTAATGCACTGCTAAATACGCCATTAGATGTGCCGTAAATATTGCTTTTTCTTGTCTTCAAACTATCTGCTCGCCGGGAGCCGTAGCTCGTAAACCATTCCCAAGATCATCCCTTTAAGAAGACGTGGCTCTTTGTCTCGCTCATTCGAAAAGGAATCGGCTCAATCCGTCGATTATCGTCCCGGTACAACGATCCGTAACGTCATAAATTAGAAACAAAAACATTTTCCCGTGACTTACACCCGGTAGACTCCTTTTTTCGTTGGTTCTGCTACTGCAAAAATCAACCGGGCAGAAACTTATTTACGAGCTTCTTTAAATTACACACATTTAGGATGAAAAAATAACAACCGACACTGAGATTGCAACAGTAAGTTGCAGCCCGGAACGAGACATCAGGCAGGGATGCCCGCGTGAAGAACTGCAAAATGGGAAGGTCATGATATAATTAAATTAGGCTCAAACAATGTAGTAAAACACTTCTGGAGCGTTGCGTTGTGTTTTTTTTTTTGTAGAGCAAAGCCCAATGTTTTGGGAAAGGGGCCATATCAGGTACGGTAAGTTTTGCCCCCGTCATCAAGGGTTGCCGAACGATGCGTTCCTCCTGCTGGTCGGGAAGGGATTGCATACGTGAACCGTTTCGTGTGTTAGATCCTCATCAAACGAATTCGTCTCACCATTCAGATCTGCCTGCATTCAAATGAAATCAAATGTAGCAAAATCAGAGCAGACGATCGAGACTCGAGAGAAGAGAACAGAACACTAGATGCACTGTAGCGAATCGGGTGAACTGCTGTGTGTTACTGTTGGACTGTGTTTTTAGCTGCAACGAATTATAACACACCCCATTGTTTATTTCACCGTTCGATAGGGATCTACAATTGTTTAGGGATATTTAGTTGTTTTCTACTTTGTTTTTCTACTCATGCGAGTAAATCAGTTGCACGTACATACAATAGTTCGTGAGGTTGCAAAAAAATGGGTATAATTATGTGCTTCTTAATCGACAAATCGATCAGACAATTACTATCCTGCTTCTCTCTAAGAAAGGAAAATTGGATCCTACAAATAAATCGCTAAAAATAGTTGTTTTTATGACTACGATTATAAATATAAATTTTTTATACAGTCAACAAGCCTGTTAAAATTATTAATCTCCGAAGCCTTTCAACAATCGACAAAATATTCTCTATCATCATGATTGCCTAGTTGGGCTCTAGCAATCTTTATAGATTATCTTAAGCTTTCAATCTAATCTCAAATGTCAATATTTTTAAAGTTATTTGTTATTTACATTTCCTTTAAAGTATGATTAAAGAATTAAAAAAAAAGTAGAATTTTAAATATGTATGTGTGATAAGGTAATATCATCCATCCAAAGGTATAGGATTTCCCTATGATCTGAAGCCGTTTCCATATCAACTAACTATGTTTACCATTCCATCTAAGAAGCCTGCCATAAAAGTGGATGCTATTGCATTATCAACTGAAAACCCCTGTATGATATTTAACGTCTTACTTCTGATATCTGAGAGTATCCCGATCTCATGTCTGAGAGTATTCTGTTATTTATCCCGGTGGAAATAGCGAAAGCCGACACACTCAATTCAAATCTACCATGCTACCTCGTCGTTGTCTATGACTACTTTTACTTCGCAAACTCAATATCTGTGTGGTCAGTCTTCTTTGATAGGTTTAATACCCCATGATGTTCTTCGCTTGGCGAACCAATGGCGAACTAGATTACCAAAAAGAATTCAATTGAATTTCAAGACGGCTTATCCTAACCCGGAACCATATCCCTGGTGAGCTATGGTAGAACAAGTTCAGCTAATCCGGGGTGCGAATGTGCTGGTTGGCCATATTCTATAGTCGTAACGATAATATAGGAAATAAATTGCAAGTCTTCTTCTCAAAACTCCTGTAGTTTCAGATGTTCAAATTCATCAATTGAATCTATTTAATCAACCAAGTTTGATAACAGTCTCGTACGATATTAGGTCAGTCAACTACCATACGTCTCCACGAAGAATTAAGTGTCTTCTCGTAACTTCTTCTTCGTCTTCTTCTTCTTTCTTGGTCTTATGACCTCTCAAGTTTATGCTTCCATTACTGGTTTACTAAACTTATTGATTTATTCGGTCCTCACTATGAAGGATCGGCCCATATTAGATTTGAGCCCCGATTCTGACGTGTGAAATCCGGCGCCGTTCTCGCATCTACCACGCCCAACCTTGCCGCATAACCTAGCAGAGATATTCGAACAGACTTGTTTCCGTTTTGTTCGTAGGCTACATAGCTGCTTAGGAGATTCAGACCATACTAGTGGATCCTTCTATCTACAGGCATGTGGCTTATTCCCCAGACTGCAAACTACATCTAAGACATGTTGGGATTTTTTTCTCAAATCTCGGTTCGAAGATTTTCTTTTCTTGCAGTTTGAAGAGCAAATCCAAGGTTCACTGAGCAATCAACCTTCACACTATTGTCCAAAAGCTCTGATGAAAAGCAGATGTGTGTCCTCAAGGTTCTTTATTCTCTCCTCAAACAATAACACTTAAGGCCTCGTCGTGTGATCTTCCAGCAACTTAATTTTGTATAACAGATCACCCAGTATAAAAGCAAAATTTGATCAACTTAGGCAGATTTCGCTTCTGCCAATTCGTTTACTCTGCAAAACTAACCTAAGATCTACAACAACTCAAGATTTAATATTTTTCACACCACCAACACGACCGAAATCAACCAAACTCGAAAAAGGACGAAGGTTACCAATTGTTTTCATCAACCTTATCCAAAGCTGAACTCTTCTCTATTGACACTCCAAACAAGCGGAAAATCATGCTCAACACGCCGGGGTCCAATTTGTTTCGTCGGCAAAGTCCCCTTCGAGGGCCAAACAATTGTGCAATGCATTTGTTTCTTCTGGGGTTATGTTTAGTTTCTTTGATGGTCCATGCTCGCTTGTAAGAGATTATCGCTAAATATTTCATCACGATTGTGAAGCGTTGACTGAAAAGCGATCTTCGAAAGCTGGAAAGCTGCTAAAAGAGCACACAACAAAGCCTTACTTCTCGCGCTGTTAATGATAGAAATCGAAGTACAAGATCCCTCTCGTTCGATGATGATAAATGATAGGATCTTCTGTGCATTGTGGTAGAACAAATAGCGGGGTTTGTTCCCTAGCTGGGAGTTGCCGAACAGACCGATTTTTAATCCCAAGTTCAGAGGTCAACCTGATGCCATTTTATCGATCAGAAACACATACTAAGCACCAGCAATGTTTGAACTTCATTTCGATTCTTTCGATAGCGTAATCACATACACAGTTTTCACACCTTCCGACCGTTGGCCACGAGCACACGAGGAAGTTGACAACGCCATTTCCTCTCGCCCCTCCCGCGCATCAATGACAGGTCACCGTGCAAAAGGTCATAAATCTTAAAAACCCACCCTTAGGCAAGCTGAAGGGAAGCTTTTGAATGCCGTTGTTCGTTGCCTGTTGGAATGTTGGCTTGGACCATAATGTTTACTCTTATTAGGGACTCCCTACCGCAATGAACGAGGACACCGCGAGTGGGGGGATGGGGGAATGAAGGAAGCAGACGAAGAGGAAGACGAAAAGAAAAACAGTTTTATTATCATCCCGTGCCAGCCCGTGGATCCTTTCTTTCTCTTCATGACGAACCCCATTCTATTCTTTCCTTTTTCTTCCCGTCCTTTTATGTCCGATCTGTCCAATGGCCGGCACGAACAATGCACCGGGGCTGAAAAGGTGCGTTTTGTTTTCCTTTTGGCCAAGCTGCTCTGTTCTGGCCGGTGAAGTTAAAACCGTCACCCATCTCCCGCATCTTCACTTCTCTCTTCGAGGGTGAATTCCTTTCGTTGGTTCCAGCAGGTCTGGTCTAAGAAAACTCACTCGAATGAACAAAAAAAAAGAAACACGACGGTGCCAGAGTGTCTGGCAGAGTCAAACACACACACACACACACACTCATCGCAGCATAGTCGCTTGGGCGAAGGTGGAAAACATTTTTACCACCTTGTTCGTACACGGGAAGACAAGGGCATCGGCTGCGAGTGGATCGTTAGCCGAGGCTTCGCTTGGCAGAATGTGCGCGCAGCTCGGCACTCTCGTGGCTTCACCTCAAGAACACCCTGAACCGTGGGCACATTCCTTCCAGTCACTCTTCCTGCGTACAATTTGCACCCTTCACCCCCACAAAGAGCCCCATAGAGTCGTCCGGCCGGCGAGCAGGAACAAAAGCTGTCATAAATAGTTTTCGCTGTCTGTCGGGCCGCGGACGTATTCTCTCCCGGCTGGGCTTCCCCTTGTTTCGCGCTTTGGAAATGGAAAACGAAGCGTGTAACACTTTGAATGATTGAAATGATCGATATAAAAACGGTTTTAAACAGCGCGCCGGTGGTTGCTGCGGTCGGTGCGGTCAGCGATCTGTTCTCTGTCGGACCAGAAGGTGTAGAAAAAAAACCGAACCGAGCCCAACCGTTGATTCGTGCCTGATAAAACAAGATGTAACGACGATGGAACGTGGCAAGAAGTGGCTTTCTTGCCAACCGCTTTATGACGTACGAGCAGAGAAAAGAAATTGATTCATGGTAACGAGCGAACGGGCAACGGCATCAAATCGGTGTGTGACTCATGCTTGCGAGATGGAAGGTGATGAATGGATTTGCAGGTCAAGTAAGATATGCTTGGGGGATTAATTTAAGCTTAGATTTAGCTGCGGTGAGCCTTAATCCAGCGGGCGAAGTTCCTTTCAGCACAACAACGTTATGAGTTCAAGTTGTAAGGATAGCCAAATAAAAAACTGTTGTCTTGATGTTTGATAGAGTGAGCATCATTAGAATTTGGAACACCACGTGCCTTGTATCCATGTAGTATGACTTGATCCAAGTCTAATAAAAGCCTTATCGTTTTGTTATATTTTGTAATAATTATCAAGAGTCTTGAAGATCGCGTAGCCCAGCGATAACGATGGAGGCCTTTCACACGGCAAGACTAGTTATTAAATCCTTTGTAGAACTTCTACTAACTTCAAGCATGACTAGCTATCCAGCTACAGTAAGATATGTAAGGGATTCTCATATACCTTTTGGCCCAGAAATAACGATTTCGAGGTTTCACAAGGCAGGATCAATTATCAAACACTATACATAACTTCTGTTGACTCCACGTAGGGCGAACTATCCAGCTAGAGTGATACATGTCAGGAAGCTTGGTGGCCCAGAGATAATGACATCAGGCTTTCTCGAGGATAAGATATGAAACTCTATTTAGAACTTCTATTGACTTAGGTATCACCAGCTACAGTGAGACATGTAAGGGAATCTAGAAATATCAGACATGAATTTCTCCCAAAGTAGAAAAACTCATTTTTGCATAACATGAATCTAACAGATTGTTCACTTAATTGTCTAAATTGTTCTAACAACGTTTTATCATCTATTGAGTTACGCATTTGATTATAAAATTGGAGAGAAAAGGACAGATGACTCCGGAACCTTGGAGTCAGATATCTGGGTATTTCAGAATTATTAGTTGGCAGATATCATCAACTTTTTCCTGTGACTCTACATCCTAGAGAGGTCTCGGCCTGTCATTTCTGGCTTGCCGTGACTTCATTACACCCGTAACTGGATAGTCATCCCTGCATACAGGGGTCTTTATAGGGGGCAAGAGAGTCTATAAACGGCAGGACCGGGGTTCAAATCCCATCCGAACCGTTCCCCCATAGTGAGGACTGACTATCCACCTACGTGCTATAATAAAGTCTTGTAAGCCAGAAATTGCAAGCATGACCTTAAGGAGTCGTTAGGGCAAGAATAGAGATAGAGATAGATAGATAGAGAAAGAGAGAGAGAAGCTCAATTAAACAAAAACTTCATTACATTGCATTGTAGTCTTCCCTTGTTTACATTAAAGTTCTCACAAACAAACCTTTCATTGATTGAAGTCACAGACAGTCCTTGGAGTAAATCACTTGAAGATCCAAATAGGCAAGAAACAGTCCTTCATGTTATTGTCAGCTACAATAACTTCATTTACAGCAAACACACAAAAAACCTTGACCACACACAGTATCAAGGTAAAATTGAACTGTCTGTTTGGCTAAACAATCATTTGCTTCGTAATTTCATGATCCTGTTGTTTCCTAACTTCATGACCATTCGTCCACGCAGCTGGAATCAATCAAAGAGGACCTTCCTTTGTTCTTCCTTTATTATACGTAACAAACAGCTAGAATGAAGGATATTGATGCCTCCGGAGTATTACAATATCATACAAACCATTCTGCCCATCCATTCTGCTCGGGGAAACCTTCCCATTCTCATCCCTCGCTGTTGGTAATGTTGTAATTTCGCTCAAGTACTTCTACGAATATCGGAACCAATTCGTCTCCTCTCAATCGCTGTTTTGACTTTTGACCACGGACCATAAAACGTCTCCACAGGGTGTCGAAGGTATCGGCAGGCCATCGGTCGTAGCTGATTTTGCACACCTGACAAGAAGCATGACGCATCTTCTGCATCCGTGAACATCTGGTCAGATAGGAGGAGGACCCCTGGAAATGGTGTCCTGCCGTGTTCCATGTAGAAGCGCCTTTTGTCTTAACCTCGCTCACACGTGGTCTCCTAAACGTACTCTCCTACAGATTTAGCAACTTCTTTACAACACTACAACCACCCTGAGCGATTTTGTCAATGGAAATTGAGGTTTGAGAAAGTCATTCTCAATCCGGTAGATTGAGACCACCTACTCCTACTGCCAGCCAGCGGAGACACAGAGTACGCTCACGGACACACCCCTTCGCCTGGCCATGAGCTGACCGATGAGTCGACTAATTTCGTTATAAATGAAGCGAAATGTTATAAAAATGTTGTTCCTTCTTTCGGTTTCTTCGAAGAAACGTTTGTCAACCAACCGCCGGTGACTGTGTTTTTTTCTTTATAAAGTAATTCATGGTGTTTGGCGGCGGCACGGTTTTCGGCGGCCGTTTTGAACACGCTCGTAGTCGAAGAAGGTGGTAGTAAAATGTTAAATTATGCATGCACGATTTCGTTTAACTCTTTTATACTTTTCTGTGTCTTTTGAGTCGGCGATCGTGTGTGTTTGGTTTTATGCGTCCCAACCACGCGATGTATTGGGTTGAAATGTCTTCGTCCAGTTAACGCGCGAGACGTTACGATCGCGAGGCGGCAGTTTTACAATCGGACCGGTGATGTTCGTATTATTGCTTGCTGTAGTTATTATTTATGCCTCCGGCCCTTGCTTTACAGGCCGATGCTCATTTGAAAGCATCAAAACAAAGGTGGTACCGCAGAGACTGAAGACGAAGACGAAAAAAAACATGGTGAAAAGAAAAGAAGTTGTGATCGAAACCGAGTGATCGGGAGAAAAATCCAATCTATCTTGGGCTGGCTTTATGACGCAATCGATCATCTCGAGTTTATTGGGTTGCTCTTATGATGGATTTCATCAACGCAACAAAAAGCAGGATTGCGGTGCCTTTGGAAACCAGTTATTAGGTTTATCACTAAAAATGTAATTTTAAAACCAAAAACAGATATTCAAATTTTAAGATTTATGCTCAGAAATTGATGAGTTAACAGCGATTCTTTCTGCACTTCTGATGCCTTAATGTTGGTCTGATCCATTCCATTCACTAATGATGGTCAAAGATTGATTGAGCTGATCGCATTAACAAACATTATGTTTAACTCACTGAACATCTCTTGCTAGGTGTGTGCCTAACGCATCCACAACTTAAACTCTCGACCGTAAACATTCATCTCTATGTCACCCTCTTGGTGCCCTCATTTGCCCACGAATACAATACGCCCCCCGCCCGATTTTGGGACAAAACAAATTCCACCCAACAATAGACACATCGTCCAAAATACACCCCATCAACAATGAGAGCAAACAATCGTTCGAAAACACTACAATTATAAGTAACCCTCCTCTCCACGGATGACAATGACTCAATAGGGCGCGCGCGCTCACTAGTTTGTGTTGCCCGCTGAAACAGGTGAAGAACAGGGCTGGCTGGCTGGCCTGATTGGTTGTGATAAACACAATGAGAAGGTTTTCCATCCCATGAAAAGGGCCCGCTGAATGCGTAAATCGAATGTAAGATTATATATGTTGTTCGATGAATGGCTAGCAGTCGCTGGTGACTGATGCGCCCGGAGGAAGCGGTACTGCGTATTAACAGAAAAAATACATTACCCCCGCTGGACAACGAGTCGTCGTTGTGACGGAGAATTTTATTATTTGGAGTTTAAAAATCAAACCACCGTGCTCGTTCCGCCCGAAAACGTTCGAGGGTTGAGTGAATATTTACGGCAAATGCATACAACAAACGGTTGCCTGATGCTTAACAATTTGGAATTGTTTCAAACGCAAGAGAAATGGGACTTAGCCTGAGGGAGTGGTGGGAGACGACAAACAGGTGTGGATGTGTCAAAGGGTGATTTGGAATAGAACATAATGTCTAAATGCCGATTAGCACCCGAAACAATTGTTGGGTGAACCGAATCCAGATGACAATTCCGACAAGCAGCCTGGCCCGTCTGTGTTCAAATTCATTCAGATAGGTTAATTAGCGAACATTAATCATAAAATATTAATGCACTTAACTAGAATCATAATTTTTTTTTAATAAGACAATCGGCCAGGCCGACCTTAATTAATAAAAAAACAATTTAACACATGTGATCACATTTAATTCGATTTAAACTTAATACTCTCTCATTTCTTTTGATTCGCTCTCATTATTGTGTCATTTTTCTCTCGATTTTCTCTCAGTTCTCAATCATTTATCTTTTGGTTCTCTCTCTATTTTCTCTCGATTGTCTCTCTCATTTTTCTTCAGATTATCTCTTATTAGTAGAGAACTATTGATTATCTCTAGATTCGGTAGAAATTCTCTATCATTTCTCTCTCGATTCTCTCCCTCTCTATTTTCTCACGATTCGGTGTCGTTTTTCGATTATCTTTTACCTCTCCCTCGATTCTCTCTCATTTTTCTCTCGATTTGCGCTCAATTCTCTATCATTTATCTCTCTCATTACTCTCGATTGCCTTTTAACTCTCCCACGTTTCTCTCTCGATTCTTGCTCATTTCTCTTTGCATTTTCTCTCATTTCTCACTCATTTCCTTCTCATTTCTATTTATATTTCTTTCATTTCTCTCTCATTTTTTTTCCGATTTGCTGTAATTTCTCTACTGATTATCACTCTTTTCTCACTTGGTTATCTCTTATTGCTTCTCAGTTCTCTCAACTAAAATTGTTTGACCAATTCAATTTTTTTATGCCATTTTGAGATTCAGCATGCCAAATTACAGGTTTACGGTGGCGATGTGAATTGTGGGGAAAATATTCTGGCGCGACTGATTGGCTGGGCAAACCCTGTGAGCACGTTTATTAGTCAGGATCGCCATACTTTTCCTGTAACATCGGTCAAGGACTGCATTCCTTAAACCAGGACTTCAGCCGATCTCCGACAAGTTAGACTTTACCTGGTTCAGTCAACGAGTTCACTCAGCTCTTCTACGCCTCACGTCGCATGACCGCATTCATTCTTCATCATGAGCTTCAAACAATGTATCCTTCAGGCTGTGATCATCGTCAGGAAATCTGCACCGTTAAGGTACGTACTCCTTCTCCACAGACCAAAAAGGATATTCCTAAGCACTCATTACTGAGGAGCACTAAAATGATCAGAGCTTTGGCGTCTTCAGCATAGTCCAGGATTCGTACCCGTAAAGGTCCAACAAACATATCAGTATGTAATATATCAAGCGTTTTGTGTACTACAGAAGTCTTCTTGATTGCTCTATTTTGTTGAGCATTTATCAGGCTCGATTGCACTATTGCGATTGCACTGGATGTTGTACTTTAGTTAATTTAGTTTACTTCTTCTTAAGTCTCTTCTCCAATTTTCGTACAACTCTTCAATTTTTCATCATTCTTAAAGTTTTAATCTTAACAGAGTAGCTAAAGATAACTTAAAAAATATTAGTTAAATAATAACAGAACAAGATCAAGATTTGCATATCTATGTCATATTGCATATCTATGTCTATTGCATATCTTGTCTCCAAGAAGCTAGTTATTCTTGGCAAGGTTCATTCCATAGGATCAAAAGCTGACCAGCACTAGCATAACATTTTAAAGAATTTACATCCTTCTTAAACCACCAGAGACCACACAGATGATGCTTTGTTCCTGGACCCTTGTCACGGCAGGATGCATCGGTTGTAAATGAGCGCAAAACATTCCTCATGAATGGGAGAGCTTTACTATTGTCACTTTTGCAAAACCATCGTCAATGAAGACATTTTCCATTTTTTCCACACGAAACAGTATGAAATGAGTGTGCAGATAAAGGCAGAAAGCAAATAATTTATAGCTTTATAGTTTTAAGCAATGTTCCACGGTACATTGCATTACGAGCGTGGGACATTTTTTTGTTAATTAAAATCAACGCCTCAAACAACAGCGTCTCACAGCGCGAGATCGTTCTTGTTGCATTAAAAAATACAAAAAAATAATCATTTCATTCTTCTTAAGCTCTTTCAGCACATTCAACTTGCCCGATCCAGAATATTATTCTGAGCGAAAGCAGAACAACGTCTTGAATGGTTCGCGGACACGGAAACTGAGGCTCAGAAAGATGCACAAACCCTACAAAAGATGCAAGCAATTTATTAAGCAAAATAATGCATAATGAACAAACCCCACATTCTTCTCTAACTCTCATTCTTCAAACGTTACTTTTGAGCTGCGCATGCTATTAGTACAAACAACAACCGTTTGTTTGGTGCGACTGTTTGGCGACAGTTAGTACGAAGAAAGATCCTTTTTTCTTTTCCAGTGTGCAAATGCGAACGGCACCCACCGATGCATCGTCGTCCACCCGAGTGCAGCGTCAATTTCACCACACAACGGCACAATGGAGACGCTCGTCCCAATTGAGACGTACCCCCCCCCCAACTGGGCAAAGGCATTTGCTGCAGCTTCGGGGTTTTCATCTAGCGAATGCTGTTGTCAAAGACACACTGCTTTTGTATCTATTCATCGGAAGATTTTCTCCTTCGTACATAAATACTGCCGCGTGTGTAATGTGTTCCTGGCTTCGTATCTGGGATGTCCTTGTGCGTCCATTCTTGGTGGCTGCTTGGTGCTGGTGCTAGAATCTGTCCTCCATTGTTGGTGGCCCGCTGCATTCATACTCTCTATCTCTCTCTCTCTCGTTGTTGTGTTGTACAATTGTAGCACACTGATATTTTGTCTAAAACAATCTTACAATTTATTCGTATTTGGAGGACACCAAGGATGGCGAGTGCCGAGCAACACCAAACATCCCCTGTATGTGATTGTGTCTGAATGGAAAGCACACATAAAGGAAACAGTTTGTACGCATTCTTCTGGTGCTGTGTTCTGGTTCTGTTCTGTGTACCTTTTCCTAGACAGTCCCAGACAGTCCGTCGCCAACGAAAGCTCCGACAGCTTACATCCCACAGTTATGATCACATCAGCATTAGCTACAGCACATTCTTACCTGTTTATGAAATTCCTCGCTTTACTTGATTCTTTAAATTAATCATAAAAGGATCTTTATAAAGCAAAAAATGGATGAATTCCTTTTGTATCACCTTTTGTTGCAGTACCTTTTAGCGTTCGGGCACGAGACACGAGGGATGCGTTGAATATCCTGCCTTATGCCGTGCGTGTGTACCAAAGTGATACAAAGAAGCAAAGGACACTGAATGCAAAAGGATATAATGGTGAGTGACGAATGTAAAATGGGGCAATTTATCTTGTTTTCTGTGTTTTTTTCTTTCTGCAAGCTTTTGACATTATTTGTTAGTTAGCTGAATATATTTATAAAGTTTACATCCTAATGGAATTGATGTCGTAATCGGTTTGCAAAGCTCTTCAGACCCACATGTCTTCAGATAGGATTCTTAAGTTGGTATCGATTTTAGGTAATAACATTTTTGTTTGCACAAGAACTGTGATGATAAGAAAACAAATATACAATGGAGATTAATCTACTCTGAAGAATAAAGATTAAAGTTGAGCGATTTATGAGGATTAGCGATAGCGTAAAGGGGGAGAGAATTAGAATAAAGAATGAGAACAGAGCAGGACAACAAACTCGAACGAAATGAATACATATTGAACTAAATTGAGCTCAACTCATCTTTCAACGAAAATTACTTACTTCCTAACGTACATACTTATTAGGTTACTACACAAGCCCTAGATAGTGCTCACGGTCTACAGCCGTCCTCGGTCAGTCTAATATCCTAGTGAACTAGATCACATCCAACACTCCATCTCAGTTTGGACCTACCACACCACTTCTCTCCATGTAGACTAACTAAACAAAATTGTTTGGTGCCATTTGCATGACAAGACTAGCCCAGAGAAGCTTTCCTCCCTTCCTTGGCACTACAACCTCGAGAGGTTTCGGTCTGCCATTTCTGGTTTTCCGAGACATCATGTAACCCGTAGCAAAGTAGTCAGCCCTGCGCGTAAGGGGGAGGCGGTCTGGATGAGATTTGAACCCCGGTCCTACCGTCTGAAGATCGGAGCCGTTATCACATATGCCACCGGATTGCTCAAGCCCAGAAAAGCCTAGTGAGCCTATCTAATTTGCTGAGCAATGCTGAGATGTGCAGA
This sequence comes from Anopheles stephensi, assembly GCF_013141755.1. Taxonomy (NCBI): domain Eukaryota; kingdom Metazoa; phylum Arthropoda; class Insecta; order Diptera; family Culicidae; genus Anopheles; species Anopheles stephensi. The sequence goes on along the minus strand of NC_050202.1, from coordinate 17,398,324 downwards.
AACTTGCTCTTTAGCATATTTCTCTCGGACGCAGTTATGAGCATTTTGTCCATTTAGGATCAATGTCCATGCCCATAAGGTCTCAGAGATCTAAAGCTTCTATATATAAAAGGTTAAAACATGTCTTAGATGGGTATGGGAGTAAAGAATACCAGCTTCATATATTGCGAAAATTTCCACAGGCTGTAATGTAAATGGTAGTCAGTCAGTAACCTTGATAATAGCGCAACATATATGTTGATGTCGGTGGAGACTTTTAAGTATGTAAAGACAACATTCCAACCTGAAGTATTGTACCATCTTATCGTCTTATGGTCTCTCAAAGAGAGTTTTCTTTCCATCTTCACCTGACATGAGATGTTTGTCATTGTCATTCTTACAATCCGAAATTCCAAAAGCGTTCAATCCTAGTGGTTAGTGTTTAGAGCATCATCTATAATTTTCCAGAGGTATATTGAGAATTTTGATAAATTTTCTCCAATTAAAATAATAATCAGATTATGAACAAGGTAAGGTGTGATTAGTTCAGAAATTAGTTTACAGTGCAAATTATTGAAATTTTACCGTTCTCCCCCCTGAAGATCGGTTTAAATATTTTATTTGATGACTTGCTGATGATTCTACGCGGTAACGCTATTTCCGTGCGTTGTGTCTAAATAAACACAAAATTTACGAAACCATTCAAACGACTACACCCTTCAAGTGCGCGCCGCTGATGGAACGCACCGTTGTTTGGGTGCAGCACAAAGCAAACACACACACACACTTATCACACTTGTCACTCGGTCCGGAGGGCCAGACTGCCTGCACCACACGTCATCGGAAGGGAAATTGATCGTTGTCCCATGGGCATCTCCCTATTCACCGGGGGCGCAGTGCGTTATCGCGATGCAAGTGTGCGCCCACCTCGATGGGCATCGAGCAGTAATGTGTTCTGCCGGTCGCCGTGTCCACATTAGACAGGTTTCCAACCCGCGCACAACCAAGTTCAATGGCCATTGGTGTGCAGCGCACCGGAAAATGGGTATGGGAAATGTGGAAATCTCATTTCAACTCCGTCCGTCCGTCCATCCGTCCATCCGGAAGGTTTCCAATCTGGGCCCGAAAAATCCATCCACAATTCCATCCCGCTCAACAATGGGGCCCAAACAATGGACAACCCTTCGCTATGAATACGAATCATTTCCCTTGTGCCCGTTGTCATCGGGAACATCGGGAACAATAGGGGTCCGCTGGACGCTGCACAGCAACAGCAAGGTTTTGGGCGCAATGTGCGTAGCTCCACTTGGCATGCAAACAAACGATAATCTAACATGATTGAATGTGTAATGCTCAATTGTAACAGGCAGCCTAATGTTTTTGTTTGTGGTGAAAACATTTTAAATGCGTACTTAAACAAGTGCGTGACGGCTGATCAATCGGTGTTAAATGCTGCAATATGTTCAGTTAAGATGAATATGGCAACGGTGTTTAAGCTAATTCAAACACACTGTAAATAGTGCCCCTAGGGAGATTAATTATCACACGATTAGTACATGATGTCTCTTCTGTTTGTTAATAGCTGTTAAACCAACAATACTTCAGTTGCGATTAGAGTCTAAAATGAGATTACTTCGAGGAGAAGCAAACCGAAAATTTAACCTGAAGAGAGGTAGACCTTCAAACTCAATTACACAATTAAGAGCACCATTTGTAGCAAAAAAAAAACATGTCAAGAATTTCAACTGGTATGATATCTCTGAGCCTTAAATTTTTTACCTTCGTTATTCATTTAAACTCCTCTACTAAGGGGCCTTTGACACGGTTCATCGATGAGGTCTTGTGTACCCATGCTAAAGGCTTCTTTCTCTTAAACTGATTCTGGATTGCTTAATCAATATCTATCAATATCTATATTCAATATCAATACCAATATCAATATCTATATTGAAAATATTAGATTAATTAAAACTTTTGGAGGACTTGAAAGATATTCTGAGCATCAAATACCAACCAGCCTCAATAATCATTCATATAACATGTATGGAACAAATGTATTATTGACTAATTGAAATAAACGACCAATTATTTATTGTAATTTTAATTTTTCAATTGATTCATCTGACATTTGTCTTCATGAATTACTTAATGATATTCCATTTTCTATTCAAACGGCGACACTGACGAAAAAAGGACTAGTAGCAAACACCAAGCTTCGTACGATGGACACGTGTCTCCATTCCTTCAAGGCAGTAACCTGATTCCGTTACGAGAGAGTTTTCGTAGAATTGTTTTTTTCCGTGCTGACCATATTCCTGCCCAAGTGCTTCAGATTATACTAGCATACTCAAGGACAGATTACTAGAGAGCAATAGAAAGCTTTCCTCATGAAAGGGTCTTGAAATTCTCTTCTTATATATTGTACTAATCCAAACACTTGGTTTGCTGTGGAGATAACTGATTCGATTTGAGGCCTAAAACTCAAACAGCTGTTGGGTTGGATAACTGAATCACGACCTCATTCGGTGCGCTTCAATGACTGGTTGTAAATTACGCAAAGCTCAAAGCGATTGCTTTGTGACACTTATGACGGTTGACGGATTGCAATCCGAGAATTTAAATAAAATCAGTGATTGATGTCATTTGGTTGACTATGACTGATAATCAATAAGACAACCTGAAAGATAAGTCCAAAACTTCACCTATCTGGGGTCAAAAGTCAGCACCGACAACAACATTGATGTTCATTTACGCGTAAGGTTGGTGGCTGCTAACTGGACATTCGAGGAAACTTCTCTACTAAAAATAACTGTAGCGTCGGAAAAAGCTGGGACTGTATAGAACATTCTCCTCTGTGAATGGACTCTGTCCAAAACTGAGGAAACTCTCTAAGCCACGCTCGAGAGGAAGATGCAGGAAGAGCTGCTACAATGACGAGCTCTACGTTTCGCTAGGCTCCGGTAGGCTGGTCACGTAGTGAGAATGACACCGAACGACCCAACCACGTAAAGCCTTTTTAGTCCATCCACACGGACAGCGGGAAGTTTGGGCCTAAACTGAGATGGAATGATGGCGTTGATGCGTCCGCCAGAACGGCCGGGATAACCGATTGGCAGAAGAAGGCGCAGGACCGCGGAGCGATTATAGCGTTGGATAAGCTGTAGCTCTCTTTTCAGAGATATCCAGTACTTTTGGCACATTTTAAGCTACTTATTATAATGTTGGATAACAGGGAACTTGATCAAGGTTTCGTAAAACACCAATCATCCTTAAAGGGAACCCGCTAACTATGCTGTCTAATACCATACATAGTTGTTCAACGAATCAGTGGATGTTAAGACATTTTCAGGCGGGAAACTTTACTCTTGATACCCTCCCACAACTAATAGTTTCTTGAACAACGCACCAGGCACTTCTCTAAGCATCACTTACACACTACAATTTTGTTAATAATTCTCGAAATGGTATCCACCACATCCAACTCCTCCTATCGACCAAAATATCCGAAACAAACCCATAATTTCTTTATTATTCTTTGCAAAGTTCTCACTTCAAACGATACCTGTGCACACATTCCGGCAGATCGTTGCTTTGATCACATAAAAACACAAACACACACACACACCCCCATAGCATACAACAATACAACACCGTACGGCATTGTTTGACGGCGTGGCGCCACTGGCATCAAACAACGGGTGCGAGGAGTCAAAACCCTTCCCGGGTGGCGGGGTGGGCGGGAAGCATTATTATTGGTTCACTCCAATGAAAGCAACCATAAAAATAGCTCGTTTTCCAGTTGATGTTTCGCGTAATTATGCTAAGTGAAATTTTACGCCAGCATGGTTTCGGGCCCCGACAGTGAGCTCGACTTCGGCCCCTTGATTGACTTCATTTCACGCCACCAACATCAAAAACGGAAAACTTTTATGTAAACGCTGTATATACGGGAGAGCGGGTGCACAAAAAAAATCACCGGGAATAAATTACTCTCCAAAGGATCCCCCCTTCACAGTCCGGGTTGAGGGCTGTAAGATTTTACTCATTAACGTGCCGCCAACATATTTAGTGTGCATGAACTGGCCATACTAATGAGACGCGATCGTATCACATTCATCAAGGGCGTCTTACACATTTTTTTTGCTCCTCTCTAAACTAGTTCTGACAAGTATGTTTTAATAGACGGAAAATAAATTAAAATTTAAATAACACAGCTCCACCGAACGCACACTCTCAGTCGTGTGCATCATTGCACACGCTTCGAAACGCTCGACGCCCATGCTGACATTCCCTCGACGAGAGCAAAACATAAAACGACGCGTTCGACCGGAATAATAGCTCGTGTCGGGGGTGAGAACCACATCACATTTAGCATATTATCAATTTCAATGCGAAGGTGATAACCCGTTTCCCGGTTTTGCGTTGAATGCCACACCCAAAGCCCTTTTCTCTGGCGCCTAGCTTCAAGAGGCGCACCGCAGCGAAAGGCACCCGGGCGATTGCAAACATACTGCAGCGCTGCAAGATAAAAACATCCTTTCCTTTCGCCGTCCAAAGCCACTAAATGCGCGGGCCCGTCACACGAGTGTGCTCGCCTGTGCAGTTGCAAGTCAAGGAGGGCATGCTGCATGTCCTGGATCGGTACTATTACTTCACACTTTTAAAACAGCCACCGGGTTTTTGTAGAAAATGTTGTCACCTAAGCTGAATGCCAATTAAAAAGCAGCTGTGTGTTTTGGGCGATGAATGTGTGGAAAAAGATTTACTGCAAACCCCAAGGACGAGATAAAAGGAAACACAGTCGATCTCATCTTATGTTCTGCTGGGTGCATTTTTAAGTTGGACGTGCGGGGCGAAATGGTTCACAAAAACCAAAAGCTTGCAAAGGCAAACGTCACGTTGTGCATCGCGTCGTAAAAAGCGCCTTCTAACGTTTGTAGTAGGGGCGGCAGTTGTACGAGCTTACTTCAAGAGCTCGGCACTTACTTGTTCACACAAGGCACAAATAAAGGCTTTGATCTTCCTGTCCGAATGGTGTGGAACACCTTTTGCGAAGTAGTGGCACAACGGTGTTGATCGTTGTTTACGGCACAAAGACATAAACGGTTTGGTGTTAGGCAAGTACGCACGGGACGGACTGTACAGTTCGACTGATGATTTTTTATTCTAAAATAGTTAAAAGAAATTACTGGGTTTGACGATTTTTTTTTTTATTTCCAGAACTGGACAGGACCAACTCACTAAAACAGGATTCTTTTAATGACCGCATGGTCCGGTGTCTATTCTAAAATATGAATCTCGTCTATACTTACAACAAAGCCTGGTTTCAGATTATCCTTCCAAAAACCTCAGGCTGAGATTGAGTACGTGAAACTTTGAAGGTGTTGTACATTAAACAGACGTTAATATTCGGGAAACAATTTTTATTTAATTTATAAAAATCGCAATAATAGCATTTGTGTACTCCATGATCCATAATTTCTGAAGATTCTATGGCTTGAACTAAGAGTATACCAGAGCCTCAATGAGAAACAAGCAAAGTGCCTCGCCTGTAATAGGACTCATCAAGAGGAAAGAAGAGTATTAACTGTTGGTGAGGTTCTCGATATGCAGAAGAGATATTGCTGCTGATATACCCAGCTGAGCACTAAGATTCTGAACCATATTTGGTCCAAGGCATTTTTCTTGTCTAGAGGCATTCTTTGAAGGAACTACTTGTTCACCTCATAGGAATACTGCTAGCGATCGTCATTATTCTATGTATGGGTACAAAGATGCTGTACTTCCTGGACGCTGGACCAGTACCGTCATTTAATACAATACATCTGCTAATACTCAGTTCTCACTACTGCAGGTCATCCTATCAATCTAGTTGTAATGTTCCATTCCTGGAGTCACTGAATTGAGTATACGTATTGAACATGATTTATTAGCTTTCAATACTGGGATCCTCATTAGTAGCAGATAGCGTCGCTCAGTTTGTAAGGATCTCCCAGGATATTCTGCAATGGATCGATACAGATAATTACCGAATCTCAGACATCCTTTCTTTCCTATGACACGCTGCTAGTCCACGACGATTGTAAATTATTCAAGGCTTTGATCTGCACTGATGAATTATTCACTTATCTCTAAATCCAGCGTGTATGCTACTCCGTTCTTTAGCATTATTTTCTGTTGTGATCTCGATATCTTGGTTGAACTGTGACCTAACTGTTATATACTATCACGAGGCCTAGCATTCCATAGATTTATAAATAACCTATAGACATTTTATAATGTATGACATATTCTCCTGTGAAGACTTGAGGATCCTTAAGAAGATATAAGCTACAAGAAATGCCTGACAGCATAAGATCTGGATATTCTGTACAACATGGAGAAGATCAGAAATATTTACAGACGATCTCTGATTCCTAAGCAGACGTAGTAAAATATTTATTCTAAAGTTCTAAGTGATGTCATGAGTGATATCATGACCAAATCTACTACCAGTTTTGATAGAACAAAAGTCCAGTAGTCGAATGCATATTATTGTGACGATAAGCTCTAAGGAAAGAACAAACAGATGTATGTACAGAAAGATACAGTTGGTCATGTACGACACCAGCTCGCCAATTGCTGTCTACACTGTTAATGAACCTCACAGCAACCATAAATTGTCACACTTGATCAAAAACAAACTGCACACTCATGTTTTACTGACTTCAATCGTACCATTAAGGCGAGTTCATATAATATTATACCTTCCTACCTATGACCACCGAAACATCGCACGAAACAATACTATCCTTTAAATGCCAACAAGGAAAAAATGTAAACATAAGCCTCGAAACAACCGACCCTAGCTCATTCGTTACGTTCGATCATAAATTTTCCATTTCTTGCCCTGCCTGACAAAGATAAATGTGTTATCGAAAAGCAAAACTGCTGCCCGATTCGAACCATTTTTCGCACCTTTTGGTTGTTGCTGTGCTCCCAGCACTCCGACACCTCCACTCCCGGGTGACTCCACTCCAGAAGCATTTCAGCCAACCAGTTTCCAAAGACCAGCCCCTCGAAACAACGCGCGTGTGTCAAACAGGCAACCGTAACCAACCGCGTGACCAGTCATCGGCAATTAAGGCGGAGGCCAGGACAGCAGTCCACGACGCAACACGATAACAAAAAAAAGAGCCAAAGAAAAATGTGGAAAAACAGTGGTTTATTTTGGCATTCTACTAAATCAAAAAATAATACCCAAAAGAATGGGTCCCCGGGACGCATCGGACCATGTGTAAGAAGAGGCAGAACACCAGAAGCATATGCTCTCCATTACGACATCCGTTTGCTGAATCAACCGCGGTTCAGCCGGGTGGAGACGGTAAGGTCCGAAACGGCACCGTAATGTGCAGGGAGAGGTGCGAAATGATTCGGGAGAAAATTTGAATAAAATGATGAAATTAAAGTTCTCTTCTTTAACCACGCTGGGCACCCGCAGTGCGGATCCGGGGTGGAATCGAAACTATTTTCCCGACCAATCAACGTTTTATGAAGCGTGACGGTGCGATCGACGAGGTCTTCGAGGTTTGTTGTAAATTAAGCATTATAAAAAAATATTTTTAATATGACTAATAACTTAAGTAGTTTCTAACCTTTAAACATTATTTTAATAAACTTATTTCTATAGTCGGAAAGAATTTTTTTAAAGTCACATAACTCCAACGAACTTTTCATCCAACCCTCATCCAGAAGCCATCATTTGGCCGTGCGTGGGGAATTATCATTGTTTTCGATTCGTTTTGCATATCAAAAACGCACCCATACGCCCCGAAACGGTTGGTACAATTCCACCACTAACCCACACTCACACACACACCGGGACACAGAAGCAGGTTGGCCAGCAGCATAACAGTGGTCCCCAACATCCCAAGCCAAAGCCCTTTTGCAACCGACCGAAGCGAGTTCGGACATCATGTAGCGATTTAAATTGCTACTGAAATGTTGTTCGATTTTAGCTTTTATACGATCGGGATTTATTATTTTATTTTTTTAATTTCTCCTCACAATGCCAAGGTGCCACCACAGCGGCAGCCAAAGGAGAAGCTGGTGGCGTGAGATGGAGAGATGCAATGTTCTGATGCTGTGATATGAATGTCCTTCATGGGCTTTGAAATGCACACAGTTTAACGCCAACACCGGTACGTCGGTAGCGGCGCGAAGGTATGCGCGGACAGTGGTGGGCATAATTTTAAGGGTGCGAAAAACAAACTCGTTTTGAGAACTTCCTATTGTTGATTGCAAAAAACATGCTTTTATGAAAAACATTGATACTTGGAAAAGATGAAAAAGAAACATGGAATAAAATGATGGATAAGGAAACAAGATACATCACAATTTTTATATAGCAATTCTAAATTGTACAATAGACGCTCGGAAGTGAATGGAACAGAAAAGGTTTAGCTAAGATGCTGTATGATGCAACAGAATGAAATCAAAATACCAACAACAAAAAATTACACATGATCGTATAATTTCTGTAGAAGATTTCAATATCCACATTCCAATAATGACCTCACAGAGACTTTGACAGGATTATTAGAAACTATCAGGAAAACTATAAAACTTGTATAGGAAATAGAAGTTTTCGCGCTGAACACCCTCCAAATCGTCGGCTAATCGCTTCTTAAACATATTTGTGCCTTAAAAGATCGTTACGTCAAAATGGGGTTAAGGTTAAGGCGTTAAAAAATAGTTAAATGTGAAAATTCTTGACACCGAAATAGCTCTACATCTTCAATTGCAAGCGAGAAGAAGCCGCCACATTACAGCATATGTATGCTTCCTTTGTCTATTTTTTGCAGTATAAATTAGCTAGTGTTCTAATGTGTCAAACGTTGGTATCCCTCTACTAGATAACTAGAAATTCGTACAACTAAATCGACTTTAATTCTGTTTCTAATTTTCATATTTATTTTTTCAAGATTTACTCAATTCAGACATTCAGGGATCTTAACATCTTTTGTAAACCATCGTGTAAAGTAACTTGAGTTCGCCATCCAATTTTTGATTTCTTTTAAATTTATCGTATAGAATATAGCTATACGACCGGACCATCCATGCTGAAAGAAACAATCATTTTGAACATCAAATTTGTTTAATATGTCTAGGTCTTTAAAATTAGCCAAGAACAACAAACTAAGGAATATGAATCTAGAAATAAAATAAACCTCCACAATTCTTATACTTAGTTTAAATTCTTCATAGATTTATATAAACAAAACTAATTTATTACATCTTAAAAATAAAAATAATCATCACGCATAATTGTACATCCATACCTGTGCGCTCGAACTCTCGTTTCCCCCGACAGGCTCCCCATGGGGTCGATCAATTCCGATGCAAAACGCACCTAATCCACGAGCCACGCCAACACCAACCCAAACACGGACGGGCACCGTGTCCGAAGTCGAGCAAAATCGCGGCTCATAAAAACATAAAAATACCGATGAAACACGGCTGCCTGTGGCCATTACCATAGCTAACGCGCCCGCATAATGATGCCACCGTTACCGTCGTCGATCTGCAATAAAAACCCGGTGTGTGTCAGTGTGAAGTTTGCCTCTTAAAAATCGCCGGCTCATTTCTGCAGCACACCGTTCCTCCTCCTTGGAGGCAAACCGATAAAAAGCGTATAAAATAGCCCAAAATATGTTCATTGGAATGATTCGAAACGAAGGAAATTTACTCCTCGCTAACTATCCCTACTGCCCTGTCCGATGCTTAACAGTTGACTTTTTTGTTGCTGACCTTTTGCCCCTTTTTCCTGAACTGAGCCCTGAGTGACAGTGGGAACGAGAGGCTGTGACCCTCGAACCCCAGCGTGAAAAACGCAAGGAACCTCCATACTGCTAATTTACGATAGTTGATCGGCTATTTGCACATAATTTCCTCCGGCCTTGTGTCTCGTCAGGGGATCAATTAGGGATCTCCGTACGGCTGCCAGCCCATTACGCTTCTCACGTCCTTCCTTGCAGCACTGATTTATGGGCACAAATATTTGCACGTACAGCAGGTTTTTAATCGAACCGTCAATATCATAATGCGTGTGCCCTTCGCAACGAACAACACCACTCAACAGCACACTGCAATCATCGCCATTGTTGCGAAGAATGCATCGGATAATGTGCATTGTTTGTCTGTTTGTTCCTTTCCTTTTTCTGGGTGAGGTTTGGCAATCGTTTACTGAGCACCTATGGGGTGGTAATATTGAGCTGAAGTACCACCATTGGGAGATTAAAGTTAACATTCTTTGTGAGCTGATAATACCGAGCCAGAGCTTCCTAATTTCATAGTTCCTGCGGAAGTCACAATCCGAAACCTTTTGTCACATTCCATTACCCAATGTTTTACCAAAAGGAAACCCTCACAACACGGATCTAACATTGTCAGCCTTTCAACAAACGGCTCCTGATAGTGTCCTTTCTGTACGACACACACTACCAGTCGACATCAACAACCCTCGCCCAATCGCTTCCGGCGGAACTCGTTCGCAGACGCCGGTGCCGAAATGGAGAAAGCAATTATCCGCAATTTTTACCCACCAAAATCCCTCAGTGACCTTGTCCGGTTTCGGTAATGATACACTGTCCGACACGGTACGTACCACGAGCCAAACATATTTACTGATCGCAATTACCCATTAACTTGGGAGGACCAAGCTTATCCTTGTCCGACGCAGGGCGCAATGTCTCGAGGGAACTGCTTGTACTCCCGGTGGACAACGATTGCACCACTATTTCGAGCTTTTTCGGACACGCTGTTATCTATAGGGCAGACGTCATCCTTGGGTAATGTTTTTATTGCTACCGGACTGGGTGTCCGTCGTGCGACGCATTTCGGCCGTAACCAGTTTCCTGGCCGGAGACGGAGACGCGTATCGGACGGAAGTGGCACTGACACGGAACTGATTTGTATTGTGTCTAGACTAATGAAATGATTTCTGTGTTTATTGCTGGTAGCGATTTGTGTAAGGATATTGGAAAGGAAAACCAGTCGTGAGGATAGGCCAGTTATGAATGGTAGCATAATACGCACTAATGTGATGTTTGTTAATGTACAATAGCCGTACAGTAATGCAACAAAAAAAGAATACATTCGCTTTTTCCATTATCAGGTTTTTCTAAGTAAATTTTCTTCTTTTTCTTGACTTGATGTCCTCTTAGGTCATGCCTGACATTTATGGTTAACTAGACTTAACGACATCACGTAGTTGGATGGTCAGTCCTCACTAATGGGGAACGGTCGAGATGGGATTTGAACCCCAGTACTGACGTGTGAGGAAGAGCGCCGCTGTCGCTTCTACAGCTCTACTGACAAGTAAATGTTAGAAGTTTTTAATGTTTGAGTGACTTTGAACACAGTCCTTCAATAAATTACTCCATTAAAATGCATTGATTGGATGATTGCTGATCATACTTAAGTTGCTTTACCTTGTCTATTGAAATGAATTTATGAGAACATGTCCCAAACGTCATCAAGATTGGGAAGGCAAGGAAGCTCAAATTTAACGCAGCCGGTCTTCATACGGCAGAACCGGAGTTCTAATCCCATCCGGACCGTTCCCTCTGTAGTGAGGACTGATTATCTTACTACGTGGCATTAATAAGTCTTACTTATTTACTTATCAGGCGCTACAACCGCTTTGCGGTCTTGGCCTGCTGCAACAATCCTCGATACCGCTCACGGTTCAGCGCCGTCGTCTGCCAATCCGTTATCCCGGCCGTTCTGGCGGACGCATCAACGCCATCACTCCAACTCAATTTGGGCCTACCACGCCTCCGCTGTCCTTGTGGACGGCCTAAAAGGACTTTACGGGCTGGGTCGTCCGGTGTCATTCTCATGACGTGACCAGCCAACCAGAGCCTGGCGAGTCTAATGCGCTGTACGATAGTGAGATCATCGTACAGCTCGTAGAGCTCGTCGTTGTAGCGGCTCCTCCATTGTCCTTCCACACATACGGGGCCAAAAATCCTTCTGAGCATCTTCCTCTCGAACGCGGCTAAGAGGGCTTCGTCAGTCTTGGACAGAGTCCATGTCTCAGAGGCGTATGTGAGTACTGGGACTATAAAAGTTCTGTACATTCCCAGCTTCGTCCGTCGCGACAGGTATTTAGAGTGGAGAAGTTTCAATAATATCAATAAGTCAATCAATAAGTATAGTTAACCTGAAATGGACCCTGGACCCTGGACACATCATGAAGAACACATCAAGCAACTGCACCACATGCAACCAGTATCGGGCTAAAAAGTCCAAACCCCGTCGGCTACCTCGTATAAGAGGCAGAATAAAAGGGACCCGTAGTAGGAGCCCGTAGTTGGGGCGGTCCGGTGGCCGAGGCGACAGCGGTGCCGGTCTTCACACGGCAGGGCCGGGGTTCAAATCCTATCCAGACCGCCTCCCCGTACGATAGGCTGACTACTTTACTACGGGTAAAACTAAGTCACAGAAAGCCAGAAATGGCAGGCCGAGACCTCTCGAGGTTGTAGTGCCAAGGAAGAAGAAGAAGAAGTAGTAGGAGCCTAGTATCACTGGCCTCATATAAGGAGTCACCTTGGTCACGAGGGCCTCGTGTATGGTACTCACATCGTTTAGATAGATAGTAGATGGTTTTATAAATTTTGTTGAAACTGCAGTTGATTAAAACTAAAAACCAAATAATTTACTCAAATTTGCAACATTACACATTATCTCTCGACTAGGAACACCAACGTTGATGCTCAGTTGAAAACAAAACAAATCCCACTCAGGCAACCATCACGAATATCCTGCCCAATGCCGAAACTGAAACTTTCCATTACCAATGCGCCCAATACACCAATAAACATCCAAATATATCAGTCGATTGCTTCACCTCATGGTTTGTGCTCTCTAACCTATTGTGAGGCAAATAATGTGCCCATTCAGATTTATACTCATTTGCACTGCACAACACATGCACATGGGCAGGATGCGCGCAGTTAAGCTCAAAAACACTGCATCAACCACTGCGCACAACAACGTTCACAAATCGATCGAACCGAACCCAACGCCAACAAAGCATCAAACCCAACGGAGATCCTCCTGACGTGTGTATGTGTGTGTGTGTTCCAGCCAACAATGTGAATGCAACAACGTGTCCATAAGAGGGTGCCAACGCTTAGGCGAAATCGTTCGTCCAAAAACACCATGTGCAACTCGTGCGGTATAGAGACACACATTTCCGTTCGCCTAAAATGCTGCAAAATTTTACGCTAAATCTAAACAGAAAAGCCGCTAACCGAGACCGGAGAATGCGAACGTGCTGATACTGCTGAAAAGGTTACGGCCATTGTTGCGTACATGCGCATTGTACGTCAGCCACTTCCCCCTACTGCCGAAGGTTAGGCAGGGATAGAATTTGCGTAGCAACTGAGACCCTGCTGGTGGTAGTATGGTGGTGGTTGATGATGACGCTGCACCAATGGAACCCCGAAAACCCCGGAGCTCTCGATATGTTGCAAATTGAGGTCAACCAAGGGCCAAGCGACCTGCCGACGGGGGTCGACGGTTTAGTACGTGCTGTGCGTGTATAGGGAAACCGGGAAACCGGGAGGGTAGTTTGAAGCATACGTACGATAGTGCCTATGATCCTGCATTGTCTGGAAAAGAATGGAAATGAAGGATGCAGGAATCGTGCAGACAAAAGGAAGGATACCCAATTTCGTAATAATTTTGCAAAACAAAGTTAAGGTCTATTGAAATATCGTTGTAGGTGTCCCGGTCCCGGTTCCAGGAGATCCAGCTTACATTTTGCGACTAAACATTAAACCTTCAGAAAGAGAATCATTAAGGCAGGTGACATGATTTATCGGAAATATTGGATGCAAATTCTCATCACTTGGAGACTTCAAGTACATCCACTCATTAATTTGACATAGTTAAAGAAGTATCACCACTTGTACTTAATGATAAATAAGAGCAAGAACCTACTCACTTATCAAGCACAACGACTGCTTCGTAGTCTTGGACTGCTTCAAAAATCCTGTGGTCTTACACCGTCAGCTGCCAATCCAATATCCCGGGCCGCTCAGTCTAACGCATCAACTCTATGGTCTCTATCCTATCCTAATTTTATAAACGATTCCGATCTCTATCCATGCAACTAGTCTGAAAACACCTAACCAGTTGGGTCGTCTGGTGCCTTTTTCACGACATGACCTGAGCCTGGCGATTCTAAATCCCTGCCTGTTTGGTGAGGTCATCGTACAAGCTCCTAGATCTCGGCATTACAGCAGTTCGTTCACTGCCCTTTCATTCTTACAGGGTTAACCTCGATGCTCGTTCTAAGGCTCTTTCTCCTGAATTGAACGCGGCTAAGAGGAACTCTTATTTGCTTCATGAGGCCATAACAGAGTCGAGACATGGACAGTGGGGTTTTAGAGCTCTTTTAGGGACTAGAAACATTCTGAACAGTCCAACATTTTCTTGATGCAATAATATGTTTCTCTTACTCATTTAGTCAAACTACTCGACCGATGACCGGTGCAAAAACATCTTAAAGCTAAATCTCATCACCCCTAAGTCGCCGGCTTGTTTGATATCCGTCTCGCCGAACAAAACTTTCGTTTGTGCACCAGCATCGGCCACCAAACGGTGGCTGCCCGTTTTGTTGACCGTTTAAATTATTTCCTGTCTTCGATTGACATCAAATGAGTCTTGTCGAGAAATCGGGCCCAACGTCGCGGCGGAGCAAGCTGCGTACCGTCTGGCGTCATGATGGTGCAGCCGGGCCATGTTTGCCTAGCTATTGTGCTGTTGCGCCACTCGGCGATCGGTTCGACTTTTCACCGGAGCGCACCAACCTTTTCTTTCTGTTAAAACAATCAATTAGTGTCAATTTACTGCTCTGGAAATAATAACGCAACCCGGCCGTGCTCGTCCTGACGTGCTAATGGAACGGCCAACACTGTTACCAACCTGGCTGGAATGCACGTACAGCCCCCATCGGGCCTCGGGGACTGCACCACCACGTTGTAGGTGTCGTACTCCCTTATGCAGCGATCGCGGTGGGGATCACGGAACTTCACTTCATCCCTTGTTTCACGGATCGGCACGGACATTGTTTGTGTAGGGCACACGGGTGAAACAAGAACTCTTCAGACCTGACCTGGCCACGGTCAGTCAGTGGTCCATGTTTACCTAAAGTTTCCTGGCGCAACGTCTCGAACTTCGGAAGGCACAGAAATCAAATCCTCCCAACAGCAGACAACAACCGAACGAAGAAGTGGAAGTAAAAACTAAATCAACACGTTCGATACCTGCCGATAAACGCATCCATAAACATGGGAGCCACGGTCTGTTTCGACAATTTATTTACGGAGGGGTGGTGAAACTCCACCGTCCCACCAACCTCCCCCTCCTCCCTACTGGTGGCTAGAGCAGGCGCCAGTGTCAAAATATGCAGTGTCTTTTACAGCGTGGTTTATTCATTCTTGTCCGTTGTGAGACCACGAGCAAACACACCGAAAGACCACGTTCCCCCAGGTTCGTTCCGTTCCGTGGACCTGTTTGGGGGGGGGCGAGGTGGTCAACCCTGTTTTTTTGGGGGCCACGGTGCTAAAGAAATCGGCCACCATAATGTGGCGCAGTTAGATACGTTCTGATAAATGGCGAAAAAAGCCATTCAAAAAGGGTTTCACAAAGGATTAACACTGCAGTTGGGAAGGAATTGTAGTGCGCATAAAGCTACACAATGGGAGCGTTAACCAAAATTGGTTTCCATAGTTTGGTGGGGTACCCATTGATCCTATTTTTCATCCGTGGCGTGGCAAATTATTAGACAAACAAACACACATATACCTTTGTACGATTTAAAAGCTAGCTGTGACGTTCGACGCAACGCCATGTGGCCGAATTGTAGCTGTTGAAGGAGGAGGGCAAACGAAAGGCGATCAAATAAAACATTTAAAGCACGTGCTAAAGATTGAAAAATATATTCTTAACATACACAACCATGGATCAGGTGATAGGCTGTTAGCAAACTGAGAAGACTTGTAGTGTTTTTATTAGTTGCACGTTACGTTTAAGCCGCAATATTCTAAATTCACATCTCAAAAGACTATTTGAAGTTCCTAGAAATTGCAATTTGAAAGACTCTTCTATTAAGCTTCTAAGCTATATATAATTCTGAATGCGTCAGAAGTATATGTGAGAGTTGCGACTAGTTTCTGTAAGAGATAACTCCAACGCAGTGTTAGTACGCAGTGTTGCATTACATCCTGCCCCAGCTATATGCGACGTACGAGAGTTCTAAACCTACGATGACTGCATCATCTGTAAGATCTAATCACAGTCAACACTAAAGATCCGGTGCTATGTATCTGATGCTAAAGTTTCCAAACATGAGACGTCCTTAATTATCTCCAGATTAAAACTATTTCATCTGCGGGAATTAATGCCTTATTCTAATATCCTGCGAGGATCTAGTACAGCTATAGATCTAGTAATAAATGCCGAAGTATAAGGATCTTGATAGAGATGCTAAGACCCTGGGACAGGGTAGCTGGTCAGGTTGAAGTAAGGATAACGATCGCACATTTGTTGTCGATCGTTCGTTTCAGTTCGCGATTAATCATCCTCAAATATCTTCCCCTAGAAAATTCTGCTCCTTAGCCATCTTATGTGGGATCCAGAGTAAATTTTCTTTAGTTGCAGAAAATGCTGAGAAAGGATCGACTAACCCCAATATCGCTATCGGTGCGACCCGATGGTAGAGGCGACATCGGCGCCAGTCTTCACACGTCAGGAACAAGGTTCAAATTTCATCTGGGCCGTTCTCCCATAGTGAGGACGGACTGACTATCCAACTATGCGATAACAATAAATCCAGCAAGGCAGAAATGGCAGGCCTAAGAGGTCGTTTAACCAAGAAAGAGGAAGAGAATGATTCTGCATTAGTAGCGGAAGATCCTGAAAAAGGATGTTACTTATAGTAGCAAGTGCAAGTCTGACTAGGGTCAGTTCTCACTACTGGGGAACGGTCCAGGTGGCATTTGATCTTCTCCATGACTTGGTGTCGTATTATGATCCATTTTACCACAAAAATAAATCAATTCACATCGATTAGGGATGTCCTGGGATGTCGTTTAGTTCCAGTAAAGACCTTAAAACACTCACGGAAACTCTACAAATACAAACCAACTCCGGTTTACTTCCCAAATCTATCTTCATTCGTTGATAGCCCATGTTACCTGTTCCAGTTTCTTGCTTCCATCAAACAGTTCAAGTGTTTCACCTCAAAACAACCAATATCTTGAGCGTGAATCCCCAGTATTCTGCACCCAAAAGCAATTGACCAGCAAAAACCATTGACACAGAATTGACTGTACTGTGCGTGTGAATAGCACCACAAGAAAACTCCTGAGAACTCCTCAAATAATCGATACACGTAGACTTCCCACAGGAGGGAAACATAATTGTGGCCTAAACCGCTATTCTGCCCAATCTTCTCCGTCACTACAAAACTTTTGATTCAGACCACTTGAAGCACTTCAATTTGAACTACTTCCGACTCGTCCTCGAAATAGCGAGCAGATTTCGATACCGGAACACCGGATGGTGGACCAGAGACGGTGAAACAATCACTCCCTTTTAAAGTACTCAACGCATTAAGGGATGCGTCTGGGCTGTGGTGTGTGTATGATCTCCCTCAACCGATTTACGAGGGCCACGTCTATGTCCAGGGTGTGAAGAAGTACCACACCGTGTTCAGCATTTAGCAAACAAAATGTTTCCGAACGTACCCTAGGGTGACCCAGTGCGGTACGAGTGTGATAGAAGCGAACAAAGAGAAAAACTCACTCCCGACTCCTCACATCGAGTGCTCTTCACGTAATTAGGTTTCCCAGAGTATTTTCCTGTAAGTTCGTTTTTCCTGTTGCCATCACTATCAGATCCATCCAGGATTCCGCTTACCATCTGATGAAATCTCGGGCTCTCCGAATCGGTCGGATGCTCTTGCTGTCTGCTTCCCCGTCATGTTTGCATTGTTTGCAACAATTATTCCTGCACCGAGATAATCGCTATCGCATCGGAATCATCATCATTCACGCCGCATTTAACGAAGGATAACCGTCGGCAAAGGGCCGTCCGTTGGTGAGATTTACAACGCTCACAAAGCCGGCGAAAGCCACCATATGGTTGCTGCCGGGCGAGCCACCCCGATATCTGGTCCGTCCGGTCGGGATCTCTTCCCTCCGGTGTTCCGAAATCCGAATCGGGTGTCCTTGGCTAATGCTTGTTTTTTTTTCACAAGCTCTCGAAAGTTTTTGGGTCTTTGTAACACTTTTGTTTAGCTGCTTCCCACTTTGGGATTTGGGTTGTGCGCCAAGCTAGCATCTGTATCATCGTACCACTTCCTGGTGCAAAACAGACCAAAAAAAAAAGCCAAACAACAAGGAAATCCCTATCCCTGACCCACTCCAGGTCGGCACATCCGGGGTGAAAAAAGAGGTGCGTACGGTTGGATTAATCTTTACTCAGGCCTATCGATGCTACAGATTATGATCTTTCATCCATTCTTTTCAATTACTTTTGCTTTGTGGTAGGGTCTCGCATCAGTCTCGAGTATCGTGGTTCACTTACTTTCTGTTACATCGTCCATGATAAGCACATTTTTTTCTGATGCAACAATGATGCACTTTGTCTAGTGCTATACAAGCACTATAAAATTGGGATTCAGCGAGCTAATATAACTATACCGATACCATTGTTTACCCCTTTTTTTTGTCTGTTTAGCTACAATAACCGCAGAACATGTAATTGCCTATTGTCCGCAACAATATCAACCGCAAAATCCCATTCGTGGTCTGTAAAAATTCGCGGTATAAAATCCTCCTGATCACCTCGCTTCCCGACCGCCATCTCACACTCGCTGTGCTTCATTCGCCAAACAATGTCATTAGCCACAACTTCAAACAGGCTACACCGCATCAACAACATTCCACCAGCAGCGGTTTTTTTATGGATAGCGTTACCAAACGATATCCCCGAGATCTAGCCCGAGGTGGACACGGGTGCTGACGCAATCGACGAGCCAGGGAAGGGGCATGAACAAATCATTTAGCACTCACTCACCCCGGCATGATTCAGTGTGTACGTTTCCCAACCCAACCCAAAACCCTGCAAAACAGCTCAGCAGTGACAACAATTGCGGCATTCGATATTTATTTTTCCATTATGCCCAAGATGTGCTCGTCGCCGATGGGCCTCAGAAATTATCAGTATAGCTAATAGAAACATTTGAGAAGCCCGCAGGTCTACTATTGCCAGGTGCCATTTTGCCAGGAGACCCGTTGCGAATCACGGCGACAATCAACAAGCAACGATGTGTCTACAGTTCTTGGGCGTACGGATGTGCAGCGAATAATACACTAATTGTGTTGAAGCAACAGCACATGAGCATGGCAATAGCACATGATAGCTTTGAGAATTAGCATGCGATTACATCTGGATATCTGGCAGTATTAAATAGGCTCAATAGGCTAAACTTGACGATCCATTTCCACCAAGAATTTAGAGTGTTCGCCTTTTCAAAGTCCAAGACCTCACAACTCCAATTTTCCTGAAAGAGATACTCCTTCCGAATATCTAAAGTCGTTTAGCAGACTAAACACGCTTATGGGTATCAAGAGAAGATGTCTTCTACGAACTCCAGTAAACAAGTTGCTCATCTGGAATCTTCAAGATTGTCTGGACAGTCGAAACTATGAAAGTATTTAGCTGGCAAAGCCCTATGTTTCTTCACTGTTCCGAACTCGTCACGCACAAAAGTCAGTGAAATGAAGGATGTAACGTGTACAGATGACGATTAAAGCATAAGACTTCAATACTATCAATCAGTCAAATTTCGCACAAATTATGTTGATTGCTAATATTAATGATATCTGTAATCTTCAGCCAGGAAAGAGTGCTCTTTAGATTTGACATTAATCAAAACTTGAAATCAGTAGCGCCATCCACTGGAGAAGCAACCATTTACACACCTTGCTAATTAAATTCACCACTCAAGTCGTATCAAGCCGGTGATGGTGCCATGCCATGCCTCCAACAACTCTCGCGATATGCAATAATCATTTATCCGCGAACATCTTATAAAAGAAAGGACCACTTTCTGAACGCCTCGTTCCAGAAGCAGCCACCGTTTTTTATGACTACCCCCTTGACGACCGGCACTATCGTTATCCGGCCCAATATAGCCTACTAATCATCGCACCATCGCAAGAAGCAAACCAGTTTGAGACTCGTAAGCCACACGGCACACAGGGTCTCATCCATATGCGAAAGCATTCGCCTCCTGACTCGGGAAGGCTGGAAACGGTGCGATGCGCTACCTAATTATCACCTTCGTCTTGTCAAAATGCCTATATGCCGGGGCCGTATCTTGGGTTTCGGGAGAAGATTTCTGGGTCAAATGTGAACCCAACCAGCTCGTTATCTTGGCCATCGTTATCCACTCAACAAACACGCCACCACCGGAGGCTTCTGTATCGGGAAAGGGAAGAGCTGTGATACGGGGGGAGGGGACCAGCACCGTTGTTGGGCAACCCATCATCATCATCCCATTCGTGGGGAGATTCTGGACAGTGTATCCACTTGATGGCATGTTAATGTCCGAAAGCTGTGTGCGCCCGCATGATAGATAGCGCGCGGGAAACTATTTCCCCCGTTTTGTCTTGGCACGAATGGTACCGAGCGGCACACGTGTGGTGAAACAATAATTAGCCTTTGTTCTGCAAAACACCATTCACCAGCTTCACTTGACGGTTGGATACTTGAAGGTAGTTACGTCAAGTATTGCTGCGCTGGCATTTGGCTGCGGACCCTTTCCCTGTGTGTGACGTACCCGGACACCAGTAGCACTGAATCAGTTGCTTTCTTCGAAAAACACCCCCTCAACTGCTATTGTGCTGTGGAAGATGCGCTCCGAGTGGGCTATGAAAGGGATGGCGCTCACTCAATTATCTTGATTGAATGGCCTGCCGGAAAACAGGACCCTCTTCTTGAGAGCATGGAAGGCTAGATGGACAGCCCAAAATGGGATGCTGCTCATTACATCAGCTGCAGCCATGTGAACTGACACTATTTTTAAGCTCAAAAATACACAACAATAGAACAGGAGGCTTACGTTAATCCTGACACTCTCAACCGCCACCATGCACATCACGGCGAACATCATTACCGGCCACTTGTAGTCAGGGAAGTCGTTCACGCGGGTAGCCAATATTAATCATAACCGGCAATGTATCGAACCCCAATCCCAACTCAAACCCACCGAGTTTGCTTGCTGTTGTTCCGCCCGAAAATGAAGCATACCGATGCAACAACAGCAACTCACCTCACCTTTTGCCCCACTCGGGTCCGAGACTTCGTCCAAGGAGCCGCGCGTCGGAGCTGTCAAAACGATTTATAAAATACAACCACCGGGGGGTTGATTACAAAAATTCTATTGTTCCGTTTATAAGGTTCAATGTGCTACCGCACCAAAAAGTGCAACAGATGCATTCGCTACGAGCTCTCGCCGAGCCGTGATCTCGCCATCCTACCGATACTCGCGCTTATCCATAAATGGAACCGATCGGGTGGAGTTTTTTTTTTGCTCAATTTTTCACTTTCCTTGATGGCCCGTTCAACGCCCTCCAAGGACAAAGGACACTTTGTTTACTGGCTTTCGCTAGCGGGGCGTATGGGGTTTTTGTTCTTCAGGTTTTGATCTTCCATTTTCTGCCCATCGTGTGTAAAAATCGTTTCCCTGATTGGCATTGCAACACACAAAAACCTGGCCTGTTCGTACCTCGCGAGCTATGTCACCAGCAAAGCAAGCACTACTTAAAAAGGGGGTTTGCAAAAGGCCTGCCTTTGTGACACCGACGAATCCGTATCAATGAGCACACACACACACACACGTCGCAGCAAACGTGCCGTCAGCGTGAGGGCTTTTGTAGCGTTTAATTACTTTTCACCACACAACGGGGGTTTCCAAGGTAGAAAAATAAAGCCCCACGCTACATCTAACCCTGTGGCTGTGGTACGAGCGAATGTCCCTGCCTTTGCGCCGTATGACTACTTTCTCGGGGTAGATTTGTTTAAGGGAGCACACATTCTAAGGCCCGTTGTCGAATGTGTTAAATATGCTTTCGTAATTACAATACAAACATCGTAGGTACGGTTCTGGTGAACTTATTGTGCTGAGAATTATTGCACACTGCATTGTTCCTATGCGGGGCACTGCTATAGAGCGTGCTGTACTAAGGTATCCCAAGGGCTTCACAAGTAATCATGTAATTTATTTTGCCAGCATTTTTGTGCTTTGTTTTACACGACTTACACTTCGTTAGAAGCTGTCCCCATTCAGTGTAATGCAGCTCATTAATGATACTTTTGAATGACTTTGGTAATAGCGGTTGATATTTCTTATGAAAAATCTTTAAACAGAATTCACACCTTCACATGATATGTTCGCCCGAGTATTTTTGCAGCATTTATCCCAATATCAAAACATAGCTTCATCCGGAGATCAGAAGTCACAGAGAAGAAGTGCGTTGATAGAATTTCGATGTGTAAGAGTGACGTCGGGAAAACGTAGCACAAATTACCTTTACAACATCTAAATGGGCGAATAAATTTTATAAACTCAAAGTACCTACAAGATAATATACTTACATACTCTTGTCCCTCCTAATACTGACCTCTGTAGAGGTGTTGTGGCTTCTTGTCATCGTGTGAGACATCTCAATATTATTTGTCTTTAGAGTTGCTTTTTCCAGGTTAAATCTTGGTAAATCCAGTTGCATCAGAGTCATAGCCATAGACAAAGTCTCACTCCCAATTAGAGCTATTGTTTCAAATAGTTCTGGGGACGACTTAAGCCTTATCTTACTATGCGACGTGAAAATATTCACTGCACTTGTGCTACCGATCACTTACTGGACTAAACGTATCAGCAAACCGGGTCATGTTGCATTTTTAAAGAAGGACAGCCTTTGACGTTGGTTTGTCAATATAACCATGTCCCAGCTATGTCCACAGTATGGGGCGGTCTGGTGGACGAGACGATAGAGACGCCGATCTTCACATGGTTCATATCCCATTCAGACCACCTCCCCGTAAATAGGTCTAATTACTTGCAATCAAGTCATAGAACGCAAGACATAGATGGACGAAATCTGGTAGATTCGAGGTTATAGTGCCAAGGAAGAGAGATGATGAAGCTAGATCCACAAAAGCCAATTCAGTTGAATCTGAAACCTGATACTTAGGAGCTACTAACACAGAATAAGTAAGAGAGCCCATGTCATACTTAGCATGAGTAGTATGAATACACAAAAAGTTAAAATTGCCTCTAGTTGCTGTAGAGATTAAGATTAAGGGATGGTAAAATAAAAAAAATTAAAATACTAGTTAAAAGCATAGTGAACATTCGGTGAATAATTATTACGTAGGTAGCAATACCCCACTATAACGATCAAACTAGAAAGATTCGGTTCAAACGTTTATATTGCAAGAAAGCGAAAATGTCAAGCAAATCAGGCGAAAATGAAGGCGAAGAACGGGGCAAAACCATTCGGCCTCGATAGAACAGGAACGATGGAAAGTCAGTCTTGTGATCGATCTTGATGACGAAATTGGCAGAAGTCTAAACTAACAAAAAAAAAATGTTCAAAAATCAAGAAAAATACAAGAAATCAATCTGTTTATGTATCCAGCGAAGGTCCTCCGAGACTCGAAAATCAACACGTGTTGGGGAGCTCAATTTATATGTCAATCCAACCCTGGCTCTCAGATCCGGACAGGCAATGACATAGATATCATCAACTAATGACAAGCCTGAATAGTAGGTGATTAAGAAAGGACGAAGAAGGCTCGGAGAGCAACCTGCGATTCAACCAACCTAGGTTTATGTAGAGTTTATGTAACAAATATAATAAAAATTCTATTAAATTCCTTCCTCCAAAGATAGTATAAAACTCCACAATACTTACATAAAACTTTTATAGCTCTTTCAAACCCTCCTTTTTTTCAAACCCTCCTCCCTCCAAAACTCAATGTTGCCCAACAACTTAAGCCTTCAAATATCCGTTAAAATTGCTCTTGAATAACTCTAGATGGCCCAGCAGCATCAGTTTGAGCTGCTATATTGGACATGAAACAAATGTTCCCTACAACAGCTTCTTTCACTTCAGGTGAATCTTCCTCCATTCGAATGTCTTGTTCAAAATGGCCTCCCGGCCACACCAACATAATGGCATCATATTGTCACTCCTTGGTGCAAGGTATCTCTTCTTGACCAAGCAAAAACCTCCCCACCCCCCTCCCCGTCACATTATCTTGTCCTAGCGATCGCGGCGGTATCCGTTCGTTTGATGCATGAACACCCAAAATGGCACCGACCGACCGACCTGAGGGCGACTGATCACCGGCACGAAACAAAGACCAAAACCTTCCATTTTAGGGAACTTTACTTGCACTGTGTAAAAGCCCGGCGTGACTTGACACTGGCCAAAGAAATGAACGCTTTCCGCGCTCGGAAACACCAAGACCCCCTTCGCTACAATGGATGCCTTTAAGGGTAAGATTGGCACAGCACGAGCAGTTTTAACACATCCCAGATTGTCAATCTTTTTCGCACAAAACGCACGAGTGACAGCGTGTTGATGATAGCGCATACCGCCCATGGAAAAGGGCGCGTTTCCAATAATAAATGTTTTGCGGCCATTTTGACGAATTTACCCAATTTGTTACCACCGAAATTCTTCAACCCCGTTAGCCTCTTATCATCCATTCGCAAGACGATCAATCAGCAGCATGGTTGTTCGGGTTCCCTATCCTCCAGCAAGCAACATAAGACACCTTCCGTCCATGGTAACATAACGACGCCCGACAGCACCATCCGCCGGGT
Source organism: Anopheles stephensi (assembly GCF_013141755.1). Taxonomy (NCBI): domain Eukaryota; kingdom Metazoa; phylum Arthropoda; class Insecta; order Diptera; family Culicidae; genus Anopheles; species Anopheles stephensi. The sequence continues at coordinate 17,373,390 of NC_050202.1, read as the reverse complement.
GGATGATGGTCGCCCAGTGGAAAGCGGTCAAACAATGCTGCATTATAATCTTTGTTGGTACAACAGCTACCGATTCTCTTTGTCGCTTACCGTTGTTTCATGGCCCGGCACCTTCCCTTGATACGTGATCGGAAACTCCCTTCTCATGCTCACGGTGGCGTATCCTGGCATTTGTGTGCCGAACAGAACGACAAGACATTTGAGCGGCATTGAGAACAAATCCAGTCTCGTCGCTTCGTTAACCACCGTTTTGCATGCGACCCTTTCCCCCTTTTACGGGGGTAGATCACACCTTACGGCGGCAAGCAATCCACCAGCCAGCCAGCTTCCCAGCGGGAAACAATCGACTACATAAAACATATTTTGTACAATCATGCTTCCCCTTTTCTGCTTTTCATCGGCGAGAGCTTGCCTGTAGAGTTTTAATTATCATTCATCCCAAAATGAAACACTGGCTTTGATCGTGGATGGACAACAGGGGCGAAAAAAGAAAAAAAAAGGCATGGAATCCGTGGGTGATCGGGTACAAGATCGCGCGAATAGATTGTCATTCATTGACGTTCGCGCCTCGGGTGGTGATTTGTTGTGGGCAGGGCTGGAGGAAAAGGGGGAGGTGGTGCGGGGTGCCCAGGGATTGAAGTGCGTGAGATGCACTTTTTGAACGTCTTGAATGATTGAGTGTGAGCCGCTGTGTGTGTGTGTATTTGCTGGTTGAAATCAATTTATTTAATTACGAAAACGTTGGCTGAAACATTCCCGGCCCATTGTTGCGGAACAATAGCAGAAATTATTAATTTTAAAGGATGATATTTCCTTTTGCGCGTCTCTCTTTTCAATGGGTTTCTTCGCGGTTGCTTGGGGCGGAAAAGATTGTGTGCCTGAGGTTCGTAAATGTTGCGATGCTGCGGTAAAAGGATTTATCAAAGGAAAGAGGCTTGGTGTTTGAATATGATTAAGAGTTAGGGAAAATATATTATGTACAGCAAAAGCTATATAAGTTTTCATCACGATGCAAGTTGATATTTGAAGCATACTTATTAATAATAATGAAATGTAAATCCAAATCCATCAAAGAATCTGTTGTTTTGTCCATCTTATCGTTTCAGAGTCTTCATTAAACCTAACTCTTCGCTAACGAAATATTATGTTCTGAACCGTGTCCGTTCCCACCATGTAATCCATATGAAAGGATCACTGTATATGGACCGGTAGTATATGGGAAAGAGGCGCCGGTCTTCACAAGGCAAGAAGAGTTGACTATCCAACTATGCGGTAACAATTAATCTAGCAAGGCAGAAATGGCAGACATATGACCTAAGAGGACATTAGGCTAAGAAAAAAAGAAAAAGGTGCAATGTTAAAGTCAGTTAAGGAATCCGTCCAACAAACATGACCTTTTTAGCTCACTAACAGCCAGTCACTGAAAAACAGGTTAACTAAACTTATGATAACTTCGATCTTCAGAATTTGGTCTGTTTTCTTTACCCAAGTTTCCTTCACTCTACCAATTTGATCACATTGTAGATTTTGATCACATTGGCAGTAGAATCTACTGGCTAGGTATGTAAAGGTTTTGCCATTTCAGTCCTTCTTTGAGTTTGTTTTTATCCCTAGAAGAATATTTTTTACAAGTCGTGCCGAGCCATTGAACTCGGTCTAAACTAGGTCTTTGTGCTTCTATATTACTTCTAAACTATTCTCGTGCCAGTAGAAATACTAGGACATCTTTGAACTCTTGTGAAACGTGCCAGTGCCATAGAATTGATGCTATTTGTAGTATGTTTGAACGTCAACTTCCTGCTGCTGTTTGATTCAACCCTATAGTTCTCCTATTCCTTGGAATGTTATATGCCTATGCTGAGATCTCTGAGACAAGGCGATTACTAAGTAATGGACAATGGTCTTAATCGTCTCAAGTAATGGACTTAATCGATTCTTTGATGAGCTGCCGTTTGTTACTGCTGGAGATCTCATCATGCTGCTGTTGTACAACCAATGTCTAAAAGACCAGTGTTGGTGACTCCTTAACCTCAGGATTATCAGTCTGGGAATGTCCTGTAAAAAGCTGAGTTGTATCGAACGGCTTTCCTCACTGATTATTTAGACACCTGAATTCTCTTCCTGGATGAGGAGTATGTTTCAGGGTGCTTGGCGAAAGCGGGGCCTGTCTCAGCAGGACCGGGGATAAAACCCCATCTGGACCGTTCCCGAACCCGAACGAACCCGGATAAAGACTAACGACCCAACTACATGGTATCATCAAGTCTTGCGAGTTATTCAGCCACCCAGGTTGTTAAGCCAAGGAGCCAGCCAGAAGTGCTATTTCATATCCAGTAGGACTTTAAACATGAAGAGGATAGCGGAATCGCGTATTAAAAGTTTACTGCTGGGGATTTTTGATATGGATAGCTTAAAAATCCTCAGATATACTCTTTTAAAAAAATGTTCTCTTTACATCCAACTCCTCACAGCACTTTTCCTCCGCGCTAATGATACCGTGAATCGGCTGAGAAACAATCGGACGAGTTGTTTCTCTAACGGTTCTAGAACAACGTGTTGCTTGTCCACTCTCCTTGTTGTATCTCTCTAAACACACCAGGGAAAAAACTTTTCTTCCCTTATTTTCCATGAAAAGAAAATTCGACCTTTCGAAGCCTTTGGTTGCGTCTTCTGAACCGTTCAAAGTATTTGACCTTTCTCACTCGTGCTGATCTATTGTGCCCTTTCGAAGGCGTATGGCCTTTACATTTTCAGCATAGGAAAAACCAAAACTTTCACCAAATTTTTGCACAAACTTACACGCTCGCCCCAACCACCTCCACAGCAGAAAGTTACACGAGGTTAGAATCTTCCAGCATCTGAGCCGCCCTAAGGTACATCGGGCTAGGGGGAAAAGTTTAAAAAGATCATCTACTTTGGAAAGTGAAAATCCATTCACACACATTTACTTTGAAAAAATGGGAGGAGAAGTAGAAAATGTGCCACCACCAACAACTAGCCTGACAAAGCTTTGCCATCCCAGCACACGTTCCAGGCACAGAGTAACCACGCCGATCCGAAAGATCAACTTATGTAACCTTTCATCGGGTGGAATTTCGGCACGGAAATGTTTTCACGTACGCGCTCTAATGGCAGCGGTACCAGCATTTTGTTCCGCACCCATTGTATCAAACAAAACGAGGGTGGGAAAAAAGAGGTTTTCCCATCCCAAGAAAGGGGGAGAATAAAACGGTTTACACAGATTTACAAGCTCATCCGTTTTACACTCATCTTCCCGCGCCTCATGCACGAGGGGCCAAAGTTACAATCAAATTAGGCTTAGACATTCGCCCGCTGATCCATCCCTTTCCAGCATCGGAAAACTTCGGGACGGAAAGGGAATCTTGAGGTTTGGAAAATCGTTGCAAATCGGGAAAAGATTAATGGTTTAGTCGAACCCAGCGCTTCGCTTCTTTGCCGCTCAAACATCACAGCCGGGTGGAAAATTGTTGGTAAAAAATGGGCCCTCTCGCAAGGATTTTTCACTTATGCAGATGAGTAATGGACGGTGTTTGTTGCACCGGGGAGGGGGGAGGTTCGGGAGCCAGCTATTCATAATTTATGATCCACTCGACGTCATTGAAGAGTACCGTTCTCCCCCCGCCATTCTGATGACATCATTATGGGAAACCCACCGGCTATTAATCGTAGCCACACGTTGTTGTACAATTGCAAATCGTTACTAAAAATCCTGTTTAACAAATATTTTACAACCCTGCACCATTTGTTTAACAACACAAAAGCAAGCATTGCTGGGGATTTTTTTTTTTATTAAATGTCATAATTCATGGTCGATCCAACGGCGCCCGGGTTTTCCCACCGCAAAATGAATCAAATTACAATTACCACCCAAAGTCTAAATCGGGTCCCGCGACCCGATTGGTATCTCTATTGGTTGGTCAACCGTCATCAGCACCATCATCACCATGATGAGCACAACGCCACCCTCCTAGATTTATTTTCCCCCTTCTCTCATACCTCATATTGATGAGGTTGCCGTGCAAAAGCGGACACCCGGGTTCCTTTATTTTCCCCGCGAGGAGGGTGTTTGTTTTCAACCATCTAATTTTTCCACCACTTGATGATGCGCATGCAGCGGGATTTCCCCCACCACCACCACCAACAATCCCGGGCTGTTGATTTCATTTGACAGTATAAATTACACGCTTATGAATTAATAGACGTGCGTCGGGTAGAGACCCTCCCGCTGGGTCATTGTTAATTTCAGTGCGAATGTGTTTCGTGAGATTGATTTTCCCCCTTTCAACTGCTCGAGGGATCTATTCTCTAGCCTCTGTCGTAACGCATCTTCTGGCCGGTGTGTTGCTAGAGGATACCACAACAAACCCCGTTGTCGCTTGGGTAAGCCGGGTTGGCAGCCGCTTTTTTCGGCAACATCGAGCAGAGATTATGACAAAACTCATCAAAACCACGTGTAAACATATACAGTGCGTCAAGCAGAAACTCGGACACCTTGGAATTGATAATTATCTAAACTTTGTGGACGATAGTTAATCTCTGGGACTCAGAATTATGTTCAACTCCTCATAAAATGCTAACAAAATGATTACTGTATCCAACAATATCAAAGGGTTAAAATTATGCTAAATAGTCTAGCGTTAGCACCTGTGGGTTGACACAAAACACTAAATATGGGATATAGATTCAAATGGGGATGAATTTCAAGTCTTCTATATTATTGGTTTCAGCACTCCAAAATTATTACAAGATCCATGTAAAAACATTGCAAGCCCCACAATCTTCTATATAAGCCATTGATACTAGTGCCATGGTACTTTTTCATACTTTATGGTCAAAACACAGTGAAGAAATTGCGAAAAGGTACGAGGACATTACAATCTTGGTCGAGACATATATTTCATTGTTGAGTTACTGATAAGTTGCTGATAGTAAGAAGTTTGATTTTTAATTTTATTTAGTTTTAAATTCTATTAAACGATAACATAAAAAAGGCCGCAAACAATGTAAAATAGGTAGACCGTGGAATACTCGACAGGAATACAGATTTCTAGAAGAGATGTTTTAATATTCACCATGAGAAATTGCTGTTATAGTAAATCAAATACACTATTTCTCATATAATAAGTCTCTCCTAACACTGTGCGTATTAAGAGATGACAACTATACATCGTAGATCACTCAGATTGTGCGTTAAGTCATTCTGGAATACCTTGTAAGGAATATACGTTCCCGGGCCCGTTCAACTAGGATCAAAATTCTGACCACATGTCATGATTATTGTGCTAGTGACAATTGAAACTTCTGCTTCTTTTTCTTCTTCTTTGGCCAAAGGACCTCTTAGAACATGCCTGCCATATTTGGCTTACTAGATTTCATGATACCCCTCGTAGTTTGATAGTCAGTTCTCACTACGGTGAAACAGTCCGGATAGGATTTGAACCCCAGTTCTGCCGAATGAAGATTGACCACCTAATTAACGGCGTGACAATTGAATCCAAGTGTCAAAAAAACTTCCCAACCTAAAAACATCAATTTATAGTCATGTTTGATGATAGTGGCACCTTGGACAAGTAAATCAACGAAAGTAAGCCCCGTTTGTCTCCATTGCATACGTAAAAATATTTACATATGATAGTGAATATAAGTACAAAATGAGGTATAATTAGCCAGCTTTAACTGTCCAGACTTCCGTTTAAGCGTTTGTCCTTTTCCGAGACTTGGCAACCTTTAATTGTTCATGGATGATTTGGAGGGTAGAAAAAGTACTTGAAAAGATATTCCACTTCTTCTTCGCTAGGGCATTCCCACTATGTTAGGCTTACTAGGAACTTGCTGCGAAGGAACGGATAGGATAGGAACGGAATATTCGATACCTGTTCCGCCCGTTAAATGAATCATGACTGCACAGCCTCAGGCTAAGAAAATCGCCCTCAGTGTAAAAGGTTCATTTTCTAGGTGTCCGGATTTGCGTTTGTGGCACTGTACTCATACAAGCAGCACATGGAAATGCAACCCTCGTAGGGCTATTAATGATGAGCGCGTGTGTATGCGTGCATGGGTGCTGGTTTTTAAGTGGTTGGTAAAGGGCTTACCGGGATTAGAGAGTGGACCAATTATTAATATTCATTCTTATCACAAACGCTTACATCACACCGCATAACCGGACCAGCAATCAAGTATGTATCAAACTGTATTTAACCTGTTGCCTTATAACAAGAATCTATTATCACTGAAAGCTTTTCCCTCCATGCAATCATGACGATGAAAACACTCACTCGGCAGGGACCGTTAATGATCGCCACTCGAAGTGACTTTTCCACCCACCCACACGCTAAAAAATATAAGGTTAAAATGTAACAACTCGCTGTCCACGTTAGTCCAAAAGTTGTTATATTGTGTAAAGAAAAACTGTTCTATTTCCACCCCATACAAACTTGTGCCGAGTAGCAAATTTCCAGTTGCTCCCTTTTTTTCTCTCTCTCTCTCTCTCTCTCTCTCTATTTTCACTCAAGAGCACTTGGCAGCAGGATAAAGTTTCGACTTCGACAAAACTAAACGGTTTCTGAACGGTCAACGATGCTGTGATGCTGAAAGGTATGGCCGCGCATACAGTCACAAAATGGGTAAATTCTCCGGTGCAAACATTTACATTTCCAGGGAGGGGTGGGGGGAATGGAAAACAGCGATGAGGAAGGAACACTGTGTCCAGCTGAAGTGGTCAACTGAAGGTGCACGAATCAAATTCTGTACAACTTCTGCCTTCTGCCTCCAAAAATCCTTCAAATAATTTCAACGGATTTTTCCTGTGGCAAGACGCAGGAAATGCAACGGGTAGAAGGTCAAATTGCTGAGCAAACAGCAAATTCAGTCTTCAAGTGGGGTTGGAAAATCAAACACCTAAAACGGTTAGTAATGATTTGATTTTATAAGCAATGATTTATTTATTTTACTATTTGTTTCTTTTTTTTGTTTGTTATTTTATATGATTTTATGCTTTTGTTCTATTTTTATTATTCTATACCTTTTCATTTTTAAGTTTAATAAGTTTTACCTTTACTTTCTTCTTACAATTTTTTTTTTTATTTGTATCAGCTTAAATAATTTGATATTATGTTTTTCTTTTGTTACTTTAGTTTCTTTAAAAAAATGTTATGTTATTTTTTATTTATTAATTGTCTTTATGACTATGATTTGACGAAATTTTTATGATTTTTGATATTCACTTTATCTTTAATTTTTTTTTCAGTTTACATTATTTTGTTCTTGCTGTTCTTTTCTTATGTTACTATTCTTTCTTCGTTTTCACACTTCAATATTTTTTTTATTTCTTACTTTTAACATAAAATTTCTCTGTTTTTTTTTAATTTTAAAATACTCTGATCTTCTTTTCATATTCTGTTCTGTTTTTTCACCTTTTTTGAGACAGTATTCTTTTTTACATATTACATTGGAAAAGAAGTAGAAAATTTTATATTCTGAAATTTTCATTTTTGTTCTTCGGTTTCATCCCCTTCTACCTCCACTTTAAGGCACTTCAAACCGGCCTCAAACTTGTCCCACATACCACATGTTTTGATGTGCACGTGCCAACAAAAATCGATCCGTATCGATCCATGAACTCCACTCAACAGCTGCGCAGGTGTGTGTGTGTGTGTGTGTGTGTGTGTGTGTATGTGCGTAGCATGCCTGTTGGACTGCTGTTTGTTGACAATAATATGTACCTTTTCGGTAAATCCATTTTACCATACTCCAATCCCCAGCGGTAGTAGCAGCACACAGGAAGCAGCTCTATCCCGGGGGGGGGGGGGGCGAGGGAATTTAACAACAGCAACCAAAACAGGAACAGGAAAAAGAAACAACCACCGTCCTTTGGCGGTACGGAAAGTCCCGAAATATAAACCGTTCCGCTTGTGCATAATTATTCATACGGCCTTTAGACGGTGGTCTCAAGTGGCCACCAGAGTTTTGCTGAAGTTGTAATTGAGAACCGCTTCCGTACCTTGACTTTAACTGATTTGTGTACGTGTGTGTGGGGGGGCGTTTTTTTGTCTTGCTTTTTGTGCAAACATAAAAATACAAGTTGGTAGCGAATTATTTTCCACCGATTATTATTATTACTCGATGGCGACATTTCACGAGACGTCACTTGAGAACTGCGAGGCAGCGATTGCGATCGTTTCGTTCGATATCCGGGGTAAATGTGGTGTTCAGTTTTGTTTTTCTTTTTTTTTATCATTGTTTTGCCTTTTTGCTTCGATGTTATTACTTTGATAATTTTTGTCGTTTTTATATGCAAATAGAGAGAACAGGAAGGTGTTGTTCGTTGGTTTACCATGCTTCTTCTTCTTCTTGCTTGGTACTACAACCTTGAAAGGATTCGGCCTGCCATTTCTGGCTTTTGTGAATTGATTTTACCCGTAGCAAAGTAGCCAGTCTTGCGTACGAGAAACGGTTTTACGGTCTAGATGGGATTTGAACCCCGGTCCTGTCGTGTGTGAAGACCGGACCGTAGGTGTGCATGGGACGTATATTGACGTGAACATGTGAACAATTGATTAATAGGTAACTCTTTCCCTTCGATGGCTCTACAGCCACGAAAGATCTCGGCCTGCCATTTTTGGCTAGCCTCAGATAGATAGTCCTGCGTACGGGGAAGCGGTCTGGATGGGATTTGATCAAAAGATGTCCGACAGATGCTAGTATTGCTAGAGATGGGAGAATCCTTGAAGAAATTTACACATTGACCGAAGAAAACAAAGCTGGGCAATCAATGCTTCCATTTAGGAGACTGTATCCAAAGACAGGAAAGAGACGAATGGGGTATCAGAGACCCAAAGCTTCTATAAATAAATGATATATTAATGAAACTTGTGATGTATGAAAATCATGCATGTTCAATACATTTATCAAGAAGAGGCAGCTCTACATAGCATCTAACTCCTAAGTGCCTGTACTGAAGCTGGTGATCTCCAAATAATTTTGTTTCTAAAATGATACCATAGTCAAGTTATTCTTAAGACGTGATCAGCAAACTGGGGCCTCTCAATTCTAATTCGCATGCAAAAAAGTGAGAACATCAGCTTATCAAGCTCGTGATTGTAGCGACTCCTCCATAGTCCTTACACTCTTACAGGGTCAACAATCCTTCCAAACAACTTCCTTTACCCTATAAATCATTTAAATTTTCTATGTAGTCGCAACTTCGTCCATAGCCTCGAGTGCCTGAGTGTAAGTCTCCTCGGGCCGTAATATGATTTATTTCCTTTGCTAATTTGTTAGATAAATAGATTGAAGTAAACTGTACCAATTATAAGTACAAAAAAATTAACAAATCGAAAGAAAACCATTCCAATTATCAGTATCAAAAAAAACTTCTTAGCCATAATAGATCTTGGCCAGCTAGTAGCTTTAAAGTCGTGGCGGTCTGATGGCAGAGGCAACAACGGCGCTGGTCTTCATACGAAGTTCAAATCCCATCCAGGCCGTAGTGAGGACTGACTATTTAAACTACATGGTTTCATTCATTGAGAGGTGTTCTTAAGAGGCCGTTAGGCCTAGAAGAGAGAGAGAGAGAGAGAGAGAGATCTTTAAAAGTCACTCAAACGTACGGGGAGATGCTCCGAACGGGATTCGAAACCCGGTTTTGGCGTACACCGCTATGGCCTTGTTCAGTGGAGCGTCCCTTGACGATGCATGTTAGGCATCTAACTTTTTACAATTCTATTATAGTTTAAAGCCCTTCCTACATTGAAAGTAAAAGTTTATATAGCAAATTTAAAAGCGGCTGATGTGTTTTGTTTCATTAAACAACACAAAAGAGCCTAAATGAAAAGAAGAAATGACAAACAAAAATTACTTTTCTTGCAACGGAACAATTGTTTTCGAGCGTCTTGATGTGCTCATTACAATCATTTAAAGAACACGGGACAAGACAGACTTAAAATTAAAATGCTTTACAGACCACAAATTTCTTAGACTTACGAACATTACTAGCAATTACTGTAAGGAAGGAAAAACATTTTTTAATTGCACAAAATAAACAAAAGCAAACCCCATGCTCGGCAAACATCTTGAACACAACCTGTAGACCTCCGATGCTTTCATGTAAATACGACTCACTTCCTCGACACTTAAGCGCTGAATGGGTAGACCAGGTGTAGAAGCTGTTGAGTACCTCTAGCGTGAAAACCCCCATCGGAAAAGCAACGCAAACTGAAAGTGAAAACATGATACAAACAAAATATTTGCTCCACCAATCCCATCCCAGCGTGAAAAATCGATGACGGAACAACAAATGCCAGGCGGCTGACACAACGACGCACCACGGTTGGAAATGGGGATGAAATAATGTAATGTATTTGTGCATTATTGTGGCCCGGACAAAGGACCGCTCTCGCCCAAAACCATTTTTACGGACCCGAAATCGAATGCGTGGTCGCGTGGTGCGTACCCGTCCCGAATATCCTGCCACGGAAGCGTCTGAATAACGACAACAGGAAATGACGCGACGATTACTAATGACAAACGGTTGCGTCTCGAGACGGAGCAGGGTCGTAAAAAAAGCTACAGAGTTAGCGAAATGGGGAAAAAAGGACAAAACAGGACCAAAGAAAGGAACGATCCGATACTTTTACCTTCTTTTTTCCATCTTACCCATTTTGGTTAGCAAATGGAAATTCGGCTAACCCCGGGAGTGTTGGAACTCCCACAACGAACGCGTAGTTCCCCCAAGGCATCCGCGTGTTCGCGTGCGCCATCCTTTTGTCAGCCGTCATTTTGTTGTCCTTGTTTCAGAACATGCACACGCACACAGAGCCAGGATATAGTGGGATGATTCGGCAGAAACAACTGCCGCGGGAAAATGGAAAACCCCGAAATGGATTGTTCCCTGCGCCTGCCTGGTTCCAATTCGCCCCAATAGGAAATGGTCGCCCAAAGAACCACTCTTTAACTGCCAACTCTCATAGGCAAATGTGTGTGTGTAGTTGTAGAAATTACGAATTACATTAATCATATCATATGCGTGCGCTCTACGCGTTCGTCATCGGAATGGAAGGAATATAGTTTTATTAATAAATTAGCAGCACTTTGGTGGGCCACTTTGTTTCCCCCTTTTACGGGGTGTGGTTTGGTTTGGTTTGGACACCCTTCCTGACAGGCCTATTCGGACATGCTGGAAAGCAGGAAAGCAGGGAATTATGATCATCCATTTGTTTTGACATCAAAGACCATCAAAAGATAAGAAATAAATGGTGCCAGCGAACAAATCATTCCTCCCCACCCCCCCCTCCAATGGGAACATGCGACCATTTTAACGTGGTTTTGTGTTTTAGTAAAAGTAACACATATTATTCCATTCAACTGTGTCTGAGAAAGGAAATATAATAGTTAATGCTAGTTTATCGATGAGCGCTTGGTATATTTTTTATTTATGTTCGCTGCGAACATTTCAGTGTGAAATGCGAACTTTTTTGACTTGATGATACTTACAAAACTACAATTACTTTTTACACTATAGCTATCGAAAGCTTAAGGAAGCAATAAAACATAAAAATAGCAAGATTTTACTTAAAAAACACAGTAATAGAAGGATAAAAAAAGTAAACGTAAATAAATAATAAAATTAATTACAAGAAAGTTTAAAGAATGAAAGAACAAACAAGAAACCCCCCCTAATGAACTAATTTAAAAAATGGAAAATTTGTGTAAAGTATGCAATAAATATGAAAAATAAAAATATTATGCTTGAAAATAAAAAAGGAAAAATAACTTGCGTAAAAAAAGGAAAAGCAAATAATGCGTTCGTAAGACAATATGACGAAAGCAATGTAACAAATAGTAAGAAACATAAAAATAAAAGGGAATGAAGAACGAAAAAAAAAGAAATAAAATAAAATGAAATGCCATGAAATTATAATAAATTATTAAACTATAATAAACGATAAATAAAACATACTCGTAAATGAATTGTAACTGAAAAGAGCAAATATAACCAAAACAATTCCAAAGGGATATTTTTTTTTTGAAAAGGGGAGGTTTGCAATTATGATTTTCTCTGTATTTGATGATGTTGCCTTGTACGCACATTAAAGTGTTGAACGGTCCAAACAAAATTATTTTCCATGTTGTTATTTTTGTACACAATTCAATTTCTTCCATAATGCATAATGAATTGTGCGCAATCTCGAGACATCTATTTTATGATTTAGAAATCTATTAAACATACCTAATAACATGCATGCCACAATTTGTACAAAGAAAGTACGAACAAAATCAGTAAAAGATTTGAACTCAGGCTGGTCCGTGTTGATGAGTCGTTCGTAGATGATGATGCTATTTAGCCGGCTGCATAGTACACAGTATGGAAGGCCATAAAACTAGTTGATAATGACACGACCACCGAATGTTGAATAAGTGCTTTAGGGGTATGGTTTAGGATCCTTCTCGTCCAACAAATAATTGCTTGTTCATTTTGCTAAATTTTGCTCATTTTCTATAAAGTATTCTGGAAATGAAAGATCAATTTTTTTTCCATTTTCCAAGATGGTCCTTGGTGATAAATGTACTTGGTAGAATTTAACGTCAATTATTCACGTATAAAATCCCAACTCGTATCCACCTTGCTACTGGTACAACATTTATAATTAAATTCGTTATCGTTCAATCTTAGTCCTCCTTAAGGCTCTTAACGAGAAATCGCTTATCAGTTTCCTTTTTCATGCGTTTCCCTTTCTCAACCCGCTGGAAAAAATGGAAAAACCCGTATGCCAGGCTTGGCAAAAACCGCACTAAAAAGAAACTAAGATGCGATTGTGATAAAACAGCATCAGCCCCGTACCGCAACAACTCCCAATTGCGCCAGTCAAACAATTCTCAACCCAATAACAACCTAATTCAAACCACTTGAGCTCCTAATTTTTTCCGAGCGTGCGTGGGCTTCCTATTCCAACAGGGGGTGGAAAAAATCGGGAAAACCCGTTTCCACCCATCACAGGCATCATTCGAACCGTTAATGCGTTTGAAGCGCTGCGGGAAACGCCACGAAGCACCGGTGGTTGGGAAAAATCTCCCAAAACGAGGGTGTCCAATGATCCGCGAAGCATATTGTGACAATCACTTCCACATGCAATTATTCATTTTTCCGAAGCCAGACTCTTGCTTGTATCACCCTATCGAATTTTCGCTGCATTATGACACGACAGAAGATAGATAAAGAGAGAGAGAGAGCAAGAATGTTTCGTTGCTAAGGCGACCATCGGGACTATCGTTTGATAAAACGACATTTTAATGGGTGGTTTTTAAGAAGCTTACCGATTCTAGCACTCGATCGGAAATACTTTAGAATAAAAGCGAATTACGAACTAAAACCCGAACCTCTAATCATACAAGTACAAGGCAAACAAAACCCTGGGGTGTAGACGATCGCCACACTTTTCCACCATTCCCAACAGCGAAGGCGAACATTCATTCTACTGCTCGAACAAATCACATAATGAACCAGGAACCGGATGCCGGAAGTTACAGGAAATACGGTGCGCCTCTTTCAGGCACGGAACCGGAACCGGACTTGCGAATAGACCGCCATTCACCCTGACCCCCACAACCCAAGGTTTGACTGTTTCTCAATGCCCATTATTAATATTGCCATTCTACTATTTTCTGCCAGTGTTTTCTTTGCTTTTCTAGTTTCACTTTCCAATGGACAAAAATGGTCTCGAGTCCCGGTGTGTGCGTTGTTTTTTTTTTCTTCCACAAAAACACAATGTGTTGTTAGTCTTCCGTGTGACCAATGTGCCATAGGCAGAAAGGGTTTTCCAGATTTTTCTTTTTTATTATTTCGGTTAGAAACATCGACTGTAGTCCGTGGTCGTCGCGAGGACCACACCAAAGAAAAAACGAGTAAATGCGTTGGACGTTCTGGAAGGACTTTGGGACAGGACGCATGGCAGCAGCGTGCGCACACACTACTTAGAACAACTCGGCACGTCGCTCGGCGGAAGTACTTTATTTATGACTGTTTACGAACTTTCCACGCGCGTACACACACACACAAAGTTCATTACTGCCGGTGGATGGAGGATTCGGGATTCGTCCGGTCGGCAAAAAGGGGTACAACAGCCCGGCATGGCTTCCCTGTGTCCAGGACAATGCTGCGATACAAAAATGTCAAACCGAGGACGATGTGCGCCGTGCAGGTTTCCGTTTGTTGGTCAGAGTTTTTCGTTGGTAAAAGCAAATGCACTATTGTAATGTGTGTGAGTGGAATTTCGATAGTTTTATCGTGCGTATTTGGGGATCATAAATCGATAATGGAATTATGAACATTCGTTAAGGACCGTGAACATCCCGGAGCTAATGGTGCGATGAAGATGACCATTGCAATCAAATCGACGAAGGATAGATAAAGGTAAATAAGTAGACAAACTATTTTAATGAGCAAATCATCAAATCAATTGTACTTATTACTTCATTTAAGTGTGAGGTACAAGTGTCGCCCACGGCATAAGTGAGGCCTAACAAGACCAGGGTTTTCTATGGGAGTAAAAAAAAGTACAAGTGTCACCTTTAACCACTAATAAATAGTTAATAAATCAAGAAACTGTTTAAGGAATAGAAATGTATAATAAATAAATCACCGGACTTGTCACTTAATTTGAGTTCAAAGTACAAATGTCGCCTTTAAACATAATAATTAATTAAGCAATAAACGTTTACATACATGACAAGGATATAAAAGCAATCAGCAGTTTATGGTTAAATTATTCTTTGAACGTTTTAAAAACATCCATCATGCTATGCCATCTGAAATTTTTGAATTTTTGAAATAATTTAATTTTTCACTTTATCAAAAGACCTACAGTGACGGACAAAACAATAGAGCCAAAAACTTGATAACCTATTAGTGCTCCGCTGTAGGGTTTCGATCGGTATACAATGGACTTGTTTAATTACTGTGGGGAATGTTTCAAACAGAAAGTGCAATATTGCAAGCTCTTTGTGGAACTTTGTAAGAAGCGTATAAGGTCTCAGAGCCTTCCTTAAATAAACAAGACGTGGAACTTTGCAATCAGATAATGGAATCTTGCATACAGTTAGGAGAAAGTAACTATAACATTTATGCAATCAGCAATGGATATTTTGCCCAGTGTTTGGCCTGTCAAAGTGTAAAATTTGCAAGATGTCATTGAATTGTTTGTCTACATCACCACGATTTATCAAGCACATTTGAACGAGTTTAGTGGACAAAATTTAGTAAAAATATTGCTTTAAGTCTTCACACGGCAGGATCGGGGTTCAAATCCCATCCAGACCGCCTCCCCGGAGGCAGGGCTGACTACTTTGCTACGGGTAAGATTAAGTCACAGTTAAATTAAGTGCACGTCCTTTAATTCACAGCTGATTTCGAAATTCTGCAACCGTATAGCAATTGTTTTTTTTAAATATTTTTATGCAAAATTCTGTTGTATGATTGCAAAGTTCCACGGCGGGCTTGCAATATGCCTCTATCAATTTGAAGAATTCCCTAAGTGATTGAATATTTCCTTTATATGAATCGAAACCCAGCATTTTTCCACCGCAAACTTAATGTTGTTCATCGATTTATTATGCTGGAATAAAATTCCTACAAACTTCAAAATCTTAGCAATACGGCTAGGCAGACATGGCCGTCCCATGAATAAAAAAATATATAAATCGATTCATAAAATAAAGCCAACTTCTCTTATAATCGAATTAGCTCGAACTTTAATCACAATATGTAATGAGAAAATGCCGAGGACAGATTTTTTTTGTAAAATTTTAAGTTTGAAAACTGCTCTTATTCCAAGGTCTCACTCATTTTGACTACATTTTCATCCAATTAGCAGCAACTTAAACAAAAATTAGTTTAGTTTTCTTTCATCTTTGCAGCTAACCGTTACAAGGAAAGCTAAAATGTTTTATTTTTATTTCAAATAATTTTTATTTCGTTTCATTTGAGTTTCTTTGTGTGTGTTTTTTTTTTCATTTGTTTATTTATTTTTACACTTCACTGTATTGTTTTCCCCCGCTGCTCATCATCAATATGATCAAATACTGACAGATATAACAAATAATAGCCTTATCTCTTTAGATGTATGCACGTCACTACACTGATAAGAACGCATCGGTTCGTTTGTTTTGTCTCCCTGCAACTCCTCTCTCCGCACACTCACACACACACATGTACATACATACATACACGCACACGCACAATTACGACGCATTACAGTACGCACAGTGGATTGTTTTACGACTCTAGTAGTACAAGTAAAGCTGCAGCGACCGAAGACTGAGAACTTGATCGTGGCCAAGTGTGCGAGATCTTGAGGCTTGAGACAAAGGAAAAAAAAAACGGCAAACAAAACAGCACACTGCTTTTAAGAAACCTTTTGTTGCTTTTCTTTTAACCAAAGACAAAACAATAGCTTATAATAAAGGAGTGGAATGAATGAAGCACTATGGTCTAGCAATTAGATTTGGATCGAATGTATTTCTTGTTCTTAATTTCTTATATTTTTTCTTCACTTTTCAATTCTGGAATGCTGATGTTTGTCTGAGCCACTCTTGAGGTCCTTCTTCTTCTTCTTCTTTACATTAATTTACTATGTACAGACAATTGTATAAAAAATTCCCTCATTCTGCGTACGCCATTTTCTCACCTATTTTAGTTTACAGAAAAACAGGTTTAAAGGGAAGTAACTAAGGAGAGTAACTAACAACGCAAAAGTGAAAGAACTAATAATTCGAGAGGTATAATGTTCCTACGGTTTACCTGTACGGTTGGTTCGGGCCCACATTTTCCGATGCACCTTCTTAACCGTGCTTTCGTTTCTTATTTTGCTGTCTTTGTATTATGTATTAAAGATAATTTCTGCTAATCAACAGCCCCTTATCGATTCGAACCGATCGAATGAGCCCATGCAATAAGTTAAAAAAAAACAATTCTTCGACCAACTTCCAATAGCGCGTTGGGCACCATTAATCTACTATGTACACAGAAGCCTTAGATGAACTTCACAATTTTTTCCCCCGAAAGAAAATTAAGCGGTAAGGATGTACACGTGCACCAGCAGCAGTAAAAGTACGTTGTTCACAGAACAGTATTTTTCTTTTTCGTTTGCCCGGTGCCGCACCTCGGATCTTATACGCCTATAAAACACAGCTAGCTACAATGTACGTATATACCTAAAGAGTGTTGGAAAGGTGAGCCGCTGGTCGCCTCGCGGTCTAGTAGATGACCTGCACCGGCCGCCGCATCGAGTTCTCGAGATCGGGCAACGTGGACTGGGACGCGCTCGGGCTGGACCCGGGCGATGCGGACGAGGTGGACGAGGTGTTGTACAGGCTGTTGGAGTGGGCGGCGTACAGGGGGGCTGCGGCTGCCGCCGCCGAGATCCCACTGTAGATGTTCGAGTAGAACGAGCTGAGCGAGGTAGGTGGCAACTGTTGGCCGGCCGATTGTTTTCCCGAGTCACCGAGCCCACCGACCGGCGAATGGCCCGCCTGTACGCTTTGCTGCGATTGATGGAGCTTCTGTAGGGTGAGCGGATCGAAGCTGCCAAAGTACGGGACCGGATAGTGTTGCTCGAGTTGCTGCAGTGGATGGGTTGGGGCGAAGTATGGTGGCAGCTGCGGGAAGGGGTAGGACGAGCCGAGCGATGATTTGCCGCCCTGCTGCATTGCACCCAGCGCTCCGAGCCCGTTGGCAGCGTTTGCTAGTGGGTTCTTCGGCTTACGGCGAGGCCTGTACTTGTAGTCTGGATGTTCCTTCATGTGCGTTGCTCTCAGACGTTTCGCTTCGTCGATGAACGGGCGCTTCTGGGCCTCGGTAAGCAGCTTCCATTCCGATCCGAGACGCTTCGAGATTTCGGAATTATGCATCTTCGGGTTGTCCTTGGCGATCTGGCGACGCTGCAACCTGGACCACACCATAAACGCATTCATCGGACGCTTGATGTGTCCTTCCTGGCCGGGTGATGTTTGTCCGTTGCCCAGACCGCCACCTCCACCGCCACCACCACCGTTCTGTCCCATGGATGCATGATGGTGATGTCCACCGGCCGATGCTCCGTGCATACCGCCGTGTCCCTGGAGACCGGCGAGGGATGAGGTCGGGAAGGTAAGGCCACGCTTCAGCCCCAAATGATCCGTCGGTGAGCTTGGGCTGTGGTGGGGTTGCGGTGCGAAATCTCCAGCCGGCGGGATGTCCATCCCATTGCCGAGGGCAAACCCATAGTGTGGATGTCCCAGGCTCGCCATCGTGTGGTGATTAATCATTCTATACAGCGTGATCTCGTTTGTCTTACACTGATCTCTATTCGATCGTACACTGATCGCACATACACGCACACAGTTTAGTTGTCAGATCGATCACCACTACTTCCTTGTTCTTTGCACTAAAAACTCCACGACGAAAACAACTGGAGCTCACTGGAATTATGATCACTCACTTCTCCAGTTGCAGGATTGTTTGCATTGATAGCTTGAACACTTCGTACAATTTGCACACAATAGGCGCACAAACACACACAAGCTTGTTATTATCGCACGCCACACAAACCACACAGTCACCAATCAGACCAAAACACAAACAAAATGCTTTTGTTCGGAACTTTGTTTGTGTCGGAACTTGCTCGTAATCATCTGCCACGAAATAAAGAAGATCGCCGTTTGTTTCCTTTTTGTTTTCTTGTTTGAGCTCGAGCAACTACAAAAACGAGCGGAGATTGCTTGACGCGACGATCCGTTCAGCACGAGAGTTGGAAGCGTATTGAAATGTTGATGCCACACCGAAATACGAGGTTCGCTCGTGGCTTTTTTTCTTTCTTCTTGCTGCTGCTTCTACTTCCAACAATCCTCCAGTCGTGTTTCACTATTGTCCAGAGCGCATTGTTCGTTGCTCTCTTTCTCTTTCACGTTTCGCTTTTGTGATGGTTTTGTTTTTCCTTCCCTGTTTTTTTATTGTGTTCTCTCCCTTTTGCCGCTTTCTTCTCATTCTTCTCACTTAATTGTTCTTTTGTTAGCGACCTTCCATCTCTTTTTAGCAGACGTGCTTTTGTTCCGTTTTCCAACTCTTCTTGCTATTTCACTTCTAAAGCGCAGAAGCGAAAACTTTGTGCCAGAAAGAGACAACGATGTGCTCTCTCACTTGTAGCAAGAGAGAGCGGGAGAGCGAGAGCACACAACTACGAGCGTGCGAATGGGGCGAAAAAATTCTCACCAACGAGAAAAGGCGAAAAAAGTAGGCGTGTCACCGCGTGAAGGGCTTTTCAGTGATTCTCTCTCTCTCTCTTTCTCTAACGTGACGGGCGAACAAAGCAACAACAAAAAAGTGCTCTATTCTTCTCACTATTACGCCTTTATCTTCATTCTTTAAATCCGCCTATTGTGTACTGCCTGGTGGATTCTTCTTTTTTTCCTTCCTCCCCTCAAAGAAAAAAAGCTTTCCTCACACGGCCTCCTCCAGCCCAGGTGGGTGAACGAATCAAGCGAATTTTCTTCCTCCCTCTATTTTCTTCACCGGAAAACAGCTGCTTTGCTTTTTCATTCGCCCTTTTGTTGTGTCTGTTTTTTTTTCTTTGGTTCGTTTCCTATTGTTTTCTTTTCCCTTTTTTTCTCGTCCGAAAGCCTCTGTTGCTCTTCATCTCCGAATGTTGGAACTTAGTAACAGCGTACGAGCAGTGGAAGGACAATTTCTTATTGCCAAATGATTTTTCCCTCCTCCACTTGTAATAATGTCCACCAACCCACCCACTCCACCCTTCCACCAATATATAGAGGAACCGACCGTGTTAAATTCACTTCCCACCACAAATGGTGTCGGCGCTCTCCCCGCTTTCCAACACACTATTAAGGTTTCCACAAGCTCCTCTAGCTATCTCTTTTTATCTCTCGCTTGTTTGAGCGAGAGATAGAGCGCGAGAGAAAGAGAGAGAAAGTGTCTTTAATGGGCTTTGCGAGGTACTCTACTCCAACCTCTAACCAGTTAGGAAGAAAATAGCAGCTACAATGCAAACAAAAGCTTTTCTTCGTATACATTTTCCATTTCCCTCCTGCGCTACACAAGCGTTTTTCAGCTAAAGAAAAAGCTTTTTTCCCCGCTCTTTGTACGCGGGAGTCTTCTTCTGGATTTTTGCAACGTTTTCCCGCAGTTTTTCCCCTACACACCGTCTGCTCATTTTCGCACAAGCCCGATCATTTTGTGCAATGCTTTTAGCTTTTCTTTTATTTCTTTCTGCTGCTTTGCTTCTTTGTTGCTTTTTTATCGTCCAATTTTTTTCTCTTCTCTTATCTTTCTCGCTTGCTATTGGTTTGTTTTGTTGGTTGTTTGTTGGGCTGTGTGTGTATCACACTTATTTCATTGCAGCACAACACTGCAGAGGATGGTTGGTGTTAAGCTCGGCTCGACTCGCTACTTCACAATTCACACCACGATTGAAATAATGATCGTTTTTCCAACCATTCTCTCACCCTCTCTCTCTCTATCTCTCTCTCTCACACACACTCGCGTATTCTTTCGGTGTGTGAATAGTCCACCTACAATAGTACCAATCAAAACCGTAACGCAAGAAAATGGTAAAGGGCATACTAGGGCTGCTGTGAACTGTGCTAAATTAGAGTATCTTTTCTGTCGATTCTTTTTGCTCTCTCTCTCTCTCTCTCTCTTTCTCTCTCTCTCTCTTTCGCTCTATAGATGGGTTTTTTGTACTACCTATAGTACTACTCAGAAAGCAAAATAATCATATGCCTATTTAGTTTCACAATGATACTCACAGAGTTCATTTAGATTGATTCTGTTTACCTTTTTTTCTGCTTTTCGAGTCTATTTGACCTATCGTACTGTAATTGATCGAACCCTACATTGTCCGGGGCGATTTCATTTTAGCTTAAACAATGTGCTTTGTGTTCAATACGCATTCAGGTGCATTGAACAGTGATATAAAAGGGCATTGAGATAACTATTTGTACTATTTTCTAATCCCAGTTTTGAGTTGAAATGAATGAATCAAAATCGTGTGATAACTATTTTCATTTTATTCTCGAAATAAAAGACCGTAGTCATTCACAGCAGCTACACCAAAGCCAGTTAGTGAAAGAACTCTGAGAATGACCGGCAATATCACAAATGTCTACCTATTTATATTGCATGAAAAAAAATCTCATGTTTAGGGGTCTTTTTTACAAATGACTAGCGGATTGACCAAAAACGATCTAAACAATGCGTTACAAAACGTTTCAGTGTAGTAATCAATACCATTGTTTCGCTTGTGCTTTGATGCATATGGCGAGAATCTAAGGTAAATAATTTAAAATAATTGTTAAAAATAACGATTGAGTTTCTAGTAATGTGGTGAATATAGCAATCCATCGAACCCAGCCTCTTCTCAATTGGGTTGCAGCAAAAAAAGGCCTTTAGTGGTAGTAAATCCAAATATACTATATCATTTCGATGGTTTTTCGTTTTTTTTTGCTTTAGTATTTTTGAACGAGAGCGAGAGAGAGAGAGAGAGAAATAGAGAAAAGAGAGAACGTTAGGTTATGAAGTGACAAGAGAGGAGCGCGAGGTGGATATAGAAAGAAAGGTATATACAGTGACGGACAAAACAATAAGATTAACAAAATTTTGATGAAGCGTAAAAATTAAGGTTGAGCTGTCCATTTTTTTTATAAAGCATATTTAGAGATCTGTCAAGCCATAACACTTAAAATAAAAATGAGTAAATAGATAAATATTTGAAGATCTTTATCACTCAAAAAATAATTTTGCATTGTTTTGCGTTGTATGGGCACCGCTCCAATTTTACCATTGCAATAAAAAAACTGGTAAGAAATACGCGAGGCTTTCCAAACAGTCCTCAAATTTCAAATTGAAAATGATAGTTTTTCTACTTTTCGACTTAAAGACGACTTAATCGTAATATTTCGCTGATTTCAGCACAGACACAATATTGAGATAAAAAAGTATGATATTGCTTTAACCTTTTTTTAATGAATGTACAGTAACGCAGACCAGCCAGTTCACACGGAAGGGTCGGGGTTCAAATCCCATCCAGACCACCTTCCTAAGGCTGACTACTTTACTTACGTAAGGCTGACTACTTTACTACGGGTAAAATTAAGTCACAGAAAGCCATAAATGGCAGGCCGAGACCTCTCGAGGTAGTAGAGCCAAGGAAAAAGAAGACAGTAACGGAAAATTATAAAATAAAACTACATAATTTAAAAGGTAAAAAAAGGTATAAAAATTACGTTATAGAGCGCTATTTTCTCCGCAATACTTAGGAGAAGATATTCTGAAAAGGAGGTTTTAATTGGAACGATCAGAATATTGATTCTGATTCACTGCGATTCTGATTCTGGCAAACATTTCCAAACATAACACAAGGAAACAATTCAAACAAAAGTTTATAATTCATCGTATGTAAAGAAAACAGCAGTTAAAAATAAATTAATTTAGGTGGTTTTATTATTATGTCCACTACTGTACCTAATATAAATATCGAAGAGAATGCAATTTCAAGGTCAGTTTATACGATACGGTTATATTATTGTGGCCATCACTGTATAACAGATCGCGAGGTATAGAAAGAGAGCGAGAGCTGGAAGGAGAATAAAGAAAAACATCCTATTTAAGGTTTCAATATTATTAACGTAGAACTATAAGTTTAATTTCCAAGTATATTTTAGTATCCTCAACTCTAATACACGATAACTTATAGCAAATTCAACTGACCTGCCATCGAAACAACACCACTTAAAACCCAATCGGAAACATCTCCTCCATCCCTGCAGAAATTCAAACTCCGATTCCTTGTACAAAACCAGCAAACACCACCGTTTTATAAAGCCATTTATCCGTCATTTTCTTCATTGTTAAAATGGACGCTTTGTGGCGCTTTTTCCCGTGCCCGCCATTTAGCATGTCAGATGAGAATTGAGCGAAATAATGCTCCCTTGCCTCGAGTTCGAGAAATTTGCTTCAGCAAAAGCCCTCCGGAAACAACGGGCGACACATTCTTTCGATGATGAAAGTTTTCTCACCCATTTATTTACCCATTTCCGGTTCCCGTGCTAGAATCCCAGTGTAGAATGTCCCACCCGTCATGGTTCTATTCGCTGGGGAACGAAGACGACGATGGTGATGGTGACAGTTCCCTCTGTCTCTGCGCCAACCAAAAGCACAATATTGACGCTTTCAAAGTTAATTAAATCACGAAACATTTATTCTGTTTGTGTGCTGTTTGTGTTTTTTCGGGTCCGGAGGAACAACAAATCCTGACGGACAACCGTACCGTCTACCGGCCAGGTCATAATAGAGGTTTATAGTGATTTATTCTGGCGGTGAAATTTCATGCTGGTGGAAATTCCACCATCAACAAGGGAAATTCGCAGCTTTTTTTAACATCCCGATCGTTCACTTTGTCGGTTACCTGTCTTGGTGACCCTCTACTGAGTGCATGAAATCGATCCTGTTATTCTCTCCCTTCTCGCCAGTCACAAGATGACAATTCTCCTCCTCACATTACCCACCAGCCTGCATGTACACGATTAGCCTGGGTTGACGACCATTTTTTTTTTATGGCCGAGTTTTATGCTCTGCAGATCTTTTTTTATGTCGGCATTTTTTTGCTGTGTATGCTCTTTGTGGGGTGATATGTTTTCGCTTTCGCATCAGCCTGGTTTTTTTTTTCGTTGTATCGCCATTAGTCCTAGTAACCCACCGTCACACCATTGTTTGTCGGCGACTGTACCGCACTATGGTGTCAGGCACAATGGACAAAAGCGCATCATGCGAATCGACACAACGGTGGAAAAACAAACATTGGAAATTGGAATTGTTCTGGTTGAATTGCTATACGAGCGACAATTGCCTCCTTCTGCAGACCCACCAACCCACCTCCGGCCTTCTTTTTGCCATCCGAGGGTTTTGAACTCTAATTTACGATTGTTTGCAAAAGGCTACCAGTCCCCGGTCCGGATTGTTGGGCCGAAGAAACACTATCCCGGGAAACCGGGCCGAGTTCTCGGTCCATTGTGCCTGAACACCACCACCAGTAGTAGTAGTAGTAAACCAATAAAGTGATCGTATGTTGGCTTATGCATTATGGTTTGCTGGCCGGCTTTTATTGAATACTTTCGCCGCAGTTTCCACCGAGCTTCTTGGATACCTTTTTCCCTTGCACTCACTTTAACACCTCCCAATTAACAACTCTTTCCCTTTTGCATAGTGGACCATAAACGCGGAACAAAAATGACTAAAGAAAAAAAAAAAGGTTGCAGTTGCCAATGGTGCTGGGCTTCACACAGTGCTATGCACACACCAACAATCGATCGATCGAGCTTCTTGAGCAGTACCTTTGGATTGTTTGTTTGTCTGTTACAAAACCCCCTCTTCCGAACGGTACACCTATGGTTATTGCACATTTTTGGAAGTTTTGAATATTTAATGCTTGGCAATAGCATCCCGTACGGGGAAAGATGATTTTATGATTCATTTTATGTTTATTTTGCAGAAATAAAAAGGCCTTATGGATTGCGTTTGAAAATTTCGAATTGCGTTTTACATTTCATTTAACAGAGATTGTTTGTTATAGAACCGATTTCTAAAATATTTTTATTTATATATTTTTTATATTTTTATATTTCGTTGCAAGACTTTAAAATTAAGCAAATAGAGTAAATTATATACTTTTAGGCATTTTTGTTAGCTCATTCAAAATATTTAAAATAGCTAAACGTTTCCCGACAAACTTTTTGACTTCTTTCCTTCTATTTATTCTTTTTTCTTTGTAACGATTGAAGTTTGTTAACGTTGATTTATTTGCCCTATTTTAGTTACTTTTTTTGTTACTTTTAATAAGCTTCTCGGGCCAAAAAATGTTACAAAAAATGTTTGTAATACAGTTGAAAATTTAAGGAAAACGATCATATCATTGGATAGATCTTCAAATTTATCCTAATTTTTTTTTTTTTTGGTTAAGGTCATGAAAATATGGCCAAAATATGTTATCGGAGAACTTAGACTGGGGCGGTTCAGTGGTCGAGGCGACAGCGGCGCCGGTCTTCACACGGCAGGGCCGGGGTTAAAATCCCACCCAGACCGCCTCCCCGTACGTGCGGCTGACTACTTTGCTACGGGTAAAATGAAGTCACAGAAAGTCAGAAATGGCAAGCCGAGGCCTCTCGAGGTTGTAGTGCCAAAGAAGAACTAGACTATTATCGAACTATAAATCGAATTAAAAAATCGATTTCAATTTTTTTTTCTTAAAGTTTTAAACCAGCCGGGAAGCATCCCATCTTTTTATTTTTCAACTTTAACATAGTCTAGCTTTGCTATTAAAATAGTTAAATGTTTTATGTCACAAAAACTTATCATATTATTTGCATTTTTTTCATTCTTAATCAATAAAGATTTTTTTTGAGAAAAATGTACAAAAAAGTGTAAATATGTTGATGCTGTTGCCAAATTTTCGGATCGGATATAAAGGTGGTCTTATGGTATTGTCCGACATCGTATATAAAAGCGGCGCCAGTTGCTGTTACAGCAAACATGTTTTCATAACCTATGTATCTAAAAAAATCAAAGGTCAATAAAGAAGCAATAAATAAACTAATTTAAATCAGAAATTTTCTGAGGATATCTTATTAAAATATATACATTAATTCACTAATTAAGTAATTTGGTCCGAGTATTTCCCAGATAAGACACATTTTTTAACCAAGGAAACGTCTTTGAATACACTAATGATATTATAAAATTACTTCAAAAGAAAATATCCAACCCTTAACATGAGAACACAATACAAAACAATACAAGTTTCCATTAACTTTTTGCGAGGAAAAAAGGAAGAAAAATAACTTCTGGTAAAACGTTTATTTTTTTAGCAAAAGCTGAGAAAAATATTAAAAATTGTAATGCGAACCCTTCATGATAAAATTTTCTTTTCAGTAAATAAGTGTCAGTCCTAGTATTAGTAAGATTCAGTTTGTACTGACACCTCCATACCAAATACAAAACAAATAGTTTTTATGTCATAAACTTGAGGCAAATCTTTTATATCATTATATGAATTCATAGCAAAACACAAGCTTAATGCTCAGCTGAATTAACTCGCTCCATAAAACCTCACTTCAGCACCCAAATTTTCAAACAAGCAATTAATAGTCTTATGATTACAAAACCCTTCATACATTGTGTACAGACAGACACACACCGACATTTCCGACCGGATGTGGCCCATACACACACAAAAAAAAACTGCAAATAAAGATCGATCCCCGTCAGCCGTCCGTATCCAAAGCGATCAATGGCGAAATGATTATCTACTCCTTGGGCTTAATTTTCTCTTGGCACACATAAGCCACAGAGTGCTGGTTCCTCGGCATTACAACAACTGGGGCATGTGTGAAGTGGCATTAGCTGAAGAGCCACCCTGCCAAATTGTAAGCCATTTTTTATTGCCAGGAGTAGTACTTCCGTTGCTGCTGCTGCTGCTGCTGCTGCTGCCCTACGATGGCTACGATCGATCGCAAAAGATTAGATTTTAATCGAATCCATCTGCAGCGCACGGCTTTGAAGCAGAGCTGAGGAACGAACCAGACAACAAGAGAGGGCAACACCGTCCCTGGGGAGGAAACAAAGCTACACACATCCCATTCTTTTGGGCGGCTTTTTTATTTGCCAAAAAAACTCCTCAAAAAGCCTCTTCAAACAGGAGTCAATTAAAGAGGAGATTTCTTATTTTTTGCAAACAACATATGCTCTCTGTACAATTCATCTCTAAATCATATTCCATCCTCCCGCAGTTATTGAGCTTTCGGGCTCCTTGCAAGACTGCCTCTTCCTTCTGTTCTGTGCCCGGACCCGACGATGTGCGGAATTGGGCTCTATTAAAGCGTAAAGAGGCGTGAAAATATCGGAACGGAAGTACGCTATCGGACTTGAAGAGGTTTTTTTTCATCTTCGCCCACTGCGGTACCGTATGTTGCCTTAGCCGTAGCTAATTCTGTAAACTCCGCGAACCATTGTGATGGAGTCGGTGTGTTGGCAATTGAAAGATGAGAAACTAATCATATTTGTACTACATTGGGCCTATCTTCGGCAGATCTTGATTTTTTTTGTTGATTGCCCGCTGCCAATACGCGCTACTTACGTTGTGCTTATCTTTCTATCCGCTGCTGAATCGCTTTACGAAACGGAATGAAACATATAAATATTTTGAATTTGTTCGCCCGTTAGCCCCAGCCAGTAAGCGCCAACGGGCGGTGGGGTTTCGGTACGAAATGTACCTCGTAAATTCACCCACTATCGGCACCAACAAATCATAGCCATAATTTATGGCAAATAAATTAACCACCCATCGATTCGGCTGCCCGGGTCCAGGTGAGATAAATCATGGCGTAATCCAGTAATTTATTGTGCCCGTTCGGCTCTGCTGGCACCCGTTAGATCCAGTCAACTTCCACTTCCAGGTTTGTCGGATTCAATATGAGCTTCAAAATATATCGAAGGGGGAAAAAGAACAGCTAAACTCTGTCTTTAATTAGAATACAAATGATTAAACATATTGTCACATTAAACATGTCTTGCTCACTGTACTGTGTTGGTTTTCATAACTCGATTGGCATGTAGTTGGTATGCTGCAAACACAAATTTATAATATTTTGACTGAAGAAAGATTATGCGTTCGGAGTTGCAAAGTACTGCAGACAGTTAGATTAAATATCTTGCTTTAATACATTAGCATGGCTGAAGATGTACGGGTTTGAGTCATCCATTACAGTGAGTGCCATAACTATACGAGCACTAGAATATCACACACAGTCTAAGCAATTTAGGTGTTATTTTTTATAAATCTCGAACTGAACAGTGTTTTAAACAATACAATTTTTGCCATCGGAGAATCGCTGCAAATATAACTGTTCTTTAAATCTTTTTGAAAACAAATAATTATTTTGATTGTTTTTAAAAGGAAACGATGTTGGATGACGATTGATGATCTGTGTGATTGGGAGATATATTAAAGAATTTTAGATATTCCTCTTTAGGCCAATGCGTGCCATGCCTGCCTTACTAGACTAATTGGATATTAACTTCTCACTATCGGGGGCTCACGACCCAGATGGGATTTGGTAAATTTTAATGACGTGATAACAAAAATTTACTGGGTTTTGCGAAAACAGTAATATTTGTTACGTGTTTTTTAAGGATAAAAAAAAGTTTTTCTACAACTAAATCCTTACAATGACAATATTTAGCCAGGATTTCTCGCCAGGTGCTCAGGATTATCTGACACTTTATTAGTAGGTGCAAGAAAACATAATATATTAAGTGTCTAATTTATAAAGTTGCTCTTGGAATTTTTATTTATACCTTCAAATGACTATATTATGCATAAAACATGGAATAAAAATATAAAACATCTACAATTGTGTTTTTAGAAATAACTCGTTGCACTAGTTATACCAGGAAGGAATATAAAATATAAATGTAAAACAGCAAAATATTATGCTTTTAGAAAATTATTTCAATCTTAATACTTTGTTTTGCAATGGCCCAACATTAATGACCACCACTGTTGTGTTTTGACACAAGCAAGGCGATAATAGCTTTAATTTTTCTGGCTTCATGAATTCAAAAATATTAAATTTCGTAGCAAAATAAGAACTTTTTCAAACTTATTTCCCCAATATTTGATACGCCTTTCGTGCTCAAGGGAAATCTTAGAAAAATTGTATAAACATAATGAGTGGCAATTCTAACTATCGTTCATTTTCTTACTCCCTGAACGTCTTTTTAAAAAGTATTTTAAAAAGTATAAAAGAATAATTCCTTGCTCTTTTTATGCAACATGCTTAAGACGCTCTTTGTGACAAGAAAATCATACTTCTTAATCATTCTTAAGCTAATGCTCAATTATGAGATATGCGGCGCACAATAGCGCACACTGCACACGATCCATACGTCCCGATTAAGCTGACACCATCGCTCTTTGATGCCTTAGAATGATTGTGTCAAAAAGCCAATCATATTTATTGCAATCCGCAATACATAGTGACAGCTAAATAGGAGTCCAACTTTAGTTGCCTTTGCCGCGCAACAAACAATCCAACCTGCGTCCGAGTCTGATTGATGTTCACAATTAGCATACCCCGGTAGGGCAAGCCAATAATCCTGTCTCTCTTAAGCCCACCAACCAGCA
Source organism: Anopheles stephensi (assembly GCF_013141755.1). Taxonomy (NCBI): domain Eukaryota; kingdom Metazoa; phylum Arthropoda; class Insecta; order Diptera; family Culicidae; genus Anopheles; species Anopheles stephensi. Next base: position 17,344,147 of record NC_050202.1, on the reverse strand, counting down.
CACACACACACACGCGACTACCTGGTTAGCATTGGCCGGCTCCGTAACACCGGCTAATCCGATTTAACGTCGTCACCTTGCACGGGCTTCGATTGGCAAAGCCAACAGACTGGAGAAACCAAAAAAAAAGTCAGGTGCCAAAACTCGTTCACCGACCATTACAGCTGTGGACACGGGGCTATTTTGGTGGCAAAAATCATTTACGCTCTGCGGTCGGCTTAAACTGACCACCGATAGTCCGGGTTGCCCATCGGACCATTGAAGCCCGCCGATTTATCTGTTTCGGGGTGTCGGGAAGGATATGTTCGTCCTTGCCACTGAATGAATTGAATGCAAATCGGGAAAAGCGGATTATGACACTTCTTTGCCATTCACCACCAGGTTGAGTCCCCGTCCCGGCTCGTGCACGTTTGGAAAATGAATCCTTTTTTTTGCGATGTTGCTGATGTGGGGGTGTGTGAACAAAAAGATTATACAGATCAATTGGACAGACAGGATCGCTGGGATGGTTGTGGGAAGAGAAACCCTATTACACCTGGCAAGTATCGGTCATTCAGATGATTCATTGTAATGTTGGAACATCATAACAAATTGTTGTAGCAAGAGAAAGTTCTATTGTGAACGATAGAATTCAATATAGAGCCTATTGATAAACCTGGATCGGTCCTACTTGTTGACTTTAATCAATGTCAAGGCATACATCCTACCTAGCTTGAATCTTCGAGGAAGATCTAGCTACTGAAGTGAAGCAGGGGAACTCCTGGATGTTGGCAGAATTGTTCCTGGGCGGGTCTTTACGCTTACTGGTAAGTAGATTCTATATCAGAAGAAGTAGATATTTAAGGCGATAACAGCGCTGGACTTCACACGGCCGGGCCGGGGATCAAATCCCACCCTGAACGCTGGACGCTATACCTGTAAGCTGGATTGACTCTCCAGTACGGTATAGTAGTGCCTAGGAAGAAGAGATAGAGACGTTTTTCCTGAGACTGTGAGTCCTTGAGCTAGAGTAGTCTAATATCTTATAGCTTTCAATAACGTTCGACCGATCGCTGTTTAGGCTAAAGACCATCTCCAGTTCTTTTAACATCACTCCGGACAAATCGACCAGAATCATTATCTTGGTGATGTAAACCTTTCTTGAAGTCTGGACAATACACATCGACAAGTCTAACATCTATCTTCCTCGGTCTCATGTTCCCGTTCATTGAACTCGCTATTCAGCTACGGGTAAAATCAAGCCAGGGAACCCTGAAACAACAGACCAAGACTTCTCGAGAGGTCTTGTAGAGCTAAAATAGTAGAAGACGTCTGAGAGGAGACTATCGATGAAAATTTGCACTGCTATCAGTTGAGTGATGTTCAAAGTTCCCGAAATGGCAGAGACTTTGAGATGATCTCTTCAGGAATAGGCTTAGGTGATCGTCAAGATTGTAATACTGATGGCTAAGCTTCAAACAGATAATGTTAACTACAGCGTTGACAAAATTTGCCGAAGAATTGTTCCTTGATGTCCTTTTCTTTGCTCAATGTCTGACATCTTATGTCTTATCGAAATAAGTCTTCCACACGTAAGCGTCCAAAACCACATAATCTGGGGAATTCCATCCATTTCGACTAATCGTCCTGCCCATGTCCAAACCATCTTCAAACGTTACCTCTCCGAGCAGACATTTGACTCCCATTCTATTTGACTTTTCCATTATGTCACTCTCGAACGATGATTGCTATCACTTTGGCGTACCTTATGCCACCCTTGCCACCGGCCACTGGTCAGCACCACAGAAGGATACCCTCGGCATCGGTTACCTCCCACAACACAACACAAAAATGGGAAGCTGTATCCTTGCAGAAAAAAAACCTCCGCGACTCCTCTTTCTGCTCCATCGTCGCACCGACGAACGGGGCGTTCCGGGCAAATTAGAAAGTTAACTTCACACAAAGGTGGTGCGCATTGTTTCGGCCCGCGCACGGTATCGCCCACATTCCGCCACAGCCTAAACAAACAATCCGAGGCTGGTACCGCGTGCGTACGATCCTTGCTGCCCCGAAGGGACCGAGCGTCTTGGACGAGTACTCGCTTTGAGGGTAGCGAAACTACGCACCGAAGAAGTCAGAGAAGGATCACTCTGAGGCGTAATAAAATGCCGAGCGTTCGTACCTGGTTTAGTTCCTTGTGGACATAATTTCCCTTCATACATTCGGGGATGGGAAGCCAAATGCTACCCATCCAGAATTGTACCTCGACTAGAATTTGCATGCCTTCTACCTATCTGCCGGTCGAGTGTTGTATGGTGGATCGATAGTGAAATTACTTTATGACAGCTAACACAAACTCTCTGGGTTCCGTTCAGGACCTCATCCCATCCGGCAGCAAGGTCTACAAAACAGTGGCAATAGATAGGCCCCGCCGTACTGCTTGCTGTTGAATAGGCCGGGAAAACAATAAAAATTAACTGCCACCAGCATTGCCGCTGATGTCGGCGACGAAGACCCAATCGGAGACAGAGGGGAAAACAAACATACGCACCGGGCAATTATCGTTGCACCAACACCCCGAGTTCTCCGGGAGGATTACCCGCAATACCCCCCGTATGCCCCTTTTTTCCTCCGCTCCCCGGTCCAGGGGGTAGATTGATCCTCAGGAAGTCGGAGACCGTGCTCCCGGACGTGGTGCTCGTGCCCTTCGATTCGTTACGGAGCACTCCTCTCGGCCATCTCGGACGGCCGCCTGTGCTTCCACAACGCTCCGGGGTGTCCTCGTCGGTTCGTGCGTGGACTCCCGACTGTGGGACGTACGAACTGGGCGAACGGTTGCGGTACGTGGGCCGGTGTAATAAAGCACAGCCGATCGATCACTACTCGACCGTATCACATCGGAATGCAAATAAGCAATGCTGCTTGGTGCTTGTGGGGCACACACATTTTGGGTGCGATGAGGTTTTATGCGTTTGCAGCTTTATTCTCCTGCTCCGGGATGCATAAATGGTGAGGCTGCGCATAAAATGTTCATGTTTATGGTATGCTGCCAAATTAGATTTGCTGCACCAAACAAACAACAACACAGGCCACAATGGTCTATGTGTGTGTGTGTGTGAGATATGCTGGGAGTTTGCTACCAGGTTATGACACAATGCGTACCGATTGGTGCGTATGCAGGACAAACAAAAACAAACGGTGCCCCGCTCGTAAATCGATTCGAGCACCAGGTACCGGGGCCTCCCGTACGGGACGTGCAATTTATTCGGCGACAGTTTTACGGCACAGTTTTGGGGCGATTGGGACTGCCGTCGATTCTCTCGACCACTGTTGTCGTCTCCGTTTGAATGTTGTTTTCATTAGCACTGAAGTCAAGCGTTATTGCACGAGGGATGCATTAGGTTTTTAATTTTGGCTGTGAACGGTCCAGTACAACCGAAGGGTTTAAATGCTGATTTTCATAACTTTGTTAAAATAAACATTTCTGCACCGTATTACAGTAATATTGGATGATTTTACACTGAATATTCTCGGGATATCAGCTTTTATATCAGATGCTACTGATGACTACGCAGTCATTCGTTACTTGGGTATGATCCATCTACGATCCATGGGCTTCATGTCTGATATCGCTATCCAAGATACGAATCCGAGATCTAAGATAAGCGATTTGGAAGCAGGGATCCGAGATCCGACACCCGACATTCAAGATGTTAGATCCTGAACCCGAGATCGGGAATCCCGACGAACGGACTTCCGAAAGCGGAGATCAGAGTCCCAAAGGCACACAAGTACATTAGTAATCTTGGGAATGTAGTATGTTAAATGGAGTTCCATACTAATTTTTAAAATATAAGATACGAGTAATAGTAGTACGGAATTGAGGGATCTTTGATCTAGGGGTTTTGGCATCTAGGATCTTTAATCGATCCAGAGTGAACTGGGATCCAGGACTTTAAAATCCGAGATCCGGGATCTTGGGATACGAGACCACGGCTCCAGCATCCTTGATTTAGAGATTTCGATATCCGAGGACGGCCCGGGGGTAGATACGACCAATCTCATCTGGGCCGTTCGCCCATAGTGAGGACTAGCTATCCAACTATGCGGTAACAATAAGTCTAGTAAGCCAAAAATAATGGCAGGCGTGGGCTAAGAGGTCGTTAGGCCAACAAAGAAGAAGATATCCTAGCTTCATGATCTCAGGGGGTTTTGGGATCCAGGATCTTGGATCGGCCTGTGGTAGAGGCGACTGAGGCGGAAGTCTTCACACGGCAGGACCGAGACTCAAATCTCGGATGGACCGGCCCATCGTTGTGAGGACTGACTATCGACAAGTCTAGCAAGCCAAAATTGACAGGGATGACCTTTAGGGGTCAATCAAAGAGAGAGAGATAGAGAGAGAGAGAGAGAAAGAAAGAAAGAAAGAGAAGGAAAATGTATTAGTCCTGGACGTCCATACTTATTTTATAAGCGCTGGTATAGTAGCACGGGATCTTGAGATCATGAGGTCAGGATTCAGGGCTGCGGGGATCCTTGATCTTGATCTACCGATAAACGAGATCTAGGGGTTTTGGGATCTAGGATCTTTAATCGGCCCAGATTTGACTGGGATCCCGGACTTTAAAATCCGGGATCCGGGTTCTTGCCAACCGTGATTTTTTGGAATCTTAGGATCCACCATAACAGTTCCAGAAATGCCAAGTATGACCTAAGGGATCGTTAGTTCCAGAAGAAAATCTTGGCATCCGGGATTTAGGGAACTGAGATCCGGGACTTATTTGTCCGGGATCCGGAATATTGCGAACCGTGATCTAGGTGAGATCTAGGAGGATCCCAGATGTTGGATTTCGGGATCTTAGCATCTGGGAGCCTGGGATCCGGGATCTTGGATAACTCGTTAGTGCTGGCATGGCCAGGATTAAAAATCTAAAATGCTTGCTTTCCAAAGATGAAATATCGCTGCTAGACACAAATTTTTGAACCATTTCCAAATCAAGTAGACGACAAAACAGTGATCAAGTAAGAACTGTTTACAAAGCTAAATTATATCTGTTCTAGCTAGATTAGACCTACCTCCAACTAATACCTTATCTGACAGTTAATACCTGAAACGTTTCTCAAGATATCCAACAGCTCAGTGATGAAAATCTTAGTTGCGATACGCATAGTTGCAGCGGTAGGCCTCTCGATCTTTCAACATAGAACTCCTCCATTATCTAAAGCAAGCAAACAAATCCCAACCAACATTCTTTCGCCAAACAACGGTAACAAACAAACAAAACCCTTTCTTTTGTAGCGTTTGATGGGCCACCGGTCGAAAGATAGTTTGCATCACTCCAACATCATCGTAACAATGTGTAACAAGGAAAAAAGTCGAACACAAGTTGGACAACGATTTGTGGCCCAAAAAAAAGGTTAGGAAAAAGGCTACCGAGAGGCACGAATCAACATATTATTAACCTTTCATAATATTCCATTCACAGCACAATCGGCCCCGCAGTCCGGACCGGTCAACCAATTTTACGTCGTCCCAGGTCCTCTTCAATTTCCCACCCTCCCACCCCAATTTTCTCCTGCACTACGCATTGGCGTTTCCAAATTTTATTATTTATTTTCCGCCACACCATCATCACAGCAGAAGCAGCTACAACAATTGCACAAATCATACGGTAGCGCATAATTGTAGCTTCCATTATACTCGCACTCAAACAGACCCATTATGGTGCCAAAAAGGGGTTAGGTGGTGCTGTAAGAGGGATGGGATAGGGAGCGGGGGAAGAAGGGGGAAAGCATCCAGGAAGGTGCTTATTAATCGTTTTGAACTCAAACGATTTCAAAGCGATGGGCCTGGATTGGATGGTCTGCTGATGGCTGATTGACTGTGGTCTTGCGAGTCACCGAGTGTGGCGCACTGTGGCGCACAGTCATTCCCAAAGCCACCCTGCTGCTGCTGCTGCTGCTCCGATACCCGGGCACCGCCTCCGTTTTTTTCGGGCCAGTGTTGGTACGGAAAGGCTTAACCGGGTGGGACAGCATTCCGAACAGTGGTAGCGGTGGCCGTGATTTTCGAGCTAGCAATGTAAGCCACCATCATGATTATCGTCACGGAGCAGGGCGAGAGATCGAGAAGCAACACCCCAAGGTGTGACGATTTCCTCCCATCGAAATTTCCCTAAATACGCGATCCGGTACCCGGTTCGTGGATAATTATATGTTTCAACATCCTTTTTCTTGTCGGGGCATTCTTTCCGAACCGGGGGCAGGACGAGAATTTTAGAAACAACTTCGAACTAGGCGCAGTGTTGAAAGTTCGTGCGTGAGTACGTTCACTTACTGTTCTACGTTTGCGTTTGAGGGAAAATTGCTTAAGAAAGGAAATTTTTGACACAAGAGATTAGGTAGAAAAAAATCTGATCTCCCTCTTCAATTGTCGATTAAGGATGGGCAACAAAAGTTAAAACTGATTTTTGGTGACTATCAATCTTCAGAGATTGTTTTTCGCTACTCAAATATACCTCTCATTGTCCATAACAAATATTTCAATATATCATATTATTGCGATCTTAAGAAATATATTAACTATCAACAAGACTAAATGAGATAGTATTTAAATGAAAAAATAGCTGTGGATTCTAAGAACATATATTAAAACATACAGTGGTGGATATTCGATTAAGACCAACTAATTTTGGAATGGTAGAGTCCGGTGGTCGAAGAGACAACGGCGCCGGTCTTCACACGACAGGACCGGGATTCAAATCCCATCAAGACCACCTCCCCGAACGTAGTGCTGACTTTCCGGCTAAGGGTAAAACCACATGGCACAGAGAGCCTGCAATGGCACAGGCCAAGACTTCTCGAGGTTGCAGTGCCAAGAAAGTAGAATTTGGCAATCGTGTAAATGTGAGCTTATGCTGCCGATATTCATCGTGATTACTCTTCTTGCCCCTTTTTTGTTTAAACATAGTTGGGGATCTTAGGAAAAAATAGATAATATTGATAAATGTAGAAATCGAAATCGTTTCGCTTTTGGCCATTCTCTATGTTTTCATCATAGCCAAAGACAATAAAAATAGGCTATTTGGATAGAAAGTTAACATTTTGCTAATACTTTTATTGAGTTTCGGTATCTAAAAAGCCAAATACATCCGGTGATAGAAGCGACAACGGCGCCGGGAGGTTCAAATCCCATCCGGACCGTTTCCCCGTAGCGAGGACAACTACGAAGTAATTAAATCTAGTAAGCCAGACATGGCAGGCATGACCTTATTACGAGGTTGTTAGTCCAAGAAGAGAGAGAAAGAGAGATATCTAATTCCCGAATCATCCGAATAAACCTAATAATAAATAAATCAAAGTATCGGGGCGGCTGGTGGTAGAGGCGACAGCGGCTCCGGTCTTGACACGACAAGACTGAGGTTCAAAACTCATCCGTGTAGTGAAGACTTACGATCTGAATACGTAGTTTAAATAAATAGTAAACCAAAAATGGCAGATATGGCCTTAGAGGTCTTTAAGCTAAGAAGAAGAAGATAAGTATTAAAATAAGAAGTATAAACATCAGGTTCTTAGGTGGTCGTACTTTTTTGTCCACCACTGTAACAACGCAGGCCTTGTAAATGGAACTTATTGTATCTGAGCCGTTAATAAATCTTTTTTCTCATTTATTGACAGTTTAAACCTCTTTCAAAGTAAATATAAATAAATAAAATTCCTAAAAGTCATAGAAAAGCGGATTGAATAAAAGAACAGTTTAAATAGAAATTTAGGCAATTAAAAATGTACGTAAATAGGATTATAAACAATAATATTGAAATATAAGGTCCTAAAGACGTTAGGAGCTGACTCACTTCTAGCTTGGATCAAGAAAGGGGCCAATATGTATAGACGTAGTATAAATTTAAATTCAAACACAGCACATTGTAGACTTCATATAGACACACAATCTACTGCTGAAACTTCCCCTTTTTTGAATACTTCCTCCTGATGATGCTGATAATGATTATAAGATGCCTAAGCTTACACCTTATCCGATTAAGTAGCCACCAGAAGCTGTAGGGGTTTTCCAGCACCACAATCGAAAGTGTGTGTGTGTAAGGTGTTCCCTCATGCTAAAACTATTCAAAGCACGGTGACTTGCATACGTTCGGGAGTGAATCATACGATTTCATGAAAAGAGACACCTAATAACACATAATGATCGACTGCCCACTGCACCCTTCATCCAATTTCGCATTTTTTGTTAACACCCATCCATCCAACCATCAATTCGCACCTGATGGACGAGAAAGTTTGATGAGCAAATTATCTACTTCCGTCTTTCAAACAACGAGGGTTTTTTGTTGGTTTCTCTAAACTGAAGATACTCAATCAAGCAATTAAGATGAGTACACATAATAATTTTGTAATTGTACGTTACTCTGTGCAGCTTGTTATAGAGCGTCTACAATTGTTGTCTTATAATAAAGAGATAAAATTAAATATAAAAAAAACAAACTTTTGATCAAAATTTGATGAAGCGAACGTATAATAATTAGCCTTCTTTCTCTTATGGAAATCTCATCCACAAGACTAGCAAAAATTTTCTTAAGAAAATCCAATAGCATCAAATACCGTATCTACTCCGTTAGAGGATACATAAAACATTCCTTCTTGTTATACGTCATTATTCGATACGACATTCATCTCAATTTGGGCCTACCACTTCTCCTCTGTCCGTGTGAACCGTCTAAAAGGACTTTACGTGGTTGGGTCGTCCGGTGTCATTCTCATGACGTGACCAGCCCACCGGAGCCTAGCGAGTCTAATTCGCTGCACACGATGGCGTGATCATCGTACAGCTTGTTCCATACATACGGGGCCAAAAATCCTTCTGAGCATCTTCATTTCGAACGCGGTTAAGAGGGCTTCGTCAGTTTTGGACTATAAATGTTCTGTACAGTCCCAGCTTCGTCCGTCGCGACAGGTATTTAGAGTGGAGCAGTTTTCACACAGCTGAAGTGTGATCGGTTGGCAGCCAACTCAAGTTACGCGGTTGGCGCGTTACTCAACATCAATGTTGTTGTCCGTGCTGACTTTTGACCCTAGATAAGTGAAGTTTAGGACGACTTCGAAGGTGCGGTCACCTATCTGTACATCACCCCCGCGTAAATCAGTGATACCCTTGATCAATATCTTAAGTAAACACCAACTAGGCTCAGAGTCATTTACCTTTGCTTGATTATGGGGCACTCTCTACACTCTCGGAGTTAGAAGAAGTTAACTTACAATTGGTCTTCATGGTCCTTAGAATTTTATCCTCCAAAGACATTCAATGGACTTTCTATCGCCTTCTGCGGAGGACCTAAAGAATCTGTGATTTTAACCAGTTCGTTCAACGAGGTCGGCTGAAACTCGAATCTGACTTCTTCTTCTTTCTTGGCACTACAACCTCGAGAGGTCCTGGCCTGCCATTTCATTTCTGGCTTTCTGTGACTTAATTTTACCCGTCTACCCCCTGACTACTTTACGTCAGCCCTGCGTACGGGGAGGCGGTTTGAATGGGATTTGGACCCCGGTCCTGCCGTGTGAAGACCGACCCCGATATCGCCTCGGCCACTGGCGATAATCCTTAATGAGGTCTCAAATTTTTGTCTAATAATCCTGAAAAAATAGTATCAAAGGCAGCAAGAAATGATAAGGAATCCTCGATCTATGAGTTGAAATGAGGGAAGTGTAAAATGGAGCTAGAAAAATGAGGCAGACTCTTTTCTTCTAACTTTTATTATACAAATCAGTGCATCGAATTAGAGCAGCAAAAAATCCATCATCCGATCAATTACACATCTTTTCCAACGGATTGAAAGTGTACAAGAAAGAACCGGCACTGAGCCCACCACTGTATCGATCGTCCGCCCAAGGCATTTGACTGAAGTACATAATTTTTACAATTGTGCCTGATCCTTCGTACTACCCCAAAAAAAAAAAACAATTTTAATGGCACCGGAAGGAAAAAAATGGTCCCACACACAGCCAAGTATCACATGCAAATCGCCCTCCTTTGCCACTAGATTAAGTAAAGATCAATTAGTTTCAAGTGATTCTTAAGCAAAACGGTTCCCAGTCCGCTTTCCCAGAGTTTTGTGGTCAAGGACCCAAACGTCCGTCGCCCGAGACGGTGGATAAAGAATTGATCCCGAAATTCCATCAGTCGGTGGAAAAAAGGTGAGAAAATGCATTGCATTATCGGATCGGATACAACAAAAAAAAATCGAAAAACACAAAGGAAACCAATCCACCGAGCGCAATGGGTTCCAATGGCGGGAAAGAATCAACAAATTAACTTGCTCACAATGGGGTTTTCGGAAGGACAAGGAGTCCGGAAGCGAAAGAATCCATCACTTGACAAACTTCCTAGTCGCGGGCTCAAGTGGTGACGACAGCGCTTCAGCGTCTTAATTGCGACCGAAGGAAATCGGCGCAACGTCCCACGGATTGTGTGTGGCCACAGAAACAGTGGGCTTCAGCGGTTTTTTTTGCCGAACGAGTGGTCCATAAAAAAACACACACACATACATTTTCAGTGAACAATATTGGGAAAAGCGGGAAGTAAGGGAAAGAGCAAACCCCACAACAATCGCTAGCGGGCGAAGGTGAGAGACGACGTTTTTTGTTCACTTCCGCAAGATTTTAATCGCCCGGTGGATAGCGCGTTCCGGGCACCCGCGATCGATCAATGGGAAAAAAGGGGGAAAACATCGGTACCGGCTAAGGGTTGCGCGAACAGTGTTCCGCTTGCCCGGTTGAAGGAGTTGTGTGCTTGAGCCGTGGTGGTTCACGGAGAGTTGCATCGATAGCACTCTCGGACGGTGCGGTTTCGCGGAACCGGGCGAACCCTTGTTCCCGACGACGACGTTCGCCACTCGAGCGCGGGATCAAGTGCTGTTCAACGAAATCGATTGCACTATTTTGCATTCGCGGTGTAGTTTTACGTGGTTTTGCCCTTTTTTGTTAACTGCAATGGATCCCGATCATCGACCGAAACTCGGCTCGGCATCAATACCAACCATGGAACAACTTTTCCACGGATACGGGTGTGTACTTCGGTGGGGAGACTGTTGGACAGAAATAATACCACCGGGACAACGTTGACAACTACGACTAACCAAACCACTTAGGCGTCAATGCAGCAGGCTGCAATAGAGTAACCAATAAAGAGCAACAAAAAAGTGTGTAAGTAAAGTTGCGCGGAGTTTAACAAACACAACACAATAACACAATTTTTCAATGAATTCGTAAACTTAATGAAAAGTTTCTTATTCTAAAGTTTTATGAGAGAATAACATTGAGTTTCTATATGTCTAGTTTCCTTCTTTTTACTTATTTTAATTGTTTAGTTCTTTATTCGTTTTTTATAAAAATATTTTTGAATTTTATTTGTTAATTATTTTGAATTTTAATTATTTTTTTTCTTATTACGTATAACAAACAAATTACGATTTACTTTTACAATTTACAATTTACAATTTTACTGCATAATGAAATATTTTTCGACTTTGTTAAAAAAATTCTTTAGAAAACAAAACTTACCTTCGATTTACTATACAAAATTATTTTTATCCTCATTTACTTAAAATTTCATTCCAATAATAAAAAATAAAAATAAATAAATAAAATAAATAAAATGTTAAAAAATTAAAATAAATTTAAAAAATATAAAATAAATAAAATAAACAAAATAAATAAAAATAAATAAATAAATAAACTAAATTAATAAATAAAAGTAAAACATAAATTAAAAGAGTAGTTCTCCATACATTTCGAAAATATGCAAATAGTTTAAATTTTCCCAAATTAAACAAGAATCTTATAATATTATTAACAAATAAAAATAATGCTTATAAAAGATGGAAAACCAATACTATGAAATAACAGTCAATCAAGTTTAAAGTAATATTGATTGAAAGGAGGGAAAAAGTCAATAAATTCAATATAAAAATATTTTACATGTTGTAGCTTGTTCGCAATGTTGAAAACTGATGTTAAAATTATTTAGAAAAAATATTGAAAATCATTTTCACTAAAATAACAAGTATCAAACCAAGATTCATGCAAAAAGAAGCAGCTGTCTGAACTAAACAAAGCCTGCCTTCAGATGTCACACTGCTTACTTTATTTTTTAAATCAGATTTTAAGTAATGTTTCTATTAATAATATTGAACTGAGTAAAGCAAAATTGAAAATAGAAACTTTTTATATTTTGCTTGTCATAATCACTTACTACGTAGTAGATTTATAATTTCATTAACGTATTTCTGTTATTGATTTTGTTTAATTCGAAATTCAAAAATAAACTGCTACTGAAGCTCCATTCTAATCGAAATTAAACTGTCAATAATCAATTACGAACCTCTAAACTGTTCCAATTTTTCCCATTGCGAATGGAATTTATTATTGCCCGCCTTTGAAAGGAAAACTGGTGGGAAACCGTTTCCCACATCTCCGTGTAAACGGTATCGGCGGGTGGGCCTGCCTAGACATAGTTTTCCATCATGCCCAAAACTTACACGGAAGGTGCGTACAGCCGATCGTGGTCCACATACGAAGATCAAATTACGTACGGGTTCCGACCCCGTTCACGCCGCAGCAGGCAAGGGCAAAAGGATGGCTTAGGTTGGGGTCGGTGTGAAAAAAAAGGATTGAGGGCAATGCGTGGCAGAGATGCCTGGCGTGTACTATTGTGAGGTTTAATTGACCACTTTTCTCCTTAATACCCTTGCAACAGTATGGGGTTTCGGCATGCTGCTGTGACATCCGGTTGCCACAGTGACTGTTGGCCAATGAATGTCCGGCACCTAATTTTCTCGGTGGGTCTCTAACCTTGAAAAAAAAACGGGGAGAAGGAGGACTGTAAAGCACTTGGATGAGATGATTTTGTTTAGAGAAGCACAATGATGGCATTACAATAAAAATTGCAATTAACATAACTTTAATCGCTCAGTTTTATAAAAGTAAAAATCTGAAAAAGGTTAAACCACCATTTGAAAATGAATGTTTTGTATTCTTACCACCCATTTTGCTAGTGCAGGCAAATTTATTATTAATTCAATTCGTATTTATTTATTCCACGCATAAATCATAAAAATATTTCCAGTTTTTATCGAAAAAAAAGTTACAATTTAACGTTCCGCTTAAATTTCGCGCTATCAAAAATCGTTTCGTCGTCCATGGACGCACCGTTCCTGAAGTTGCTTCGGACGGGGCGAAAATCGGGCGAAAAAATAAACAGAGCGAAATTCTAGCTGTCACAACAAACAGCCGCTTTCGACGGGGAAACAATTTGTTTACATCCCGGCTTTCGTACAAAATCGTCGAAAAAAACATATTTCCTTGTAAAAAGTGAATAAAGTTTGTTAAATTTTGCATTTAAAAACCCACAACACATCACCAAAATGGTGGACCGGCACGATCAAACGTTGATGGACAAATCGATGCGTTCGGTTTTCGGTGCGTGCTTGGCGGAATGCGTTTCCTGTTTACTGGTTGCAATAATCCTTTATCTTGATGCCTTTTACAGTTGGAAACATCCCGTACGAAGCGACAGAAGAAAAGCTGAAAGACATCTTCTGCGAAGTTGGCCCGGTCCTGTCGTTAAAGTGAGTATTCGATTGCTTTTCCCGTGTGACTCACAACCATCACCAACACCCTTCTCTTCCTTTACCACACAGACTGGTGTTCGACCGGGAGAGCGGCAAACCGAAGGGGTATGGCTTCTGCGAGTACAAAGACCAGGAAACGGCGCTCAGCGCAATGCGCAACCTGAACGGATACGAATTCGGCGGACGAGCACTGCGGGTGGACAACGCGTGTACGGAAAAATCGCGCATGGAAATGGCCGCCCTGCTGCAAGGACCCCAGGTAGAGAATCCGTACGGCGAGGAATGTGATCCGGCCGAAACGCCAGACCTGATTGCGAAAGCCGTCACCGGGCTGCAGCCGGACCAGATGTACGAACTGATGCGGCAAGCGAAGGCCTGCATTCAGAACGACCCACACGAGGCACGAAATATGTTGCTGGAAAATCCACAGCTCACGTACGCCCTGCTTCAATCGGCTGTCGTAATGCGGATTGTCGATGCGCACACGGCGCTTTCGTTTATGCACCCGCGGCACACTATGCCACCGGTACTGACCGAGGATCCGATGAGTGCGCTTCCCGTGCACGATGTCATTCATCCTGCGTTCGGACCGGACGGGCATGGGATGGACCGGATGCAGGGCACGTTTCACGACAGCGACGAACGCCATTTGCTTAACGAGCGAGGCATTCCACCGCAAGCTCCGGTTGCAATGGACATGGATTTGCGCATGATGGATCCATTCATGGGGACGCATCGAGCCCCCGTCGATATGGTACCGGGCAATCTTCCGGAACCGGCTTTTCCCCCACCGGTCGACATTCGACCACAGCGTCCCGTCGATCCACGGTTGCTGAAAGATCCACGGTTGGAGCCTGCATCGGTTGCATCGTCTTCAACGGCTGGATTGGCCATGGGAAACAAACCTCCGCCTATGGCACCCTCATCTGCACTGGCGGATCATCCAGCGGCCGAAGTAGGATCCAAATCGAAATCCAGTTCAAACGATGCATCGGACCAGGAAAAGGCGGCACTCATTATGCAAGTGCTGCAGCTTTCCGACGAGCAGATTGCACTGCTGCCCCAAGACCAGCGTGCCAGCATCCTCGTGCTGAAGGAACAAATTTCACGAAATGCACCAAAGTGAGCCAAACCAACTGGAATGTAACAATATTACGATTCTAATGCAAATAAAAACTGCAAATTTCCCCTTTAAAAATCCTTTCCTTTAAACTTAATCGAATGGCAAAATGTTGCCTATCTTTCCCGAAGTGTCTCCTCGCCCTCACCACGTTTTCCCACACCCATCGCTCTAATGGGCCAAAAGGTTCATTAAAAAATAACAACACGACCAGCGACAATGAGCGACATTCGACTTTTCCTTTACACACCCGTCACAAACACAATCACCGTCGATTGATTTTCGTCCAATTTCAAAGAGCCATTCAAATCAGATACAACACACGGCGAAGGGTCCGGGACCCCGAACGTTCCTCTCAAGCAACCTTTTCGCCTTGCGAGTAATAAGGGAAAAGAAAAATCGTCAAACTTACCTGCCCTTTTCTACATCCGGCACACCGCACCACAATACCGGGCACTGACAGCATGTTCAGCATTTATTTGAATAGGATTCGCAGGAAAACGGGAGTCCTTACCACAGCTTTCAAAAAAACCGGACAGGATCAGGATGTTTTTTCCTCTTTGTGTCACCACTCGCTGCTTTAAAAACATGCTGAGAAAGAAAAGGAAAATACTGCTATAATTGAGGGGTAAAAACAAGGCAAGACAGAGGAGAGGAAGAATAACATCATTTCTGATAATACATCTTTACAACGATCATCATTGTATGTGTGAGTGAGGGGAGGGGGGGGGGGGTGAGTGAGATAGAGGAATAGAGGACGAAACACGCCCCCCTTCTAGCCCACCGGAACCACTCGCCCTTTCTTCGCAAACAATAGACCAAAAAGGTGACGATTATTGAAATCGAATCCTGTGTCGGAACACGCCCGGAACACGGGAAGAATGAAACTCTTGGCCGATTGTAGTGTGTACACCCGCGTTTTTAAAAAGTGTCAAATGCAATCCATGCCTGGTAACACACCACACGCCTTTCAACGCCCATTTCCGATGCAGTGTGTATAATCATGAGTTTGAGGACCGAAGGCCGCACGTAAAATGTGTCACTGTGGCTGACTGACTGGTTGGCCGGTAATTTGTGGGCACATTAATTTGCGGTAGGATGAACATGATGGCAACATGGCAATTCGGCACTCATTATTTCACCAACTGAACGATTCCCTCCGTTCGCTCTTGCTCTCTCTTCCTCTCAAAAGGGAATTCCCATCGTACGCATCCCGTACCGTAACTTGTGAATGAACGGTAGGAACTACTTCCTTATTATTGTATATCCTGCTTCCCCGTAATCTACCCATGATTGTCCTTCGTGCTACTGTAACAAAGAAAAAAATCTATTCATGCCAATAGACGCATCTCCTCTACAATAGACGACACACGTTGCTTCCCACGTCCTGTCCATCCACGCCCAACAGCAGCAGCTCGTCCTTTTCCACAAATCGTTCTACGAACTGCACGGAAAACAACAAAAAGAGCTTACACATCCTTCGCTGCACTTTCACACCTCTTTTCGGACCTTTTTAACCGGCACGATACGTATTCTGGCATTGTTGTCGGTTTGGCACAGGTATACTGTTGATTTCTCTAAATTATAAGCATTCTGTATTTTTGTGTTCCCAAATGCAGCAAAGCTGCCATACCTTTAACCCTCCGAGTTGTGATGTGCTGGATGTAGGTGATTTTAGTGTTACTTTAAACTGTACTACACGCGCTCCTTGAGCCGTCGCCGTTTCTCATCGCTTGACACGGTAAATTCGTCGTAAAAATTGCCTCCAACGCTCTGCGGATCGTTGATGTGTAAGTACGGGCCGGCATAGTCTGCAAGTGAGGGTGAAAAATATGCATTTAATGACTTCCTACTAAAAACCGCCCAACAGACGCTACTTACGTTTCATCGGATTCCACGGAACGGTGAGACGCTCCGACCTTGGAACACCTTCCGCGGCGAACGACGTCCACAGATCAACCATCAGCTTTGCCATGGCGGTATCCCTTTCGTTCAGCGTTGCCGGCTCTCCCGGTGGATAGGGAAACAGGTACGTCTTGTCGTTTGAATGATGAACTCCACCGTCGAACGGATAGTGAGACGTATCGCTACCATACCCAAACCGCGTATGTTCGCCAACATAATCGAACGAATAAAGGAACGTCGAATTGGGGTTCACTCGAGCGTTTGCCTGTGCTTCGCGCAACAGTGGTGCTTTTATCAGTATGGTACCTGCCAACTTTAAACAAATTAAATTAATATTTTACTCCTATAAAAGCCACTTCAAACTGATGTTCAACTTACATCGATCAATCCATCTGCTAGCTCACCGAAATCCCCACTTTCCAGCTCACTTCCCGTGAACAAGGTACGCATCTCGTACCCGCCCAATGCACCGGTAGGATCGGCAGCCCCTAAAAACTTGTTCACTTCGTCCACAAGGAAATACCGCACGAAATTCGCATCATCCAGCTGGCCGGTGCGCTTGAAATGATCGTACACGGAGGTGAGCAGAAACGTCCCCTCGTGCTTGGTCACACCGGCCATCATGGGAATGTTCTTCCGGATCTTGCCCTGCTTCATACATTCCCAGGGCGTTTGCGGTAGGAAGCGGTACCCATCGCCCGTCACCAGACGATTCCCACCGACATGGTCCAACCCTTCCGAGATGCTTCTCTTCACCTTCAGCTCAATGAAGCTACGCAGCAACGTCCAAACGTCTAACTGCTGCAGATATTCCTCAATCTCGTCGGGTGTAGCGTCGTCGTGTAGACCTGCATTGATCGCGATCGCGGTAGCACTGCCGATCGGATCCTTATCCCACACCCAGGGCGATGCCGATCCGGCCGATTGTAGTATCACCTTGTGGAACAAACCGTCCGACACTTTGGGGCTGTACAGCAGTGCCGAAATGGCGGCCGCACCGGCCGACTGTCCAAACAGCGTAACATTGTTGGGATCACCACCGAAACGATCGATGTGCTCCTGTAACCATTCGAGGGCTAGCGTTAAATCCATAATACCCGCATTGCCCGGAATGTCGTGCGATTTGGTGGACAGAAATCCTAACGGACCGAGTCGATACTGTACCGTCACCAGTACGACATCGCGCTCCATCAGATATTCGGCCGTTTGGTTCTTGGCACTGCCCTCATGGAAGCCTCCACCGTGGATAAACACCATCACCGGTCGGCGGGCTGCGAGCTGTTGGAGGGAAATAAAACAAAAGTGATTAAAACGTTATCATTTTACGGGTTGAAACACTTACATCCGAGCTGTAGATCGACACAGTCAAGCAATCTTCCGCATCGCCGACGAACGCTTTCCCGGTGAACTGAGAGATAAGCTTCATCTGCGGGCAAGGCATCCCGTGACGTGTCGCATCTTTGATCCCTTGCCATGGGGCGACTTTCTTTGGAGGCTAAAAAAGATAATTGAATCTTTTTCGTCAGCGAGCACTGTGCACCGATAATACTCATCCCCGCTTACCTTAAACCTGTTTTGACCGGCAGTGGACTGGGCGTAATGTACGCCCAGGAATTGAAAGAACTTGCGCCCCGTCCAGGCACTCTTACCAGTGGAACCTTGCAATGCACCCAAGTCTATCAAATTCACGATCGGAGAGCTGTTCTCCGCTTCTGGGCTAGCCATGACGAGCACCAGTAAATGACTAAGTACTAGAGATAGGGTTAAACACGAAAGATAAGCCATCAGATGGTGTGTTTCTTTCCCCCCTCGCAGTTCCCGGACGAAGAAGTTCCCTTGCGATCTTTACCGTTGCCCAAACAAAACTGAACTGAAGATCAACACATACCCGTTGGGGAAAGTAGATCACCCGCAGTGTGCCAAGATTTCGAAGATCCGTTCCTTACTATAACCGTAAAATTCTTGTGTTTATGCTGTCTGGAGCAGGTTAACAGCTGACGAGAACCGGTTTATCGTGAAGATTGTCGGTGCTTATCAGAATTATTTTGGTGGATACAAGTGAGGGGAGCGTGGAGCATTACATTGAGACAGTGGAGCACTGCTGGACAAACGCATTGACGGATGGACATGTTTTGCTTGATTATTTGAAAATTTAAACTGGTCGGTAATTTACAAAAGAATAACGATGATCATTTAAATGCCTCTTTCATAGCATAAGCACAGTTAGAAACTTCAACAGTTATCAAAAAAATAATATTTTCAAAAAATATTGAATTTAAATATTTTATAAACAGCTGATAAGTAAATTGAAATTAAAAAAATCATTTCATAAGAGAATCATCCGATGTGCGATTACGCGCCGGACAACGCATGGCAAATGCGGGGATCAAATCGCGTCTGGACCGCCTCTCCGTACGCAGGACTAAAAAAATCAAGCCAAAAGAAACCAGGAATGGCAGGGCGAGACGTTTCGAAGCTGTAGTGCCATGTTAATTAAAATTTATTTCAATTCCACAGCCACAAGATTACAAATCTAATGCCAAAACAATCTATTGATTGCAATTGAAGATTGACGTGCAAAAAGGCTGGTAATAGAGTACTACTTCTCGAGGACCCATTACAACAGTTTCGAGATTAACAGACGAAATCGCTTGAAAGGAGATAAATTCCGGAAAACCAACAGTGTGCCCCGTAAAACCCTTTTTCTTCTTCTTTCTTGGAACTACAACCTCAAAAGGCCTCGGCCTGCCATTTCAAACTTTCTGTGACTTGAATTTCACCCGTAGCAAGGTAGTCAGCCCCGCGTACGTGGCGGCGGTCTGCATTTGAACCCCGGTCCTGCCGTGTGAAGACCGGCACCACTGTCGCCTCGGTGACGGGACCGCTCCGATAATGCAGCAGAAACTTACAAGCAAACCCCGGATTTATTATCCAGTTGATAAGTCGTTGTAAAACTTGGGTCCACGGGTCAGAGCTTCCCAGAAAACGGAGAAGAATAACCTGATCATGATGAACATTGACATACAAAACTGGCAGTGCATGCTTGCAATTTTTTTAATTAATTTATAGCGGCTTGCGGCCTAATGACTCCCATTCGCCTCTTAAATATGTCTGAGATGAAGGCGTCTATTGGACAATCACCCATAATGACCCATAATGAGCAATCGGTCGAAGAGACTCCCTTTGAACTGATCTCAATAAAAACGATTTTTTTTATCAAGTCATTTCGATTAAGAATGCAGACAGAGAAGCCAGAAACATTTAATAAATAAAGCTAAGCAGTGTCCTGCGTAAAGCAAATCGTTATGTATAAAAATAGCAATAAAATTTCCAATACGAATACATGGCAGTTTGATCAATTGTACACAAATGAGAACGACGGCTGCAAAACATTATATAACTAGAAAACAAACAAAAAATCAAAACAAAAACAAGCGTTGAACACGAAAACGCAATACAACACTCATACAGCCATTGCAAATCCGCGTGAAGTGGGAATCCGTTAAGTAACGCAAAGGGAGAAAAAAAAACACCCAGCAAACCCACGAACAACATGGACAAACAAACACACATGGCATAAATCTTTCGCCAAACAGGTTTTCCCAAAAAAAAAAAGCAAAGCTACTTCCCAAAAACTGTTCTACGCCAAAGCAAAGTCGCACGCACAGTCATTCGCACCTTCACCTTCATTAGAGATAGCTGTGCGAAATAAACAAATAATTGTGGTTTAATAACTAACTTCTGCTCGTTTGTGTGCGCATGTTACAATCAACGCTTGTTTTGAAGGTTAAGTCACGTGGATTGACAAATTGAATTCGATCGTAGCAATTTGCAATCGTTTACCAATTTGATTGATTGTTATCTTATGGTGTCGAACTATCGAACCAACATTATTTGACAAACGTATCACGGCCCACGGAACCCCTAGGCTCGGCCCTCCTACTGCCGAACATTATCGACACACCTCAACGGGGTAGTAGGTTCGCTTATCCAACGCTTATCATTTTATCATCAAAAAGTCACCCATTTATTGCCCTGAGCAACGGTCATCGGCAGTCGGGGAATGGTGGTGTATGCAAGATTACGTCGCCAACGACCGGTGCTGCCAGTCAGCGGCAAGATGTCGTTCGTGTCGGTATTGCGGTGGGCAGTGGTTGCCGTCGTGCTGTGTCTCGCTGCAGCTTCCAATGCGCTTACGGTGCAAATTCAGGGTCTCGGACAGGTGACCGGATCCGAAACGGTTACGGCACGTTCCGAGCAACGGGTGTACCAGTTTCTAAACATTCCGTACGCAGAGAGCCCCGCCGGTACGAGACGCTTCAGGGCACCGGTACCGATTGCAGCGTGGAACGGGATTAAGGATGTGTCGCAGCCTGGACGACCCTGTCCACAACCCGGCATCACCGATCAGCTCAGCCAAGGCGATATTACACCAGCGATCGAAGACTGTCTCTCGCTATCGGTGTACACGAAGAATGTAAGTCCTGCCCTGGTGCGTTGATAAAGCCCTATTAATAGACACATATGGTTCATTTCCTGTTCTCAGGTAACAGCGAAACACCCCGTCATGGTGTACATTCACGGTGGATCATTTTATCTTGGTCGTGCCGCCGACCATCCTCCAAATTATCTGCTCGAACGTGATGTTACGCTGGTGGCCGTACAGTATAGGCTCGGTGCGCTTGGATTTCTCTCGACGATGAGTTCCACCATACCGGGCAATGCCGCCATGCTGGATATCGTTATGGCGCTCAGGTGGGTACAGGACCACATCGGGGATTTTGGCGGTGATCCACAGCGTGTTACCATCTTCGGACAGTCGGCTGGAGCGGCAGCTGCTAGCGCCCTGCTGTACAGCCCACTAGTACCGGCCTCCTACTTCTCGCAAGTGATCCTACAATCTGGTGGCTCTACCAGTGCCTGGTCCATTGATCCCAATCCGATCGAGAACGCGAAAGAAATTGCCAAATATGCTGGATGTGATATAGTGCGACCGATAGAGGATGTGGAGAGATGTTTGCAAGAAGTGCCAGTACTGAGCTTGCTTAAAGCTCTCGACATGCATTCGGTTAGTATGGACTGTTACTGCGTTCAAGTTCGATTGTTTCACTAACGACTCCTTACAGCAAGATCGTATGGTGAATCAGGGCGTGTACAACATTGGTGGCTGTGGGATGGTTATTGGTGGACCATCCGGCTTCCTTACTGCGGATCCTATCCATGTGATGCGTTCGGGACAGGTACGCAAAGATGTGCGCTTGATGGCCGGAGCAACAAAGCACGATGGATCATTCATGCTGACCGGCTTGTACGATATGTTGGCAGCGATGGATCTGATCAACAACACCCAGTTCAACCAGTACGATCTAATCGATACAGCAAACCGTGTGTTTGGCATCGACGAGCACAGTGGGGCATTGGCCGGATACGAAATTGAAACCCTGTTCGCCGAACAGGACATCAAGAGTGGCAACTTTTCGCATCTTATGGAGGGTTTGATCGACGTAAGGGCTCTTATTATCTCATCCCTTTCAAAGCATGCTCCTGAAATCTTGGTTCTTTTTCGTTCGTCTAGATCGCTGGTGCAATCGTCATTAAAGCACCCGTCCTGCGAGATGTACAAAACAATGCGAGACACAGCGAGAAGGAGACATACCTTTACTCGTTCGACTACCAGGGTGAACACACTCGCTTCGGATATGGGGCCAATACTTCGCACTATCCGTTCAAAGGTGGTGCTCACCATTCCGATGATAATATGTATCTGTTCCCTTACCCAGCGCATGTTACCGAGCTCAATGCCGCTGACACGTTGATGTCCGAGATTATGGTTGATCTTTGGACTTCTTTCGCGATTGACGGCGTACCAAAGTCGGCAAGAGGCGTACCAGCATGGCCCAAAGTTAATGGTAAGACCGTGCATATCAGGACATCGTAAGCCAATCTAACCATGGTGCTTGTTCGCTCTAGGTCCTACTGGTCCATATCTGCACATCAACGATCCGTTTTCTATCGGAACCAACTTTTACGACGAGTATGCAGTCAGTGCTCATGATCGATCAGCAGCGCACACCGTTCAAAAAATGTCATCTCCGTTCATGGTAGCATTTGCGATAGCAGCTCTAACCCTAGTTTCACTCAATCGTTTGCAATGAGAATATCAATCAAGACCTTCTATTGCTGGTCATGTTTGGTTAAATATTATAAACACTGTTCCACTTCAACAGGCATGTTTCAAAAGGTGACATCTGTATGTGTGCATCCTTTTTACAGCAAATTATTCACGCATTTATTCGTGTATCAGCATATTGCATAGACAAATTACATAAAAACAGTAATACCAACTGATTGTAATAAACGCAACAAATACGAAATAAATATTATATCTCAATCAAACCAGTATATAAGAATTTTCAATGATTGGAGAAATATTCAAAATTATTCGATGTGTGCACTTTATCTTATAACTGCTTATCCTTTCTGAAAATGAGCAGAAATAGGTGGTGCAGAAACAGCGCCATCTATTTGTCAAGCCTCGTAACGCAACACTGTGTTCAGTCGACATAAAGGATTGGAATAATATAAGCCAATATCGGGTACAAGAACGTATCTGTAGGGTAACTTGTACCAGTTTTCAGCACGTTAGTGCAGCTGATCAGAAAAAATACAAATACAATTATTAAGCTTAATAATTTTGATTGAACAACCAAAATGATTTGATTTCAATGATTTGATTGAAAAACCAATTGATGATTTGTTGATTAAACCCAGTTTTTTAGAAATATTAGTAAAAATGCAAAAATTCGTTTTGCTCCTATTTTGAGCAGAATGCTCCTATTTTGGGCAGGCTTTGTTCCTATTTTCGGCATCACAAATAGACGATTTGAAACACTCGAATAGGTGTAATTAGTTAAAGAATAATATTTTAAACAATTTTCTTCTCTTACTTTGCTTAAATTCATGATAGAAAGTAGTTCAATAATTAATTTTATGTTGTCCATTTTGGATATGAAACTGCCAGATTTTGTCGTCTCTCGCAAATCGCTCTGAAATTGCACTGGATTGAGCTGTCAAAAATCAACATTTTTCATGTACCTATTTTGGGCAGCTTTTAAATTGAAAAAATAATCATTTATTGGATTTTTAAACTATCAATGCGCATTGAATAAATTTTAAACTAATTTTATTGTTCAGAAAAATCGAAACCCCAATTTTTTTAAGCTCTAGTTTGCTAAATCTCAGAACTGCTGAACTATCGGCACAAAGCCAAATTGACGAAATGTTTTGAGCTCAGCACAAATAATTCGATATTTCGGTAAATATCGATCTAAATGCGTCAAAACTTCGTATTTTAAGAATAAACAATGATTTATTCCTTTTAAAGTAGTTGCGATTTTTCTTTTTAAGTAGTTGCGATTTCTTTTGCGATTTTTCCATTAATTTGCTATTTTTGCCGACCTGCCGAAAATAGGTACACTGCTGAAAACTGGAGCAGTTACCCTAGCATCATTTATAACATCAGTTTACCCATTGACTTCATACACTAGCGAAAGGAAATTCAAACTCTATCAAAATTAGCGCCATCTTTGTGTCAACCCTCGTACTTCAGTCGACATAACAGCGCATAATATTAGCGATATCACCTGTTCATAATAGCAGAAAAATTAAAGGAGTGTAGTGGTAGACGAAATTAATTACAATGATGATAATTTGTTGCTACGATTAAAAAACCTTTTTATATTGATTCATAAAACCAGCAGCGCAAAACATATCAATAAGTTTGTGTTAACAATAAGTTCTCGGACGAAATAGCGACGACCTGGTAGCCTGGTGACGGGATGCGACAGCGGCGCCGGTCTTCAAACGACAGGACCGGGCTTCAAATCCCATCTCGGCACAACAAGGCGAATCGGAACATTAAGTACATGCCATAACATTAAAGACAAATCTTTACTGCGGGGAAACCCACGCCACCCAGACGACTCGACTTTATGCAACATTTAATACAGGTTTGTGGTCTCCAAAATCTTACTTCCGGCCGTCAACATGCTTGCAGCACGGCCTATCCAAAGATTGCTATTGATTACACAGACAATTCACAGTTTGATAACACTCACAAACGTTTTTGATATGTTTGTTTACTACGGTCTTATCGGGTTTACCTTTAACTCAGCAACAGCCGCCGTCTAGTTTAACCAACATATTCCAACACTGCTCGATTACCGAAGAGTCGCGATCAGTTAAGATATCACCAATATCACTGGTTTTGCCGCTTATCAACCTTCCGATCACATCCGTGCAGTTGCGATTAGCAGCATGTGCATCCACCAGTGTTGATAATCCATTCCTATCGCGTGCAATTTACTACACAATCAAATTGCTGTTATCAACCTTATACGGTATCTCCCACTCTCAGTGGGCCATAGCGAACACCTTACGGACCTGCTGTTAGCTTTTATCGCAGTACGACCCATATAAAAGGATGCAATTTGGCTGCTAACATCAGAAAGCGATTGCTTTTCGTAGATGAGACAAGTCTCCACTAAATTACAGTTTTAATCATGGGACGCATCTCACAGTTGGTAGTTGCGCTGCTTCTTGTGCTCTCGATCGCCTCGATCCCCGGGACGATAGATGCACAGGATGTAGAAGGTCCGGTGGTGGACATCGAAGGTCTAGGATCAGTGTTGGGAATCATGGGAGAAACGGCTTGGACTGCGAGACCCATCTACCAGTTCTTCAACATCAGGTATGCAGAGGCACCGGTTGGCGAACAGCGCTTCCGTGCTCCAGTCAGTGTACTACCCTGGTCCGGAGTGATGGACGTTACTGCTCCTGGTCGCGGATGCCCACAGTCGCGATCAGTCACTACCGACGATCCCGATGCCGAGGATTGTCTGACGCTCTCCGTCTTTTCCAACGATGTAAGTAGCTCATTTTACTCCTCTTCTCGTATGCACCTATTTAACAACAACTTCCTTTTCCTAGCTTCTTGCTAACCGTCCTGTCATGGTCTATATCCATGGAGGTGCTTTCGTGGTTGGTTCGGCAGAGCGTTTCGGACCGGAATATTTGCTCGAGAAAGACATCGTCCTTGTCGTTATTCAGTACCGTTTGGGTACGCTCGGATTTCTCTCCACGGGTACCGAGCGCATCCCTGGTAATGCCGCCATGTACGATGTGATGGAGTCCCTCGAGTGGGTATCTCGTCACATTCGTCACTTCGGTGGAAGCCCACAGGACGTTACGATCTTCGGTGAGTCCGCCGGAGGACACGCTGTGTCTGCAATGCTCCACAGTCCGCAAGTGCGTGAGGATCTCTTCCAGCGTGCCATCATCCAGTCCGGTACCTTGTTTATGCCGTGGGTCATCTGTCAGGACCCTACCGAAGGAGCGTATGAAATTGCTAGCATCATTGGATGTCCTCTAACTTCTCCTACCGAGATTGATGACTGCCTCAAACAAGCATCTGTTCGGGACCTCGTTCAAGCGCAAGACCAGCACAAGGTAAGTCTTTATATTATAATATTCATCATCAGAACTTCATTATTCCCATGCCTTTTTTCTTCGTAGAGAAATGAGTTCAGTTCCCCAGGATACCCGAAGGTCGCCGGAGCTTGCATCACCATCGGTGGACCACTCGGGGACAAAAACTTCATGCCCGTTCACCCGAAGGAGTCTACCTACTTCCGAGACGTTCCGATCATCTTCGGTATGAACTCTCAGGAGGGTCTCATCTTCTTCAACGAATATTTCCAATATGCCCTCAACTCACAACCTATTGAATTTGCAAATCACTGGGACTTCCTGGAGTTTGTAAAAACCGTCAACGTCAAGTTTGGATCGGGAGCCTTCGTCGATGCAGTCGTCGGTTATGAGCTCTTGAGCAAAGCCACCTGGGAGGAGATGAGCCGTGCCAACTTCTCGGAACTTGTTCCGGTACTCATTGATGTGAGTATTTCGAATAATTTCAACGCTTTTATGCAACTTAAAACCAACACCCTTTCTTCTACAGATTGCCGGAAACTTGGCTCTCAAGTATGGGTCAGCGGAAGAGGCCAACCGATTCGCTAATGCACATCCCGGAAAAGTCTACCTCTACAACTTTGATTACGTGGGACCGCCGTCACCTATGACGCCCGGTTTTCCATATGATGTCCCGAACAGCGTCGGTCATGGTGACGAGCTCAAGTTCCTGTTCCCCATGTCGAACAATCTTGGTGATGTTCACGTGCAAATGGCTAAAATTATGGTCGATCTATGGACATCCTTTGCGATTACCGGAGTACCTCAGGCCGACAACGTCATTCCATGGCCGACTGTATCGAGTATGTATTGAAAAAAAGATCAGTTCACACAGATACATAGTCCAAAATGCTTTTGAACAGAATTATTTGGTATATAATTGTCAAATTTGTAGATTTGGAACATGAAAAAGCAGATTGACGCCGTGATGCCTATGCACATATTTAATCCATTTTTTACCTTTCCAGGACCATTTGGCCCCTACCTCCGTCTAGTCAATCCGCCGGAGCAGAAGGAGTACTTCGTGAACGAGCTTACCAACACCGTTGAGAAGGCGCGAGCTCCCAGAGAATCGAGTGCCGTTAAGAGATGTCTTGATCTATTCCTCAAACGAGAACCCAAGAACTGAACAACGACACCGGCTCTTCATACACATTTCCCGAACCTATCCTAACAATGTCGAGCTAATGGCGGTACATGGAATAATAAACTAATTATCAAGCATCATACGTTTTGACGGTTTCATTGACTGTGTGAGATTACAGTTACGTTACTACGGAATCCCGGCGAGTCGAGATATGAGACTAAGCTTTAAACTTTCGATCCTGGGAAGCTTCTTATCGATTCGTAGGGCTGGTCACTTAAATTGGTTTCAATCAATTGATAAGATTACCGTTGGTGAACCTATTGATCACATCATTCGGTTGAGCTGCACCTACCATACGTCTGTACATCTGTCACCGACATGTGTTCTGCATTTCTATCCGTTAGTTACTGATACTCAGTTTTGTTATACATTGGAAGGTACAATGTATTTGTATAAAGACTAAAACACTAACATAGATATGACTCATTATCAGAGGGTTGACTGTGTTGTCCTATCATACTGTTGTATCATATTTTATTGGTTTGTTCCAGAAACCAAAGGAATGGTAGTATGTGTTGAACCCTAAAGCCTGCATCGCCCGAGCCACTCCCTCGAATCGTGTTTGTCTGCTGCACCTATCACAACACTGCTAAGTCTCTATCACACCCGAACAAGCAATAAATTAATTATCAAACAGCAAGCCTACGTCTGCACGTGTTCATTGACTGATAGAGATAACGTTACATACTATGGACCCCCCCTTGGAGAGTCCAGATATGAGATTGAGCTTTGAGCTTTCATTCATAACGACCAGCCTTATCGATACGTTTGGCTGGCAACTCGAATACGTGTATCAAAATGCATTTATTTCATTATCTGAAGTTCCGCAGTTGCAGATAGTAAACCGGTTCATGCTTCCGGTTTTTCGATTGATTTGATTCAATCCAATAAAAAAATTCCTCTACCACTCTAGACATCACAATCAGTTGATTGATAAGGAGAAAAAAATCGAGCATTCTTTCACACGAACAGAGGCTGAATGTCCTGTACTCTTACTTCTCATAGAAACAGGTCAAAGTTAAGAGGACCATCTGCTTATTAATAGAATCAATCCTTCTGACGAAATAGTTTGCCGTTTGCAAAATTATTACTAAGTAGTATTCTTTTAGTGTTGAAATATCATTTGAAGCGATATAAACCAACATTCAAACGTGTAGGACCTTTCATATCGGTAGGTGTGTTTCTAGGAGGCGAAGACACATGAGGTTCAGGCTAGAGTCAGTCGTAGGCTAGTCAGTCGTATGTGTCTAGTGGAGACGTACAAATATTGCATGAGATTTGTCGGATGAGATCGTGCAATCAAACTATAATCCGACCTCAACCATCATATCCTACACAAAGTTTGTAAGACTAGTCGTAAACGACTGTTCAATGACTCCAATCTTCCAATCCAATCCAACACAGATTCTACTAAGGCGTGTTGTATAAGAATTCCAAATTTCATTAAAATGTAGGCTTCAAAGATGAAACTCGAGCAGCGACCTTCGCGATTCTTGGTCACCACTCTATGATGCTCGAGGCTGATGACTGGCAACGACATAGGGTGAACCCGCGATCGAGCAGAGTCAGCGGAAGACCTTTTTCGCTGATATCGGCCCACGCGTGTGCCTGTCACTACATCGTCAGGATCGGCCAACGAGGTTCAAGCAACGTGCACCCGGCAACAGTAAACGCGCGGTCAGCAGTACACCAGCCAAAATGCAGAACATCTGGACTGGATGCCGCAAGCCCATTCCTCGCTAATGTCCCGATTCCCGATACGTACGTTCTCTTCCTAGCCTCTTCGCTTTCTCGTCCCCTTGCCTCAGATATTCAATAAAACCAATGAAAGCGAATCAATAGGGGCCAATATTTCACAACCATGGTCCAAGATCTGAACAAAATCTCACAAGAAGATTACAGCGGTTTGCAGCGGTTGCGATCGATATATTCAGGAATATACAACGTATTTGCTACATGGATTCGTGAGTTTACTGTTAACCTTCTATCAACTAAAGTAAAGAGAGAGAGAATCCCCTGTCCCAAACCATCTAGGAATCAAGAGGTTCAATCAGACAATAATGCTGCGTGAAAGTACTTTAGCATGGGGAAATCCGCTGATTATGAGACCGGAATTTCCGTCCCGAAGATATTCGCACTAAATTGAATAACGGCTATAGTCTCCCAAGCCTTACTTCCGCTCATGCTCGCGAACGTGTTACTGCCAACGTCTGATTAAATACAATCTACTGACAATAACGCCCTCATTCATGATAACGCCTTTTCGCAAAAACCGAAATCTCTGAATTTGCAGCTTATCAACCTTTGATCACCTTCCTATATGGGTGGTCCCCAGTTCACGTACAATGTCAATTTTTTACAATCGAATTGCTGTTATCAACCTCACACGATATCTCATTTTCCCAGTGGGCCATAACAGATAGCGAACACCTCACAGATCTGGCAGCTTCTATCGCTGCCCAACTCATATAAAAGGACACAATTTTGGCTACCTACTTCAGAAAGTGATTGCTCTCCGTAGTAAACTGTTGAATCAAACATGGGACGCCTTCAACATTCAGTAGCTGCGCTGCTTCTAGTGCTCTCGATCACTTCGATCACCGGGACGACAAAAGCACAGGATGCTCAAGGACCAGTGGTAGACATCGAAGGCCTAGGATCAGTGTTGGGAATCATGGGAGAAACGGCTTGGACTGCGAGACCCATCTACAAGTTCTTCAACATCAAGTATGCAGAGGCACCGGTTGGAGAACAGCGGTTCCGTGCTCCAGTTAGTGTACTTCCCTGGTCCGGAGTGATGAACGTTACCGCTCCTGGACGAGGATGCCCACAGTCTCGAACCCTCTCTGCCGAAGACCCAGACGCTGAGGATTGTCTGACGCTATCCGTCTATTCCAACGATGTAAGTAGTTCATCCACCTTCATGTCTTGTATGGTTAAATCTCATATCACATCTCTTTTTTTAGCTTCTGGCTAACCGTCCTGTCATGCTCTACATTCACGGAGGTGCCTTCGTACTCGGTTCGGCAGAGCGTTTCGGACCGGAATATTTGCTCGAGAAAGACATCGTCCTTGTCGTTATTCAGTACCGTTTGGGTACGCTCGGATTTCTCTCTACCGGTACCGAGCGCATCCCTGGTAATGCTGCCATGTACGATGTGATGGAATCCCTCGAGTGGGTATCTCGTCACATACGTCACTTTGGTGGAAACCCTCAGGATGTTACGATCTTCGGTGAGTCTGCCGGAGGACACGCTGTGTCTGCAATGCTACACAGTCCTCAGGTGCGTGAGGATCTCTTCCATCGCGCCATCATCCAGTCCGGAACCGTGTTCATGCCGTGGGTTATCTGTCAAGATCCTACCGAAGGATCCTACGACATCGCTAGGATCATTGGATGTCCTATGACTTCTCCCACCGCGATCGATAACTGCCTCAAACAAGCATCTGTTCGGGATCTCGTTCAAGCGCAAGACCAGCACAAGGTGAGTCCAGCTATTATCGTACGCCTCAGCACAAGTCCATTCTATAATACGTTATTGCTTCACAGAGAAATGAGTTCAGCTCCCCAGGATACCCAAAAGTCGCCGGAGCTTGCATCACTGTCGGTGGTCCTTTCGGAGACAAAAACTTCATGCCCGTTCATCCCAAGGAGTCTACCTACTTCCGCAATGTCTCGATCATCTTCGGTATGAACTCTCAGGAGGGTCTCATCTTCTTCAACGAATATTTCCAATATGCCCTCAACTCGGAACAAATCGAATTTGAAGATGACTGGGACTTCCTTGAGTTTGTCGAAACCGTTAACGTTAAATTCGGATCAGCTGCCTTCGTCGATGCAGTCGTTGGTTATGAGCTCTTGAGCAAAGCCACCTGGGAGGAAATGAGTCGCACTAACTTCTTGGAGCTTGTCCCAATACTCATTGATGTAAGTATGCTCGTTGATGCTAAGCCTTTCAAAGATAATTAATTTGTTATTTCTTTTACAGATTGCCGGAAACTTGGCTCTCAAGTATGGATCAGTGGAAGAGGCCAACCGATTCGCTAGAGCACTTCCGGGACAAGTCTACCTCTACAACTTCGATTACGTTGGACCACCATCTCCTATGACGCCCGGTTTCCCGTACGACGTTCCCAATAGCGTCGGTCATGGTGATGAGCTCAAGTTCCTATTCCCCTCGAACAACCTTAATGAAGAGCATACACAAATGGCTAAAATCATGGTCGATCTTTGGACATCCTTTGCGATTACTGGCGTACCTCAGGGTGACAACCTGATTCCATGGCCGACTGTATCGAGTATGTACAGTGACTGTCGACACACTTTCACACCGTTAAGCCAACTCACACTTTACTTCTTTTATTTCCAGGACCATTTGGCCCCTACCTCCGCCTAGTCAATCCGCCGGAGCAGAAGGAGTACTTCGTGAACGAGCTTACCAACACCGTTGAGAAGGCGCGAGCTCCCAGAGAATCGAGTGCCGTTAAGAGATGCCTTGATCTATTCCTCAAACGAGATCCCAAGAACTGAACAACGATTCCCGCTCTTCATACACATTTCCCGAACCTATCCTAACAATATCGAGCTAATGGCGGTACATGGAATAATAAACTAATTATCAAGCATCATAAGTTCCCACGTTTTGATTGATTGGGTAGGATTACGGTTACGTGACTACGGAATCCCGGCGAGACACAATCGAGACACAACATTGAGCTTTGGACTGTTTTTCCTAATGACCTGCTTATCGATTCGAGGGGCTGGTCACTCAAATCGGTTGGAACCAATTGATAAGCTATCCGTTGATGGGCCTTTTAATTCGTGTGGCCAACCTCTACCGTTTGATTGTACTTCAAACTACGTCACAATTTTTTCTGCTCAAGGTTTTCTATACCCCTATTCTATGTGTGATTTCTTAGATGAATAATCAATCCTGTGTATCAGGGTATGTTCCAGTAAGTATTTGTCATTTGTTACCGATTGAGAAGACCGATAGGGTGTTATGCCATCCTTTACTACGTCACCCGTACCCTATGTCGCTTTAACAAACAATGTGCATCACCCCCAGCCGGTTTGCATGTCTTCACTTTATGAATAGACGGAATCAATGTGCCTTCTGAACCTTTCTCAACGCTGGGATGCCTTTATTACACCTCAACAAGCAATAAATCAATTATCAAGCATCAAGCATACGTCTGCACGTGTTCATTGACTGATTGAGATAACGCTACGTTACGTTACTACGGACCCCCGGAGAGTCTAGATATGAGATTGAGTTTTGAGCTTTCATTCATAACGAACATTTCCTTATCGCTTTGTTGAACTGAACACTCAAACACAGCGATCAAAATGCATTTAGTTCATTCCCGTGAGTTCCGTTGAGAAGTTGATAACAAACCGGTTCACACTTCCGGTTTTTGGGATGATTTTAATCTATGCAATACATTTTTAGCTCAGCAATATGACCAGGCTATTCCTACTGAAAAAAATTGTCTACCTATCTAAACTCCTTCTAAGTTCAATCGGCTATCGATAAATAATATATCGAATGCTCTTCCATGCAACACAAACTGATCAATGTTCTGTGCTTATCAACAAAAAGATTTATACATCTGATCAATATCGATAGTTGGTGAGACAGGTCGCCCGACAGGACCGAGTATCAAATCCCCATACGCAGGACTAACTCTCCTGCTGCGGTTAACACCAAGAATTCCAGAAATGACAGATCTTTCGCGGTTGTAGTACCAAAGAAGAAGAATAAGATTCACTAATAACCGTGAAATCTATAATCGCAGCCTTGGATTCGAATAGTCTGGTGTCCTGTGACCCAAACCATCTGATAACCATGCGGAGCATTAGATAATGCGGCGTGAAAGTACTTAAGCATGGGGAAATCCGCTGATTATGAGACCGGAATTTCCGTCCCGAAGATATTCGCACTAAATTGAATAACGGCTATAGTCTCCCAAGCCTCACTTCCGCTCATGCTCGTAAACTTGTTACTGGCAACGTCTGATTAAATACAATCCACCGATAATAACCCCATACCTAATAGCGCCATTTCGCAAAAACCGAAATCTCTGAATTTGCACCCTATCAACCTTTGATCACCTTCCTATATGGGTGGTCGGCAATGCGTATACCTAGTAGATTATCCCTTTCCCTTACAATGGTCATTAACTTTACAATCGAATTACTTTTATCAGCCTCATACGATATCTCATTTTCCCAGTGGGCCATAACAGATAGCGCCCACCACACAGACCTGGCAGCTTCTATCGCTCCCCGACTCATATAAAAGGACGCAATTTCGA
The DNA here is from genome assembly GCF_013141755.1 of Anopheles stephensi. Lineage (NCBI taxonomy): Eukaryota > Metazoa > Arthropoda > Insecta > Diptera > Culicidae > Anopheles > Anopheles stephensi. The sequence continues at coordinate 17,310,513 of NC_050202.1, read as the reverse complement.
CTACCAGCTTCAGAAAGTGATTGCTCTCCGTAGAAAATTGGAGAACGAAACATGGGACAGCTTCGAAATTCAGCAGCTGCGCTGCTTCTTGTGCTCTCGATCGCCTCGATCACCGGGATCACAGATGCACAAGACAGACAAGGCCCAGTAGTGCGGATCGGAGCACTAGGATCAGTGTTGGGTACCATGGGCGAAACGGCCTGGACTGCGAGACCCATCTACAAGTTCTTCAACATCAAGTATGCAGAGGCACCGGTTGGAAGACATCGTTTCCGTGCTCCTCGAAGCGTACGACCCTGGTCCGGAGTGATGAACGTTACTGCTCCTGGCAGAGCTTGCCCGCAGTCACGTACTGTCTCAAGAGATGATCCCGACGCCGAGGATTGTCTGACGCTATCCGTCTATTCCAACGATGTAAGTAGTTCATTCACCTCTGTACCTTAAATGGATTTATTCAAGTACTAGGTTCTTATTTCAGCTTCGAGCTAGACGTCCTGTCATGGTCTATATCCATGGAGGTGCTTTCGTGGTTGGTTCAGCAGAGCGTTTCGGACCGGAATATTTGCTCGAGAAAGACATCGTCCTTGTCGTTATTCAGTACCGTTTGGGTACGCTCGGATTTCTCTCTACCGGTACCGAGCGCATCCCTGGTAATGCTGCCATGTACGATGTGATGGAATCCCTCGAGTGGGTATCTCGTCACATACGTCACTTTGGTGGAAACCCTCAGGATGTTACGATCTTCGGTGAGTCTGCCGGAGGACACGCTGTGTCTGCAATGCTACACAGTCCTCAGGTGCGTGAGGATCTCTTCCATCGCGCCATCATCCAGTCCGGAACCGTGTTCATGCCGTGGGTTATCTGTCAAGATCCTACCGAGGGAGCCTACGAAATTGCTAGAATCATTGGGTGCAACATGACCACACCTAGACAGATCGACTACTGTCTGAAAAATGCATCGGTCCGAGATCTGGTTCAAGCGCAAAACCAACACAAGGTGGGTGCATATTTACATTATTGTACATCTTTAAAACACTTTCATTATCGTTTTCCCCTTTCATTCGCGCAGAGAAATGAGTTCAGTTCCCCAGGATATCCGAAGGTCGCCGGAGCTTGCATTACGATCGGAGGACCATTCGGAGACAAAAACTTCATGCCCGTTCATCCCAAGGAGTCTACCTACTTCCGAGATGTTCCGATCATCTTCGGTATGAACTCTCAGGAGGGTCTCATCTTCTTCAACGAATATTTCCGTTATGCTCTGAATTCGCAACCCATTGAATTTGAAGATCATTGGGACTTCCTGGAGTTTGTCAAAACTGTTAACGTTAAATTCGGATCTGGTGCCTTCGTCGATGCAGTCGTTGGTTACGAACTGTTGACCAAAGCCAGTTGGGAGGAAATAGATCGTGCCAACTTTTCAGAGATAGTTCCAGTGCTGATTGATGTAATTATACTAATTGCTGCCAAGCTTTCAAATAAATTAACTCCTAATTTTTTTATACAGATTGCCGGAAACTTGGCCCTCAAGTATGGATCGATGCAGGAGGCCAACCGTTTCGCTAGAGCACATCCTGGACAAATCTACCTCTACAACTTTGATTACTATGGTCCCCCATCTCCTGTGACCCCAGGATTCCCGTACGACTTCCCTAACACAGTTGGACATGGCGACGAGCTTAAGTATCTGTTTCCGATGTCCAACGTCCTCGATGAGGTTCACGTGCAAATGGCTAAAATTATGGTCGATCTCTGGACTTCCTTCGCAACTACTGGTGTACCACAGGCCGACAACGTCATTCCATGGCCGACTGTATCCAGTATGTAGTGCCAATATTGAGAAGATCGTCCATTTGTCTTTCTCCATTTTTCTCATTCATCCCCAATATTCTTCCGCGCCCTTCCAGGACCGTACGGCCCCTACTTTCGACTAGTCAACCCGCCAGAAAAGATGGAATATTTCGTGCACGAGCTTACTAACAGCGTTGAGAAGGCTCGAGGACCCAGAGCGTCGGACGATCTTAAGAGCTGTGCTAAACTTTTCCGCAAACGGGTTCCCAAGAACTGAACGGCAATGAGAACAAAATGTTGTATGTCTACTGAACCTATCCTTATGTTATCAGGCATCTTTATGCCAAAATTACTAATAAAATAGTCATCAAGCATCAAGCTCTTACACGAGTCCTTTTATTATCTTAGATAACGCTACATTGAGTTATCTTAAGCGAACCTGTAGTGCAGGGATGTCAAACTCACTTTTAATGAATTTCGGGCTGCAAGTGTTTGTCCTACTAACTTTCCTTCTTCAGCTATGCTATGCAACTTAATTTCAGTTTTTTATAATTTTATTATTTTGTGTAATTTTATTTCGCTATGCTTTTATTCAGTTCACACTCGTTGTAATGATTATATACACAACTCAACAGTAAGGCACTTAAGAAGATTCACAGCACTGTATTTTACTTGACGCTAGATAACGTTTGCCACTCACACATTTCAATAGATAACGACGAGTACAGCGAGGGGTGTGGTTTTTTTGTGTCGGCGATTATGGAGCATATCAAATAAAGCAAAATAAAATTTCGTCATACTTCATCCGTGTAGATTTTTCACACGCGATCTCCATAAACCCCCTAAAGAAGAGAGTAAAAAAAACCTAAAAAAATAAAACCATGACAACTTTTTTCCGTCACTAAACCCTTATTCGGGGCGGTCCGGTGGCCGAGGCGATAACGGCGCCGGTCTTCACATGGAAGGACCGAGGTTCAAATTCCATCCAGACCTCCTCCCCGTACGCAGGGCCGACTACTATGCTACGGGTAAATTCAAGTCATAGAAAGCCAGAAATGGCAGGCCGAGACCTCTCGAGATTGTAGAGCCAAAGAAGAAGAAGAAGAAATCTTTATTCCCATAATTTTTTTTTTGTATTAACTACAAGTACATATGAGCATAAGCTACACGATAATCGATGACAGTGAGCTAAAAAAATTCGCAAATGTTTAATTGAAAAACAACGAAGTCAATGATCGCCTTTGTTATCTCAATCGTCGATCTATCAGTTTAAAGATTATTTTCAGCCGATTAGCACACATGTGCAGTGGACTAATCTCAAATTTAATTGTGCTGTGATGCACGTAACGCAGCACATTTGTCCGCCACAAACCCATTAACATTATTACGCACTTCATATCACCAGTCATTTCGATATCGTGTTCCGCCCAATGAGAATAAATAAAACATTGATAGCTGTCCCAATGCTGCGAGGTAAACGAGCTGCACATGTAACTAGTCAATTTCTAGATAAAAACGGCAACTCTTTCACTGATCGCTCAGTAACCTTCGAACACAAGCACCGAGAAGGACTTACGTACGATAAAGTGATACTACATGTAAAAAGTGTGAAAGTAATATATTTTGAGTAAGAATGACCTGTGTGGAGAATGCGCATAAACGCAGTGAGAGCTTTAGAAGAACACTAATAGTGCTTACGATTACGTCGGTCATTGGCGCAGCGATTGCACAAAATGATCAATCTCCAGTGGTGAACATTCAAGGGTTGGGATCAGTGATGGGAATCATGGGCAAAACGGCTTGGACTTCGAGACCCATCTACAAGTTCTTCAACATCAAGTATGCAGAGGCACCAGTTGGAGAACAGCGCTTCCGTGCTCCAGTCAGTGTACTACCCTGGTCCGGAGTGAAGGACGTTACCGCTCCTGGACGAGGATGCCCACAGTCTCGAACCCTCTCTGCCGAAGACCCAGACGCCGAGGATTGTCTGACGCTCTCCGTCTATTCCAACGATGTAAGTAGCTCATTTTACTCCACATCTCGTATGTACCTATATAACAACAACTTCCTTTTCCTAGCTTCTGGCTAACCGTCCTGTCATGCTCTATATTCACGGAGGTGCCTTCGTACTCGGTTCGGCAGAGCGTTTCGGACCGGAATATTTGCTCGAGAAAGACATCGTCCTTGTCGTTATTCAGTACCGTTTGGGTACGCTCGGATTTCTCTCCACGGGTACCGAGCGCATCCCCGGTAATGCCGCCATGTACGATGTGATGGAATCTCTTGAGTGGGTATCTCGTCACATCCGTCACTTTGGTGGAAACCCACAGGACGTTACGATCTTCGGTGAGTCCGCTGGAGGTCATGCAGTATCCGCAATGTTACACAGTCCTCGAGTTCGTGAGGGTCTGTTCCATCGCGCCATCATCCAGTCCGGAACTGTGTTCATGCCGTGGGTTATCTGTCAAGATCCTACCGAGGGAGCCTACGACATCGCTAGAATCATTGGATGTCCCATGACTACTCCTACCGAGATCGATAACTGCCTCAAACAGGCATCTGTTCGGGACCTCGTTCAAGCGCAAGACCAACACAAGGTGAGTCTTCATATTGTAGTATCCATCAGAGCAACTTTATTCTACAATACCTTTTTTCTTCGCAGAAAAATGAGTTCAGCTCCCCGGGATACCCGAAGGTCGCCGGAGCTTGCATCACCGTCGGTGGACCTTCCGGAGCCCAAAGTTTAATGCCCGTACACCCCAAGGAGTCTACCTACTTCCGAGACGTTCCGATCATCTTCGGTATGAACTCTCAGGAGGGTCTCATCTTCTTCAACGAATATTTCCAATATGCCCTCAACTCGCAACAAATTGAATTCAAAGATCATTGGGACTTCCTGGAGTTTGTAAAAACGGTCAATGTGAAATTCGGATCGTCCGCCTTCGTCGATGCAGTCGTCGGTTATGAGCTCTTGAGCAAAGCCACCTGGGAGGAGATGAGCCGTGCCAACTTCTCGGAACTTGTTCCAGTACTCATTGATGTGAGTATTTCGAATAATTTCAACGCTTTTATGCAACTTAAAACCAACACCCTTTCTTCTACAGATTGCCGGAAACTTGGCCCTCAAGTATGGATCAGTAGAAGAGGCCAACCGATTCGCTAATGCACATCCCGGACAAGTGTACCTCTACAACTTCGATTATGTTGGACCACCGTCTCCTATGACGCCCGGTTTTCCATATGATGTCCCGAACAGCGTCGGTCATGGTGACGAGCTCAAGTTCCTGTTCCCCATGTCAAACGTCCTCAATGAAGAGCATACACAAATGGCTAAAATCATGGTCGATCTATGGACATCCTTCGCGATGACAGGAGTACCTGTGGCAAGCAACGTTATTCAATGGCCGACTGTATCGAGTATGTATAGTCACTTGTAGTAAAGAATTAAGGTTCTCAAATGATCGAACAACCGCACGAATTCCTTCTTCTATTTCCAGGACCATACGGCCCCTACTTACGATTGGTGAATCCACCGGAAAGGAAAGAGTATTTTGTTCACGAGCTTACTAATACCGTAGTGAAGGCTAGAGAAAGCAATGCAGGCATTCAAATGCAGTTTTCTCTTCTATCGATCTTTCTAACACTTCTGGTTGCAGTTATTCGATGAAACATCAAACCAATCGAATGATTTAATACGTTGTTTTAAGCTTAGCCACACACTGCATTAGAATTATCCCCAGTCACACGAATTCCAGCATTTGTCATCCTATTTACGTCACTCATAATACCTCAGACCAGACATGTTACTGTTCCACCCCAGTGTGTCCAATCGCCACTGAAATCATAATAAAACATACATAAAAATGATGTTCCGTGAGATTGATTGGCATTTACGTGGGCCAGTCGTTATCGTTCTTGGCACGCTTTTCAAACCCGATTGGTTCAAGAAAAGTAGCTTCCTCACCGATAGCGACCAAGCCGGCGGGGACCAAATACGAAATACAGGGAATGTCGCAAACTTGCCCAAAGGCAATAAAAAAAAACACCATCGTGATATCGTTTGTGTTGAAGTGCTCTATCTATCATTTTTTCGATATGATTCGTCATCCAAACGTCACGGAGTGGATGTAGAAGATTTGAGAGGAAAGACGGCTTCAACCCAATGACCACGAAAACGATCGCCGAGGTTACAAAAGGGTCCACCAGAACGGGGCCATTGATTAGTTGTCAATTACCTGCCGAATGGTGTGCACCACTCCCGGGGCTCGGTACAGTTTCGCCAGTACAAATGCATGTGAAGTGGGCTTCTATCGGTTTGTTATCGGTGTGTCTGGTGCTTTTGCTCAGTGACCGTGTTAGCAGTCAGCAGAACTCACCGATCGTAGTGATTGATGGTCTCGGCACGGTACAAGGAACAAGGGGCCGTACGGCGTGGACTGATCGTGAAATTTTCAAGTTTTATAACATCCGATATGCGGAAGCACCTAGCGGGCAGCAGCGCTTTCGCAATCCAGTGCCTGTGAAGCCGTGGAGCGGTGTGTTCAATGCAGTTTTCCCCGGGAAACCATGCCCGCAGGTTGGATTGAACATAACCAATGATTCGGCTGCCGAAGATTGTCTCACACTGTCGGTGTATACGCAAAATGTAAGCCACTATTTACTAGACCCGTGAATGGTCCAATGACAAAGCAATAATTATTTCAGTGAACTTTCGATTATTGGAGTGTCATTGGTGTTGAATAGTTTATGACTAATGCTCTATCAATGTCAACAACCTGGTTCCGTTAATGAACTATATTGCGGCCATAATAAGTGACTCGATGTGTCAAGAGTTTTCCTGAACCCCAAAAAACCCCCGGCTAAATCATAATTAATGTAATGCCGTTTCTCACCAGATAACTGCCAACCGTCCTGTGATGGTGTTCATCCACGGCGGTGCATTCGTGGTGGGAGCCGCTTCCTACTACGAACCAGACTACCTTCTCGAAAAGGACATCGTGCTAGTGTCAATTCAGTACCGCCTGGGACCGTTGGGTTTCCTGTCAACCGGTACAGCAAACATTCCTGGTAACATGGCCATGCTGGATATGATCATGGCCCTCGAGTGGGTATCGAGTTATATACGCTTTTTCGGCGGTGACAGTACCTCGGTTACCATATTCGGAGAGTCGGCGGGTGGTGCTGCAGTTTCCGCGTTGCTCTACAGCCCAATCGTGCGAGACGACCTGTTCCACCGTGCCATCGTACAGTCTGGGTCGATATTTTCACCCTGGGCGACATGCAGATCTCCCAAGGAGGGAGCACTTGACATTGCACGACGCGTAAACTGTGATCGACCCGTCGAAACTATGGAGGATTGTTTGCGCTCCGTGCCAGCGCTAAGGCTGATGGAAGCGTACGAGGATCATAAGGTAAAGATCGTAAAGACTTATTTTTGCATTCCCGCGTTTAAAGCTGAACTTATCCGTCTCATCCAATAGAACATGCAATTCAACCTCACCGGTTATCCGGACGTTTCCGGAGCATGCATTGTAATCGGCGAAGCATCACCATTCATGCCGAAACATCCGAAAACACTGTCACGCAGTGCATTCCGGAATGTGGAGCTGATGGCTGGAACTACCTCGCAGGAAGGGCTCATGTTTTGGGAAGGTGTGTACCGCTACGGGCTGTCCTACAAACCGGAAACCATTCAATCCTCGTGGGACCTTCTGCAGCTTATCGATACCATCAATGAGCGGTTTGGAGCCAACTCGAACGATGGATCTCACACGTGGCATCAAATTTTCAGCACCTTCCTCAGCAGTGAGCTTGATCGTGCCAACTTCACCGAGCTTCTGCCCGGACTGGTGGACGTAAGTGCTAGGTAGCTATCACATCCGTTCGAACTCCAGCTTATCATTTTATCATTTACAGATCTGTGGTAATCTAGCCATTAAAGCACCGGTGCTGCAGGATGTGACACGATTCGCGCATGCCAACGCTGGCAAGGTTTATCTGTACAGCTTCGACTACAGTGGAACTCCGTCGATGTACAACTTTTCCGCCGGCGATGAGTTCAACTATCCTTACCGCAATAATTCGTTTCACGCGGAAGATCTGTTCTACCTGTTTCCACTCGGTCAGCGGCTCGATCAGCGTGATACGGAGGTTGCTAAAACGATGGTCAACCTGTGGACTTCGTTTGCAATAAGTGGACGCCCGGCGGCAGCTGCCTTGAAACATATCTGGAATCCCGTTTCCCGTAAGTTTCGTTAGCTGGTAAGGGACAACCCATCCAAGCTTTCTTTTAATCATCACACGTTCCCTTCAAATTTTAATTTCAGATTTTCACGGACCGTATGTGAAAATCAATCAAGAGTGTGAGGAATTCCAAAACTATTTCAATGAATTCTCTGCCTCTACCGACAAGGCTAGGAACCAGCGATCTACAGGAACTGAGCTACAGCTTTCACGAGTAGCTATCGTTCTGGCGTTGCTTTACAGTGTAATTAAACACGTTGTACAATAAAGTTAGAGCCATAAATCAAAGCTTTATAATGAATCTGTTGTGCACACTACTAACATTATGCAAATATTGGTCAACGCAATTTGTACAAAGGATTATTTACAGAATGGTTAAGTATCCTATTCGGACCATAACCCGGATGAAGGAATGGCTATCCGGTTACGGATAAATCATGCGAAGGAAGGCACAAGTTACGAGTTCGAAATGGCCAAAACAAAGAAAATGATGCAAAACATAACAAATATATGACTTACCGTAGCTTTGTTGCACTATTTCCACTAACCTCTTCCGGAACACTCAGCCACTTAGCACGGTCGGATGTTTACTCCGAATGTTTATGGATGTTTTTGTTTTGAAATAACACTCAGAACTATTTATTGTCACGTTCAACACAACGATGCGTAAAGCTAATCACCCACTTTTGGTAATTTTCTTAAAGTAAATCTAATTTTACACTAAGTTTAATTCCCGAAGCACTACACCGCGATGAAAACGACGTGGTTTGCTTCTTCTTCTTTTTCCCACCTCCTTTCAATGCTCGCAAACGTCATAACGCTTTGACGTTTCGGCTGACATCACAGCGAGAAAAGGTAAACAAACAAACCCATCCACAGGCAACAACAACAAAACCTTGGATCGCTCTTTTGGGCGATTTTCCGCATTTTACGGAATAATTTCCACCAGTAGTGTGATAGTATCGATTCCTTGCCACCCATTATGCAATTTAAAACGATCAAACCAAAGGATCCATCGTTAGTGTCTTACTTTATACTATCGTTTCTAAGAATTGTGCTTGTGTTCGTGCCGCAGCTCGGTTACATCCATCCGGATGAGTTTTTCCAATCGGTCGAGGTTGTCGCAGGTAAATAGTGTGAAGGTTTGCACCACACACCGGCATATAATTGCCTGCTTTGCTTAATTTCCAGGAGATGAATATGGGTTGGAGGTGACACGTACGTGGGAATTCAACACCACCTACCCGATCCGTTCGATGGCTATCACGTACTTCGGCCTGAAAATTCCCTTCTCACTGCTCCGGTTTGTGTCAATGTACACAAACTATTATCTTGGCATTAATTTACGTGGCAGCTACATTACGCTGGTGTTTCCTCGGTTGCTCATGGTGGCACTGTCGTTCGTGAACGATTGGAGTTTGTATCGGATTTGTCGCTCGTACGGTCTACAGTACCAGTTCCGGTTGCTTACCCTGGCCAGCTCGTACGTGATGCTGGTGTACGCAACGCACACCTTTTCCAACTCGATCGAAATGGCGCTGTGTTCGCTGCTGCTGTACATTGTGAGCGATTGTATGATTCATTCCAATACGGTTATTTATCAGCGCGAATTCCTTGAGGAAAAATATCGCAAAGCACAGCGTACGGTGGAAAAGGTACGCTTCTACAAGCTAAAGATGTCCCTGCCATCGCATTCGCTCAACAAATGCGTACTGATGGCGACACTGTGCGTGGCGGGCGTCTTCAACCGGCCCACCTTTATCCTGTTCGGTATGCCACTCGTATTCCACTGGCTGCTACGGGGCATGGGCACCAAAACCGTATCGTTTACCGATTTCAATCTGCGCATTATGATTTTCGTCCTGTCGGCGATCCCGTCGCTGATACTGTTCATCGTAATCGATTCCATCTACTACGGGTATCTGACGATGGCCGAAATCGAGCTGCAAGACATAGGCATTAACAACTTTGTCGTCACGCCGGTCAACTTCATACGGTACAACATCATAGCGGAAAATACCGCCCAGCATGGCGTTCATCCGTTTTACACACACGTGCTCGTCAACGTTCCCCTGCTGTACAATGTGCTCGGGGTGCTAGCCATATTTTCGCTCATCTTCATGATTTACCGGTAAGTTCACATCGATCGCATTTGTTTTCCTGAATGGTAATTTAAAACTTTCATTCCTTTTTTTCAGCTTCGCTACCAATGATTACACTAGCCTTCCGCGAGCTCAATCCTTCGTAGGACTTATGCTATCGGCAATATTCTTCCCCATCATAAGCCTCTCGCTCATCAACCACCAAGAGGCACGCTTTTTAATTCCCATCACCGTGCCATTGGTGCTGCTGCACGCACCCAAGCTTAAAGTAGGACTGTCCGCAAACTATCCTTTCAAAACACCGTCCCGGTTAAAGGACTTCCTCTATCACAATCTGCTCTGTCCAGCCGTTAGTCCAAAGTATCTGCTAAAAATCTGGTACACAGCTAACGTGATTTTGACGCTGTTCTACGGCTTCCTGCACCAGGGCGGTGTGTACCAGCTGGCCGAGTACTTTAGCCGCCAGGTCGATGTACGTTCGTCGAACGTACACATCCATCTCGTTACCAGCCACATCTACAGTGTGCCCCAGTGCTTTGTCGGGCTGCCTAGCACCGAAACGTTGCTCGTCAATCCCGACAACGGGCAAAAGTATCGTCGTACAAAGCAATTTTTCCTGTACGAGTATGGTTCGCTCGATCTGGATCAGCTCTACCGCAAGCTAAAGCTGCTGGTCGATGTGTGTGAGATGCGTGCGATCAGCGCTAACCAGCGGTACCGGCTGTACCTTGCCATCCCGTCCAGCTTGTCCGAGCAGTTGAACGACATCTTCCAGAATCGAACCGCAGCCCTTATCAAGCACAGTCAGGTGCGCGTCTTTTACCCACATCTGTCGATCGAAGCAATGCCGAAAGTGTTCGGCCAGCATCCGTGCGGCATCAATACCGATGTGGACGAGCTGGACGATACCTGTCCCATTTATGCGCTGGAGGACGAACAGAATCCGTTCAGTGTTGGGCGAATGTTGAAACAGTTTTCCTCGGTGGCGCATCAGTTCGGGCTGATCCTGTATCGGATCGAGGTGCGGCGCATCAAATAACAGCTACATTACCAACCGGCCACCCGTGATGGACGGGCGACGGCCTGGGTTTGGAGTGATACCCGAAGCTAGTCATGTTTCTTCTACGCTCTTGTTCCGGTAGCAGCAGCAGCAGCAGCAGCACTTTCGAATGTTCCACACAGCCATTCCATGCACACAAACTAATGCACCAAACGTATTGCGACGATGTACGTACAAAAACTAAGGTTTACAAAATAAAAACCATTATTTATAAAAGCTTGCAGCTGGGAGCATTTATGTTGCGCTCGGTTTACTTTTACAAACCATTCGCCTCTTCGAATCCTTTTTTCTTAAGGTTAGTTTTTGTTCACAATATTTAAAAAAAATCATAACTCTAGAAAGAAAATAAGACAGACAATTAGAATAAAGAACGTTTATTTTACGCATACGGTAAAAAGGATTTTTTTTGTACGAAGCAATCTCGAGGAACAAGCAATCAGCCATACAATTATTCGCCAAACCACCGCATGACGGCCAACTGTAGCCGATGTGATCGCTGTGTGCATTTCCAAAATATCAATTAAACTCGCTTTTCATCGAATTGTTCCAATTGTTGTAGGCCTGAAAATAGAAATAACAGGTTGATGGGGGTTTAATTGTTGCTGCCACACCGGTCTCTCGTCCCGCTGTTGTGTTACTTAACCATTAAAAATCACTCGAAGCACTGGATGTTACGAAAGGGCAAAGCGAAAAAATAGGAGGCTTCAAATAGCAAATACGATTAAGTTGAGGGACAATTCTTCTACATATGTTATGGCGCTAATATAAGCAGGATATAAGTCCTTCTGTTAGCTTCTTCATATTACAGTGCTTAACATAACTATACGAACACATGTTTTTTTAAGAATAAAAGAAGATCTAGAAGAGATAGCTTTAATTGATTGAATTGCATCTGCCAAATTGCTCTATATAACATAACTATACGAACACACCACCTACGGAAAGCAAATATTCTCCGCTATTGTAATGGTTTTTAAAATGCTTCAAAACATCTTAGTAGCTTAATACAACTTTGATTAATGTAAATACCTTTTTTGAATTATTTTTTTAATCGTTTTTGGCTCCCTGCTATGCCGATTTCCATGAGAAAGATACGATTTTTTTTCCTATTTAGATTTTTAGAATTTTTGATATCGTATTATCCATTTTTTGTTAATTAAGGCATTTTTATATAACCTATTGAACAATGTATTTGTATTGAAGAAGTGACACGAATAAGCGGTGCTAAAAATTTATAGTCAAAGCGATATATGGATATAAAAATATCGAACGTACTTTATATGGGTACAAAGCATTGAAAACTTAGTGTAAAAAAACCCGTTCTGAAAATTACTAAATTACTTGAAAAATATATTTACCTAACAAAAGGTTGTCTTAAGCTGCTTGTTTTTTGAACGATTTTTAAAACCATTACAATAGCGGAGAGAAATAGTTTTCCCTAGGTGTTTTCATATTTATGTTATATGGAGCAATGTTGTAGGTATTGAAAAAATTGTAAAAGTGTGTGTGTAAAATTTTATTTTTTTCGACTAAAACCTGAATAGATGTCCCCCCTCCCCACTCACGGCACGCACTTTTCAAAATGTTAAGCAAAAATGTTAATTGTTTTTGTAATAATAATTTATAAGAATTATAAATAATAAATAAATAAATAATTACAGTAAAGAGTTGGACAAAGATACACTTTTGCGTAACTCACTTGTAAAAATGGACTAAAGTCTGAATAGATGCACCCCCCTCCTCCCCACTCACGGACACTCATTTTTGCAACTGAGTTACCTAAAAGGGTATATTTTTCAGACTTTTTACTGTAAGTATTTATTTATTTATTATTTATTTATTATTTATTATTATTAAAAATAATTATTTCAACAATTTCTCACATTTTTGCTTAACCTTTACCTAAATTTAAGCTAACTCAGTAGCGAAAAGTGAGTGCCGTGACTGGGGGGGGGGGGGCATCTATTCAGACTTTAGCCTAAAAATGAGTGCCCGTGAGTGGGAGGGGGGAGGATGCATCTTTTCAGCCTTTAGCCGTTCTTCTTTTATTCTTAAACAAAAACGGGTGTTCATATAGTTTTGTTCAGCACTTATTTATACATAAAAAATTATTATATAAAAAATCATAAAAACAAAATTTTAACTACCGAAACGAAATCAACGACGACAGAAAAGAGAAGCGTGAAGCGTGATTAGGATTCAAAATAAAATGTTTATTTCTTACATTTTTTTGTTTTTTTTTTTTGTCTCTTATTTGTTGGTTGCTCTTTTTTTGTGTGTATCTTTTCTTTATCTCATTTGCCAGTACCGTTTCCCCCGCGCGCGCGCACAGTTCCCAACATAAGTTTTCATAATCTTTCTTATTACTGTGTTGTTGCTTACTGTCGCACACTAGTGTGTGCAGCAGTGGTGTGTGTGGGTGTATCTGTATGTGTAGTAGTGTAGTAGAACGATTTTCTTTTCACCTTTTTCCCACTTTCCCGCTTGATATCTTCTCTCATGTACTGCTTTTGTTTTTGTTTTTTTTTTGTTTGCTCGCTACACTACTTATACTTTGTTCTTTCGTTTTCATGTACCATCCATACTACTATACGACATAATTTAAATGATTTACTGTTGGTTTCTTTAAACGCGTTCCCGCACACTCGCACGAAACATTACACGTTGCGCGAGTTCTGTGTGTTTATGTGCACAACCCAACCACATAAACTCTCGCAGGCACACACTCTACTACCCCCGGGGGCGGTGGTGCCAGTGCGAAATAAATTAATCTACAGTGCCCCATTGGTTGGTTGGTTGGTTGGTTGGTTTTGCCGTTTCTTAACTTGTGTCGTTATTGTTTTCTTTTAAGATTCAATGCATTTTTCTTCTTTAATTATTTTTTTCCTCTTCAATTTAACGAGTTTTTACACACATTTCTGTTCGCTTTTAAATGGTTTCCTCATGCTTGTGTGTGTGTGTGGTTTGGAGAACGAGGATAATATTTTATTTCGTTCCCATTATTAATCGGTGATGATCTTCAAAATCGGGGAACCTTAAAACTACCTACATTCCACCGTTTATCCCTCCTGTTGTATGCCCTCTCGCTCCTTTTCTAGTTAGTTGAATAAACCCCCGGCAGCACGCCATAAGTAGAAATAAAACATCATTTTAGCTTTTGCACAGTACACTTCCTCCTTATTTCCTCTCTCTCCCCGAGTTAAAACACGCGCTGCTGTTGACGGTGCTTGATTTTTTACTACTTCCTTACTGTGTTTGATTAGAGTTACCTTTTTTTTCGTTAACCAGCCGCGTGCAAGTTTTCCTTGAAAACATTACCAGCTTTCCGTTTGCTACCCTGTTTCCTATAGTACTCTGGGATTGAAAGTCTCGAACCGTGTCGCTTTTCTAATCTTTAATTTAAAACACAAAAAACGCCGATCACCACCACACCCATAAGCGTCCCATGAGTGTACTTAAAGTAAGCAAAAAAAACCCTAAATAACTCAAACACACGAATACTTGGTTTTGCTGCGGTTGAAATATGCATGAAGCGAAAACGGAAATTGGTTCCCGTTTCTGTACTTCCTGACTGCGACTGCTTACCGAAGTAAGATCATCATCAGACGTAGATCACGGAAGGATTAGCAATGATCCTATATAGCAATGCAAAAAACAAAAAATTTGTCCTTTCATACTGCGAGTTTTGTTCTGTTTCGTTCTTAAATATTGCTAATATAAGAGATTATACACAAACGCACGCACGAGATGATGATAAAACAAAACATCGAGCTTCCTTTGGTGGCGACAGCGAACAAATTTCGTGAGAAGGAGACATTCTTTTCTCGAGACAGGACTCTCTACTCCTTGTGTGTGTGTGTGGCTAGGTGGTGTGTTTTAATCCTTTTTGGCGTGTGTCTGATTAGATCGATGCTTGTAGCAACGACATTTCTCCTCGTCCAAAATTACCCTCTTGCTGCTGAAAACCGCGTGTGTGTCTTTCCTCCTCTGGGTATGTTAGGTAACAATATATATATAAAAGAAAAAAAAAACTTAAGATTCTGGCTATTTCTGGCTGATGATTATTACAATCTACTATCCCGGATGTTTATATCCAACTCTT
This sequence comes from Anopheles stephensi, assembly GCF_013141755.1. Taxonomy (NCBI): domain Eukaryota; kingdom Metazoa; phylum Arthropoda; class Insecta; order Diptera; family Culicidae; genus Anopheles; species Anopheles stephensi. Next base: position 17,295,215 of record NC_050202.1, on the reverse strand, counting down.
TGCTATCCCTCTCGGCTTCCATTCTTCCCTTCCCTAACCATCGGGTTTCAGTTTTTTGTTATATTTTTTATAGCATTTTTTTGGTAAAAATTTGTCTGTGTGTGCAGCATCCAGTCACACCACCAAACCAAAATCACCACTATTACTTTCTTTATGCTTGACACCAGATTATTGGCGGCATTTTTTTATATGACCAATTTTCCACCTAGTCCTGTACCTCAGAGGAAGTTACCTACGGTAGTAACTGATCGCTTTAAAATGTTTTGCCCCAACACAGGCCAATACAGACCGGTGCAAGGTGCTGTTTGCTGATAGGGTGGTTGTCTTTTTATCCCACACGGAAGCAGTGCCTTGGGTTGGACCTTCGCTGTGGGTAAAATCTGTTGCAATCGTGAAGATGACATTGTGGTTGCCGCTGCTGGTGCTGCTGCTCCTGCTGCAGATAGCAGCAATAGTGGCGATGATGACGATGGTGGTGCCGAGAGTGATAGGGGTAATGGTAAAAGTACTAGCATAGATTGCCTTTACGATATCAGCACTAGGTTCGATAACGGAAGTAGCAGAAGTTCTAGTAGCGGCTGTCGCAGTAGCGGTAGGAGAAGGAGGATGTTATTGCATATAGTAATCAGGCTGATCGGAGTCTTTCTCAAAACGCTTCGCCTCTTCCTGCATGCTTTCCTTTATTTTCAGTATAGCGGCTGACTCTGTCTGGTCCTGGAAGAAAACAAATCGTAACACGATCGAGCACAAAGAAAAAACAGTCGTTCGAAAACGATGCATCAGTTGATGGAGGCAGATTGGCAAAGACACAGCACAGCACCACACTTTACCACCGCCGCCGTTTGGTGGAAATGATGGTGGGGGTTGGTGGTGGTAGCAAAGTGAGGTTAGGAGTAGGGCTCTTTGTTAGGTGGGAAATAATAGGGGCTAGTGGTGTGTGCGTATGGAGAGAAAATGGTGTGTTTGTGTTTTTTCCAGTAAGTCTCAGCGTAGTCCAAAAAATGAAAAAAAAACGAAGATTATTTTACATTTGTTTGTTAAAAAAAAGAGGTGCATCCTTATTTAAAACACATAAAAATGGATAACTTTTGGTGGGGGGGGAGGGGGTCCCGCAAAAGAAAAAAATTGTTTCGATAGTGTAATATACAAAACTCGATCGGTACGGGTTCGATCATTGAGGATCAAAAAAAATTAAGAAACTGTTCTTCAACCATTAATTTAAATGGAAAAAAAAACAAAATGGAATAAAAGTTGAATAAAAAAAAGTTAAAACCCAAAGAAAAAATAAAACATTAACCATTCTGGGCAGTGTCCGCTGAAGGAGAGGCAACAGATTATTATAACAATTTTTACATTTTTGGAATTTTTTTATATCATTATATTTATCAAATTATATCATTTTCGCTTTGTTGATAGCAGTGGAAATACTCCCAAAAAATAAAAATGTTGACAACAATTTACAATTCAAACCAGCATTTCTCTCCAGCATTTCTCGATGCTTGCTTTTGCAAACCCTACACCTCATGCAACTCATTTTTAAAATCGATTTTTTTTAAAATATGCATTTATACGAACATTCTGTACGATCACCACATGACCACGGACAGCGTCATCCGCCAAGAGAAAGAGAACGTGAGAAAGAGAATCTGTTTATGTGGATCATTTTCACGATCGAACAACCTAACCGTCATCGAGAGCCTTGCTGATATGCTAACACACAACTTTCCTACACACACACACACAAACACTAGGCATTACCACACCATTTACCCCGCCCGCCACACAAAAGCCACAACAAAAATTTGGACCATCAACCACAAAAAATTGCCAAGATCGTTAACGAAACATTTGCTGACGTCTTTTTTCTTCCCGCCACATTCAGCGCACACTACTTTTTCCGCTACGTGTATGTTATACTTTACTTTTCGCGCGCTTCTTCTCCTCTCTTCTCGAAGGTGGGGGGTGTGGGTGGTTAGGTCCGGAACAACGTTTCCACTCGGGCAGGAGGAAAATACTGCTGGGACACGCAGGTCAAAATTGTGGAGAGTCACCAACTGCTGCTGCTGCTGTTGCTGCTGCTGCACGACAGGTTGTGCCCCCTTGCTCTTCCGGTAGTGCGGGGATGGATGTGGTTGGCAGAGCGGATGATCTTGTTGCCATGGTCAAACTTTAAACCCCCCTGGCAGGATATCAAATTGCAAGCGAGAGGGTGGGACAGACCGGAAGACAGAGAGATACTGGCAACGCCATTTGGGCATAAAGTTAAACGAGAGCGTACGCTTTATTTCCGAAAACGGGCTTCCACAAGAACACAACACTCTACTTTTAAGGCGCTCATTTATCCAACGGTAGTAATGGTCTATGCTTAACACGGCGTAGTAGTAGTAGTAGTAGCAGCAGCAGTGTGTTTCAATTATCTACTAGAATTAAATTCTATTTCAAAAAAGCCTTAAGTCCTAGCCAACAACAAACACATCAGTGTTGCTTCTGTCTTCAAGCATGATTTATGGTTCTAGCCTTTTTTGTTTTTTGCTTGTTTATTGTTCCTTATTTAGTACTCTCTAATCTTCTTGCATAGTGTAGATAGAACAATTCTTAAACGGTTCGTAACTATAATATTGGGGATGATTTACACAGTGCTATAGCAGCAGCTATTCTAACCGTTACAAGTATCGCTCGAAGAATATATGGCGAATGAAAACATCGTTCTCTTTCTCTTTATTGTTCATGCTTGTGTTTGCCTGTTAGCTTTTTGGTTCTGTTAGCAAACAGAAAGCGGGAAAAACAAAACCGATTCCACATAAATATATTCCTTTTGTTTGCGTTCTCTTTCTCTTTCTCGTCGTGTGGTGTGTCGTGTAGTGATCAAGGGATTTGCTATTGTACATTTTTCATACATAATATCATCATTCATCTCCCCCCGTTTAGCTATTATATTACAGAGCTATCAACATACAGTCAGGTAGTAGTTGGGTGAATAATCTGAGAGACGGTCGGCCGGAAACCCATCTCACTTCATTGGCCACGCTTTATCCAGTGGCTTGTGCAAGGCTCGGGGTCTTGTATGACCGTACGTACCATACAAAGCAAAAATGAAGATGATACCGTGCATATGCAATTATTACGTCGAACTCATGGTGTATATAATATTTGACCGAATAGAACCTTTTAGTGTGACACAGAAATATAATTCATTGAATAAGTGATACAAAGAGCAAAAAACTATAAAAGAAAACCCGAATGATAGATAGACATTAAACGGATCGAAAACAAGACAAAGCTCAAATCGCTCAAATGAAATTAAAATTAAAGCAAAAAAAAAAACAAACAAACAATGAAACCAAATAAAGAGAAGAGAAGGAGATTTTCATTTTACAATTCAAAACCAAATCTTCTTCAAAAACCTAAGAACTTACAAATTAATTATTCAGATGCCGCGGTTTACATTATGTACACAAAGTTAACTATGGGACCGTTATCAGTGATCGGAAACGTGTATCTGGTGCTCTACCTTTCCTCTGGTTCGCATTCTTTAAAACAATTTTAAATTAGGAAACCGCTAACCGCTGGCGGGCGTTTACACATTAATCATTTGATAGTTTTTTTTTTTCATATGCGTGTATGTGTGCCACTCGCAAGAATGAATTCGATTTAGCCGAAAATGAAGCTTAAATAAATCAGGGGGAGGAGGGATACAATAATTTTTGAGCAACGATTCTTCAATTACAATTTCTTTTACTTCCACCGTTTTTTTGTGCGATAAACAATACCAAAAACCCAAACAAACAAAAAACACTGCATACTTTTAGGCGTATGCGAGGAAAACTTAGGAAAAAGCCCCCGCCTCTAATTTTAGAACTGCTCCAGTCAAGCGATAAAAACGTCGTGACAACCTTTTCATTTCAATCATAATACATATATATGTACACAACGAAGCGTGAATCAGAGTGATTGAGTCAGAAGAGTGAGTTAAATCTTTTACCTACTCTTTAAGAGTTAAACCTCGAGGAATGATTTAACTCGCCGTACCGACTAACCACTCACTCACTACGTTTCAACTCACTCGCTACGGTGTAACCCATTCATCGGTTTTAACTCGCTCACTATGTTTTAACTCATTGAGTAGGTTTTAACTCACTCGACTAATATAAAGTGAGTGAGTGGCTAGTCGACACACGGAGAGTTAAATCACCGATGAGTTGTTTAGCTCACGAGTGAGTTCAAAAGCAGTGAGCCGGCACGAAGAAAATAAATCACAAGTGAGTTGAAATAACTCTTTGTGGTGATTTAAATCGTCAAATTCATTGCCCAGATTTAATTCATTCGCTCATTCTGACTCAATTTGCACATCACTCAGCAGGGAACACGTCGCTCACTTGCTCAAATCGGATCGAATATTGAAATAGGAAAATCAGAAAAAAATTAAACCAAACAAAAAGGACTCTCCAATAGCCAATATCCGTGTCTGGGATGATGAAGAGATTAGTCAAATAATGATTCATTCGTATTTGTGGGATTGCGGGGTAACGGAAAGGGATATGTGTGAAGGCTCACAAAGCAACGAAACACTTTATGAGAGAAGCAACACCGTACGTTACGTTACAAGGATTTATTATACCTTCGTCGGTTGAATCTCGCAATGACTCTTGTAATTAGCTTTCGTATTTGTAAGCACAATGTACATAAAATCATTCAAAAAAAAATCGTTACAATTTATTAAGTTAATTTACACACACACATATATTAAACATGAAACTTCGTCTTTTGCTTGAATCTCTCATGAAATGTTTTGAGCCTTCGCGAATGAGAACAAATCATACGGAAACCCGCATGTAAGTGTTACAAATGTACATGGTGGTGTGGGTATGTGTTGTGCACGCCAAGAAATTGTTCATGCACCGCCAGCACAGACTTTACAAGGTACATTAGGAACAGTTTTTTTTAAATGTTGTGAGATAAAATGTAGTCGGTGCAGTATAAGTATTGTATGAAGTTTCCCTGCCCACCCCCGGGAAGGGGGGGATACAGGGGATGCGCCCTGGTCGCATTTCGCTTTTTTTTTATGTTGTTAACAAACAAACAAAACCAAAATGCAGGATTGGTGGACAGTTGGTCGAATTTGGTCACTAGAAATTGTCGAAACTTACGTTCTCGCCTGGACCACCGAAGCCACCAAGGTTGTAATCACCCATACCGCTGCCGGAATCTTCCCGTGGCGTGCCGGGACCGTTCGCAGGGCTGTTCTTCATGCCGTCCAGACCATCGTTATTAAGTACCGGGCCACCCATCGTGTTCGGGCCCATCGGCCCACCCATCGGGCCACTGCCGTCCGCGCCACCGACCATAGGGAATTCCTAAAAAAGGGGAAACACGATCGCATTGTAGTAAACAAATACTTTTGCTGCTAATACTCGGGGGGGAGGAGGGAGGGGGGTGGGGGATTTTACTAAACCACTCACAGGTTTCATTGGTGTGTACATATTCTCGCCACCGGAGTTGGATGAATCTTGAGGTGATGGCATTATGGGCGTACCCGGTCCGGGTGGCCCACTCGGTCCCGGTGGTCCTCCGTAGTTGCCAGGCGAGGACGATGAATAGTTCATCGGCTGTGTGTGGTACAGAACAAGAGAGAGAGAGAGAGAGAGAGAGAGAGATTAATCGTTTGCTTCACCCAGACGCACTCCAGCATCTTCAGGCGCTTTTCTATACTCACCGACGATGTGTTCGGTTGCCATTGGGGCCGACCGCCGGCCATACCCATCGGTGGCATACCGCCGGGTCCTAAACTGCTGTTTGGCGGGGGACCACGCATACCGGGACCGTACGTTCCCGCTCCCATGGGGCCCATGCCTGGGCCGCGAGGTGGATTCATTCTAGGATTCATAGGACCCATACCTGGAGGGCCTGAACAGTTGTAGTTGTGGTTGTTTTGGATACATTGGTATTGGTTTGTACGATCATATTACGGGGAAGGGGAGGAAAACGGACACAGGGATGTGGGGGCCGTTTTGGGGCAGGTTATTATTATTATGCAGGGAATGGGGGGGTGGGGGTGGAAGTTGCCAAAATCACACAACAATCGCACATGGCATTTTATTGCGTCCACATAGATATATATATATATATATGGAGAGTGAGAGAGAGAGAGTAAGACACTCACGAACAGCAAAGAATGATATGATATGGTGAAAAAGCCACCAACAAACAAGTGAACAATGGTTATGCAAGTAATTTACATTGTATAATGAAAAGCGTTTTTTTCATTTTTGGTGATCGTGAACGATGGATGTAAAGTGCAACAGAAACACACATAAACCATTGTCATTAGCGGGACACGCACAGGCACACATTTAAGGGGCGGGGGGCGGCGATTTAGAGGTGATGATTTTTGGCAGCAGGTATTTGGTGGTGGTGTAATAAATGCGATATGATCGATACGGGAGAGAGAGAGAGAGAGAGAGAGAGAAAGAAAAAGAATGTATGGGGAGAAAAGAAACACATACACGATTAACACACAATTTCTCAAGCAAGCAATTATCAGATGCTTTAAGCGGGAAAACGTCTAAAGTATGCAAATAATCAACAACAACAGAAAAAAAAACCCAACAGCGAAACAAAGAAGCAAAGGTAATCATTAACGGCAACGGAACAACAGTACGGCTGTACCAAACAAAAAAGGAAGTAAAACCAAAAATTAGGAACCGAAAATGGAAGTAATGGTAGCTGAAGTTTGTTTTTTTTTGTATGTACAGAAAATGGGTTCATTTAAACATCTTAAACAAGAAAAAAAGAAGAAAACAAAACCATAAAAATGCTCGAGGATGATGATGGAAAAAGATACTGATTTGTCTGCACCTCGCGCTCTCTCACACACACACACTCCCACACACATATTCATTTGCATCAGCTGCACAAACTATGATCGCCTTCAGAAACTTCACGGACATAATCTTTCACCATCATATTCCTTTGATATTCCCAAAAAGAACGAAACCAGGATGTGTACAGATGTGTCAAAATCAAAACGGATCCGAACATTGAAAGACAGTAGCTTTACATAGATTTTTGTTTGAAAAATTAGAAGAAGAAAAGAACAGTGTGCATTCGGAAGTAGAAAGTAGAGGAAAGCGTACAGTGTAAGAAACTAGCTCTCGTTACTTCATTTGACACATGATTTGGATGGAAGTTGAAAAGTCGAATGAGAAAAGTGTGTTATCACAATTTTTTTCACTAATAGTAAAAATTCATTCCATCTCCAAATGAATGTGTCAGTGTCGTGTACGAGAGCCCCACCCTTTGTTTCCTTGATGGTGGCATATAGAGAAGTGAAAAGGTAAAATATAGCCCATTGAATGGAGGAGGTTGGTCCGAAATGTTTCCCCACTAGTGGTGTTGTTAGATGATTTTTCTCTTCTTCTCTTCTTCTCACTCTATAAAAACCGAATCGTCAACTTTCAATTTGAATTTTGTTCTCCTATTCAATGTACTACTTCACTTCGGAAACGGCAAACTCGATAGACAAAGACGGGGGAAAAATACAGAAAACAGAGACACATTAAAAGAAATGAAAGTGCAGAGGGGGGGGAAGAGAAAACTAAAATCAAATTCGAAAGTAATAAAGAAAAAATAGAAAAGTTAACGTCTCGAAAGAAAAGGAAGAAGAAAAAACAACATCAAAGAAAACATTAACACATTAAAAAGCAAAGCTGGGGAAAAAAGTTAGTAGAAGCAGGTGTTACATAAACGAAAAAGAAACAAAAAAAAATGGAACGTAAATGAAATAGCAAGAAAGAAAATAAACATCAGACATGAAAAAAGAAGCAACGCAGACAGGTTTTGTAAATGGTGAAACCCATAAACACACTGTATGTTAAAAATTCCAATTTCTCTAACTCTCAACATTTAAATCCAGAGGACACGCAAACGAGTTTTAGCTCATCCAACAGATATACATATGTATGGTATAGAACGATTTATAACGCAAAACAACACGAAAAAAATTAATGCAATGTGTGATTGACAGTAGAAATGAGAGTGAGTGAGTAGGAGAAAGAACAACAGCAAAACAGTACCAAAAAGATAGAAAGTAGAAAGAAGAGAGAGAGAGAGAGAGAGTATGTGTTGGAAGCAAATAGGAAGAAAAAATAAAGAAGGAAAAATGAACTAAAAACAAAACAAAAACAAAAAAGTGGTTTTAAGTAGCAGACAAGCGCGACATAGATTGCCTACCTTGCCATGCTACAAAGTCTCCAGCTTCACCTGAACAGAGAACAAAGAACAAAAGAAAACGGTGATTCGATTTTATTACAGTTTTTGTTGACATTTTTGTACTATCATATTGTCATTTATCTTCTGTCGGGTAGTATCGGTATTATGAGAGAAGCCTGTTCATATTGACGGGCATTGCAGCCGGTTGCGGCATTGCGGCTGCACCGACGGCCGATAGTCAGAGGATGGAGAATAAATATACACGGACACATACACGCACAGACACACACACATTTTTGAAAAGTGAAAAGTAATATTGTACTGCCTGGTATCTTCAATATTGAGCTTGTACTGTTTAATTCTAGTGCTAATCAAATCAGTTCAAGGCATAACGATACGAGATTCATTTTGCTGACGTATATAGTAATTGATCCATCGTCACATATTTCATATTTGTAGGTAACATTTCAAATTTTCAACAATCCAGCCACATAATACGATAAAAAAAAAACAAATACGCGAACGCCCTGACAAGGGGAGAGAAAGGCTTCAAACAAAAAGAAAAACGGTGTAAGAATTGTCAAAACCACATCATGTGAAACGGAATGGCATAAGGTGTGTAAAACTAATTTTGGGAATATCAATGGACCAGAGGTTCATTGATAGACAGCAGCACAGACGGGCACAAGAAAACAGAACCAAAACAAGATCGATTGATCGAAAAACTCAGGGGATCACAAGAAATGAAAACCATAGTAAAAGGAGCAGTAGTAGTAGTAGTAGTAGTAGTAGTGGTGGTGGAGGTAATGGTAGTAGTAGTAGTGATGGTACACAATCGAAATCAATTAACTAGGATAAACATGAACGAAGAGAAGATACGTAACTATTATAGCGCAAGGTAAAACGAAGAGCGGGTGAGCCGGGTACTTCTTGGGTGGGGAAGAAAAGAAAAAACGACAGAGGCAAACGAAAATCTTGTCTGCAAGCAAATAGGCCGGTGAACGTCTTGGTTGGTTACATGACAAAACAAAAACAAAACTACGCTTGGCTAAAATTTTTTTTTTTTTTTGTTGTATGAGGAATGTTTGCTCTCTCTTTTTTTTTTGTTCAAAAGGTACAAAAATAACTACCAATTCCGATTTAATGCTGCAATTTGCATTCCGCAAATCGGCACACCTAATTGATTGTTTTTTCTTTTTTTTTTAATTACTATTTCGTTTGTAAAATGAATATGAAGAACAGAGCGATAGTACGGTGTCTGAAGAGACAGCGAGAGATAGAGAGATAGGGAAACAAAGGGCGAGGGGAGGCGGGGAGGATATACTCTAGTCGCTTCGGTATGTAATCTCGCATTTGTTATTGGTGGAGAAGAGTGTGTACACTAATGATCGTATAGGCGGCTAGGCAACACAGGGGATGGGGGGGTAGGGACGTGCGATCTTACCTTGCCGCGTCGGATCCATACTATTTGGCATCATTGGTTGTCCAGGGGGCTAAAAAGGGGCAAGTACAATTATAAGTTAATGTTGGCAGCACGACGGAGCTCCATTTATTGGATATTTGAGCTACACTGGCATACTTACACCATTGAAATCGTTTCCAATTCCTTGCGGCATTCTCACTCCTGGCCTGGGCCCGGGCGGATATCGGGGGCCACCCATGAACGGCTGGAAAAGCGAACAACGAAACAGGAAAATTAATCACACAATTAGGCTTTCTGGAGAAAAATTAAAATGAAGCCAATGTTTGGCAGAATCCAACAAAAAATGTGCGAAGCGAACAATAATGAGCCGGTTCCCTATTCGATGTTCAATGAGAAATGGATCAATGTGTGTGTGTGTGTGTGTGTGTGTGTGTGTTTGTGCGTGATGGGCTCGTTATTTTATGTATATAATATGAAAATATCCCCCCGTTTGGTGGACAGGCTTGAAGTTTGCTATTACACTTATCGAAACATGTAACAATCATCGCAGGGTTTCTATCTCAGTTTTTCAGTTCAACATTGTAACACTATATGTCAACGGCATAAAACGCTAATCCTACATTGTATATGCAATTGAACCTTGTTAACCTTTTCCAACACGGGAAAACTGATTTTTAACTTAATAAAATCTTAACTCGACTTTGCAAAATGCTTAGTTGACGGAGCTGTCTAGCAGCTTGTTTATGCTGCGTGGTTCGATGTTATACTGTTTAAAATTTGAAAATTTTCCCGTTAACTGAATGATTTGATATAATTTTCTTACTAAAACGTCGTAAAACTTTTAAAGATAAGTCTGTTAATTTTATAGGCCTAGGCCCTGCCAGCTCTGGCTTTTTTACCGGATTTTATAAGTAGCTGGATACTCAGTCCAGCCATTCAGTTAGTCTGACATGTTAAAAACAGATTTTCAAATCCGTAAAATCCCAACTCAACAATGGAAAATAGTTAGTTGATGGAGCTGTTTTTGTCACAATGCTTAAATGCCGCTTATACTACTTGGATTCGCACTATAATTCCCCTATCATATCAATTGATTTTTATCAGTTGGGGCGGTCCGATGGCCGAGGCAATAATGGCGCCAATCTTCAAACGGCAGGACCGGGGTACAAATCCCATCCAGATCCGCCTCCTAGTACGTAAGGTTGACTACTTTACTACGGGGAAAAATTAAGCCACGGAGAGGCAGAAATGGCAGGCCGAGACCTCTCGAGGTTGTACTGCCAACGAAGAAGAAGAAGGATAGCCAGTCCTGCATACGGGAAGGCGGTCTGGATGGGATTTGGTCCCCGGTCCTGCCGTGTGAAGACCGGCACCAAGGTTGTGATGAATTGCATATACGATGTCGAAATAGTCTTTTATGCTGTAATGTAATATTACAATGTCTAACTGGCATGAGAAACCCTGTAACCAACGCTGCCAGGTATTTCGTTTTTAATTAATTCTTATGAAAAATTGGCAACACAGTCCATGTTCGAATGAAATGCTTATAACCCATTATACCATTGCATTGAACTGTTATAGCAATGTATTGAACTGCTTTAAATGAGAGTAACATGAATGAAAACCCCCAAAATTCTCTCACAATCTTCTGTGAATGATGTATGATATGCTGGGGTGACAGTAGAACAGAAACAAAACAAAAGAACACACACACACGCAAAACAACACGCAATAAACACGCGTGAGGGAATGAATGAATGGTTAGAAGAACGGACAGACAAATAAATTACACAACATTTAGCATAGAAAAGGAGAGTGACAGAGTATAATAGAAACACAATTAAACTTTGGACATAAATTAAGAACAGAGAGAACACGTTCGAAACACAGAGACGATTCTACGGGCTGTAGCATTCGTTTAGCATTGGGAAAATAGAAACAGGAGAAGGAACCTTCTGTTACTGAGAACGGAGTAGATCCGGCTTTACGCGTAGATTGCTACTGAGAAACGAAACGAGCGCGTGGATGAACATTTAACACTCAGAGATAAAAGGAGATTAAGTGTGCATTTTTTCTTACAACGTAACATGAAACACATAACGAGCGACAACGAACGAACGACACAACATTAGGAGGGTGATAGTTTCAAATCAAGCAATTCAATCATCAGGCATAAAGAAAGCTCTCAATGAGAGGGAACAACGATAAAGTTTATGAAAAAAGGATATGTAATGAGATTTCAATTTTAATCAAAGATTTGGAACGAAGTTTATTGGCCGAAATTAGCCCGATGTTGCTGTTAACTCTTTTCTTCCTCCTGTACGATCATACTCTAACCTCCCCTTTTCTATGTTTAACATAAATGTTTATAAATCTTTAAAGATTGTGAAACCATTCTATTGCAACAATTGCCCGCCAGTGGACAAGCATCCAAAATCGGATCTCGAAAATGCAGCTCTGTTCTCGGCCAAGTGATCGGTTCGATTCGCTTTTCTTCCCACAACCACCAATGCGGGTACAACAAAACCCCCGGGGGGGGGAGGAGACCGAAAGGCTCGTTTGTCGCAAACGTCGCAGATATACTAACCTGACCGCTCATCAATTGTCCATGCGAGTTTGGAGGCTGTGGATGTGGGGACTGCTGACTACTAGGGTGTGAAGGTTGTGATGGCCTAATGGAGGAGTTCTGCAAAAATAATCAGTAATAACGACACGACACATTCACGAAGAGAAAGAAAAAAAAAAGGAAGACAACGCAAAACAAAACACAGGACCACAACACAGGAAACAACCAACACACGTACATCGGGGGCAAGGGGGTTGGAGGGGGGGGGGAGGCAAGCGCTTATTAATTGGTGTATTTATTTTCTTTTCTTTTAATTAATTGTAAGCGCCCAGGGATTGGGTAGAATAGCCAAAATTAAGAACAACAACTTTCTACACAACACAATTCAACACAATTATCTAACCGACAAGCACATCCATGCGTGGTACAATAGGAAATGTACATTTTCGCTTTACAGAAAGATGGTGAAATCATATAAAAATACAAAATTACTAAAACTATCCTTGAATACGATCGTTCCAGGAGCGTCCCATGAGCGCTATTAGCAACGGTGTTTATTTGTGTTCATTTTTACGTCAAAATTCACTCGTATATTACAATCGCATTCACCGATTACGTGTTTATTTTATTACTTTTTTTATAATTTATTAATTACTGTCGTTTAGTAAATTAATCATTGAAAATGTGTGTCAAAACAATAAAACTGAATAAACGGTCAATTTTAAGATCATATTTCTAACCGCTAGGAAGGAAGGCCCAATTCAGTAATTGGTCCGCAATGCATAGGAATTTACCGAATACTCTCAATATCAGCAATCCATTCCGTCCAGTTTGAAAAAAAAAATACATTAAACTTTACTTTTTAAAGCTTTTGTTGAATTGAGATCAAATAAACCATAAAAACAAACATAAAGTAAAATGAACACCGTTGACAACCACTACGAACGTAACCCGAACGATCCAATTGATGGATATTTCTGATTATTGTTGATTGTACGCCCAAAATCAGTAGAATAAAACAAAACAACAACCGTTAAACATCGCAATTATCAAAAGCAAATCGTATGCAATGTTCTTAATATGTTAGAAGAATACTATTAACTAATAAATAAACAATATAAATTATTTTTGGGTAAACTAAAACATTTTGTGTACATATTTTTACATATGTTTTACAATAAATCATGAGTCGAGAAACTTTTACACAATTCTATTATTTTACAACGGACAATTATAAAAGACATTTCTTCAAATCATGAGGAGAGAAACGATCCAAAAGTATTACTTTTTCTTCACAAAATACATGCATGAAGGTGGAAAATTTTGTCAAAGAGATCAAATAATTCCTACTCCAATCCGAACAACTGCTAAGGCTACCCGAAAACGAAATCAAAGCGTACAAAAACGTGTTATGAGACACACAGCAAAACGCCAGTTAGCGAATAATACGACGGCACCGTTAACATCCTTGCGGTTACTACAAGATGCTGTTAAATTTTGCTAAATTGTGCCACATGGTACTTGTACTGTCACTATTTGTTGCGTAGTAATGCGCACCAGCACCACGTGGCAGGAAGTAGTAGTATGAGTGTGTGCAGTAGTAGAAACAGAAGAAAACCCACTACAAAAAGAATGATCGGTCGGTGGGTGGTGAAAATGTTTGAAAAATGTGTTCTCGCCCGTGTGAGATGTTTACGGTGAATGAAGAGCGACCAGAAGGAGGATGAGGTGGTTGGTGGTGCCCATTGCGATGCGGCGGCGGTGGTGGTAACTTACCGGAAAGAAGCCTGAAGGTGCCATCGGGCCGCCGGGCATCCCTTCGTTTGGTGGTAACTGTCCCAGTGGGCTTGGAGCGGGTCCGGCATTGTGTGCTATTCCGTTCACTCCGTACCCTGAACTCACGAAACCCTACAATGGTAGTGCAAGATAAGCGATGGTTAGTAAATGCTGTAACGTGGAGAGTTTTTAAAACTAAATTCGAAGGGTAAAACCCTTTTGCTTCAGCAATACGGCCAGGCCGTTCTTTATGAATAAAAAAAACCCTTTTTTGCTTTACCTAAAGCTGGGGTTGCAGAATTTATTTAACAAAAATTAGTAATTATTTTGAAGTGCAAACATAGATAAATTGAAACGGATGAGTTTCAAATAGCCGAAGTAACTAATAAAGTCGAGAGAGAAATTTAGCTTCAACCCAATCAGTATGGAAAGTCTATTAAGTCTGTCTTCCTCCTGTTGTGATAGCTAGCTTTCTTCATCATTAAACCGTGGACCCCACACTAGTGGCGTCCTGCTGTAGTGACGTGGACATCTCTTACTTCATCTCTACCGGAAGCCTACGTACCCCTACAGCGTGCTCGACCGATCAAAAAGCGCAAAAGCGACCGTGTTGCCCTTCAAAATCGCTGGCCCGCCGTCACACAATGAGACCGCGCCAGCGCGAAAGACGCTTGACAACGAGCCTACGCGCTCCATTTTCTATCTTTCAATTTCCCTTCCGTTATGCTACTACACCGTATCTTTGCATTGGAGAAATTTACAGTTTTTCGTTCGCTTTTCCTAGCTTTCTAACGGTTGACCACCATCGCGCCCATCACTCACCCGGCAGCGTGAGCGGGTGTCTTACGTACTCTTCCACTGCACTGTAAGATTAATGATCGACTATAGCACAACGAGCGGAAGAGGAGGAGAGGAAGAAAAGAAATACGCCAGCACGCCGCCGTGGCAAAGTTGGAAAGAGTTACTATTATTGATGAACCACCTAACGGAAGTGGAAACGACTTCGTGAAGACTCGCGTGTTAACTTCAGTTTCGAATGTAGGCTTCGATGCTTATCTTCTTAAGCTTACTTTCTTAAATTCTAAGACAAACAAGATCAGTTGATACTTACGTAGTCATGAAATGCTTTGGCCTCGGATGAATGTTCGCAGGTGTCTCGTCGTTCCGGTGCCGCACAGTAGAGATCCCAAAAGACGCACCACCACGAATGCAGGAAGCCCGGAGGTTCGCCTAGTGTGATGTTTTTCTCCCATCGTATCTGCAAAGTACGCGGCCACAGTAACGATGGAAAGATGCAAAATGAAGGCACGGAACATGGATGCCAGCTCTAAGATGTACACCAAAAAGCCGGCGAAGATCATCGCTCGTCGCGCGTCTACTTACCTCAGATAAGAATGTTTGTGCTGCTTTCGATGCTCCTACGTGTAATAAATATTCATATACATAAAGTGCAATTCTGTGAAATGAGATGGAAAGAGAAGCACAAGAGAGAAAGAGAATTAGTCAAACGAACGCACAACACTCCACCAATCGGACACAGAAAAGGCTAAGAAAACGTCGACGAACAAAAACGAAGCCCTACTGCGAACTTGTGGCAAAAGTAAGACGTCCATCACTGGAGGATGCGTCCCCATCGATCCAGAGAGGAAACTCACATCTGAAAATCAGCGCATTAAAACAATACATAATTATCCTTCGTTATCTCCCGGTTTCACGCATTTCGCGTCGAACCCGGCACCGCGTTTCGTGAGCACGCGGATCGACATTATCGATCGGTGTTGGGTCTGCTCTTCTGCGCATCTCTGGCGGCGGCTGCAACGCATCGCAAGAAATGATGCTCCCCATTGCAAACTCCCAATTAAAGGAAATACACATCAACTGACCGAGACCCGGATGCAGTAGGCCTTTTCTACCCAGGGTCGTCGAGTGATAGCGCTCGAATGCTGCCGGGGATACGAGAACACCGCCGTCGCAGTGATTCGACGATGATCCGACCGAGACTCTCGGGGAGTGGACTATCGAAAAAAAAAGAAGCAAAACAGAAGACACAATCACATCCACAGCGAGATGGCATGCGGATGATGGATCATGGAGCATGACGCTTCTTCTTGCAGAAATAAGCTAAGTAAGCTGAAGATTCAGAAAAACGATCTTATAAAACCGTTGGCTGTACATACAACGTACGACGAGAAACGTGTACCAGATAATCTGAGCTATGGTTGAAGGACTCAAACGTTCCGGGAGCGTTCGTCGCCGAATGCCAAACGAGGATCTTTTCTTTATAATTCCAGATTTGTAAATATTAACTTCGGTCACAGTTGTCAGCATCAGTGTTGCGAATTTGTATAACGTATCACAACCCTGGAACGATTCGGTGGTAGAGGCGACAACGGCGCCGGTCTTCATACGGCAGGACCGGGGTTCAAATTCCATCGGGAGACCGTTCCCCCTTAGCGAAGACTGACTATCCAACTACGTGGACTATAAGTCAGAAATAGCAGGCAGTACCTTATTAAGAGGTCGTTAGGCCAAGAAGAGAGAGGGAGATTACAACCCTTGTACGAGTTTTTAAAACTTTACAATGATCTTTTATATCCAAAAATTAATTTTAAAACTGTAACGCATGTAAGTAAAAGCATTCACATCACTATATCAACATTTTCATTAGATTCTTCTGCATTACATTTAAGTCTTTTTTATTTATCAATTATTCTTCTTCGCGACTTAAACCTCTTATCAAATTAATAGGTTTTTTATGAAATCATTTTTATTCTCCCAATTTTTTAAAAACTCAAACAAAGCATTATTCAGCAAAAACTTGGTTTACCTTGGTTTAAAGACACAAGGGAACGATCGTTCCGGTGTAAACCGGTTCATTTTACGTGCAGAAGATTTTCTAAGCCTGGTAAACTTTGACACTAAAATGAACCAAAATGAACCCAAATGATCACCATTGCCATAGAATTCAAACGATCCAGGGAATGATCGTATCTAAGTATAGCTCTTCTATTGTCATACGGCTTTCAGTAGCTGTAATATGGCTGTAATTAGTCGTAGCCTTTGTATCTTAAAAACCGTTTAAATAGTTAGAAATTTATGAAATTTATGGAAATGACCGATCAAAGTGCCGAAGAAGATGAACGGCATTGAATTAATTGTTACTATCTATTATTTATATCTGAACAATGAACGATCCGTCATCTCAATCTTTACCCAAACAGACGAACACATAAAAAAGTACTTCTGAGATTTTTTATAGCTTATATATGTGAGAATGATATAAGTATGAAGGCTTCACGTCTTCTTCTTTCTTGGCTTAACAACCTCTTAGGTCATGCCTTCCATTTCTGACTTACTAGACTTGTAGATACCACATAGTTGGATAGACAGTCCTCGCTCACTATGGGAGAACGGCCCAGATGAGACTTGAACCCTGGTCCTGCCGTGTGAAGACCGGCACCGCTGTCACATCTACCATCGGGCCGCCTCTACGACTATAAGCCTCAATGTAAAATTTTGTGAATTGTGATGTACAGAATTTATTTTCCGCAATGCTCGATAGAATTTTTGAATATTTTTTACTCCATTCTGTGAGCAAGTCTGCAGCGATCAACCATTCCCCGCCGGTCAGTCGTTTATGTTGCTTTGTGAGATCCAGGATTTTGGTAGTCGTCTTGCGCCCTGTCTGTGACTGCTGCTGCTGTTTGCCGGTGGTGTTGTTCAGACAACGACGTCGACAATCGTCGTTAGTCGCTTATATTCACCCCAGAGGAGTTTTTGCGAATAAAACCACACAAAGATGATCGACCAGCAGCGGATAGACGTGGCTGATCGTAATGAAAATGACGATCGGACATCAAGAAAGCCACGAAGAAAACCAGCCAATCCGTCCAACACCATCGGCGTCGAGAAGGAACCAACTGCCAGCCGCCGGAGAAGAATACAAGCGATCGAGGCAATAGGTGGGGGGAAAAAAGTATAAAACAGGTTTTTGGGCGATACGCAACACCTCTCGGGCGCGCGCGCGCGCTTTGCTTTTATTTTGTGTTGTACCCCCACGGTGGCAGCCGTATGTAATATGGTTTATTTTTGCAACACTGCGCGAGGCTTTCGCGTCTTATTTTTCGCGCCACATCAGTTCCCTGGGGAGTGGGGGGAGGGGGGCTGCTCACCTGTGCATACACAACGCAAGCAAACTACCACTTACATACCGCTTCTATATAGATCCACACAAATACATAGTTACAGAGGGACCTGGGGGGGGGGTGGGGGAAGGGGCAAACCCGTGAAGAGGGAACGAATGAAGTGGGGGAGAGCGAGGCAAAAAAAAAATCCTCAAAAACTCCTCAACCTCAAAAAACAGACGATCGAACATCGACGAGCCCCAATTGCGTACAGCATAGCAGCAAACAACGGCAAGGGAGAAGGGAAGAAAAGGCTGTTTGCATTTCTAGGAAACAGCTATCTCGGCAAGATTGCGCTGAACCGATAAAAAATGGGACAATTTTTACGCAATTGAGCAAAAATGGATCGTCAAACAATTTTTGGTGAGGATAAACAAGTAGACTAAAGTCGCACTTATCAAGCAACTTCGCCGAGAACAAGCTGGCTGATGTAATTTATAATGATCGAGAATCATTTCAAAACTGACTTTACTCTGGAGAGCATCCAATTTTTATTACTTCCAAACGTGTTAAACCATCGTCGTCATGCGATGTTGTGGGGCCACCAAACATATATTTACGTAAATATGTCCCCGGATATGGGATCGCGGGCGACTCGCGGACGAACAGTGGAGCGCCGCGCTATTGCTTATCATGTGCTTTCGTCGCCGTTTGTTTCTGATAAGGGCAGCGTATGGAGGGGGGGAGCTCTCCCCACACGCTGCAGCATTATTAGAGGGCATAGTAGATATTAAGTACTTTCATCGCGCGTGCAACCCAAATCACGCGCTCCTCATTCCGAACTTTAAACGTCAAACGGTTGTTTTTGTTTGTTGCGTTGCGGTGGCCGCGAACCTTCGCGGTCTGCGCGCGGAAAACAGATAAGACGGCACACACACACACGCGCGTTCTCCGGTAGAACCTTGAAATGTGTACACAGAGAGCATCGGGGCGACAGCTTTGCGTGGATGTTGATGATGAAAACAGGACACACGAAGCGACGTTAGGAATATAATTATCATTGCGATTTGTTTTAAGAAACCCACTGCTTAATGATTCAGGAGGAATGTTTTAACTAGAGTAAGCTAATTAACTGGCTCACAATAATCACGGCACAATATTCCGAAATCAAGCACTCTAGAGGCTGATGAGGCTGATTTATAGCAAATTATAGCAAGCAAAGTCCAACGTATGCGAAGTCCAAATTGACAGATTATTTAAATTCTAGTTAATTAAAGACGCTAGAACTCTACCTGGGTGGCCTGGAAGTAGATGCAACAGGGACGCTGGTTTTCACACGGCAGGACCGAGGTTCAAATCCCATCTGGGCCGATCCGCCATAGTGAGTCTATCCAATTATTAGGTATCAATATGTCTCATAAGCCAGAAATGGCAGGCATGACCTAAGAGGTCTTTAGGCCAAGAAAGAAGAAAAACTCTAGCAGGTACAGAGGGCTCTGTGGGCCGGCCCGGTGGTAGGAGCGACAGCTGTGCGAGGCTTCACACGGTAGGACCGACATTAAAATCCCATTCGGATTGATTGAATTTAGCATCCAAATACGTGGTATGACTAAGTCAAGTAGGCTAGAAATGACAGGCAGGATCTTAAGATCTGAGATCGTTTGGCCTAGAAAAATGTAGAAGAGGTCTAGCAAGGTCTTAATTTACCTTATTTCATCTTATATCTATTCTTTTACTGTCTCTCAGTTTTGAACATATTTTCCCAATGTTTAAAGAAAATTCCATCCCAATAATAAAACGAGTATGACTAAAGCCGATCACATAATCTGACTCTGGATTGGTTCCCACGTAGTAACGCGACTAACTCTCCGGTTACGTACAAGCAATCAGCAATCGTAAGGCATTGTTAAGAGGCATGGATGAATGGTATTAGTCATTATAGCAAAATGGATGTTACTATACAGCGTTCGTAATGGGACATTGTTTAGGATAAGTATTTTTAAGGTTTTGTGAGTAAGAATTGACTGCCGAGGCATGAAACATGGAGTACCCAGAAGATGGAACGAAGGTATTACAGCTGCAACTATTTGCTTAGCGTCATAGACCAGAGACGTAATAATAGTCGGAGTTCTTTAAGTAATGTAGGAAAATACATAAAATTCTCCAGTTAATTCTTCAATTGCGTCCGAATATCTCATCAAAAGACTTGTGCGCTTCGTTTAGCTTAGAACCTTAGTAATGTAATGACCGATATGGCGCAGGGACTATTCCAAACGACTGGTGTAAAAAAATCTTCAAAATCCAGTGCTTAGTGAATATCATCTTGTACGCACATACTGGACGTGTGAGATATGAGCAAGACATAAGGAAAATCTAATCATTTTTGGCCTACAAGGATCTTCTTCATCTTCTTCCTAGGCGCTACAACCTCGAGAGCTCTCGGCCTGTCATTTCTAGCTTTCTCTGACTTAATTTTATCCATAGCAAAGTAGTAAGTCCTACGTACGGGGAGGCGGTCCAGATGAGATTTGAACTCCGGTCCTCCCGTGTGAAGACCGGCGTTGTTATCGCCTCGGCCCCAATGGAATGGAATTAAAAAAACGGAAAGCAGTTTCACAATTCACTTTGATGATTACCCAGGATTAATAATATATAAAATCCTTTAAAACTAAAGAGCAAGCTATCTTTGGAAAGTAACTGGGAAAACGGTGATAATGAGCTCCAATTTCTACCAAAGTATATTTTTAATGCAATTTTTTTGTTCACTCCATCTAATAAAATCTTTCATAAAAGTTGCAAATCCTTGACGAATAGAGATATTCTACTTCTTGAATTCCACCACACCATCAACACCGGTAAGCGGAATCGACCAAACTGTAACAGCTGGTAGTGTAGGATAGAGAGAGGCTTATCAGTTGTTTTGATGTTTCACAACGAATTCTTACCCTACCTTTCTCTCCCCTTTTCCCTCCTTTCCTTAATCTCATCCTAGGTTACAGCTGCGATAGGGTCTAAACCTTTCTTTACCTTTTGCTTTCTCAAACTTAAGCTAAACTGGGTTTCAAAAACCAAAAATGCTAAAATAAAACATCTATTTTGATGAAATCGTCATTAAAATTGACAAAAAACTACCATCAAAATTCGATTTCGACATGAGCTTTAATTTCATCGAAGAAATATCGGTACCATTCTTATTAAAGCTGTACCGTGTGTCTCTCTCGTGTTCCCAACCAACTTCACGTCCCGGTGTCTACCACCCCTAACCACCAGCACCACCACTACGTCGGGAAAAACGTTGTGGATTTTCACTCCAACCACCCCCATAAAGGGGGGAGCGAGAGAAAAAAAGAAGAAATATTTGTCCAGCTCCCTTCATTCTCCCGCCCCCGCCTCAACCACCCCAAACAAACCCGATCACCTGCACTCGAACGAGTTCGCTTTGAAGGACCATGTACGGTGGATGCGAGCCTCGGCGTATATCCTTTATTCTTCAACCCAACCACCTCCTAGAGTTCTCGTATCCTTGCCAGGATAGTCGCCGAAACGAGACTCTTCTCTCGCTCACGGGAAAAGCTTCGACTGTACGGTGGCAGCGACAGAGAAAGAGAGTGGCCTTATATACCACAACGAGCCATACATATGGAGGCGCTGTGCTGTATACCGAGCGAGACACGGTTGTTCGCACGGGGAGCTACGGTGACGGAGCTGGGGGCCACCACGGGTTGATTGTGGGAGAATCAGGTTAGAGTATGTCACAAGCTTTGTCGCCGCGGCACATCCTTCCACCACGTTCCTTCGACTCATTGCGATACATTCGACCCGGCGACGCACATAAGGGAGGAGAAGAAGATAGTTACAGCATAATTTATGTATCCCTCCTCAGTCACTCACTCACTGGCCCTGGGTGAGAATATGAGTAGCAAACAACACACGGTGGCAGCCGTCGTCCTGCAGGTGACGTTGCTCAACTCTATCGCGCGAAATGAGTTCCTTCGACATAGTTTTTCAACGAGGACTCTCTACCGTACTGACTACCACCGACTAATGCCACTCTCTCACCATCATCAAAGAGCTGGCAGAGAGAAAGTTGTAGCTGGCGAACTCATTCCACCCACCCGAAACACTGTTTGATTCGTGTGCCATCATCATCGTCATCGTCAGCAATCCCTATCTATCTGCTGACTGGTTGACACTTCCTACGTGGGAAGGTTATTCAACAACGCACAGGAAATCGGCATACATAACTCGGCGTACAATCAGATTTCTTTGGATGGACAAAAATATGCTGGTGCAGCAGCAGCAGCAGCAGCACGAGTGGTTGAGATTCGATCACGGGTAAGGACCACTGCACGCTCGGGAGGGCCGGTTATGCTCGTCGTACCGTGTGGTCAATCTGCAATCGATCCATCAAACCAGGGCTCATTTCGTACCCTTTTTACTACTGCAACGAAAATGAATCATTTTCGACTGCTTTCTTTTGGAGATTCGTTTTAATGAATGCCATGCCGAGTATCGCTGCCGTAGCGCGAGGATTAGGATCCCCGATTCTTTGATATCCATTGATGCGCTCAAATTTACTGACATGAGCTGGATTTTGTCCAAGTATTTACTTAGCTAATAACATGTGTAAGGATCGAGTTAATACAAATTGAAAGACTCAATGAATTGTGATATTCCAGTGATGATCATTTAGGACACAATCATTCGTATAGGTTAAAATCATGAATTGATAGTAATATTTAAAATCCAGTCCAAGTTTTTCAATGAGGAACTGTCAAAAAATTTATAAATATATGAAAAAGAGGACCCTCACATTACAATTATTTCTAAAAATGCCACAAAAAATAAGCTCATTGTCTTTAAAAGAAGAAATAAGATCAGACAGACACCCAAATCCTACAAGTTACGGCGACCGAATGCGCTTGTGGACTGGACTGGAAAAGACTTCGCCACACGGTGCAGAGTTGCCACAAGCCGTACGACCTCGAAGCACGTCGTCAGTTTGGGACGTTTGTTTATCGATCGAGAATCGGCCAATGTATTCCGTGACTATGCTGCTGCCGCTTCGCTAGCTGCTCATACAGTACGGTCGCACGTTGGTCGCGGGAGGACCGAATAATCGAGCACATTCGAAAGCAATATATGATTGGTCCTCCGTCGGTACGGTATTGCGTCTGGGAGCGAATGTTGCAACGGTGGGGTGGTTCACCCGTGCACAGCACACGGACCCTGCGCACGCCGCCCATCGTCATCATCGTCGTCGTGCGTCCTCTGCGTCATATCATCGGCAAGAGACAAGTGTGCCTTCTCACACCAAAGGGGGTTGGTTTTTTCTTCGCGATGTAAACAAACGCCTTTCTAAGCCCCGTGCAGTGGTGCGGTCGCCAAGGATAACCAACCCCCCTCTCCGTCCCCCACACGATCCGTGCTGTACGGTGACCGAATGATGACTTTTGGATGGCAAACGACGACCGTCGTTGTTACAAAACACACGCATGAAATACGGCAACCTTCTCTCCAACGGAGTTCGCGAAACGTGTTGGAACACATTCGGAACTATTGGTGACAGAGCGGCGAAGCCAGAGGGGGAGGGCCAAATGGGCGAGGTAGGCTCATGACCGTTACACAACAGCCATGCCACCTTCACCATCGCCTTGCTTGGAAGAAAAGCGGCAAAAAAGCAGCGGTTCACGAGGGAAATTCCTTCGGCAACAAAAATCGGAGCCAAGAGAATCGTCAAGTTTCCGTGAGGTTGCTGAGCGCTGTCTGCTTCTTCCCAGCAAAACAAAAAAAAATAAACCCCCGCTACCCGACTCTGACTACGACGTCATAACTTTTTGCAACCGGCAGTGGACGGTTGGCCGAAGGAGGCAGAAAAGTAACACAACGAACGAGGCAGAAAGAAAAGTACGGATATTTATAGGACGTCCAGGGATACAATGCAATGCACACAACAGCCCCAGCTACTAAACCGTGGCACTAGTACTGCTGCCCAGGAACGTGTTTCTGCTTTGGCGCCAATAGCGCATATGATACAATGCTGGTCTTAAGAATATATAGGCAAGAAAGATATATACGCTTCTGATTATGATTTAGCTAAAATTGAGCATCATACATCGACCGGGGTATTATATTTTGTTCAACATTAAATGACGGCTGGCCCACAATTCTCGTGATCTTAACACGTGTGTGGAACAGCCGATATTGGCATCAGCCGCTTATGACGACTTATACGACTTTTATCAAACATGATGATGGTATAAGCTACTTTAGGGCCCAATAAGTACATTGTGCGACTTTGTAGATCCCCCCCTGCTTTTTGTCGATGACCAGTACCAGTGATGATCGCGAAACAAATCGTACAGCATTCATGGTGCGCCCTTAGGACGTGTATTGCTCCGTGTGGCCGAAACAAGGGGCAGACAAAGAACAAGAGATCGAAAACCAACCAGACGTTCAAGGTTGACGAATATGCGTACTTGGACGATGGAGTAGTGTGCTGCCGTGCGATTCCTCTTTGCCAGATTCAAAGTTTCCCTATTCTTTGGATGCTTTTTGTGCCACAATGCCGTGTCCCTGGTGGAGAATGCATTAGTAACAAGGAGAGCAAAGGTTTCGAAAGCCATCATACTCACAGCTAATGACAGATATGAAAGTCATCGATAGGAGGGAATTTTAGCAATAGTAATGATCTTAAGAAGAAGAATGACCATTGAAGAAGTTATATGATCAAATACTAAATTAGTAGCATTATTTAAAAATTTAGTAAAAAATAACAGGTTTCTCCTGGACTTGATCTAAGACCTAAGACCTGATTCTAAGACCTAGACTAAGACCAGTTTAACACCATCTTAGGATTGGTCCTCAAAAGGTTCTTTTGAGCAAAAGAATCTTATGATCAAAGATCACCGATGAAGTGCGTGCGCCTTGAAAATAAAAATTGACTTAGTTTTTCAACATGGCTAGCACTTTTTTTTCGTAAAGAACGGCCGGGCCGTATTGCTAAGGCTGGTTTTTTCATGAAAAAGAAGTTGAAAGATGAACTCTTTTGAGCCATTGCAATCGGCCTGAAGAGTCGTCTATGTGTTTAAAATCTTTACTCGTAACTCTTTTAGATTTCTAAACCTCTTCTTTCGTGGCCTAACGACCTCTTAAGGTTATGCATGCCATTTCTGGCTTACTAGACTTGTTAATACCGCTTACTTGGATAGTCAGTCCTCCCTATGGGGGAACGGCCCAGATGAAATTTGAACCCTTATCCTGCCGTGTCCAACGCTACTGTCCCATCTAAACCCAGATAAGGTTAAAAATCTGAATCTGAATGATTGAAGACTTCGTATTTGTCATTAGAAGTTCTAATTTAGAGGTTCTAATTTAGAACCCTAAAATGTACTTAATATGCCAATTTTTGACTTCCATGACTTTATCATAACGTTCGCTGAATAGTCAGTCCTGCTAACAGTACAACCGTCTGGATGGGATTCGAGACGTCATTCGGCAGCGTACAAGACCGGCACCTCAACAACTGGGCTAATGGATCCTTCTTTATTATCTCTTTATTTTTTAAGGAAATCCCAGTTTAGGACGCACATTTCGCACGTCTCAAAAAAGAACTCATTTTACGTGTTTGAAGGCTCAAAAGAAGTACACAAAACTCATGCACGATTATTTATTTCAACCAATTAACCAATAACCAACAGATCCAATTTTAATACTCTATTTGTTCAGCAATTCTTACCGACTTCTTACAGACAGACTAATCATTGGTCTGCCAATGGTCAAATTCAGGCTGATGTACTGATGTACTGACTTTAAACAGGACGATGGAAAGTGATCTATTAATTCTGTCTTCAGCATTATAGGCAAAGTTAGACCATACATTGCAGTGTTGAACGACTGTCGATCCAGGCAATTTTGCCTAATAAGACCATTTTACATGTTTTCCATGGTCCCGTTTTATCAACAGCTGTCAGTATCGCTCTGCCTAGCGAAATTCAAAGTTGATCAATTAACTGTATGCGGAGCTCAGCATAGCCAAAGGCTGGTCTGGACTTGTAGGATATCGATCTGATCAATTTTTCCTGTAATTTTTCGAAAAATGTCAAACTTTTTTACGCAGTTCTAAATAGACAAAACTAATGACTTTCTGAGAAGGATTCGATATACGAGTTTTTCAAATTCTCCTTCCATTTTCCATCAATCTGAAGAAATATAACTGGGGAAAAAATGTCTTATCATGGACTCTCATTAACAATACTTACTTTTCCCTAGCTTGTGCATCTGACGGCACCGCTGTCCCTTTGCCTTTTGCATACATCTTCACCCACACTCGCTGGCGCACTGGCGGTCCGTGTAGGTTTCCTCCTTTCGAAGTGTCGAGGTGGCTCCAAACAGTGCCTTCTGTATTTCCTTTTTACGATGCCGATTCGGTCGGTAGCAGCAGACGAAACAAAAACCGCTTCCACCAATAATTAGCCGATGCACCTGCAGCGATGCGTGGTGCTTTGGCCCAGACGCGGATCGTTCCCCTGCCTTCTCGCGCTCACTCACTCACTCACTTCCCCTTTCGCTTTAGCTCTTCGATCACACAACCGACTCACAAATACACGCACGCCCGCGCAAAGCAGTATCGCAGGCAGCACACGTTCATGTGGCCCGCAAAAAAAACGCAACCCGGCAAAAATTGATCCTCAACCGTGCGAGGAATGCCTGGCCGGCCACACCGCCTCACACTGTACTCGCCTCGATCAGCTGGGCGCGCTCGTCACTCCCGGACTAGATCCGTGGCCAACAGACGCCGCCAGATGACGTTGAGGGTGGAGTTATTCTCCGGCTGCTGTGCTCACGGTAACAAAATCACGTTTTCACCCACACACACGCACGGGCACTAGGACGACGATAGAAAAATACACTCACGCAATATGCGTCCCAGGATAAAATGGTAAATGTGATCAATATGCGGTGGTCACACGCACCCAAAAGTAAGAAGATCACGAAGATACCACAATGGGTTGATTTTCTTTTTTCGATTTTTTTACACACATTCAACAACCACGCACGCACACACGCTCACATCGGTGTGAGCCGGGTGATGTTGCACCGTAGCGTAAAGCAGTAGGTAGGTTTGGTTTGCCGCCGATTGTTTAACGCACAATTAGTTGCGGGTAAAATTTCACAAAAATCTTCTATTAACAATTTTCACCCACACACTCTATCACAAACACACACAAAAACACTTATGTCTCATCGAGCGCCGAAACGCGTCAATCGAGCCAGCTGCGGTTCTGTTCTGAAATGAGAGAGATTTATTAAATATTTTTGCGAGTGAAAGCATACTCGGTAATTAAACATAGGCGCGTGCTTTTGATAAGCAACCAATTCATGCTTTCTGTAGAATTTCACCCAGCAACAACAACAACAACGCAAAAAAACGCGTCAATTGCGCTGTACATGAATCGGACGTCAGGTTGCACCTAAAATTCCAATACCTTTTCCCAGTGCGTTTACCAAAGCAAAAAACCCTCCCAAATAACAAAAGTCACACAGAGGCAACCGAGGCAACAAAAAAAAATGCGCGCACACACACACGCAGTACTCCATACACCGCGGGGACAGCGAGCGCGATTATCTCGCTCGCTGAAAGACGCTCTCACGCACACACGCACGGCAAAGTTGGAAGGGTACGCAGCGTAGGGCAAGAAGAAAAAAAAATGGTAATAATGGCTGCTAGGGTACACCATCGCGCTTCGCTTCGCGTACCCCGTCGCGTATAGTGTGTTTGTGTCTGTTGACGGTGTTTTGTTGTTACCATGGTGAGCGTTTGTGTTGGTGCATCCAACCTAATTGTTGATAATAATTACCGCTTACACGGCAAGCGAGCGAGCGAGCGCGCGCGCACACACACACACACACACACACACACACACACACTCATAACCATCTCCCTTCGTATGTGCATCGCCCTTCGTGTGCGTACGCGGCGCGACGTGTGCGTGAGAGCGAGCGAGAGAGCAATAAATCGCGGTAAAGAGAGCGTCGAAGGAAAAAGGGAAACGCAGTCTACGGGACCTTTTTCCACCGAGATCACGATGATGATGATGATGATGATGGTGTGTTCGCCGTGCTCTCCATTAGTTCTTTTCTTTTTCATACATACACCACCAACGTCAAGAAAAAAAAACGAAACGAAAATGTTGAACAGTACTGCAATCGTGGAACATTTTTTCGCTTCTCACTGTGCGTCAGAGTGCAAATACACACATGCAGGAAAAATGTGTTGAAGGCGGCCTATGCCTGCGCGCTGTGCGTTGTCGTTCGGGACAAGAATTACGATGAGACGACAATATAGAACGTCGGGTTCCAACGATAACTATGTTTCACCGATGATGAGCCGTTTCCGAGAGTCACTTGGAGCACCATGTTCGCCACACACATCGAGATTCTTCCCTCGCAACACTTGATAGGAGAACTACATCCGAGTAGTCCCTACACACCACCGTTCATCAGCATGGCACACAACGAACGAACAAATTTCACACCACACGCATGGGACACTTGCTTGTGTCGCTTACAAATTTCCACCCTTTCTAGTACAGGTTTCCATCAAAGACACACTCCTGGCCCATGGCGCGCGCACACACACCCATGGTAAAAAAAGAAAATGCCCCAAAAACCACACACCGCACACGAACGCACTGAAATGCAGCTCACTTTGGCTTTCCACACACAATAGTCAGCTCATCATCAACGCTCGGAAAAGTCAGGGAAAATCGGCAGATCCTCGGACACACGGAGCATAACCCGATCCCGCCGATAAAAACGCAGCTGGACGTCGCTCTTTCACACACCGTGCTGCTGCTGCTGGACGACGACAAGATACTTCTGCTCACTTCCGTCGTTGTGATGCGAGTGTGTCAGGAAGCTTCGATTCGGCGCACGAACACTATCACCGCCACCGTTGCCTTGTGCTCTTGACGCCTGTTCTCTACCTGTATCCGGGCATGGTGGTTAATGGCAGGCCTGTCACACACGTTACATCTACCCGGCGCAACTAATTCCTACGTGCGCATGGAATAGATGGTTGGATTCGAATGGGAAGAACGGTTAATTTTTAATTGATAAAAACATGGCACAAAACTTATCTACTGCGATTTTGTTTGCTAGGAAGAGCTATTTTTTAAGTATGGACTACTTGGTCGAGAGCTCAGTGCGATAATCTCGCTCGAGAAAATCGCTGCATGTCTACTTGAACGATTAGGTTTAGGTCCAGTTTTGTACCATCCTATTAGGTCCAGTTTTGTACCATCTTTAAAAAAAATAGAAACGAGTATCAAGTCAAGGAAATTAGAAGTGATAGACCAAAACCTTCCGAGGTCGCAGTACCAAAAGTAGCAGAGTTTGCTAATTCTTACATAACTTTATATGAGATTTTTACGTGCGAATTCCTGTGAAAACCTCAAACTGAAATCGCCGAAAATGTTGGCCTCCCTGTAACTCTCTCTCTCTCTCTCTCTCTCTCTCTCTCTCTCTCTCTCTCTCTCTCTCTCTCTCTCTCTCTTTCTCTTTTCTGTCACTTGCTTTGTGTTTGTGTGTGATGGTGGCTTTGATATCTCGCTTCATGTACCCTGGTGTTATTACATTACACGTCAAAGCGATTTGACAGAAGTTAATATGGAGGAGAAAAATGAATCCGGCTCGACCTATTTACATTATATCACTATCATTATATTATTATGGAAAAGTCGAATTATTCCTTTGCTACTATCACACGGTAAGCATGGTATTCTCTGTCAAAAGGAGGGGCGAAGAAATTTTATTTATCCAACAATTTGGAGTGCAAAATTTGTCAAAAAATCTTTTTAATTCAACAATGAACCATGAAAAAACATTTTAAAAAAACATTACAACCGTTACACGATTTACCACCTTTCGAGTTTGACAACCCTGAGCCCGGGAACGCATGCTACACGCACACATTTCAAACCCTTCGAAAGACCGGCCTCAATGTGACAGATCAAAACATTTTCTTCGGCCGATTTTGTCCCGCATCCAACCTTGCTGATACTAAATTTTAAGGGAAAAGGCTTTTCCAACCTACCCTAGTTATTGTTTTACTTTAAAAACGTGTATTGTTTTTCGTAATATGTTTTCACATCACAACATAGCACGCATTCTCTCTCTCTCTCTCTCTGTCTCAGCAGACTCCGAAAGCTATTGCATGAATGTACAGCGCACAGAAAGGTGATGGCAAAAGCCATCTAGCTATCCATGATGTTGAACGCACACGTGCATAAAACCTTCGATCCGGACGGGTGCACACGTGTGTGCGTGACATATTTACCTCTTAGCCTCATTACAACGAGTGCGTGTGTGTGTGGGGGACTGTAAATTAATAGAATTTCACTGATTTTCAGGCGTCAACAACGACTCCGCGAGGGTAGTTTCCACCGTGCGTGTTATTTACTCCACATCACCCACCCTCAGTCTTCCCTCCCACCTTCCACCGACGCGCTAGTTCACACTCGCCAACTGCCTTTCGCCTTCTCAACACTAGCATACGTTCATGTACCGCGCTTACGTTCGCACTTTATGCGCTCTGCTCGCAACTGTTTCGACAAATCGCTTTTCCCTATTGTTACCAACCTGTAGTGGCAGCGCGTAGCAGCAGTAGTTGTAGTTGTGCGATTGCATCACGAGCAAACCTCCTACACCAATCATGCGCTTTTATTGTTCCGCACGCATACAAACGCCATCTCGAGCGAATGTTTCAGCCACAAACTCCAAGAGAGTACGCACCAACACTACACCGGTGGCGATGGATGCTTGGATGGATTTCATGCTTGGAGCTGGAATTTTTTTTTCTTCCCCAATATATTTCATGGACATTTTTCTTCATTACATGTTGCTGCTGCGCTTCCACTGCGTGTGACGATTAATCTCGCGCACGCACACAACGCCGCAGTAGCGCTTTATGTGTACATTATGTGCACGGACAAGCTGCACGGAAGAAGCAAAGGAAGACAAAACAGCGATGAAGCTATGCGAATGAAGGGGATGAAGGGAACACGTACAGTGATGTACGAGTTGGTAGCAGTGAACGAAAAAAAAAATACTTACATTACTTAAAAATAAATTACGTTATTCATTTGAAGAATCGGAATTCGACAACTGCTAACTAAAATTTGTTAATAAGTTGGTAAATGTTTGAAGAAGATTTCTTACAAAACTTTGCAATTGAAAACTTCCTCAATTATAGCCTAAACTTTGTTACAGATTTTTAAAAGTTAAATTGAAACGGAATACTCAACATTCTATGGAAATTTTGATCACTTTGTTTGAAAATAAAGGAAACCCCACGACTTCAACAGTACAAAATCGAGTAGAACAGATCGTGAGGATAACACCAAACAACTCATTTTGTAGAGCGGATTTAAATCGTTTAAATGGCCAGACAGTTAGAGACGAATGATGTGTAATCGCTCTATACACTTAAAAAAAATTAATTTGATAGCAGAATCAAACACGACCATAAACATCGATGGGAATCCCCAAAACGCTAGACACGTTTGCCATATTCTTGAACACAATTGTATGTATTACGCTTGCACACATAGTCTCGCTGTGGTATGTGGTAAATATAAACGTGTGTTGTAAAAGATAGAAAAAAAAACACGCTGTGCCCGAGAGGGTGCCGGCGAGAAACCGAAAAATCCCGGATCTGCTGTAGAAAAATCCAAAAGAAAGCAAACGACCCCAGAGAGAAGATGAGAAAAATTGATCGAGAGGAGCTGCCACACCGATATGTTGGTATGCGTGCCGTTCTAAACACTGAGCTGTTGGTGTACGGTGCTTTTTTCCCTCTGTTTTTGCCATGCCGTGCAGCTCATAATGTTTAGCATGTATGTGTATGGGTGTGCGAAGGAGAAGGAGAGACAAGGTGGCTACAAGAATTTTACCCATATCACGGGTGGAAAAACAGCAGGCGCGATGGCAGGCGAGAAGGAAAAGATAAAAAAAATCCACACTTTTCCTTACCCTGTCTGACACACACACGCGCGAGCTACCATGCATTTGACCGCCTCATCGTACACAGTACGAGCTATTAAACACGGGTACGTGTACCACTACACATACACGCTCTAGAGCAGAAATAAGGGTTGGTTTTCGTTAGGGGCAGATGGCAGGAAAGGGACGTATTTCCGTATTTTTTCCCGTTCAAGGTACACGAGACCAGGCAATGACGTTGACGGTAGTGGTGGCCGGTGGTGATGATGATGACTATGATGATGATGCGCGGGCAAATATACGTGCTGGGAGAGGGAGATGAGGGGCCAACATGAATATATAAAAATTGCTACAAATGCGAGCATCACACCAACACCAACACACAGACGCCCGGCTAATGACAATTGCCGAAAAGGGGGTAGGAAAAACAGGGTAGTGACCAGGGGTGCGCGTGACAATGCGCTGGTACTACCTGCGGAGAGTGAGCGAGCGAGGCGATGAGCCACAGGGGTGAGGCAGAAGAGCAAAGCAAATATCACCAACGGCAACTGTGCGTGCATTAGCATGGCTTGCTCGGGATGTTGTACTACTAGAAGCAATAGAAAGGAGGACTTTGACAGAAAATCGGACAAATTAAATTGTTCAAACGAGTCTGCTTCAGCATGGATTTGCTCACTTGGTTGTTTTCTTTTCTTAAAAAAACATTATTTTGCATTATTTTTTTTTAATTCTATTGTTAGGATTCATATCGTATTTATATTTTTTATTTCTTTTTGAAATATTTTGCTTTCTTGTTCTATTTTCACGTTTTTGCTTAGTTTCAATTTTAATTTTGGTCGTCTATTTTCTAGAAAGTTTTTCTAAAAATTTTCTAAATAGCAAAAAAAAATACATTTTGGGGTTTTTTTTATGGAGAATAACATAAAAATGACAAGATATAATAAATTTGAATTCTTATCCCCAAATCCTTCAAATGGGTGATACCCCCGGTGCGGAGAAAATCACTTGCCCCAGTACTCATTTCGATAGAGACGCAAACCAACTCTACCAAAGCATGATCATCAAAGACGGATGACCACGATCAAAGAATTCCCCCCAGAAATGACAACAACAAGAAAGCCCCAGTCCGAGGAGCATAAACATCTGTAAAACGCACGTTCTGGCGGGCGCTCACAGAAGGACACAGACGCGGGAGAGCCTTTTGCGGCCCAGGTTCGGTTGTATATAAAAAGGGATCGATACATAAAGCTGCATGCACAACAGAACAAATGTGCGGTCGGTTCGTTCTCTACTGTTCCTTCCGAACGATGCTTTCCTGTAAGGGGGGTGTGTGTGTGTGCGTATTTTAAGCCTGCTGCGGACTGCGTTTATCTGCTTATCTATCCACAATGCTGCTCGCCACTTTCCTCTCTCGAACAGGTGGATTAGTAAGGGTGGATGGCCAATGGGGTGTGTATGTTAAGGGAAGGTTCCTACAGTTCTTTTCCTGGAAGTTTAAAGCACTGTAGCACTCCTATTTCGCGGAAGGCATTTTCTGAACTTTCTGGATGTTTCGAACGAAGTTTGGCATGTAAACATGCCCGGAGCGTGACATATGGGGCCAGCCGGAACCCCGTGAAGGGTTTTGATAAGGAAAGTTTCATGTAAAAACCGCACTGAAGTTTGGTCTAGGTTGGCTAGGAATGGGGCTACAACTTGCCTCATTGCTCCAATTGGCAACTTTTGTGCCGGTTTGATGTATCGCCCGTCGAGCTTTCCAATGTGATACAAAATTGCATTTTTATCTACTCTTCCATATCATTCATTCGTTCTGCATACTGCGTTTATCTCGTTTACTTCGCTTGCTCTAGTTTGTTTTCTTTTTCATATTTAAATCTGAATATTTTTTTATTATTTATAGGTTTTTAATAAAAAAATTCTCTTTAATATTTTTATATGTTCTGTTTGATTGTTTCTCTATTCTGAATTTCGGTTTTCGTTTTAAATGCATCAACGTACCAAACTTTTCACACTTTATTAAATGCTTTCACCCATACCGAGTTTCCCCTGTTCAAGTGCAACTTAACTCTTATAGCATTTTTTCAATTATATTTTTTAACACTGTAAAACAAAAAAAGATGAGTTCAGTCAAAAAGTGAGGTAAAAATAAAACACAACCAAAACAACTAGCCCGCCAGCCGACCAGCCGACCAACATTGCACGCATTTTCATTGTGTGCACAAAATGGAAATACATAAGCACACTGGCACTTTTGTCCACCCGCCCCCAGGGATCCCTTCCCACCCCCTTCCTCCCTTCCACTCCTCCCACACAGGTCTCCGGCCGATTTTCACTTCTTCCGATTGTTGGGCAAGGCATTTTTCCTGCCACACTGTGATGTTTCTTTCTTGCCGTTCCTTTCTTTTGGCTATGGCTATGGCTGGCTGCGTGAACGATATGCACCAACACATATGCACGGTCGGTGTCGCTCATCTCGCTCGCGCCCGCAATACTCCCACAACGCCGATGAGTGTTCTTCCGATGGGAACACATTTCAATCGGAAGAGCACACCAGAGAAACGACAGTTGTATGTGTGTGTTGGTGGTTTTTGGTTGCTTACCGAAATGTGTAAAACCTTCTCGTTGCGTTTAGTTCTAGAGGCGATTTTGTTAACCACAACCCGAACGAACAAATGCCATAAAAAAACCTCTTTTGCTACTCCTACACCAGTATGATAACGAGCGTCATAATTATTATATCAATAATAGTCAGCAAGAGAACGAACACAAAAAATACGCGTGCACGCACACACCGCGAAAGAGCACCGCGCGGTTTTCCATCGCAAAAAAAAACATTGGTACAATCTGACGTTAGTAGTGCGAGAGAGAGAGAGAGAGAGGGAACGCGATTGCTAGCGAGAAAGAATGACACGTTGTTGGAGATACTGTGCAGCGAAACAAAAGAGGAAGAAGAACTGTTAAAAGAGGAAGAACCCACGGGTGAACCGATAGAGCGAGAATGATTGGGAGAAAAGGAAAAAGATGAAGAGTAATGATATTTGTTGTGGTTGTGTGCGTTGGCAGGTACATAAGGGGTGGGATTCTTTTTTGTTGTGTTGTGTTCGCTTGGCGTACATGATGATACACGCATCTTTATGTACGATGGGATGCTGCTGCCCGATAGAACGAGACGGAGCGAATCAAAACGAGCACAGTGAGTGCGAAGGAGAGAAAGGAGAAATAGAGCGCGTAGGAGAGAGAGAGGGAGAGATGGATGGATGCCGGCTAAAAAACGCATAAAAAGTGGTATGTGCTCGCTATTTCCAGCGCCCAAATCCCCTAGAGCTCTGGCCCTTTGTTTTTGAAAACTTTGTTATAATATAGTTGATAAAATTACCATCTTTTGTTTGTATTTAGAAACATGCACAAAATTGATTTTTTCCTATGCATTTTATGTCGGGTAATTCTCTTTTTCTTTCAATTACATTGCATTGCAGTTATATGAATTTGAATTTGTTTTTAAAAATTTATAGAAAAATGACAATGAATTTTAACTTTAATTTATATTTTACTTGTGGTTCTTTTAACAATAGCTGCAAAAGAATAACTCGCGTTTGGATTTTTTTTTAGAAAATTTTCTGTTTTTCACTTGTGTTTATCTTATTTTTTCGTTCCTTTCAGGTTAGTAAATCAATTTAGCTGGTTTTTTATCTGTTTTTTTTTATTGAAAATTAATCCAAATACTTAATTTTCATAATTTTTTAACTTTTTTATATTTTTTTAATAGTTTGAAAAAAAGTTAATAAATCAAATCAATTTTTGTTTTTTTAACATTATACTTTTTTAGTTTAGTCATGCTTAATGCTCTTGGCAAGTTGGAAGAGTTTTCCATTGTGTATTAGATACGCCGGGCTCCCTTATGTGTGATGAATACGTCATGAGAATGGTACCCGTCACCCAGCGTCGCCGGTCTTCACGCGACAGGACCGGGGTTCAAATCCCATCCTGACCGCCTTCCCGTACACTTTTCATTGTAACGGCTACCGGCCCTGGTCTACATGGGTCTACATACCTGGTAAAAAAATCCTTCCAAGCATCTTCCTCTCAAACGTGGTTAAGAGGGTAATTTTGAACAGAGTCCATGTCTAAGATTTGTCCGTCGCCCCACATTTTCTTTGGGGCTTTTTTGACGTAAAAAATCATACCATACTACTATAGTAAAACTGCTAAACATTGACTTAAAAAATAAATCTCTGTCTTCCTCTTCTTCTTGGTCTGTTCTGTTGGGTCACGCCAGCGATGTAATGGATTGAGAATTAAAAAATGATACTACTAATCTTTACACTACTAATATTGGCTTCTCTGACTGGATCTACCCATAGTTAAATAGTTTGACCGTTGCACTGAAGACGATCCGGACGGGATCCTATAGTATTCCCGTCGTAGTAATAACTGGCGCTGCTGCCTGCTATACCACTAGGATGCCCTTTAAAATGGCTTACTAGATATACTTATACTACGTAGCTCGATAGACAGTTCTGGTTGTGATTTAAATAAGATTCGATACCTAGTCTTCCCATGTCAAAGCCGGAACCGCTACCATCTAGATCACTCGATTTTTCTTAGAGACACAGTCTAGTTAAACTTGCTAGTTTGTTATTAGTTCCACGAACTTTGATTCTGTTTACTGAATTACTACTTTTATCTCGCTAGTTTCCCAATAAGAAACATGTTCAAGCTGACGAGGGAAGACAAAAAAAAACCCGCCATCCACCAACAAACGATCAAACGGCATCTATCGCGCGTGGCGGAAGCAGCATGCGCAAGGAGCAGCAGGAAACCGACGGTAAAGTTTCTTTTCATTTGGGGGTCATTCTGTGCCATTTCCCCCCCCCCTTCATCTTCTTCCTCTTATACTTTTGCCTCGTGGTTTTTTTTTGCAAACTTCGTCGCGTTCCGCATGGCTAACGGGGAAAGACCGGGCCATCGCGGGTGGTGGCATGGCAAGTCCGAGGCCGCGTCTGGTCCATTTCCTCTCGATTTGCGTCGTCGCGGCATTTATGTGTGTGTGTGTGTGTTTGCATTTTTTTCTGCTGTCGCTCAGTCTTGTTACCGGTGTGTACGCAGGCTGCGCGATCCAGCAGAAGCACCATCGGCAGCCTCACTCCAACAACAGAAGACCTTCGCAAATCGGAACAAGCGACCGTGCGCGACAATGATGGCACAAGGTACCACAAAGGTACCATGGAAAGGGAAGCAAGAAGAAGAAGTTTCGAAAAAAAAAAACAAAACGGAAGCAAGCAGCACACAGAAAAAAAAACCTTTCCAGCCGCGAGAGATTGCGAGAGAAACATTTGAAGGAAACAAAGTAAAACAAGCATAAAAACAACGAACGAGGCAATCTGCAGTACATAGCCTGTGTGCGAGTGGGTGGTGGTGCCTTCGTCTGATGAGACTCGCCGGGACTGCCCAGAACGCGAACGATCGTCACAAGAGGGTGCCGGGGTGCCCGCCATCCGTATGTACTACTCCAGGGCCGAACCTGATACACAGAAGCTCGGCAACCGGCGGTAGAACACACACGTGCCCCCCCTGACGTTACCCTGTCTTAAGTACTCTCTACTGGCAAATACGGTGGAGATCCCCACGTTGTCGCAGAACGCTCCTTGACACAGAAGACCAGGCTCTGCTGGAGAGAAAGAGTGAGAGATATTTTGGCACATTTCTAGCCAAGTTCCCCAACGGCAGCTCCCTGGCAGCGTGGAGCAATGTTTGAAAAATATAGTACTAACGATAACAATTTTATACCATTTTTTGTTTGGGAAAAGGCAAATGTTGAAGACCTGCGGGGGGGATGATAGTTCTTTGTTTACTAAGCGTTCAAGCTTTATTTCTTGTGCGAAGTTTGCAAAAGGAGCAAAGAGATGCATATTGTACGTAGATTTATGCTTCAATTAACGAGGATTAGTAGTTTTGGACGACTTTAAAGAGAGATTCTTTGAATCAGATATAGGTGCTTTAGCTGTGGCTAGAGGTTTAAACTTATTTTATAACAAAAGTGCATTATCAAAAAAACTTATAGAACATTTAAAGTAGAGCTTCGAGTATGGCATACTAATCATGTTTATATTACTC